>NW_028086562.1:3348199-4063744 GCF_014824575.4 Sturnira hondurensis
GGGGCGACAGCCTGGTGGGGATACTCCCCTCCACCCCGGGGCCAGAGCTGAGGACACGGCCCCTAGGAGACACGACCCACACAATCCACAGTCACGGTTTGTAAGGGCAACTTGGGCGATTTTCTCTCTCTCGTTGGGACACTATTACTCTGTGTTTCTGCCAAATGATAAAAGAAATAAATAGAACACTTGTCTTAAATGCGATACAACTGAAACTCAGATTTAACAAAACACGTGATTGTCTGGGAGACGGGCGGCGGCGACGGCAGAATCCATGGGGGGCGCGGGGGCGTTTGGCACATTGAAAACCGCCCCACTCCCTGGGTTTCGGCCACACGACACATAAACCTTATTACACGGTTTTGGTCCTTCACCGGGCACTTATATTAACATTATTTCTTCACAATAAGAGTGTCTAATGCCAAAAATACTGTTAAGGAGGAAATAAAATAAGAAAAGAAATGAATTAGAAAAAATTACAAGTTATATACAGATTAAGGTAAATTCCATCAGGGAAAAATTATTATTTGAAATTGGCCCCTACGGGAATAATTTAAAGCCCACGAGTGGAGAAGCAGACTGGTCCCCGGGAGGGAGACGCTGTCCCCGACGGGGCTGTACTGTCTTCATGCCCTGCAGCAGGTGTCCAGGTGTCCAGGTCCTGTCTGCATGTCCTCCGGGTCTGAGCCAGGTCCCACCTGCCAAGAACCCCCATGGAGGGCGGGAGGGGCCTGGGGCTCGCGGGGAGCTCGGAGGTCTGCTCGGGGGAGTGGGTGGCCGCCACCGGAGTGCCCGCCACCTTCCCTCTCCGGTCTGATGGGGTGGGGGCCGGGCGGCAGACTAGGTTGTGGCTGGTGGGCCGCCCTGTTTCCTGAAGAAAAGCAGTCAGGGCACGGAGCTGGCCCAGGGGCGGCCAAAGACAGACCCGGGGAGGAACATAAGCTGCTCCACCTACCTCTCCGACCTTCCTATAGAATTGGGAGGTCTCGAGAGGGGCTGCTTGGGGACTGAGGGCCTACATCTCGTGTCACACGTCAGGCACAGTCCCAGCCTCCGGCCAGCCTAGGACACCGCATCTAAGAACCCTTGTACAGTCAGAAATGGCTCACGGAAGTGGCCCCATGCCCCGGGCCGATCGGGGCCGCTGGAACCACCTTGGCGTCACGCATGGGGTCGGGGGCAGGAAACTCCTCCACGGTCCGCAGGATAAAGACTGCGCCCAGCACAGTGCGGGCCCCCAGGCGGGCTTGGGTTTGCACAGATTCCAAAGCGATGCAAAAATGACTTTTAAAAAACAACTGGCGAGTCCTTGTTCCATTTCTTTTTTCTCTTCTTCTTTTTTTTTTTTAAAAAATACTGTCTATTTTTAAAACCACATGCTTAAATAGACTCTGGCATCAACAGGATTACCAAAAGCGTCATTCTAGTCATTTTCACTATAAAAATTGTTCGGGCCGTCTCCCTCTCCAGATCACAGCCGTCTGCCCTGCCCTGCCCTTCCGGTGCCCCAAAGCGGCCCTGCTTCAGTTTGGGGTGAAAACCCCACCCCTGTCCACGGGGCCGATGCCACCAGGTCGTTCCCGTTGCCAGCAATGTCCCTGCTGGGTGCGGTGTCATTCTCAAGTCCGACTCTCTGAGGTGTGACCTAGCAACAGGGCTTCCGGTTTCTGAGTTTTCACTGGAAAAGTTGAGTTAAACCAAGGTGGGGGGATAGACAGTGGTCAGACGCAGGTGATGAGGGGGCTCCCTGGCCCCAGGCCGCGCTGGTCCCCGAGGCCTGGCCTCCACCTTCCACAGCTGAGGGTTCTGTCGGGACACGGGGCTCCTAGCGTGGACTCTGACCCCGGCCCCCGGGCCGGTCAGAGGTGGTTGATGGGGTTAAAGGTTCCAGACTCTGGTGCGGGTCCCGTGATGCTCAGCCAAGCGTCCAGGGGACTCTGGGTGGCGGTGCGGAGAGGCGTGTCCTCCGACAGGGACAGCATCATTGTGTACGCCTGGCAGGGGACACGGGACAGGGGACATGGGACAGACAGGTGAGCGGTGTGCACGGGGCCTCTGCAGACCCCAGGCCGACCCCGTCCTTGCCCCTCCCCAGCCTCCCGCTGCCCCCAGCCCACTCAGACACAGGCCCCAGATGGGAGGGACAGCGAGATGCCGGGGCCCGCCCACACCAGAGGCCAGACAGACGGCCCCCGCCTGGCCTGGAGGAAGGAGACAAAAGGACAGTAGAGGGCAGCCAGCATGCCCTGGCCCTGGGGCTCCCTTGGCCTCGAGGTGCTCACCCCGTGGTCACCTCCCTCATTGCCACCCCCGTTTCTCCACCTGGTGCTCGGCAAACATGTATGGGCAAGCGTATGCTTTGGGGAGGGGGCTGGGTATGGCTGGTGGTCACTGCGGAGACCCCATCCCCAAGGGTCAATCCCTGCCCGGGGCCACCGGGGTAGACCATGGGACGGTGCAGACCTGATCCAGGGAGGACTGGGAACCCGCCCCAGACAGCCCACGGGGCACCAGGGGACAGGCCACCACAGCAGGCGGGGCTGGGGGGAAAGCTCACCCCTTACCCCACCCCAGTTAACACTCAGGACGAAATTAGTAGGAACACAAAGACAGACACACAGACGGCTTTGCTCAAACTTGGGTGGGCTGCAGAGAGCTGCCTGCGACCCTGCCACCCCCAGCCCCATCTGGCTACACTGGGGGTGCAGACAGGAGACAAGAGGCGCCAGGGGCCCAGCTTGCTGCCGCCTGGCCCCGTCACAGCGCCAGCTCAGAACCAGCGCCCTCCTGCTGGGCAGCGACCTGCAGGGAAACCTGGGCTGCCAACCACCCTGGCGGGATCTCAGAGGGAGGCCGAGGCAGCCTCGTGCCAGACACCTGTGCGCGGAGGCCTCCCTCTGGGGACGAGAGACGTGACTTCCGTGCCCCTGAGTGCTCCGGCTCACGTGCATCTGCTCTCAGCCTCTCCCTGCCCCATTCTTGCTGGCAGGGAAGTGGCAGTCCCTGGGGCGTCCCTCTAGCTGAGGCAATGAGCACAGGAGGGCCAGTGGGCCCTGTGTGCCCCCAAGGTGGGCGTGGAGTGTCCCTGCCATCCGGCCTGGCGGGGCAGGCAGGGCGGCGGGCTCTGCGGGCACCTACCTGGTTCTTAGCCTGCCTGTACAGGGTCTGTTTTAGGGCCTCAGAGTCTAAGGCGGAATTAAGGACATCTTTAACTTCAAAAGCTTCCTCGGCTGCTCTGCGCAGGTCCAGCCCCTTCCCAAAGGTCGGCACCGGCTCCAGAGCTAACGGACCGCCTGCTCGCTGCCGCTCAACACACCTGCACCAACGACCGGGAGACGCCTGCGGTCAGCCCGGCCGCCTCGGCTGCCTCGAGGACTCCTGCGTGCGTGCCGCAGCGTCTCCACCAGCCACGTGCACAAGGAGACAGACACACAGACACGTGGACACCAGGACAGAAGCCACACGGATGCAGGAAATGGACGGAGCACCTCGGGGGTCAGTATGAACACACGTGTCCCACGCAACAGGTGGGGTGCCCAGGCCCCCGGGAACGAGACCAGAGAGGGGAGACCTTGGTTCCCCAAGACCCTGGGCGGCTCCAGAGGGGCCTGAGGGCCCCTGTTCTGGGAGTGGGGGGAACAGCTCTCTCCAAGGGGGTCCGCAGGGGCTCTCAGAAAGCTGGCACTGTCGCTGCTGAGGTGGCCAGCATTCCGGATGTGGGGGCAAGTCTCCAGCCAGCACAGGGGGGGTGCAGCCCTGTGCCAGGGCCTGTAGGAGGCTGGGGGGTCACTCCCCAGACTAAGGGGCAGTATGGCTCTGCCTGGGGGTCTGGGACCAGCTCACCCTACGCCTTCACCTCCCACACTGCTCCCAGGCTTCGAGATGTGCGTGTGGGCATGCACACACACACACACACACACATGCAGGGCTGCGTGGCTGGGCCCTGGCTGCTTCCCCAGGCCGGGGCCTCCCCCCTCAGAACTGCCCGTGGGCAGGGAGGATGGCGGGTCCTCTGCTGGTTTCAGCCTGAGCCACCCACAGATGCCTAGGTCCCTCGAGGGCCGGGCCCCTGGCGTGCTCAGCTGCCCCTGCTGTGGCCCACAGAGGCCTGCGCCCACCTTCGGGTGTGGTCAAAGCCCACGGCCAGGGAGGTGGGCGGCTCCTCATCCTCTTCGTCCTCGTAGGCGCTCTGGGCCTCAGGTGTGGGGGACGGGTGGTCCTCTGGGGACTTCCCTGCCAGGCTGTCATCTTCCTCCTCCTCCAGCTCCTCCTCCTCCTCCTCCCCGTCCTCTGGCTTCCCACCGGCTAGGCCGGGACACTGGGGCGTGCCATCCAGCTCCTGGACTTCCGGCCTGAAATGACAGGGTGGGAGTTGGCCACGGGCCCCCAAAGGCTGGCGACTCCGCTGCAGTTGGCTCCTCCCCAACGTCCCCCGACCTCTCAGCTCCCACGAAGAGAGCCTGCCTTCGTGGTCATAAAAGCCCCAAGCTGCGGTCATGGGCCGTCGCTGCCCTTGGCCGAAGCCTGTCCTTGTGGGGTGAGTGATCCAGGCAGAGAAGGAGGCTGGCTAAGCGTGTGGCAGGGGGTGGGCAGGACTCCGTGATGCCACAGTGGACACCAGGCCATGTGGGTCAGTGTGACAGGGGCACTGTGGCCAGCTGGGCCGGGAAGGGGTCCTGGGCTGGAGCCAGGGCTGGGTGCTGCACAGTGGACGTCTTAGGGCCGTCTGCCAGCCGGCCCTGATGGGTACAGCTCCTCCGGCCAGCCTGGAAGACTCCAGGACCCTGGGACAGCCCAGGGCAAGCAGCACAGCCGGAGGGCCTGGGGCCCTGCAGAGGGCAGGCCGGGCTGCTGTCAGCTGAGGACCCTCCAGACGGGCTTGTCTCTGTGACCAGGTCCTTGACTTGCAAGCCCCTCGGGGGCCCTGCAGCCCAGGCGAGACCCCTCTGCTCTGGGTCCTCGTCATTAAAAGGCAGAGGAAGCGTGTCGGGTGGGTGTGGTCACGGCTCGTCCTTCAGAAATCGCTGCTGGCACAAGCGTTGTTCATCAGCAGGTCCATGGTGGGCGGGCTGGGAGCGAGGGCCCCCTGGGCAGGTTTCCATGCAAAGCACTCCCTCGCCGAGCTCCCGCCGGAAGCCCGGTTCTCTGAGCCCCAGATCTCCTTCCTCTCAGACCTCACACAGCCCGTGGGGGGCTGCCCACTATAGTCAGGGGAGACATGGGGCCTTCTCCCAGCATGGACAGGGCAGGCGTCCCCTCCAATGTCCAGGACTTGTCCTTGTGCAGGGACACTGGGCTGGGGACCCTGCTTGGGAGGGTCTGGGCCTCTCAGAGCCTGTGCCCTCTCAGTGACCTGAGAGCACCTCTCTGTGCCGAGGAGCAGATGAGCAGGTGGGGTGGCCACGGGTGCCGGGATGTGGGTGATGTTTGGCAAGTAGCCTTGTGTGTCCTTTAATCGAACCAGAGCGGCTTCATGTGTGAGCCCCCTGCCTGGGGACAGGGCCCCGCTCACTTCATCTTTGTGTGCCCCCCCCCAGCCCATTGGTAGGAGCCCTGCACCAGGTGGGCACTTGGGGAGGGGGCCTGCCAGGCTGAGCGTGGGACCCAGAGGCTGGTGGTGGCTTCCGACAGAGCGGACCAGGATGTGGGCTCAGGCCTCCAAACAGCTGCCCCGGGGGGCGGGAGGGGGGACGGACGCGTGTCCCAGGGCGGCAGGCACACAGCCCAGGGCTGGGGCTTCGACAGCGGGGTCTCTGCTCCCAGTTCCCGAGATGCAGTCCAAGATCCAGGCATCACGGGGCTGGACCCTCTGAGGTCGGGAGGGCCAGCCCGTCCCAGGCCGCCCCCAGCTCCTGGTGGCTGCTGGCCTCCTGGGCGTCCCCTGGCTTATGGACCCCTCAGCCCCGCTCTGCTTCATCTTCATGCGGTGTTTTCCCTGTGTGCGCGTGCCTGCGTCCAAATGTCCCCTATGGACCCAGTCATACGGCATCAGAGTCACCCAGCTCCAGTGTGACCCCATCTTCCCAAATAAGGTCACATTCTGGGGTCCTGGGGGCCAGGACTCCACCACACGCGTTTGGCAGGGACACACTTTAGCCCTCTGGTTTCAGGGGCTGAGAGGCTGGGAAGCCTGGTGGGCCCTAAACCCCCCGATGGTCGAGGGAAGGGACTGAATGAGAACTGACCGTGGTGACCCGGCCTGGACGGAGCTGCCAGAGCCCCAGCCTCGCACACACTCTGTCTGTGACATAAGTCGACTGAGATGGGGGTGCCCACTTCCACCAGTGATGTGGGGTGCCCTGCCAGGTCCCCAGGCTCCCTGGAGCAGGCCTCAGCAGGACGGGCCACCCAAGGGCCCTGCTCTCTGGGGGACTCGGGGCAGCCTCCTGTGTCTGAGCATCACTTGGTTCCCTCCCCTGGCAGAAACACTGCAGGCAAAGGTCAGGGGACAGGGTGGCACTGTGCCCTCTGCCCTAGTGGGCCTCCTGCAGTGTCTTCCTCATGGCTGACAGCCAGCCTGCCACCAGACTTGGGGTGGGGAGACTTTCTGGTGCCCCTGGGCCCACCCCATGGGCAGCCCCAACCCAAAGAAGATGGACTGGCACACCCCTGCCCTGTGGTTTTGCCCTGGGCACAGGGTGACAGGCAGGGGGATGGAGCCTGGATGTAACCTGGTGCCCGGGCGCTCCAGCCTGGGACTTCCTCCGAAGGTGGCACTCGTGCTGCCTGAACCCCACAGGCTCTCTAGTGGGGGCTGCAGAGTGGGCCGCCTTCCCAGGGGCCCCGCCCTGTGCCCCGAGAGCCTGGTCACCAGGAATACCCAGCCCCCCCGAGGGGCTGGCAGGTCCCCGGGGACCTGGCTCCTGGGGATGCTCCTCGCTTCCTGGAGTGGATGGGGAGGGGTCTGGGCCCTGAGGACTGTATGGCTGCAGCCTACCCATCCTCTGGGCCTCAGTTTCCCCTCTGCAGAATCAGAGGCTCACATTCCTCGGGAACCCTGGAGTCTGACCCTTGGAGTCTGGCACTGGCTTTCTCCCAAAGGGGGCCCGTCCTGGGCCTGGCGTGTCCTCCTCGGGGGCGGCAGCCCTATGACCCGAGGTAGTGCTGAACCTCCTTCTCCTCCTCCTCCTCCTCGCATCCCAATTCTGCCGTATTTCTGAGGGTGCTGGTGTGCGCATGCGCAGGCACGTGTGTTTAAAAGGGCACCACTCTTGTTTGGAGACTCAGAGGTTGGCAGGACCGTGGCGGGGGCCCTTGGCAGGCTGACATTTGGCTATACCGTGCGAATGTCAAGGCTGAGCTGCACCAGCTGCCAGGAGGCCTGCCTGCCTGGCGCTGCGGTAGGTGCAAACCTGCATCGGCACCTCGTCCAGATGGAGAAACTGAGGCAGGGAGGGGCGCCCTTGCTGATACTCCCCCAGCTTCCAGGCAGCAGATCCGGGTGGACTAGGTGTCAGCTGTGGAGCCCGTGGGCTTCACCTTCTGCTGTGGGACCCTGGTCCCCGTCCAGGTGCACCTGGGGGCAGGTGCGGGGTGGGGGGGGGGCGCTCTGGGCTCAGCCACAAAGCGGGGCTGCGCATCCTCACAGCCCTGCAGCCCCTCAGGTGTGAGTGTCTTACCTTTTGTCTGTTCGAGCTGATGCTTGGTTCATCTCGCTGTTGGCAATAAAGTTTCTGATTTCAGAGAAATAGGAGTCTTCTTTCTCGTCTAAAAGTGCGTGGGTGTCCGACTCGGAGGTGGGGGAGGAGGCGCTGGTCCCCAGGTGGTTCGTGAGGACCCCGGAGTGCTGGCTCACTGCATGGACGGGGCGTCAGAGGGGGGGCCTCCGCGGGGCTGCTCCCCTCCCCGCCTGTCCCTGCCAGTTCCCGCCAGTCCCTGCCTGTCCCCGCCCCTCCCTGCTCTTCCCTCGCCGGTCCCTCTCACTTCTTTCCCATCAGCCCAGTCTCTCCAGTCCCCGCCCCCGCCCGCCGGCGCCTGCGCCCCCAGCCTGGCGGTCTGGCCCCGCCGTGCCCCCGGCGGGGTGGGGGTGGGGGCGGCGTGCGCGGCCCCACCTGGCGCGTGCTCGTGCTCGTGCTTCTTGAGGTGCCGGTCCAGGTTGGTCTGCTGCCCGAAGCAGCGGCTGCACAGGTGGCACTTGAAGGGCTTCTCCTTGTTGTGGATGTTGCGGACGTGCCGCTGCAGGTTGGAGGAGATGCTGAAGGACCGGTCGCAGTATTTACACCTGCAAGACACCCGCCCGGGCCTCAGAGGGGCTCCACACGGGCCGGGCAGGACCCCGGCCCCGAGTGGGCCCACGCCCAGAGCTCTCCCGGGTCTCTGCTTGCTGTCAGGCCCCCTGGCAGGTCCTCCCGGAGGGCGACATGCTCCCGGCAGCCTCAAGGGGGCAGCATCTCACCGTGGAAAGGTGCTCAGGCCGGCTCCCTGCAACTGTCTTGGCTGCAGAGACCCTGCCTGGTGCCAGAGAGTGAGGAGAGCCGGGTCTTAGTGGTCCCTGGGCTGGACCCCTCTCCCGGGGGGCCTCGGCGTGCCAATCCATTAATGGGGGTGGGGGGGCAGCCCCGGATGCTCGCGGAGACGCAGTAGCTCCCCGGTCTTGCCTCTGTCAGGCGGCTTCCTCTACAGGGACCACAAATGACCACAGTGTCCCCTGTGGCATGAGTGGTCAGCCCACGGGCTCAGTTCATCTGTGAGCCCTCCAGCCTGCCGGACACACTCGGGAAGGTCAGGAGACACCCCTTCCTGCAAGGCTTCTGTCACATCTGCAGAACCTTCTCTTGAGACCCCGAGTTTATCTCAATGAATAGCCATGATGAACAATCAGAGATGCCTGCCATGTGACGGGGCCCCCGCAGGTGTGGGACGCTTGTGCAGGGCACGGCACGGCCACTGTCAGGACCCCACGCAGGGGGAACAGGACCGGGGCCCAGCGATCCGGGCGTGGAGAAGCCAGAAGTAGAAAGAGCCGAGCGACCCGGAAGGAGCCTGCAACCCGGGCTCTGCGGCCACCCCCGCGGCCTCCTCCTGGTGGCAGGGGTCCTAGCAGAGCCAGTGACCACCGGCTAATGCGCTCCCACCCATTCTGTGTGCCTGGCTGGAGTCGCACACACATGTGTATATGCACGTGGGCAGGGGAGCACGCACACAGTAGACGTTAGCGTGCACATGTGTGTACACACTCATTTGCACAGGTGTGCACAGTGTGGGTGTGCATGCCGCACATACATTGGTATATGTGTGCACACAGTGTGTGCATTTTAGTGTGCACTGCATGTGTCTGCACATGCACACATGTAGGTGTGTGCAGGTGTATGCACACTGAGTGCATGTGTTAGAGTGCATGCAGGTGCCCACAAACAGGCGCACATGTGGGCCACAGGCACACAAGTACGTGGGTTAGCATGCGAGCATGCACACAGGTGCACACACGCTCATGTACACACATGGTGTATGCAGTGTGGGTGTGTGCACACTTGTGGTGCGTGTGCATGGGCAAGCACAGGTGACCTTGGTTATCAGCGCTTCTCCAGGGACACTGTCTCCTCTGCCCCGATGACCTTGGGCTCCCAGACCTCAGGCTCCCAGACCTTGGCCCTGCTCCTCAGGGGGATGCTCAGGGAGGACCAAGGGCAAGGCCAAGCTGGCCCCAGCCCAGATCTGGGCCTTTACCACCTGCCCACCCGCCAGGTGTCTCCGGCTGAGCTGCGCTCACGCACGGTGTTCCTCTGCTTGCTCCTTTTGACACCCCCTCCCCAAGGGCAGCTGAGCAAACTCGCCGCAGCAGGTTCTGGATCGGAGACGGGCTGCGCAGGAGCTGGTGTCCCGGCTCGGAGAGCAGGGCGCGTGCAAAGCCCTCCCTCCAGCCTCCTGCTGTGACCACCGCTGCTGCCACCACAGGGAAGCCAGCCAAGGTGGACGCCGCATGGGGCAGGGGAGGGCGAAGGGCCCCAGGCAGCGTCCTCTCTGGGACCACACCGTCACAGGGAGGGTGCTGTTGGTAATTGTCAAAGCAAAGGAAGACAGAAAGAGAGATTTTGACACCAGCCCTAAAAATAAAACGGACAGAGGAAGCAGAGGGGCATGGGCCTCGCACAGACATTTGGCTAAAAAAAAAAAAAAAAAGGCAGCTTGGGAGCCCCAGACAGGCCAGAGCAAAGACAGAGAGGCGTGAGTCCCAGGGTGGGCATCCCAGGTCCCGCCAGGATCCTATATGCCAGCTCATGGAGGCTCGAGGCCCCGCCGGAGGCCCCCCACCCCGAAGGCCCCCCCAGCATGGCCGTCCAGATGGATGGAGACAGCGACGCCCCTCAGTCCTCATTCAGTTATCTCGCTCCAACCTCCTCTCGCCAGCGCAGTGAGAAAAGAGCTCGGTCTGCTCGCTGTCCCCCTCCCCCCTCCCCGAGGAGCCGGCGGCCTCAGGCACCAGGCCGGGCCTGAGGTTCAACCTGCCTCCCAGCAAGCGTGTCAGTCACACCGAAATGTCTTTCCTTCCCAGGGAGTGACAGGCTTGGGGACACTTTCTGAGTGATCTTAGGTGACCCAGGGCGAACTTGATCATCGGGCGACTGGGTGGCCCCAGAGAAGCCCGCCTGTCTGGGGGCATTAGCCGGCCTTCCCGGCGCCCACGCAGCAGCCTGTGCTGGCGCAGGGTGGCTCACGCAAGTAGGCAGTGGGCGGGCGGTTTCATCAACCCCCTGGGGGTGGGGGTCCCCTCTTGGGTGGGTTTCTGCAGATGAAATGTACGCACTTCCCTTTTCCAACTTAATTCCTTCCAATGATCAAAGTCGGCCAGGCCTCTGGTGACGTCACGGGGAGTCACACCCCAGAGGCCTCCTCACAGGGCCACCTGGAGCCAGAGTCGGGGTTTGCCGGGCCAAGTCTCAAAGCAATCATCCTTACGTAGGCTGAGCCTCACGGATCCGGGAGAACAAAAGAAATCAATGATAATCACATTTTTCTATAAACACGCCGGACCCCCGGGGGCTCTTCCATGGAACACTGTCCAGAAGTTGGCTCTCGTTACAGAAAGTACACGCAGCGGGCGGGGAGCAGACCAAACCCGCTTTGGGGGCTCGCCTGTGTTGTCATTCACTTTTGCAAGGAGGGGGGCCAGTGTGCTGGGGGTGCTGGGGTGGGGACGAGACCAGTCAGTGGTAAGGAGTGTGAGCAGTAGTTTATCCAACCGGGACAGGCTGTGGCCCTGTGAGGGGTGGGGATGCCCTTCATGTCTCAGGTGGGCGTAGGGACCACCACAGTTGCAGGGGCCCCATGTGGCCACCCTCCCCAAGGTTGGGGCCAAACACACACACACACACACACACACACACACACACACACACAGAGTCTCCAGGGCCAGTGGGTGACTCCAAGCCCAGTGTGGCCAGGTATGGGACTCATGTCACCAACTGGAAACCACGCCAGGCCCCTCATCCCCTGCGGCTGCTCTTCTCCAGCCACTTCCCAGGATGACATCTTGGTGCCTGAGCCAGTGTCTCCCCGTGTGCCTCTGGGCCACCATCGCCTGTGGCTGTCATCTAAAACGTCAACTGCCAGGCCCCTCCCCGGCAGGGTTTCTGAAAGCCAGGGGCCACCCTCAGCCCTTCTGGTGCCCCATGGAGACCCCAGGGACCACGGGAACAGGGCCGGACGGGTAAGCTAGAGAGACACTGAGTGAGAAAGCCTGGCCAGTCACAGGTGTCTCTGAGCCTCAGGTTCCAAGTCTTTGAAACGGGTATCACGTCCCCTTGTTGTGAACGAGAAATGCAGTGGTCTCCCACCCCCAATGGCCTCTGTGGCCACCCTGGCACTGTGGGTGAGGCGGGGAACAGACACGCGGCTGCTGTCTAGGGCTGTCGAGGGGGCCGAGCATATCCCTCAGGTGCCCCAAGCCTGGGCTGAGACCTGCATTTGCACGGAGCTCCTGTCCCCTGTCCACCCTGCCTTAGGCACCGCCTGGTCCACTGTCCGGGGTTAGGTTTGCCACGGCCACCATTGGGACCAGCCAAGGCTTCTGCGACAGGCCACCTGTGGGACCTTGGCTTCTGGCTGACCCTGCTCTGAGCCCCTGTCCCAGGGGACACCCCAGTGCAGGGGAGAGGGCCGCTCCGGCCGTCATCCTCTTCTGGCAGACGGGAGGTTTCCAGAGGCCTGCTGGGCACCTCCTGCCTAATCTTTGTGACGTCGCAGGGCTCAGGATGGCAGTGGGGTCAGGGGGAGGGGCCCAAGGAGTGACAGAGAGCAGCGTGATAGCTCCCACCGGCTGCGGAGCGAGGCCAGGAGCCTCATCACCTGCTGGGCGGACTCCTACCTGTATGGCTGCTCCCCAGTGTGCGTCCTCAGGTGTCTCGTGAGGTTGGCAGACCGGGGGAAGATCTTCCCACAGTACCTGGCGGGGGGGGGGGGGACTTGTCNCACAGTACCTGGGGGGGGGGGGGGGACTTGTCAGGCAGAGTCTCGCTGGCACAGCCCCCACCCCCCGCCAACGCGGCATCTAGTCCCCGAGGTCCTCCACCTGGGCAGGCAGCCGTCGACACACCCCGGGTTTCAGTGTCTCCTGCTGCCCCTGGGCCCCGCTAAGCTTTGCAGAGGGACTGTCCTTCTCGGCCCTGACGAGCCGCGCCCCTCCTCAGCACCCTCTCCTCCCTGGAGTCCAGGGGTGCTGAGCCGGCTGGGACTGGCTTAGCTGGGCAGGGGCAGCTGGGGACAGACACAGAGGTCTCTGCCCAGAGCTGGGATTTCGGTCCCCGTTCAGCACTGCAGTCATCCACCGACCAGCAGCCCTGGCCTCGAGCCTTCGCGTTTCGGCTGGCCAGGCCAAGGTGGCAGTCCCTGAGCCGACGTAGACATAGCTCGGTGGAGGCGGGGGGGCGGGGAGGTCCACCCCCAACACGCATGTTTTGCATGGGCATGACCATTTATTGCTACTGTGCTGTACTCAGTGCCTGGGTTCTCCTGGAAGGACAGGTTCACAGGCTGCCTGTGTCACCAGGGCCACCCACCAGGCCCCGGGGCTCACCACGGCTCACCTGCAGGTGTACCGCTCCTTGCCCTTCCTGAGGATGGGGTCGGACAGCGTTGGGGGCGGGGACCGGAAGTTGAAGGGGTGGTGGGGCAGGGGCTGCAGGGCACCACCAGAGTCCGCCTTCATGGCCGCGAAGCTCTCCAGCTTCTCCGTCATCGTCTCGATGGCTGACATCTGCTGGCACGAGAACGGGAGAGGCAGGGGGACACCCCTGAGCCACCCCTTCTCTTGAAGAGTGAGGCCCCCCTCCTGGGCTTCGGGGGGTGTCCGTGGCAGCACGTCCGTGGGCCAGGCCAGGGCAGGAAGGCCCTGTGGGCCCTCAGGCTGTCACTGGGACAGTGATATCCGGGCGTCCTCTTGGCCCCTGGGCGGGATCTTCCGCCGTCTTCGGCCAGCCCTGCTCGTCCCCCCGGGATCCCCGGGACAGTCTAGGGTCCAGCCTGTGGGAGCTGGAACCGGCCTTCAGCGTCAGCTCCTCGCCTGGTGTCAGGGACATAGTGAGGTGGGCCCCTGTGAGTCCACATCCCCTTCTGTTGGGCCAGGGACGCCCCTCTGGCTTGACCCCTGGGCAGCCCTCCTTCATGTCCAGTTTGGGCTAAAGACAGAATTATATCTATTTTTTTTTTTTTGGTTTTGTTTTGAGTCTTGGAAAATCGAGACAGCTACCTGAGTCCCAGGTTGTATACAACATGGATCACTGCCGGAGGCACCACCACCTAGTGGCAGCAGCTCATCATTGCAGGCAAACTACCAGAATTCAACAGCCTGAGTCCAGACCTCACCAACTCAATGGTGCCGGTGAGCGTGCCATTGTCACAAGGCACAGGACACGGGGCTGCGGCCAAAGGGAGCTGCCCCTCCGCTCCTTGGAGATGTCGAGGGCCTGCTAGGAAGAAGGGAGTGTGGCCTTGGTCATTCCCACGTAGGGGCAGAGTTATCAGACTGCGCCTGCCCCCTGAGTCCTGGGGCCTTGGGGACGGGAGAGGGGAGGGAGGATGGGGCCGCAGAGGCCTGGGCAGCGTCCTCCCCAGGTGGAGGGGCTGCCCCGAGGGTGCCCACTGTGAGCCGGGCCCTACCGGAGGCTGGGTGGGGCCTGCGTGGGAAGGGCTTCTGTTATGGCCGGAGCCTCTCGAGGTGTGAGGTGGGGACAACCAACTGGTTACAACAAAACACCCAGGAAGGGGTTAACGATGGACAATGGTACCGGCCCATTATGGCCCAGGCCACCTGTGACCTGGGCTGCCAGCTCTGCCCAGGGGGCGAGGCTTTGGGCTTTGCCACCCCTGTGGGGCAGGGACGCTGTGAGGCTCCAGGCTGCCTTCGAGAGCCCCGGAGGGACAGACGGGAGCTGCGCCCTCAGGGGCCGTCCCGCCTCCCTCTGGCCTGCGGTGGACAGTGAGGCCTCTGGAACACAGACTGCTGCCCGCCCCCTGTGGGTCTTGGTTCTAGCCGCGGTCTTGGAAGGCTCTGGAACTCTCCACGACCAGCCTCCTCAGGACCCCCAGAGGCGGGGCGGGTCCACGGACCTCCTCGCCCTGTACCCTGGGGTGGCCCACCTGCACACCGAGCCTCAGAAGCGGAAGGCCCTGCCTGGATCTGGCTGGCAAGGGCTGCCCCTGTCCTTCGTGAGCATCAGTGACCCAGGTCAGGCCACGGAGTTGGGTGACTGACTTCCTGGGCATCTCCCGTCACTCCGCCACCCAGCCCTGGCCCACAGTGGGGGGCGGGGGAGCAGGGTGACAGGCCCAGCAGACAGGAGGGACAATGGTCCCCCTGCCTGGTGCCTCTTCCTCAGGCCTGGGTGGGCCCTGCGGGGGCCGCGGCTGGCCCGATCAGAAGGCCCGGCCCTCCCACAAACACAAACACAGGATGTGCCTGGCTGGCTTGTCAGCTTCTTCCAGCCCATTCCGAAGAAAATTGGGGGAAGTTACGAACCAACCTCCTCGGCCGGACAAACAATGGAAGGCTCTAAGTTTAGCTGTGAGCCTGGGCAGGGCGAAGGTCTCACAGCCTGAGCCGTGTGTCCGAGGCAGGGGCTCCCAGACGGAGGACAACGCCCCGTCTGGGGTCCCGGCCCGACCCGTACCATGGTTCAGTCGCCTGGACCTCCGGGCCAGGGGGAGGGGCCTGTGGTTCTGGGGGCCTGGGCCCCACGCAGTGGGACTGGCGGGCACACAGGCAGGGAGCTGGGAGACTCAGCCTGGCCCTGTGGCCTCTCTGTGCCCGCCCCCTGCAGACCTGGCAGGGTGGGCAGATGTGGGTGTTCCCCTGCCCAGACCCAAGCTCCAGTCTGGCCCATGGCCTCACCACCCTCTCCAGCCGCCAGGGAGGGCACCCCTCCTGCCCCCACCTCCTGGGACCCTCTGCTCGTCTCCTGTCCGGCCTCCTCAGGCCTGCTCTGCCCCCTCTGCATGCACGGGCCGCCCCCTCCTGGTCTGTCCACCCAAGCACCCTCAAGGCCTTCGTGCCCCAGAAAGGCCTGCCCGGTCTACACCCCCCGCTGTGTCTCCTCTCTGTCCTCCTACATTCAAAATTCGTGGATTCACTTCTCGGAGCTCTGCCCGCCGCCCTGCTGAGGCTGAGGGTCATTCCCCTCCTACAGTCCGAGTCAGGGGCCCGTGGCCCCTGTGGGCGGGGCCCGAAGCTGCCTCCGTGGGACCCACAGTGCTGCTGGCTCAGAGGGCCGGCCTCCTCCCTCACTCCTCCTGGCCGGTGACGCGTGGAGTCTGCAGGGGGAGAGCCCTGGGCGTCTGACCGGCAGGTGGGGAAGGTGTGCCTGCCCCAGGGGTGTGGCCCCCGGCCCCCCAGAGCCCAGCCCCGCACGCAGGTCTCACCTGGGGGTGGAAGAGCAGGGGGGGTGGCCGCAGGAGCTTGTCCTTCAGGACCCCCACGGGGTCCGGCACCTTCCGCTTCTCCACCCTGCTGGACAGCAACACAGAGGGTTACATACCCCCTCGGCGGCCCCACCGGGCCCCTGCCATGGCCCCCAGACGACCGTCTCACCCGACAGTCCAGGGACATCCGTGACCTGGCCAGCCCACTGCTTCCGTGAGCCCCCAGCCTGCTGCCCGAGGAGCCCTCACTCCACACCCTGCCCTTCCCACGCCCAGCTCCGGGCCCCTCCGAGTCTCCCTGGTGTCCCTGGTCCCCGCCAGCTCTGGGCCCCTGGGCGTGTGTGAACACCAAACGCTAGAGCCTGGGGCCCTTCCCGTGGCCCCAGTGCACCCGCCCTGCCCGGGGTTGGTCCCTGGCTTGTCACCGCAGAACGGGAAGCTGCCACCGATACCCCGACTTCCCCGTCCCTCCGGCCCTTAGTGTGAGGTGCTTGGCCTCACTGGGCAGGTCACCAGAGCCTCCGCATGAAGCCAGGCAGGGTCCCGCCCCAAAACTCCTGGCCTAATGCCACTGACACCTTTGTTAGTCATGGGATAAGCGGAGGTGGCCTGGGCGTGTCCAGTGGTCCCCCCCACCTGAAGCCCTCTCACTGCCTCCAGCCTCGCCTGCCCCAGCCTGGCCTGCCCCAGCCTCCGCGCAGGACCGAGATTCAGCCTCGGCCTGGGGGAGACCTGCTCCTCCCCACGCAGACACAGCCCCGTGGCACAAGTTCCGGCCCAGCGGCTGCTGCTTTGCTCCTGCAGGGCCTCGCTTGGCGCCACACTCCCATCGCTTTTACGCGTGACTCGGCCCTCCAGGGGACCGGCTGGGACACTGGCCGCAGCAGGACAGGGGACAGGCATGGGAGAGGGGGCTGAGTGCCGGCAGACTGCCGGGCTGGCCCGGGGGGCCCCAGGGCGGGGCCCCTGGCAGGTGACCCCGTGAGACCCCAGCCAGGTCCAGGGGGAGAAGAAGGCAGCTGACTCAGGATTGCTTTGGGACCCCTGGGCTCCCGCGGGAGTGACATCGCCCTGTGGGGGGCTGTGGAAATGGGCCCGAGGGCTCGACCGAGGCCCCGGCCGGGGCAGGAGCGTGGTGCCCAACTCCACAGGGACCCTGCACAGCCGGCCAGGAGGAAGGGGACCCGCATGGGCGGAGGAGGGCAGGGCGAGTCCCCATCTCTCCTCCTGCCTTTTTGTTGACCTCTGCCCCGTGGCGGCCAGCCCACCAGGCTGGCAAAGGGGGACCCAGGTGGGCCCACCATCCGCTCGCTGGCACCTCTGCCTGACTGGTCTCCTTTCCCCCACATGTCCCTCAGCAGCTGTGGCCTCACTCGCAGGACCATCCGGCTCAGCCGGCCAGCTCCCTCGGACACACCTGGCGGGGGGGGGGCAGCCCCCTCCTGCCTAGCAAACCCACCAATCAAAGCCCACCCAGCAACTGGGCACAGGGGTTAAGCTGGCCCCTCACAGGGCAGGCTACCAAGTCCAGGGAGACTGACTTTCTGCAAACCCTCCAAAGCTTCCTCTCTCCTCCCTCCTCTTCCTCCTCCCCTGTGGGGACAGGGGCTCCTTCTCTGACTTCCCTGGGCCACCAGGAACAGCCAGCTGCGGCTGCGAAGAGGGCAGAGAGGCGCCAGGAGCGGAGGAGACAGCATCCAAGTTCTGTGGGAGGCAGAGCTGGAGACAGAGGGGGCCCGGCGGGGGGCTCGGGAGGTGCTCAGTCAGCCCAGCCCCGTGGCTGCCAGCAAAAGGGGACCACGCGCAGCCGGGAGACCTGGCCCCACCCTCCTAACGTGGCCCCGGCCAGGTGCCCAGCCCAGGAATGCCAGGCGTGGGCTCCGGGCCCAGATGAGACAGAGGACCGCCCTGTGTGGGGTAGGGGTGGGGGCACGAGAGCCTGGCCCTGCGGGCAGCGCCCACTGGCCTGCCCCCGCCCAGCTGCGGGCCCCGGGAGAGCCTGGGGCAGGGCGTGTGGATACCTGTAGATGGGGTCCATGAAGAAGGGCGAGGGCTTGGCGTAGTGCAGGGGGGGCTGCTGGGGCAGCTGCGCGGGGCAGGCCTTGGGCAGCCCCTCACCGGCCCCCAGCTTGCGCTCCCCGTAGATGTGGTTCTTGCGAGGCTCGCGCCCGCCGCTGCCGCTCTGGCTGGCGCGGACCCGGCTGCCGATGCTAAGGTCCAGTGGCTGCTCCTCGCCCGGCACCAGGGCTGCCGTGGGCGCCGGCAGGAGGGGCTTCGCCTCTTTGGGTTTGGTGGTGAGGTCGAAGGGGGACTCGGCACTGGGGCCGCCCTTGAGGGCGTCCCGGGGCGACTTTGGCTCGGCCTTGACCAGCAGGCTGTGGGCAAGGGTGCGGTCCGCGAGGGGGTAGAGGGCGTGGGGGAAGTCGGGCAGGAACTGGAAGGGGAACACCGAGGGGTAGGGCAGCGCGCCCATCCGCTTCTCCTGCACTCCCATGAGGCCCGGCCCGAAGTACTTCTCCGCGATGGAGGCGATGGCCTTGATGGAGTCGCCCGCGGCCCCGGACGCGGCCAGCAGCTGCTCGTCGGGCGGCGGGAAGAAGGAGTGCTGGGCGTAGAAGACGGGCACCTCGCCCACGCTGTTGGGGGCTCCCGGCGGCGCCGCCCCGCCCCCGACGTGGGGCTTGCCCTCGGCTGCCTTGCTCTTGGCCTTGGCCTTGTCGTGGTCGCTCTCCACGTCGCTGTCCAGGTCTGAGCCCGAGCCCGAGGTGGAGTCCAGGTCCGTCCCGGTCGTGGTGTTGACGTCCTCGAAGTCGCTGCCGTCTGACAGGTCGCTGCCCCGAGTCGTGAGCTTCTCAGGGTACGTGTCCTCCAGGCGACTCTCGAACTTGTCCTCGGGCCCCGGGGCGGCCGCGGTGCCCTGTCCACTGCTGCCCACGGCGGAGACCAGGGGCAGGGCCGGGTTCCCCAGGGGGCTGGGGAGCTTGGCGTCCTGGGTGTGGTTCAGGGGGCTCTTGAGCAACGGCGTGGGAGGTAGCAGAGGTGGTCGGGGGTACAGGGAAGGCGGGAAGATGCCGGGGAAGCCGGGAGTGAGCGCGGGAAAGGCCGGCGGGGCCGCGGAGAAGGGCAGGCTGCCCGGGTGCGGCCTGGAGGGGAAGTACTCGCCAAAGCCCAGGCCGGCGTGGTTGAGGTTGGGGGGCGGCTTCGCCTTGTCCATCAGGGGGCTGGGGGTCAAGGGCAGGCCCGGGGAGAAGATGCCGCCCGGCGTGTAATGGTTCTTGCCCTCGCAGAAGCGCCGGTGCTTGTTGAGGGAGGAGGTCGTGCTGAACATCTGCCCGCAGTCCTTGCACTTGATTTGCGTGCGGCAGTCCGCGTGCATCCGCTTGTGGCGGCACAGGTTGGAGAACTGCGTGTAGGACTTGTGGCAGACCTCACCTAAAACGCCAGCAGAGAGCAGACGGACACGCTATGAAATTACCGGGAAACGCTGGTGGGCGGCGCGGGGCCGGGCGCTTCCGACTGGGGATCAGAGCGGCTGGTGCTCCCGCGCGAGCATGTATGTGTGCATATGTGTATACGCATGTGCAGCATGTCACGTGACACACACATGTGGTGTGCACACAAATTTGTGTGTGTCTGTTGCACACCAAGCATGTGCTTGAGTGTGTGTGCGTGTCTGCATGTGTATGCCTGCATACACGTGCCCATGCACACACACATGTATGTGCACACCACCCTAGGACTGGCCTCTAGTCACCAGCACGAGCTGACAAGGACCAGTGGTGCCCTGTGGCCCCTGTGCAGCGTGGACAGGCCTCAACCCCCTTTGGGAAGTGGGTGCTGCTGCTCACACCCTCCTCCCTGAGTGTCTGTGCCGTGGGGGCCAAGGTCCCCCAAACCGCTCCGTGGGCAAGGTCACGCAGCCACGTGGACCGCTGTGCGGCTGGCCTGGACCCCCAGCCTCCCTTCCTGCCCACGCCCGTGATGCCACTCCGTGGCGTAAGGGGTACCTTGACCGCCCCACAGATGGCCCATGTCCTCAAGTGTACAGTGTACCCAGCTCCCACGTGCCCTCTTTCTGTCCCAGGCCCTGTGACCAGCACCCAGGAGACAGCGGTCTCAGGCAGCTGGCCCCCGCAGGGGTTCTCAGCTGGGGAGTCCAGGCTTCTGCTGTGTGTGGTCGCTGTTTGGGGGTGGCTTGAGCTGGCGGTGGGGGAAAGGCCCAGCAGGGCCCTGCAGAGAGGGACTGGGTCCGTGTGAGGGAAAAGTGGACCCTCCCCAAACTGGGGTGAAGAGCCAGCTCTCACAGGGGAGGGGAGCGCCAGTTGGCGCTGAGCCCCAGGACCCAGAGGCCCAGGGGACCGTGTCTCGGCCATCTTCCCGATGGCCTGCGACTGCTGTCAGGGCACCAGCAGCCCCTCCTTCTCCCCCAATTTCTGCAGCAGCGGGAGGAGCCCCCCACCCCCACCCCACATGCGTTTCTCCCTGCCTGACAATTTGGGTCCTTGGTGCAGCCCTTGTGGCTACCATCAGCGTGTGTCTTGGTCACCACCAATCCCCATTGCACGGACGTCATGCCCTGCCAGCTGGGGGCCGGGCACCCGAGATGACCGTGTTCTCTAATCACAGTATCTGTTTATATTAGCTGTGCTGCCTTCCTGGTTGTCCGCAGGCGAGACAACCGTTCCCAAGGCCTTGGGGGGAGAGTGCTGCCTCACTGAATCCAATCTGCCCCTTTGGGAGGCCGCCGTGGGGCGAGGTGCCTTTGCGGGTGTCTGTAAGCACCCTCGGGCCCCTGGCCTGGCCCTGGCGGGGGAGGGCAGGCAAGGCCCCTCTCAGCTCAGGCCTTGCTGCATAAAACCAGTGACACCTCGCTGTGTCCCTGACCCCGGGGGGCATCTGTCAGTGCCTGCTTAAGGCTGCTGGCATCCCAAGCCTGGACAGGTGCCTGGGGGTGGGGGCTTGGGGTACTCGGTCCCCACCCACCTGCTCTCACGATGGAGGAGGGGTCCTGCTGAAATGTGGGGCTACAGTGAGGCCTCTTGCATGCTGAGGTCCCAGACCTGGGACAGCTGGTAGCTGGCTCAGAGCCGGCAGAGAAAGTAGCTACTCACGGGCCCAGCGAGACCCTGGGATGTGGGGACCCGCACCTGACCGAGGGCAACTCCAGGCCCTGCCAGGGTGCAGCGGGGCCTGGCTCACCCTCATCGCCTCAGTTTCCTTTCTGTGAAGGGCGCACGTGTGGGTGCACTCCCCACACACCCATGCACACACACTCACAGTGCAGTCACCAACTCACACACACAAATCCACACTCACACACATGCACACTCACATGCAGTCACACTCACGCACACACGCAGTCACCTGCCCAAGCATGTGTACACATGCACACTCACACACACCCATGCAAATGCAACACACAGTCAGCCACCTGACACCTACACGCACATGCATGCCCATGCTCACACACGTTTGCACTCACTCTACATAAGGTCCTTTTGTGAAAAGTGTCCACAAGGAGACGTCACCTGTGACCTCAGATTCCCCCTCACACACACGAGCATGTCCCGGCCCTTGTGTGGAGATACTATCCGGAAGCTGCGCCACCTTGGTCTGTGCAGGCACCGAGGTGGGGGCTTGGGGCTGGGCTGCGGGGGCTGTGGGGGGGCAGGGAGGCTCTGTGGGGGTGGGTGCGTACCTAGCAAGGCCACCTCTCTCGGACCTGTACGCAGTTTTCCAGTTTCCAAGCCCTGCGGGGTGTGCTCACACGCACCCCTCCGTGCTGGGGCGCTCTCCCAGTTGCAAAGCCATGGCCCCCAGCCCCACTGCCACCCCTTCCCAGGACCTGGCAGAAGAGTCACCTGTCCCCACCATGGGGCGGAGCAGGAGCGGCTCACAGCCCCGCTCAGACGTCCCCTCGCCTGGGCCTGGAGCAGGACCTGACCCGTAGAGACGACGCCCGGGGCCGGCCCACCGGCAAGCCCACTCTCTCTGTGTCCCCTCCACCCGGCAGCGAGGGCCCCAGGTGTGCTGGGTCCAAGCCGTCTCCAGCAGGACAGCGAGAAGCCTGGGCTGGGGGCTGCAGGCAGCTCAGTATGCCCACCCCCTGCCACGCACACACACTGAACGACCCCCACAGGGGCGAGAGCACCCTGACCCCAACCCCCCAGGCTCCCAGGGTCGCTCCTCCTGATACTGATGCAAAGGAGCCTGAGATGTGCCCGGCCACCCAGCCCAGGGCAGAGCCTGTGCCCTTGAACCAGGACCAGGGCTCTGCGGCAGCACCTGGCACGCCTGGCCCCTCACGTCTTCAAGTTTTCATTTCCTGACTGGTCCCTAGAAACAGTGCAGGCCCTGCTCCCAGGATTTCGTGAGGGTGCCTGAGGTGACCCGTGTGAAATGGTGACTCAGGACAGTGCGGTGTGGATGGTGTGAGTGGTGTGGATGGTGTGAGTGTTGACTCAGCTCAGTTTGTTGTACGACAGGGTTGCTTATGGCACTGCGAGGTAGAGAGGAACCTTTAGGGTCACCTCCCTGGGCTGGCCCGTAAGGCACTTGGCCCTTTGTGACCTCTGACCCTACTCCTGTTGACCCCCGCCACTCACTGCCTGCAGACCCCTGGCCTCAAGCCCTCTGTGCTCAGAGCTGGGCTCCCAACTTCCCCTCTGCAGGTGTCCTCTCGGCTCACGGCCCACGGCCCTCCGTCCCTGCTGGTGACTCTCATGCCACAGTCGTCCTGGCCTCCCATCACGTCGACTGGGAAGTGCCCCCCATTGCTCCCAGCACCAGAGAGCCTCCTAACCCGGCGTGTCCCCACCCAGGCACCCGTGCCTGTCACGGGCACGGGCAATGTTTGCACGGCGTGACCCCGCCTCCTCCGGTGAGCAATGGACCCTGCAGTTTCCCGCTGGGCCCTGCCACCTGCGTGGTTCCCCTGTGGGACTCAGTGAGTGTCACCAGGATTGTCATACCTCCTGGGGCTCAGGGTGGGATGGGGTGTGAGTTCAGGGAGAGGACAGGCCGAAGAGGGTGGCTGCTGGCTCCTGCCGCTGGCCCCAGGACTACTGCCCAGTCCTTCTGACCCCCCTGCCCCCCCCTGCTGGCCCCCACCTTCAGCCACTGCAGGGCTGAGTGGCAGGGAGGAACCCAAGGGGGTGGGGGGAGAAAGTGAGGGCGGAGCCAGAGAGACGAGTCACAAGATGAGAGGGTCTGGGGGAGCAAGGCCACGGAAAGACGGCCTCAGCACGCTGTCTGGGCCCGGGCTTCCCTGGCAGGGGGTCCCCGTGCCCCGGCGTGGCCCTGCCCACCCCTCGGGGCCCGGGGGGCGGTGGGGACGACTCACATATGAAGGGCTTGACTGTGCTGTGGATGTGCTTGTGCTGCTTGAGGCCCGAGGATGTGGCGAAGGTCTTGCCACAGTCGGGGCAGGCGTGCGCCCGCGCGCCCACGTGCTGAGAGCGGATGTGCCGCTGCAGGTTGCTGGGGTCCGTGAACACCTGAGGGGACAGAGGCCGGCTGTGGGCGCCCTGCCTGGTCCGTTCCCATGGCTGCCCGATGGGGCCCCCCTCCCCACTCTGCCCCAGCACGGGGCCTGGCCGGGGTAGGCCTCCGCTGCGTTCGAGAGCCCCTGGGCGGCCTAGGAGGGCTGCCGAGGCTTCCCCAGGACTCTGTGTCCTCAATGACAATTCCAGAGGCTTCTGTGGCCGTGAAGTTGTGTGAGGAGGGACTCAGAGGTGGACACACACTCGCAGGTGCTGGGGAGAGGCTGCCTCCCTCGGCCCTGTCCCCTCCCAGCCCCGGGGCCAGCCTTCCTGGAGACCCGATCTCCCGGGGGGNCCCATGGCCGCCCGATGGGGCCCCCCTCCCCACTCTGCCCCAGCACGGGGCCTGGCCGGGGTAGGCCTCCGCTGCGTTCGAGAGCCCCTGGGCGGCCTAGGAGGGCTGCCGAGGCTTCCCCAGGACTCTGTGTCCTCAATGACAATTCCAGAGGCTTCTGTGGCCGTGAAGTTGTGTGAGGAGGGACTCAGAGGTGGACACACGCTCGCAGGTGCTGGGGAGAGGCTGCCTCCCTCGGCCCTGTCCCCTCCCAGCCCCGGGGCCGGCCTTCCTGGAGACCCGATCTCCTGGGGGGGGTGGGGGGGAGAGCATGCGGGCACGTTACCTTCACGCAGTTTTCACATTCAAAGCGCTTGCCGCTGTCGTGGGACATCTGATGGCGGATGAGGTTGGACTTCCAGTTGAAGGCCTTGGGGCACTGGTCGCACTTGTACTCACGCTCCTCCGTGTGCACCACCATGTGCTGCTCCAAGCTGCGTGGAGAGGACGCGTCACCGCCAGCCCCCCGCGGCCCGCGGCGCGCCCCGCCCCACTCGGGGACCAGAGCCAGGCCTGGCGGGCCTCTGTCCACCCCTGCTCCGCACCAGCCCCCGGGAGGGAGGGGTGGAGGTGGCCCTCATCCAAAACCATCCCCTGGGGGTCCCCAGCCCACACTTCCTGGCCTCTCTTCTGGACAGTTTAACCTTGAAGCTAACCTTGGGCTGAAGAAGGGGTTCGGAGACTTGCAACACTCGAGTGAGCCCGAGCGTGGGAGTGGGGCCCAGGAAAACCGAGGCCACCCCTGAGTGGCCTCAGGGTGCTCGCCGGCCAAGCCAGGTGGCGCCGGCCCGCCGTGCCCACACAAGGAGGCGACTGGGGGTGCAGGCGCAGGTGTCCGATGGAGTGGGATGGGGCAGGGGGCGGGGGGGCAGCATGCAGATGCCGGGCAGGGCCGGGCCCTGGACGAGTGAGTGACTCCAACCCTCGGGGGGACTCCCTGCCTCTCTCCTTCTGGCCCAGGTACGCCCCTTAATCTTCTGAGCCAAGTGGAGAGACATCACGGCCCGTTAATTATGGGGCCCAGCCATGCGTTCAGATCCGAAGTGCCCGGTTCCTGCGCGCCCGGTGGACTGCATGTCTCTCCCTGTCGTTAATTGTGATTTATGTGTTTATGTAAAGAAAACACGGACTCTCTTGGGCAGCGCTGGCCGCCCAGGGCCTCGGTCAGGGTTTGCTCGAATGCGGGTTTTCTGTCATCTGCTCGGGTGCAGGGCTTCCTGCCCCCCGGGGAGGCTGTGATGGGCTGGGCATTGGCCTCTGCAACCCCGCAGCCAGTTAGTGATGGGTGGGGGGTGCTGCACACCCTCCCTGCCGGATGCTCTCCAGGGCCGGGGGAGGGGCCTGGGCTGGAGAGGGCTTCCAGGTCCCCTGGAGCACGGGACCCCTTGGAGGCAGGGCTCTCCTGGGGTCCTCCGGCCCCGACGACGGCCTGGCCCTAGGGCAGAGGGGGGCCGGCTTGGGCCCGCTCCCGGTGGACGGTGTCCAGCATCGCACAGCTGGCCTGGCAGGTCGTGCCCTTTCCCGCGAGGTCTCCTGGGACAGACGGATGCTGCCCATGGGAAGCCGATGCTGGTACCTGTGACGGAGGTCGGGGGGCCCCTGGGTGGCTTCTTCCCACTACTGCCCATTGTCTGGGGAGTGGACAGTGTGTCCAGACGGTCAAGCCACCTCACCAAGCCCTGGGCGGTGAGGTGTGACTGGCCCCCTGACTTGGGTCTCGGACCTCCCTAGAGAAGCAGCCCTGGGGCCTGAGCCTGGTGGGCTGGCCTCACCCCTTCACTTCCTTTACACCCGTCCCCAGGCCGAGGACTGGCAGGGCCATGGACCAAGGTCTCAGCTGGACAACAGGTGGGTCTTCCAGGGCTGGGGGCTCTGACCGGGGCCTGACCTTCAGGTCAGAGCCGGTGACAGCTGTGGGTGCCCAGAGCCGGCTCTGGTCTCACTGAGACCACTGCTTGGTCTCGGTGTCCCGTGTGCGGGCCAGGTGCCTGCCCTGAGCGTGTGCCACTGGAGGGGACCCTCCTCTCCACCTGTCCCTGGCAGCCTCGGCCTGTCAGAGATGAGGGCTGACCCCCTGACATTGCAGGCTGGTTCTGGGGAGGGGAGGCCGCAGGGCGGGCGGCGGGGGTGGGGTAGCACCTGTACTTGTCCGGGAACGTCCGCTCGCAGTCCTTGCACTCGAGGGCCCGCCCGTCGCCGCCCGTGCCACCCAGGCCCTGGGGCTTGAGCTCCTGGGCCAGGCCTGCGTAGAGGGCGGCCCCCACTGGGCCGCACGCATACTTCTTGTGCCGCCGCAGGTCCAGCTTGGACGGGAAGAGCTCGTCACACATGTCACAGCGGAATGTGGGCTCCTCTGCAAGAGAGAGCATTCGGGATTGGGGGGGATGGCCCTGGCCCCAGGGCCCACAGGGGGAGGGTGGCGGGGCCCCGGGAGCCTACCCCACACTGGCCTCTCCCACCCCTGCTTCCTTCCTGCCCTCCTCCCGGGCCCAGGAGTGGCTGCCCCGGGGACGTGGAGGCCTCGGGGATCCGGGGCCCACGTGTGCAGAAGGGCCGAGCAGCACAGCGCCCCTCCCCGCAGGCCTCCGTGGGCTGCAGAAGGCTGGTGCTCGGGAGCGGGGAAGGGAGCCAGGCCAAGAGCTTTGTTTATGAATCAGGAGAAGAAAGATGACAGAGCCCTAATGCGTGTCATAAATTACCGTCGTCAAGGTCAAACAAATTAAAAGGGGGGCGGCTATTACGAAGTTTACGAGGCGGCATCCTGACCGGCCTGCCAAGCCAAACAGTCGGCCTGGAGCTGTCAGTTTCCTGGGGGGGCGACCCCAGCCCCCCCCTCGGCTCAGAGACGCCTGACAGCAGCTTTCCCTGATGGAGCGGGGTCCCCTCCCCAGGCCCCCTCCCCGCCCGAGGGGAGCCCCGCCCGAGGGGCCTGGAGAGAGAGCACAGCGCCAAGACCGCCGCACAAGTGGGCTGCGTGTGTCCATCCTCTTGCGAGGCAGTGTGTGGGTGCGAGTGTGCTTCTCGTGCACGGGTGTGCGGCCGTGTGACATGCATGTGCGTGTGTGACTGTTCCCACATGTCGGCATCCACGCCTGTGCGAGTATGTCAACATTTCTGTGGGCCCACACTGGTGTTTGCCTTGGCGTGCATCTGTGTTCATGTGCACATGTGCCCAGGTATGAGCATGTGTGTGTGCTTTGATATGTGACTGTGTGTGTGAAATCTGTTTTCACATCTTCACACTGCATGTGTGTGTGAGTGTGCTTGAGCATTTGGGCATTTGTGTTTTTGTGCACCAATGTGTGTGCTGCATTGCATGCGTTATGTGCACACGTGTGTGTCGGGTGTGTGCATTTACATGTGCATATGTATAAATGAGCACACATTTGCATGTGAATAGGCAAGTGTAATACATTTGTGTGAATATGTGTATGTGATTGTGTGAATGTTCTTGTGTTGCATGTGCCTTTGCGTGCACATATGAGTGTGTATGCTTGTGTGCCCATGTGTGCCCACATGTGTGTGTGCGCATGCACACAGCCCTGGGCCTGGCACTGGGCGGAGGCTGGCCGACCTGGGCTGAGTGAGGCCCACAGGGCCTGACCCTCAGGGTGCAGAGGTCAGGGAGGCCAGGGCGGGGGAGGCAGCAGATGGGGGTTGCCTCCTGCCCCTTCGGGCATCAGAGAGACCCCCACGGATTCTTCTGAGTGCCAAGGAAGGGTGAGCAGCCGCCCGGCCTGGGCGGTGTGGGTGGGGACGGGCGGGGAAAGGGTGGGACACCTCCTCCTGACCAGATGCTTCCACGGGCCGACAGGCAGGCACTGGTAGGCACCCCGTGCGGTGGGCACCTGAAGCCTCCGGTGTGGACGCCCGAGGGGGAGAGGCCAGCTGAAGGGCTGGGGGTTGGACGACACCCTTAGATACACAGACATCACCTCGCCTCAAGTGGCCTTGGCTCACCCCTTTGCGAACAGGCAGATGTCTGCCGGGGACACGGGGACGGATGTGTCCGGGGCAGGCCAGGCAGCCCCGGTGCAGGGAATCGGGGACGCTGTGGGCCCTGCTCTGGGACAGCGGCCGTGGGGACAGCGGCCGTGGGGGCAGGGGCCTTGGCCTCTGGAGCTGGAAGGCGGCTCGGGCCCAAATATTTCTGGACACGCTGTCCTGGAACTTGCCCCGGACTCAAGAGGCAAGAAGGCCAGTGGCCCACACAGACCAGGGGCCTGGAAGGCAGAGACAGGGAGGGCGGCGGCGTCCACGACCTGTACGCAAGCTTGTGAAACACACCTGTGGGCAGGCCCCGCCCACGGCGGGAGGACCGGCTGGGCAGAGGGACACGGGTCTCGGGCCCCAGGCGGACCGGAGAGCAACGTCCTCCGGGAAAGGTTTGGAACAAAGGCCACCGAGGTCCTGGGCTGGTGCTCGGGTGCCAGGGGGGAGCCCCGCCACGTCCACGGGCTGGGATGAGGATCGTTGGGAAATCACTGCCCCGAACGCCTAGGAAGTGCTGCCTGACTATGAAACCTTGCAGCGTGCCGACCCGGGGAAACCGGTCTGCTGGGAAGTCACAGGAATGACACAGACACCGAGGGGCGGGGCCAGGCACCCACCCAGAACGCCAGGGCACTCGCCGTCGGTCTCGGACCAGTCCCCGTTCACCCTGCTGGGGCCTCTGCTTTCCTCTGTTCTCCAACGGGTAAACCGAGGCCGAGAGAGACGGAACGACTAGCCCAGGCTCTCCCACAAGGCGGCAGAGCCATGTGACTGTGCCCCCGCCGTGTTCGGCGCCCTGGAAGCCAGCGGCAGAGTCTCCACTTCCCAGAAGGCCATGCGACATGCAGGCCTGTGAGTTGGGGACTAGCTGTCACCCCTTGCAGCCTTCCCTGACTTTAGATCTCTCGAACCCCGGCACGTCTGGGCACCGTTTCAGAACAGAGCCGGACGCTCGGGCCCCACGGAACTGTCCCGAGGGATCTCTTGGGCATGCTGGGCCTCGGCAGGCGCTCACACCAGCGCCAGGATCAAGTTAGAAACGCCGGCTTGGATTTCCTCTTTCTGCACCCTGCTCAGAGCAATCGGAGAAGCTGCAATTTGAAAACAAAGAGAGACCGCCAGCCCTGTGCATCCATACTCCAACCAACTGATTTTCCCACTTTTGATGTGGAATTTGGGTCTAAAATGAAACGGCAGCCTGATCCTCAGTCTGATGGCGTTGGGGGGCCCGGCGGGGAGGCGCTGGCCCGTGGCGATGACGTTCGCCCTCCCGCACCGCGCTCCCTCCCACCGTGGCCCGTGTTCGCCCAGTCAAAGGGCAGAGCTAGGCCCTGAACGGGTCTAAGCCTCGCCCATCCACGCTGGGGTGTGGACGGGAGTCCCAGCCGCCTTCCACGCAGGTAAGGCCGCACTGAAGGAACGGCTGGGGTGTGGGGGACGGGGCGGGAGGGGCGCACGTGGCCCTCGCGGTTGCCACCTTTGCCTCGGAAGCAATTCTGCTTCACCGAAGCCTGGAATAGTGTGGGTACGTCACGTTACATTGTATTGAATCGAATGGTATTGTGTCGTTACACTGCAGCGTGTTAGTGTTACATTGTATTGTATCTCATCGTCTGTGGCAGGCTGCACTGCACCGTCTTGCCCCTTGTGTGGAGAGGGGGGAAAGTTAACAATTTTGAGCCTTTCTCAGAAGAAAAGCACATTTAAATGGAAATTCTTTTCTTTACTTTTTTCTGAGAGCAAGAAGGTCTCCTGAAAGAGGAACCTTCCCCCTCTCTATTGAAAGAGTAACAACGAAACAAAACGTCCTGGCGTCGATGAGCGTAAAGGGTCCCCCTCTGCTCTGACTCGCGGGGAGGAAAACGGGACTTGTGTCTCCGCGGAGCCGTGGCCTGGACAGAGCGGGCCGGGCCCAGACCGGCCTCCGGCAATCCTCCTGCAGGGCCGCGGCCACTGACCGCCGTTTCTTCCGCGTGACCTGAACTGCGTCCGGGCAAAGCCCCCCCATCGCCCCCGCGGGGGCGCGTAATCGAGACTCAAAACAGCAGTTTCCTCACGGAAACCGGGTCAGGGTCTGTGGGGGCTGTGGCCGGGGCAGACGCTTCGTCTCCCACTCAAGCCCATGTGGCTCGCGTGTCAGATCTGTGCTTCGCGCGCCTCTCTGAGGGCCGTCCGCAACTTCTGAGGGTGGAGCGGGAATGTAACAGAAAAATCAGTCAGTGCCTAATGGGTTCGGAGAACTGAGGGGGCACAATTATGTGATATCTGCAAGCTAATCTACGGGCCCTGAGGCTCGAGACGTGCAGGGCCCACTCCAAATTCCCGCCGTGATAGGGGCCGCTGCAGTTAGCCGGGCCCGGGATAAAAGATTTTTTATGATAATTAATAAAAGATTTTTTATGATAATTATCTTAGTGAGGAACGTTTTCTGTCTGTGCCTAACTGGGGCGGGGGGGGGGGGACAGGGGTGCTGCTGGGAGCGACCCCGACAGCCGAGGGGCTGGGAAGGCAAATATTGGGTGTCGGATGATCATGCGTGGCAAGCAATTAGCCCGAAAATGTTTGATAAATTATTAGGAAAATGTAGACCCAGGTTATTTAAGAGGGGGGGGCGGGAGGGGAGTGGGAATCAGGTTTTTGCAACCTTGGGGAAGACAGAAACTTCATCACGGAAACGACAGCCGTCTTCCCGCATGCCGCCCGAGCTAGGCGGACTCACCTTCCAGGGTCTCGTGTGCCCCCGAAGATGCAGAGGCCTTTCCACAACTGCTTAAGGAAAATGAGACCCATCCCCGGCCACCCCAACCTCGGCTGTTTATTTTTCTTTGCTCGACGGTCTAATTAAAACCAAACGTCAAAGGACAGGACAGATGGTCTCCGGCTTGTAACGCTGTCCTCTGGGCCGACTGCCTTTGGGACAGCTCAGGGCCACCAGCTACTGGGGCATCACGGAGGCCGGGCTCCTGGCCGCTGGTCACACTTGCGACAAATGGATAAACAGAGTCGGAGAGCTGGGAGTCTTTCCTGGTAACCCCAACGCCCAGCCCACGCCACCCTCACGCCTGATGCTGGAGCGGCCCCTTAGGGAGACGCTCTCAGTGGCAGGAATCACTGAGCTGCGGTGTGTTTGAGGGGAGGGTGATGTAGACAGAAAGGAACCCCCTTCCTCCGGCTGGAGAGATCCGGGGCTCCAAAGATGGCTAGGAGGGGAGACTGCTTTGCTGTTCACTTCGGGGGTCTCCGTGGAAGAGAAGCCGCTGCCTGCACAGAGGTGGTTCGTGGGGAGTTAGTGGCCAGTCCCCAGGTGTCCCTCCATTTGGCTTTTCCTCTGTGACTGAACCCGTCTCCAGAACCCCCAGACCTGTGGGCACACGCTGCTCAGTGCGTGGGAGCAGGACGTGAGCCTGTGTCCAGGACGCCCTAGCCTGTTTGCCACTGGACTTCTCCGTGGCTTCCGCAGAGTCGCATTGGGGTGGGAGGTTGAAGGAAGGAAGTGTGCTACCGGCCAGGCTCCGGGGGATGCAACATGAGACAGGGATGCCTGGACCGCCGCGCCGCGATCCCGGTGAAGGACGGAGCAGCATTGACCCAGGACCGACCCCAGCAGCCTCATCTTTCCCTCTCCCCGAACACACCGGCCCTCAGCCTTTCTCCCAGATGGGCTCCTTTTAGCTACAGGCGGGCTCTGGTTTCAAAGTCACGACTACTCCCTGTCCTCTCCAGAGCGAGACTGAGATTTCTCCCGGGGCACCCAGCCCCGGGAGGCGAGCGTTCACCAGCCACAAAACCGGGGACAGCCAACAACGCTGCCGCTGTCAGTAATAGTAACAACAGCACTTTTGAAAATGTCTGCCACTGCAGAGAGGTAAGGCCACAGGACACCCGTGCCGCACCCACAGGGGCTGAAGTCCCCTCCTGAACGCGGGGCAGGGCTCGAAGACCCCGCGGAAGCAGAGAGCCGAGGGCAGAGGCCAGGAGGCTGCTCACCTGGGCGGCAGCTGGGAGGCCTGGCCCTGTGGTGCGTGAAGTGAGGGGGCCCGGGGAGCTTACCATCCAGGCTGGGGGGCACGGCCCCCAGGGAGCAGGCGCCCTCCTTCACGTGCACCAGCAGCTCCTCTCCGGGCCCGATGTCCTTGATGACTTTATAATAAATCTAGGGTGGAGAGACCAGAAGGGGGGTGGGTGAGCGTCGTCCTGCCTGGCGCTGGGAGAGCCGCGCCTGGCACACCGGCCTTCGCCGGGAGGCCGCCTGCCTCCTAGTCACTGCGGAGAGCTTCCCTCTGCGGCTGGGCCGGACATGCTCAAGAGAACCGTGGTCCCCCTCCGCATTTGTCTCATCCAGTTTCAGGGGGTCACACAGGGGTGCAGAACTAAGTCGATGAGGGGTAGCCCCAGAGTCCGAAGCAGGGAGCGTCCTAGCAGGGGGTAGTGGGGACAGTGGTTCCTAACCGTCGGCAGTGGGGCCCCGGGGGGTCCCTTCCGTCGGTGTGTGTGTAAGCAAGCGAGACATCCTCTACCCTTACAGGGGCCCTTGGGTCAAGAGCGTGGATGTTTATGAAAGTGGCCGTGAACTCAGACAGAGGCCCCTGCGGGCCGGGACCCCCACTGAAAGTAGGGGGCGGCGAGGGGCACGCGGCGCCTGCTGCAAGCTCGATGCCCCGCGTCCATCGGGAATCTGGGACGGGGGACGTCCCTGAACACAGGGCGCGGCGTGGCGGGGCTCAGGGGAGATGCCGCAGCTCAGAGGCTGCTGTGGAATGTCCAGCCTCCATCCTGTGGACAGCCCCGTGGCTTGTCAGTGCGTCTCCTGGGAAAGGGTGGCGGCGGCCGTGGGCCGGGAAACTCAGCACCACAGAGGGCAGCATGACCAGGGCCACGTGAGACAGCACCTGAGACACCAGGGCCACGTGAGTGGCCACGTGAGGCCGCTGCCCTCGAGGGGACAACCCCGCAGAGCAGGGACAGCACTCGAGGTCTGGGCAACTCTGGGGAGGGCTGCACCTTCCTTGTCCGGAGTGGGAGTCCCGGTCCTCTGCTGAGCCCGGGGGAATGCACATGCTCAGGCCCCCACGCCTCATGGGAGCAAAGCGGGCACCAGGGAGCCCTGCCTCTGGAATCTGGAATTATCAGACTGCGGGGCATCTTTGAGGCCGACCCACTGCCTACCACCTGGCATGCGGGTGTCTGGGCCCCTCGTCAGATAACTGCAACCAAAGAACTTCCGGAATCCCAAAGGCCTGCCCACAGGACAGGTTGGCAGGTCAGAGAGAGACCCACATGCCCTTCGAGACGGGGCAGGGGGTGGGGTGGGGTGCGGAGGCTCAGAGGCGGTCACAGAGGACCTGGCAGCAGCTGGGCAGGGGTCAGGCATCACATAGACTGAGTGGGCACGCAGCCACCCCCCCCCCGCCCCGCTGCCCTGGGAAGCACCTGGAAGGCTGAGCTTCCTGATAGCCTGTTGGAGCCTGCCCCCCTCTGCCCTGGGCACGTGGGGTTGCACATGGACTCCCTCACCACCTGCCAGCCCGAACGCCACAGGGACACTTTTACCAACACTGCGTCCCCACACCAACCTGGATGTTGTTCCAGGGACACCGGGGCAGCGGAACCGCTCACAGCAAAACCTCGGCCCCAGCACACACCTCCCCGGGGTCAAGTTCCCATTGCCTGTGCTCATCAGTCATTTGATCAGGCGGGCTGTGCCTCTCAGGGCCACCAGGAATGTAAGGGCAGGGTTTTAAAATGTGGCGTAGACACTGGACTGTATTAACTTCTGTAATCAAACCAGCTGTTATTAACAAGCTGGTTTTGTATTATTTTATCAAAAAATCTACAGTGCTAAACCTTTGCTTCTGGAAAAGTCAGACTTGAGCCGCTGGTTTTCAAAATCCAACCCGAAGGGCCCCCAAGGCTCTGAGCAAGTGTCCCTGTCAGGGTCGGTGAGTCAGGGGACGGTAATGGGTAAGCAGGGACGCGGCACTTTCATTCAGACAGTCAGCAAGCACATCCGGCAAGTGCACGGTCAGTGCCGCCCCTCGCCACCGGGGTCCGCGCGCCTCAGCGTCCCTGCGCGCAGGCTGGGGCGGCCCCTGTGCCCAGAGGGAGGATGGGGCCAGATCTGCGGCTCCCGCAGGCCCCCATTAGAGGGCAGTGTGGACCCGCCCCAGAGGCCCTCCGCGCCGTTGCCCTCCACCCGGCAGGGCCCCGGCCACGCGCTCTGACCTCATCCTGGCTCTGCGGGCGCCCGCCTTTTGGGCCGTGGTGTTCTCTGCGGCCGGGCTGCTGGGTCCCTGCTCCGACCTGGCTTGTGGGGCTGGGCACCCCTGCCTCCCTCCTTAGTCAGCCCACCTTACTCCCCTGGGGGCCGACCAGCCTCCCACGACCACCCCCACCCCACCCCCTCTTGGTGGGCCTCCGGGTCTCCGGTGGCTCCTAGGGCCGCGGGACTTCCTCCGATCCCCTCCGAGGGCCACCCCCACCAACACTCGGAGGCTGCCAGGGCCCCGCCCCCAATACCCTTCCTAGCTGGGACCCATCCACACCTGCACCCCCAATCCGAGGGCCACCTGGCTCCCTCCTCCGAGGCCCCCCCAAGGCTGCCTGGCCTCCTTGGGACCACCCTCCCCTCGAGCCACAGGGGGCTGGTGTAGGACGCTGGGCCTCTGGGAGCAGTTTTCCGCCGCAGTCGACCCCTCCCCCGTGGAACCCTCAGGACTGAGGCCAGAGCGCGCCTGGTGGGGCGCGAGCTCAGGACCAGAGGGCGGTGGGGCGGTGGCCTTGACCGCCTGGAGGACTTTGAGCTGCAGAGGGAATTAATCCCCGTTAGTGTTAATCGCAGGGCCCAGGCGGGGCTGGGGTGGGGGTCGCTGTCCGACCGGCTCCACCTGGAGGAGGGGCCAATCAGCACAAACTTTTCCAGCCGCCCTCGTCTTTCTTAGCCAGCCAGGGGGGTGGAGGTCTGCACAGAAGCTGGAGGCGTTTTTACGACCTGTCCCCAGTGGCACAAAAGCCTTATCAGCCAGACACACTGACAAAGCATGGTCCCTGCTCCTCGGGGTCCGGACTTCACAGGACAAAGGCCGGGTTTAGGTGGGACTGAGGCTTGGCTGCTCCTGGCTGGAGGGGGGCCAATTGCGCCTTCACTGTACCAAGCGGCCCTGCCCTCCCAGGGCCTGTCATATATCATTGCAGCCCCTTATAATTCCGGGAGTCGGCTCATCGCCTTCCGTTCATTGTCTGCCCCTGGGTCCATCATACCCGGACCCCAGGGCCACCTCAGCCGCAGGCAGGGGCAGGCTGAGCCCAGGAGTTGTCCCAGGAGGGGAGGGCGCCTGTCCCTCCAGGGGAAGGACCCTCCTCTCTGAAGCCCTTTCCCACCGGCTCCGCTGCAGGAAGGAAACACCGTGTTTTGCTCCAGGGACAGACCCAAGGACCTGTGCCTTTTTCTGAACCACCCCAGCTGCTCGCCCTGTTTGGGCCCCGCCTTAGGCCAGGGCCCTGCGCCCGAGCGAGGCTGAGACGCCGTCTCCACCCGTTTCAGACCCGTCGCTGCCGCAACCGCTGAGTTTACCAGCGCCAATAGCTGCTGGCTCCAAAGGGCCTTGAAAATAACGATGCCAGACAGCCTGGGTCTGACGTTGAGTCCTTGCTCCCGTGGCCCCGGCCTCTTTGTAATGACAAGGATTTTACTGGATGCGGGCAACCGGCACCCCAACAGGGCCCTGGGTGCTGTGACTTCCTCAGCTGGCCCTGTCTGTGTCCCTCCCCTCTGTCATCCCCCCCCCAGGGTGCAAGAGGCACTCCTCGTGGGTGAGCAGAGGGAGGGACCTCCCCCCCCCCCCAGGTCCCCAACAAAAGGCAGAGAACTTGCCACGGAAGAGCTGGGTTTCGTGTGTCTGTTTCCAGTGGTCCTTTAGGGAAACGAACCTCATCCCCCGGCCAACGTTCTCTAAGACAAAGAACTAGTTTGCATTTCCAACGGCTGTCAGTTCGGATACTTTCTCCATGCAGTTCTTTAAGTGTTCTTTTTAAAATACCAAATCAGTTCACAAGGATAATATAAATATAAACACTCAAGTTCTACAGGTTTGATTGCTGCTTAAGCTTAGGATTCTTCTGTTGAAATGCACACTGCCCCGGACAGAAGGGACTCGGCCCGGCCTCCGCAGCACAGCCCCTCCAGGGGGAGCGAGGGGGTTTTCGGAATGGGAAAGCGATGCAGGGACCGGACCACCCCACTGCCCGGTTCCGACCAGCCCGAGAGGCTGGAAAGAGGTGTTTTGGGGGGGGGGAAGGGTTGCCACGTCTCTCAGCAGCTGCTCGTCCCGCACAGAACTACCCTCTGTCGCCCCGGATTTGGAAATGCAGCTGCGCCTGTGTCCCCCGAGGTCCTTGGTGTGGTCGGTGAGGGGGGCTTTTCCCGGAGGCAGCACCGGGCAAGGGGAGTCGGGGAGCCTGCGTCCCCGAAACTGGTGCACGCAGAGCCAACCAGCGGCACCGCCACCCGTCCCATCCTTCTGAGAGAGGACGTGGTTAGTCTGAGGCTCATGCCTCGGTGGGCTTTTTCTTGTTTCTTCTTTCCTTTTGTCTCTTGGGGACACCGATGGGGCCAGGTGGGTGTCTTTACTATTTGCGTCCCCAAAAGGTGGGCCACCTCTCCCTGGGAAGCTGCGGGCACCGGAGCCCTGTGGCTGGCCGGTGTAGTTCAGGAAACAGCCCAGGCGATGCTCCCGGATCTCGAGGGGCAGCGTGGGGCGTCTTTCAGTCTCTTCGCTCTTGTCTGTGCCTCCGCGGCGGGAGCGTCCTCCAGCCTGGCCCGGGTGCCTGCTTTCTCCAGGCCCAGCCGGGGCACAGCAATCCGGGGTTTGGCCCCTTCCGCGGGCTGCGGGGGGGGGGGGGGGGGGCGGGGNGGGGGCGCTGGTGGCGGGAAGACGGCCCCTTCCTCTGGCCGAGGGAGGGGAAGGCTTGGTATCTGATCTGCATCTGGCCTCTCTTCTCACAAGTGGCAGAATCTTTACATTTTGCTTTTGTTCTTCTGGCACCTTCCTAGCCCCTCGAACATTAAAAATAAATCCTCACACTTATCTCTCAGTGGTACAGTTTGGAGCTGGGCGTTCTCTCTCGCGCGCTCTATGTGCATAAACGGCCGGTCACAGTTGCACGGTCTTCGTCGCTCCCGGGTGGCTCCTGGCAGTGAGCATCCCGTTCGCAGGGGACGGAAAGCACTCGAGGCTGAGAAGCGATGACAGCTGGGCCACACTGACGGAGCCCTTAGCTGGGTTTCTGTCTTGTTTGCCAGCGAGAGGGTCGGTTTGCTCCGAAGAAGGCACTGTGAGATCGGGCGGCGTCCTGACTCAGAGCGCAGTGGACGTGTTTCTAAGTCTTTCGGGGCCTGGGTGGGAAGTGCTAACCCGAATCCCCTGCTGTTCTCTTTCAAAGGGAAAATCGTGCCTAATGGGTTGGAAGCTACCGTTTCAACCGGCCAATCCACACACAACTTTTCCTTTAGGAAACCATGGGGAGGGGGGTGGGCACAAAGGCAGAAGGGGACCGTCCCTGGGACGGGGCAGAGCGGGGCCACGGGTGCCAGAGGACTGCCACTGGACACCCAGCCAGGGAGGACAGAGGGCCTTGTCGGGGAGACAGAAATGAGGCAAAAGAAAGACGCCCGTGCGGATGGGCAGCGCCGCGGCCTGGGAGCCCCGGTTTGCATCCGGCACAATGCGGGCTTGGGTGCGGCCGAGGTGTCGGCCGGCTGATCTGCACATGAAACGCTTTCGTCTGACCCGGAAAAGGAGATCGACCGCCTCTGCTTCCACGGGAGCGGGGCCGGCACCCCTGTGCAGCGGAGCGGAGTATTTGGCCCCCGAACGTGCTGCGGGTGTGGCTTTTCCTGCTGCCGGGGCCAGGCCTGGGGGGTGTGGGGGTGGGGACAGCACGGGCTCTCGGGGGGGGGGGGGGTGTGTGTCTGGAGCCCTGCTCCCTAACATGGGTGTGACCCCAGCATCATGTCACAGCCTCCTCAGGCCCACGGCCACTTGCCACCCATATCCTAGGCGACGTGGGACCCCCCTCCTGCCTTCCTCCCCCCGTGGGTGCTCTCCTGACAGCTTTCGCTTCCTCTCTGAACCTCAGGACGGAGCCTGGGGCGCAGACTGCAGGTCTCTCCTCAATGGTTTCCAGCCACCCTGCCTGCCCTTCACTGGGGGCGAATGCACCACACAGGGGGGTGTTGTCAGGGGGGCGAGTTGTCAGGACGGAGGCCGCGTGACTCTCCTTTGTCCTCCCGTCCGGCTGAGTGCGCCTGACCACCCCCAACGACTGCTGAGGAAAACTCTGAGTCCCCAGCCGTTCTCGTGCGCACTCCGCTCCAGCAGCCCTGATGCCTGCCCGGCCTCAGGATCGTCCGGGGCCCCTCGTGGAGAGCAAACCAAGTCCCCTGGAGGTGACAGGGTTGGGTCCAGGGGGACGTCCAGGGCCCAGTGGGGCCTCTGCTGCTCTGGGCCCCCCTCCCAGAGCCACGGGGACGAGGGCGCCAGAGGAGCGGGTGGCAGTGACAGGCTGCCACTTCTCCCCGAGGTCCTGGGGACGACGGTGGGCCGCTCAGAACCGTAGAGGACCAAGCAGAGGGTGTCGGCAAAGAGGAGAGCCCAGAGGCGGGCTGCGAGGGTTGAGTCCCACACCTGCGGGGTCCAGCAGCCCGTGGAGCTTCCGGCCGGCGCACGCGGGCGAGGGGACGAGGGTCACAAGGAGAGACGCAGGACGGGTGTGGGACGTGTATTCCTCCCGGTGGAAGTATCTCTGCCTGTCCTGGTGGCGGAAAGAGCAGGCGAATCTGTCTTTCCCCTTGCACCAGGCATGGAGCTGGAACGAGCACCCCCTTGAAACAGTAACAACCAAACAAAGATGTCTGGAGACGGGCTGCTTTCTGAGAAGATCGTGCGTTGAGATTACACATCTGTTTGCTTTTTCAAAAGCTAGCGGCTCGAAGACACGGCTTTCCGGCCTCACTCGGGGTCCAGCAGGCTAGCACGTCCATCTCCCCAACGGAAAATCCGGGTGCTTCGACCTCCCTTCCGTGCGGCCCGGGAGAGCGGCCCTGGCCCGGCCCCTCGGCGTCTGGTCGGCAGTTCACACACTCTCTCCAGACCAAGGGCGACAAGACCGTCTTCCGATGAGCCTTCAATCTAACTGCCCTGTGCTCAAAATTCACCATCATCTAGAAAGAAAATTTCTTTTCAAGTTCCGGTCTAATTTTTATGAGTATTCTTTTGTTTAACATCTGTAGGGGTTTTTTTTTCTTCTTCTTGCAATTAAGAAAAAGTGATTTTCGAAATGGTGGGTCCTCACTAAAAGCCGTGGATGTCCCCGGAGCGGTGGCCGATTCGAGCCTTGTGTGCCTGGCGCCGGCTTGTGTCCCGAGGAGCCCTGCCCCGCGCAGGTGGACCCCCACCGGGGACGCTGAGCGGATGAGGGAGAGTCGCCTGCCAGCCCGCAGGGTCCCGGGGACCGCCCTGGTTGTGTTCTCTGCGCTTATTAATGCCAAACCGTTTCTCCAGCGTCAAGAGCCTCGAGCCGCTCTTAATGGTTTGCACAGGCGCCGCGAGAATGTGCCTTTTGTTATGTGGTCCTCCGCAAACATTTTTGAAAGCCATGGAATCCTTTGTGCAAATGAAATCTCATGTGTAACCCCAAGATATTATAGGCAAAAGCAAACAGCTCTGGTGGAAGGGCCTGGGCCCCCCTCGCCCCAGAAACCCGGTCCTCTGGGACACGGCGAACACGCAGCCCGAGAGGCCTGGCTTCAGAGCCAGCTGGTAATTAAAGCCGTCACAGAGCGGCTCCCGGCGCCGGGACATGCTGCCTTTCTGGTCCCAAGAAACTCTCCCCACGGCGCCTTCCTCCTGGTCAGCGTGTAGGCTGGACACCTGCCCTGAGAGGCAGAGCTGGTGGGGGCGGCAGCCGGGGGGCGGCCCGGACACGCACGGGGAGCGAGTCGCCACAGCAGGCTGGCCCGCGTCGGCCTTTCCGGCACTCGGCCGACTCGGCGGCGCATTCAGATGCAGTGCCAAGCAGATGGTTGCCGCTCTCCGACTCTCCCACGCCTTCCCAGGAGGAGCGTGGACCCTGCCGCGGAGCGCGTCAGCCCTGGCTGCTTTTTCTCACACACACCCTCAGCTGTTGCCTCCCCGAGGCTGCCGGCCACGGCCCGATGGCCCCAGTGGAGCCCTCACCGGTGGTCCCCGAGCTCTCGGAAGCCCTGCGCTGACCGAGCGTCAGATGGCCGCCCCCTGGCAGGATGGGGCTTGGCAAAGGCACGTGGCAGAGGCCAGCGGACCCATCGCGTCGGCACCCCCACGCCTCTCCGCCTCGGCGGCCTGTCCCCCGGGCCGGCTGCAGGGGCAGAGGACCTACCTGCTCATCGATCTGACACATGGTGAGGTTCTGGTCATCACAGGAGCACGCCACCCGGATGTACTTGAGCCAGCTGCCGGCCCCGGCCTCCACGCAGAACTTCTCGCCGCCCAGGTCTTCTGCGATCTGCCCGGGAAGACGGAAAACCAAGCGGGTCAAAAGTGTCCTCCTCCCAAGAGGCCCGCTGCTTGGGCTCAGAGGAGCAGGCGGCTCCGCAGCTGGTCATCGGCGAGGCCCTGGACCCCCCCGGCCCCCCCCCACCCTGCCCAGGCTCCCCTGCAGCCCAGCGCAGGGGAGGGGGCCTTCTCTTTTCTCACCCAGCGGATCCCTGGCCCAGAATTAAAAGGGCCACCAGCGTTGCGAATGCTCGCCACCGAAGTTGCCCCACGTGTGAGAGAGCCCAGGCCACGGGGTCTCGGAGCAGAGCCCTCTGTGGAGGGGCGGGCGGGGGCAGGGCAGCAGAGCCGGATCTCGAGGGAGAAGGTGTGGGGGGTGTGGCTGCACCTCACCCTGAAAGTCAGAAAACATGTCGTTTTCTGGAAGCTGGAAAGTTTCCTCCGACCCCATGGCCTGTAGCCGCGCAGCCTCCCTCGTGCCTGTGGGGCCACCGGCTCCGCCTGGTACCTGCCGCAGCGGCTCAGGGCCGCCTTGGAGCGGCTCCTGTGCGGATGGAGAGGCCCGACTGCCATCCCAGCTCCAAGGGGGACTCCCGGGGGCTGCGGCTGGGGCCCTCCCCGTCCTACCCGCTCTGTTCCTATGGAGACATGGTGCGGCTGCATCAGGGTGACCCTCCCGCGCAGCCCAGCCCGGCACAGGCTGGGAGCGGGGCAACAGGAGGACCCAGCCCAGTCAGGGCAGGATGTGGTGACCTGTACCAGTGCAAAGGGAGGGTCTCACCAGGTCCCTGTGGTCCGTCAGGGACTGGAAAGGGAAGGAGGTTGTCCCCAGGGGTCTGGGGAAGACACCTCTGGCCAGAGAATCTGCGCGCTTTGTAAATAGTCCAGGCGGTCTCCAAATATCCACAGTCACTTTCTAAATGGCCAAGGGCCCCACAAAGCTTCGGGGGGACACAGAACCTGCCTGTAGTCTGTCTGTGCGCCCATGTCCACGCCCACAGCCCCTCCCGCAGCCCACGGTGCCCCCGCTCTAATGACCAGTCTCTGAGTGACACGCTGGGGTTGCCCAGCTGCGCTGCCAACTCTGCAGGCCAGTCTGGAAAGCGGCTGTGAGCCCAGGGGCGCCAGGGCTGAAAATTCCCCTCTTGGGGGCAACTTTCACCAAATGGGCCTAAGTCTAAAATAAGGGGAGAACCCAGACAGCCTGGGCGGGATGCAGACCAGAGATGGGCAGGCGGGGACAGGGACGGAGGGACGGTGTGGCAGCAGACCCCTCTGTCTCCCTCCCAGCCGTCCAGGCCCCAGCCCCCCGAGTCCAGTCCCTGGGAGACCGGGGAGGGGGAGGGCCCGCTCGGAGCCACACCAGGAGGCAGGAGGCCCTCAGGGGCGGCAATGGGCAGGTCGGGGGGTGCAAAGGCTCCGGGCCCCCCCCCTCCCACCACAACTGCAGGAAACCCATCGGAAAGACCCACCACACACAGCCTGCGGTCAGCGGCTCCTCCACCCGCGAGGTGGCGAGGCGGCCTTGCCGCCTTCCTCTGTGACTGGAGGACGGGGTGGGGGTTGATGGGGGGGGTGGCCAGAGCGCCCTGTGGTCCCCACCCCACAGCATATGCCACACGGGTGCTGGCGGGGCCAGGGGGTCTCTCTGGCATCTCTCTCTCTGTGTGTGTGTCTCTCCATCACCCCCCAGCCCCCATCTGTGAAGCCCTGCCTGGGGCTTCAATGCTCCCGGGGTCTGGCCGGCTTAAGGGGGCTGCCTCGCCTTGGCCTCTGGGGGGGCCTGTCTCCCGACCCCCTGGAAGAAGAACCATGGAACTAACGGATTAGCGGATGGCTGTTTTAAGTGCTGGGAGCTCCTCGCCGTCCACACGCACACATGTGCTCATGTGTGTGGATGTGTGCGTGACCGGGCTGCCACTCAGGTGGGTGCAGGCAGCAGTGGCTGCATGTTCGGAAAAGACGAATCATCTCCAGTGAGGAGCTGGCCCAGCCCGTCCCCACAAGCCTCCTTCCCTACCTTCCAGGACCCTCCCCTCCGTCGCCCCTCCTCACACGTCCCCAGGGGGGCCCTGCACAGGCCTTCCGTCTGCAGACTCCCTGCAGTGAGGGGCTCCCCACACCAACTGGGGTTCCTCTGGCATCCCCTGTCCCTCCATCACCCCTTGGATCATGCCTGACTCTACACGTTCTTAAAGGGCTCATTCTGGGGGAAGGTGAAGGGAGCCCAGAGGCCGAGGGCCGGGACAGCCTGCTGCCTCCCACTTCCACGGGCGACTGGAAGGTTCCAGGCTGGTCCCAACAACCCCGCTCCCAAGCCCTTCCTTGTGGCTGGAGCGCAAGTCTGCACCTGCGGGCGCTGGGCTCCCCGAGAGTCGGGTCTGTCTGTGACCCAGCACGGCCCTGTGACGTCCCTGGAGAATCGGCCCTGCCTCCGGGGACCTGCCCGCTCACCCTGCAGGACGGCCTCTCCCTCTCCGACTCAACAGCGCCCCAGGTATCTCTATGCGACCAGGTCCTCCGAACCCTTCCCTGGGCCGGGGCAGGCACCTCCGGTTCCCCCAAGGGTGTCTGAACACGGTGTGGCTAGCTGCCTCTCCCACCCCCACCGGACACTGTGCTGGGCCTTCCACCTGTGTCTGTCCCTCCCGGGGCGCAGGGCCTGGCTTAGAGCAGGCAGGGCTCTTCTGCCCCCCATCCCCCGGGACCCCAGTGTGTGCCCTCGCTGGCCAGTGGCCTCCGGCTCCTGCCCACTCCTGGGGAAGGTCCCTCTTCCTCAGTCCAGGAGACCTGGCCCCAGCCCCGACCCTGTGGGTGGTCACTGGGTGTCAGTTACTTCCTGGGGGTCCCTAGAGGTCAGAGGATGTCCCCTTTCCCTGGTGGGCAGGCTGGCTGGCTGGCTGGCTGGGGTGACAGAGAGGTCTTGGTTAACCCTTTCCTTCCAAAAAGACGGAAACCCTCCCTCTGAGAGGTGCCAGGTGGGGAGCCAACCCTGCCCTTCGGTCTCTCCACACGGAGTAGCGCTCTCCTGCCCGACTCCAGGCCGCACGCTGCTCCCACTGGTGGCCAGAGCCCCTGGAGGGAGCTGCCCTGATGCCCGAGCCCTCTACTCGGAGGCCCCCCGCCCCTCCCCTCCCCCAGCACCCCCAGCTTGCAAACCACTCCCATCAGAAATGCCCAGTTATGAAGCAAAGGGATGGAAAAATTCTCTTAACCTTGACAATTTTTTGCACATCATTTGAGGTTTTCCTTCACTTGCAATTTGCGGCTTCTCTCCTGTCTCTCGGACACGGCCAGCCGCTGGCCCCACCGGGGTGAGCGCGCAGGCGGGGACACACAGGCGTCCGTCATCAGCTCGCCTGATGGACCCCGAGCGTGTGTGACGGAGCTCCCAGGCTGCCCTGGGTCCCCAGGCCTCGTCGCTCTCACATGGCTCCCTGAAGCCCGGACTCAGCGCTCACCTCCCACAGCTGGGTGCGCACGGGGTGTGGCCTCCTCCTCGCCCCGACCCCTTCCCTCAGGACCAGGGAGCTGTCTCAGAGCCACAAGCCCCAGCCACAAAGCCTTGCCTTCTCTCTGCCCCTCGCACATGCACACACACCCTGGTGATGGTTTTTGGCGTCTGTGAGGCTGAGGAACAGCAAGACCCTTCTAGGGCTGGAAGGAGGGGCGGGGGAGGCATTCTGGAACACCTCCATCTGGGCGCGGACAGCGCCTGGACGAGCTTGTAAATCCCCATCTTCACTCTCATCAGGGGGCTCGGCAACGAGGCGACCAAGGACTGATGCGAAACGGGGCTGGCAGGCGGGTCACAGGCCTGGGCCCCCTTGCTCGGGCTGGGAGGGAGATGGGGCCGATTCCAGGAGGCACGGGCAACACTGGGGGGCTGTTCATCCAAGAAGGAGGCCAGCTGTCCCCTGAACGCACAAAGGGGGTGGGGACACAGGGAGAGTCAGCGCCTCCTGGGGCCTGTGCCTGGAAGAAGCCTGGCAGCGTGGAGGGGCTCCTAGGACGCCCGGCTGACTCTGGGCTCCGCCAAACAATTCCAGGGCAGTGCGGGGTGAGCACCAGGGGCCCCTTGGTCTCAGAGAGCCCGGAGGCCAGCCCAGGGTGAGGAAGCCACAGCAAGGCCGGCGCCCCCCATCCACATCGGGGGTCTGTCCCCTGCGTTCCTGACGGCCAGAACCTCTCTGTGCAGACCCCAGCAATTACACTCTGTCCTGCTTTGGGGCCACTGGTACCTCCAAGGACACGATGAAAACCATGGATCAAGACTGTTCGGTAAAACACCACGTGAACTTGAGGTGCGCAGATAGCCAGGGACCAGAGAACTTCCTGGGGCCCACCGAGCGTCTCCCACAAACAGCTGCCTGTATGCTACAACGTAACCGGGGCACAGGGCCCCCCTGAAGCCCAGCCCTGGGGCCCCCGCTCTGCTCGGCTCCGTCCTCCTCTGCCTCCCCTCCCACCTGACTCCTGTTTTTCATTTCTCCCTTTTTCTTCTTTTCCTCCTCGGTCCAGGGGCCGCACCAAGGGGGAAACAAAACTGGCAGCATCGACACTTCGCAGAAAAATGGAGGGTGAGATGTGGCCAAGTGGAGCCGCGAGCTAATGTCCTGCGCCCTGGGTGAGCCCTGCCCAGGCCCCCCGGAGTGGGACTTACACACCCCGATATTGTCGGCGGCACGCAGGGGGCCAGAGGGAGGGGCCACGCAAACCGGGGCCCGGGCAGCTGTCCCTCACTGCCTGCTGCACAGGCTGGGTCATCGGCCTGTCGTGTAGCCTCCAAGCAACCTCACTCCAGGGTGTCCCCCAAACCTACCATCTGAGTGGGGTGTCAGGGGGCTGGGCGTCCTCCCAAGCTCATTCGTCTGCCACGTAAACCTGCAAACTATGAGCTCCAGACCTGAGCCACCGGAAGGAAAGAAAGGGCACGCTGCTGATTCAAACTAGCTCTTCCGGCCCACATGGAAGAGGATGAAAGAAACACGAACCTGCTTGGCACAGGACCCCTCAGGGTGATCGCCAGGGAGACGGTGGCCGGCAAGAGTGGTCATCGAAACCTTAGGATTGGCAGCTGAGTCACCTCTATAGGCAGCCTGTCCTTCAAGGGGCAAGGAGCCGCGTAAAGGGGTGAGTGCTCCGTCCCCAGGAGAATTCAAGGCAGGCTTGGCAGTCATGCCTCCGGGGCGCTCTGGAGGGAGGCTGCACTCTGAACCACACCTGCCTTTCCAGCCCTGACGTTTCAAATTCTCAATCTGACAACACGGTTGGGGGGCTGTTGAGGGAGTTCAGGGGTCCTGCCTCAGTTTCCCTTTTGGCTGGGTGGAGGCCTCAGCAGAGCTCACGCCCAACACTGAGAGCACTCTAGTGTCATGTGCTGGTGGCAGTGGGTGCTCCCGCAGGCAGGGGCTGACCGGGCTCCGGGCAGAAGCCGCCCTTTCCTGGGTCTCCCAGGTGAGTTATAAGTACAGACTGCTGGCCGGTCAGAAACATCCCGTGGGTGGTCCAGGCGTCTGCCCCCTCTCCCAGGAACAAATCTCTCTGGTGGGGAGCAGGCGGGGGCTGTTGTGGACTTCCCCTCAAGAACCCCACCCCTACCAGTGTGCCTCTGGGAATTGGCATACGTCCCAAAGAGAAGGCTCCAGTCGCTACAGAGCCCTGGGTCCAGGGACAGCAGGCCGGAGTCTGGGCAGCCTGCTGAGTGACGGGGGTGAGGGGTGTCCTGGGGACTGTCTCGTGCGGCACAGAGGGGGGCACTTTGCCAGGGAAGCTCGGTCTTCAGACGTGATGGTGCAAGGCATCTCCCCTGAGAGGTGTGTGAACGGCCTTTCTGTACAGGGTGCCCTGTTCACACGTGCGTCCTCTTCAAAGTCCTGCCTTGCGGCCAAACGGAAGTTCTCCCAGAAGGTAAGGGTGGCCTGGCTCACCAGCTCTGGTTGGAGCCTCTTTCACGGGAGGGAGCGTCGAGGCTCAGCCAGCCCCTCCCAGGATTCTGCGGGGACCCCGGGGTCCGATCCTGCAGCTCCTGATGGCCATTCCTGCAGGAGAGGCCCTGTCTCTGTCCTGTCCTCCCGGCCCGGTGCGGGAGGACACCAGAGGGATGACACACCAAGGAAGGAATTGGGGTGGCTGGTGCTCACCAGCTCCTGGGGCTGCTGGAGCTCCGTCCTTCTCCAGGACCCCCAGGCCTAGCCTCGTGTCCCCATGGGGCCAGCGGGGCCAGCAGCTCTGGTGGGGCTCGTTCCGGCTGAAATCCCACAAAGCCCTGTGCAATCCCACCGCCTCCCTCGCAGAAGGCCGTCCAGCAGCTCTGGACCCAGAGGGAAGCCCCCCGCCCGCCGCCAACCCTGCTGGGGGTGCAGGGAGGGCCTGGAAGTGAGTGGGGCCCTGGAACCCCAGGTGACCCCCACCCACTTCTGGGCCTTTTACTGGGAGCTCCTTCTCACAAGCATTGAGAAGGGATCTCAGTCCCTGCCGGGGTGACAGCCAGGGTTTCGGGCTGGACTGGAGCCCGAAGAGCAAATCCGATGCCTCTGGGGCGGGGGCCCTGCCTCCTGCCGCTGCGAGGGCAGAGCTGGCCTCACAGGGGCCACCGCCTGCCCGAGTGGGTCCCTGCAGGGTCCGGCCCGATTTGGGTGTGGGTGCTCAGACCCTCTGTGCCCCGCTGCCCGGCACCGCAGTGGGGGTCCTCGACCTGCCTGTGGTGCCCCGATGAACAGGCAGAGTCCCTCGGGGGCTCCGCCCCGCCCTGGCCCCACAGGCTTCTGCTCTTTGCGGGGTCGAAAGAGCCACCGCTGCTCCTGCTGCGTTGGCTGGGCCTGGAGGCCGACGAGAGCTGGATGCCGGGGGACAGCAGCCTCGAAAAGCCACCAAGGTGCCGACCCCTGGGACACTTCGGACAGGCAAAGCCTCCCAGTGTAGAGAGGCCCCGACATCTTGGCCCAGCCTGTAAAGCGCCCCCAGTGTGCAGGCTCCACTCCTGCCCCTCACCCTCCTGCCCCCTGCCCCCCGTCAGCCCCAGGAGGCCCCGCTCCTGGGCTGATGCGGTTGAAAGGCTCACAGCCCAAACGCGGCTCAGACCCTGTTTGATCTGGAGCCTGAGGGCTGCAGGCAGCAGCTGGGCCACGACGTTCCGAAGTGAGCCGCTCTCGCTTTCTTTTTTGGTAGGTCATGAAAACGATCGGGAGAATAAGCCCAAACCACCCCAACCAAAGGGCTGCGGCGGCGTCTCTGCCCAGGCCGAGGCGGGAGCCCCGGTCTGCCCACAGGAAGTGGCTCTGCCGAGTGATGCGAGGCCCCGAGAGGTGTCACACTCGTGACCTTTCCCTGGCCACAGAGATGGTGACAAGCTGCAGAGCTTGTCGGCAGGCACTGTCCCCCACCAGGTGCAGCAGTTTCCACCAGGGCTTGGCTGCTGCCCGTGGGGGGTGGGGCCTCCAAGCCCAGCCCGCCCGTTCCCCGGGGCCTGCGCCCAGCTGCCTCGACTTTCTCTTTGCTGGACAGAAGCCCAGGCGCGGCAGCAGAATGCCAGGTCGAGATGCCCCCCGAGGACCTGGGGCCTCCCCTGTAGCTCCGTCCCCCTGGGCTGGGGCCTGTGCGCCTTCCAGCCCGTGGCCCTGGGAGAGCTGCTCTGAGGCCAGGGCCATGGCCCCCTCAGACCCTCTCCAACGTCCCCGTCGCTGGACAGCATGCAGACTGCGCCTGGGAGTGACTTCCACACACGCCTTCCAGAGAACCACATGAGTTCGAACCGAGAGAGGCCCAGATCCCTGCACACCTCCCCACATCCCTCTGCCACCACCCACCCTGCAGGCTGTCGCTCCAGACACCAGTCACAGCTGAGCCTCCCCACCGAGCCCCTGGAAGCTCCCATCTCCCTGACGGGCAGCTACGGGCGTAGTCCCACTTGTAGATGAGGAAGCTGAGGCACAGAGGAGTTAGGTAACTGGCCCAATGTTGCGAGAACGGGGCAGACCGGCGGGACACAGACAGGGTGCCGGTCTGACGCCTTTCGTGTTCTCTGGAGACCAGCCCTAAGCACGCTGGCTGGTCTTGCCTGCACTTGACCATGGCAGCCAAGGGAGACTGAAGTTCCATGGGGTCTCGCTGAGAACCACAGTGCAGTCGGGGCTCAGTGAACGTCTCTGTGGACGGATGATGGATGGGTGGATAAATGGACTGTTGAATGAGGTGACGGATGAGGCGGAGAGTCCCCCAACCTCCCCGGACAACTTTGGCTTCCTCCCCTTCCCCAGGTCAGATAGAAGGCACCATCCCGCCAAGAACCGTAAAGGTGGAAGAATAGATGGACACCTCTCCCAGGAAGACTTCCCTGGCTCCACACACCAGAGAAACTCTCACAGTCCCGGCTTCTATCGTAGGCCAAGCACAGTGGATTTCATCCAGCTGGTCCCCAGAGCCAGGCAGAGAGGTGGCCCACCAAGGTTCATGGGACAAACAGGTGAGGCGCTTCCAGGCTGTTGAGACTGGCCTTTGCCCAGGGAGTCAGCCTTTCCTCGTCTCTCCACGTCACCTTCTGGGCCCCTCCCCTCCTCGGTTCTCTAGGTCCCGCCGCAGGACGTGCAAACCCTCATCTGCTTCGCTGGAAATCAGGGCTGTGACTTTCCCTGGGTCCAGTATCACAGTGTCCCGGTGGGATGTTCCCTGGGGTGGGCGGGGCACAGGCCCCACTGGCCTGCCCACCTCGGCACCCTGTGGGACCTGGCACACAGTAGGTGCACAGGGGAGGTCTGGCAGGCAGCCCGGAGGGACCCAGCCAGGTTGTGTTTAGCGCCTTCCCTGCCGGTGACGCCGTCTGCCCAAGCCGGCCCCTCCTTCCTTCCCTGGGAATGCGTGGCGGAGGGGAGCGCCGGGACTCATCGCCTCCTGAATCCGCCTCGCGCTTCGAGATCAGCTCCCACAAACGGCGCAGACCTCAGCGGGCAAAATCTAAGCAAATGCCTTGCCAACCCCTACCTCGCACACACAGGGGGCTCCGACACGCAGACATGGCCGCGGGCAGAGGGCTCCCGGTCACCCCGCAGTGGGCCCAGGCCGGCGCGCACACGGGGACGCTGGCCTGGGCCCACCTGCGTTCCATCCTTACACAGAGCAGCGCTGCTCTTTCTCTGAACGCTCGACCGTCGTGAGGCTACCGCCCAGGCCTGCTGTTTTCGGCAGGGGGTGCAGGGCTCGACCACTGTCCGGTGGAGGGAGACGGGCCCCAGGCCCTGTAGTTGTGACCCCACGGGCCACCTTTCTCTCCAGCCCTCCGAGCGTCTCGGATGAGGGGCAACTAAGCTACTGGGCGTGGCGGTGCTGGGAGTCCGAACCCCGCGGTTCCCTCTGGATTCCCCAGTTCTCCCGCGCTGTCCGTCTCCAGGCGGACCTGCCGTCTCCCCAGGGACCCTCAGCCACTTCCTCCGGAAGCTGTGGGCGCACGGGGTGAGCCCGGCCAGTTGGGGAATGATTCCCAGGCTGAGGCGTGGCAGAGTCAGACTGGAATGTCGAACGGAGCCAATCAAGTTCAGCAGGTCTCCGTCCTTCTGCGAGTTCCAGCTGGTCTGACAAAGTGAATTAAAGGAGTTAAAAGTGCGTCCCCCTCCACGGCACTACCTGGACCCCTTTCAAGGCCCTGCCAGCCAAGTTCAAACGTCCATTCCAGCTCAGGAAATAGAGCCGAAACAGTTTATTACGTACGATCTAATGGCGAGTGTTCATAGGGCACAAATGTCTCTGAAGGGGCCCCCACCAGCCCCGTGCCCGCCCCACGGTGGCACAGAGCGCTGTTCGCGTGGGCGTGAGAGCCTGGGAGTGGCATCAGAGTGACCTCTCTTTGTGGGTGCAATTGTACCCCTGTTACCCGAAGGCAGAGATGGCCGGCAGGACAGGGCTTTCTGGAGGGGGCTGGGTGTCTAATTCACTCCGGCTGCTGGGGTGCTACGATGCCGTCGGGACAGGAGCACCCAGCTGCGTGGTTTCGGGGCACAGAGCGGCCTAGTGGCTCAACAGCCCGCTGTCCTGGGGTGGGACTCAACCCTGGTGACTGTCTCCAGAAGGGCTGTGCCAACTCTGTCCTTCCATCCCCAGGGAGCGGCAGGGGGCTGCCCACCGATGGTGACAGCGGCTGTGGGTGCTGGAGTTCCCTTCCATGTCATCCTAGCTGCTAATGGCCGTCCTGGGGCTTGGCCATGGTGCTCCTCCNGACCTGCCGTCTCCCCAGGGACCCTCAGCCACTTCCTCCGGAAGCTGTGGGCGCACGGGGTGAGCCCGGCCAGTTGGGGAATGATTCCCAGGCTGAGGCGTGGCAGAGTCAGACTGGAATGTCGAACGGAGCCAATCAAGTTCAGCAGGTCTCCGTCCTTCTGCGAGTTCCAGCCGGTCTGACAAAGTGAATTAAAGGAGTTAAAAGTGCATCCCCCTCCACGGCACTACCTGGACCCCTTTCAAGGCTCTGCCAGCCAAGTTCAAACGTCCATTCCAGCTCAGGAAATAGAGCCGAAACAGTTTATTACGTACGATCTAATGGCGAGTGTTCATAGGGCACAAATGTCTCTGAAGGGGCCCCCACCAGCCCCGTGCCCGCCCCACGGTGGCACAGAGCGCTGTTCGCGTGGGCGTGAGAGCCTGGGAGTGGCATCAGAGTGACCTGAGTGACCTTTGTGGGTGCAATTGTACCCCTGTTACCCGAAGGCAGAGACGGCCGGCAGGACAGGGCTTTCTGGAGGAGGCTGGGTGTCTGATTCACTCCGGCTGCTGGGGTGCTACGATGCCGTCGGGACAGGAGCACCCAGCTGCGTGGTTTCGGGGCACAGAGCGGCTCCTAGTGGCTCAACAGCCCGCTGTCCTGGGGTGGGACTCGACCCCGGAAGGACTGTCTCTGTCCTTCCATTCCCAGGGATCGGCAGGGGGCTGCCCACTGATGGTGACAGCGGCTGTGGGTGCCGGAGTTCCCTTCCATGTCATCCTAGCTGCTAATGGCCATCCTGGGGCTTGGCCATGGTGCTCCTCCAGTGGCTGAGACCTCCCAACTCCATCTAGACCGAGGCCTGGTCTCCGGGGCGGCCCCTGAGCTGCGGTCCATGCGTCGGAGACACGGGGCCAAAGCGGCCCCAGGGGTGACCGCCCTGCAGGTGCCGGTCCAGCCCCCACAGGGCCAGCTTTGTGCCACTCTGGGCAGACAAGTCGGCCTCAGCGATCCCGCGAAGTCCAGAAATGCTCACCGGCTGGGATCGCCAGGGGGCCTGGGCTCTTCTCTGGAAGGTTCTCGGTCTCTGGAGGACGTCCCCCCAGGTAGGTCCGACGGGCAATGTCCCCACTCCACTCCCTGCCCTCGCACTCTCTGAACAAACTGGCCTTTCATATGGAATCATTTCCACTGAGTCTCCCTCTCCAAATGACACCTCGCGTAACATCGTTTTTAAGTAGAAAATGATCGCTTTGGTTCTTCCCCAGGTGCCTTCCTTTGAAGACAAGGTTTTCTCCTGTCAGTTTAATATTGTTATTTTTTAAACCGATGAAACATAGAACAGAAGAGAAGCATTTGCAGTACGCGTGCTCGCGTCCCGACCCGGTGGCCCTGCCCAGTCCACGGCGCCGCAGCTCGAGAACAGGCAGGAGACGCGCAGTCGGAACGCTAGTCTAGGGTTTCCGCCCCTGTCCACACCCCACAGTGAGGGCAGCGACCCTGAGAACGGAGTGTCCTCACGGTGTCAGGTGCCCATCGGAGCCATTGGCAAGACCGGGTGCCGTGGCAGTGCAGGCCTGCGGGAGCTGGCATTTTTCGAGGACAAGGTGGCCACGGAGGCCCACATGAAGGTGAATCCCCTGCTGAGGGGCCAGGGCCACAGCGCGTGGTGTTTCTCAGCACCTCCACATCTGTCCTTGGGTAAATACTTGCAAATGGGCGGGATTCTTGGGACCCCGCTGGCGGCAGCCCCACTCAATCCCCTGTTGGGGCTCAGATGCGGCCGGTGCACCTCCTCGGAGTTTCCAGGACCCCGGGGCCAATGGCTGCAGGGCTGTGTTGGACGCCCCTGCCTGGGGTCCCTGGCAATGCTCCCTCGGACACGGGCCGATACTGAGGAAGGGGCACCACGCATGGTCCAGGCCCCCAGCATGCTGGGCCTCGGGGAGGGCAGGGCAGGAGGGGAGGTGGTGGCGATGTGCCCTTCGATGGCTGCTTGCTTGGCCCATGGCCGCCATTGCCACCTGGTCACGGCACGGGCGTGACCCTGTCCAGGGCCTCTGGGTCCATAAGCCCCATGTGGCCCTCGTGCAACAACCGAAGAGAAAATCTCCAGCTGCAAAGGTTGGTGGAGAAATGTCTGGAGTCACACAGAATTTGCGTCCTGGGGCCTTCTGGGATCCGTTCCCTCACAGGAGGCGATTCGACTTCGTTTGGGGGAAGGGATATCATTGAATTAAAATATGTCCAGCTTTGCCCTGACCAGCGGGGCCCAGGGGGCTGGATATCGTTTCACAAACCGGAAGGTCACGGGTTCGATTCCCAGTCAAGGCACCTGCCTGCGTTGTGTGTCTGGTCCCCGGTCAGGGCATGTACGAGAGGCGACTGATATCTGAACGTTTCTCTCCCTCGCCTTCTCCCTCCCTCCCCCTCTCTCTAAAAGTATATAAATAAAAGCTTTAAAAAAACATCCCGGCTCCGTCTCTTTTCCTGTGTTTGGTGGGAAAGGACTCGAACGAGATCCGAGATTCGCCTCACCTTGCAGCTCCTTGAGGGCTGCCTTTTCATGGGAATCGGAGAGGCAACTACCCTCTTAGGGGGGCTGATATGTTGAGACACATCATGAAATTGAGGACCCCGGGGCCACTCAGGTGCTTCTGGATGACAGACCCCTGGGGGCAGCTGTGGCAGGCAGGCCCTGGGGTGGCAGTCCTATCGTGCCCCAGTGTCTCCCCAAAAGTCGCTGGGCTGTTGGAGCATGGGGCTTGCGGGGGGGCGGTCAGCTGAAACTCATCTGACCGAAGGCCTTGCACCTGGCCTTCCGAGCTGCTGGGCGGACCCTCCCAAACGACACCTGTGTGTGAGGCACAGCTCCCTGTCACTGGACGTGGACAGAGGTACCCTTGCCCATGATGGCTGGGTGGCCAGGCCACAGAGACAGAAGGCACTCCGTCCTTAAAGGGTCGATGTCTTGACACCGAGGTGCCGCGCTGCGTAGCCCCTCTCCCCTCCAAACGCCACAGAGTTCCCTTTGTGCGCCGGGCGATGGGGGCCGGGCTCGGCGTGCGGGCCCCCGGCACAGCCCGATCCTGTGCAATAGGATGTTAACCACACTCTCTAATAAAAAAAATAAAATAAATAGTAATAAGCATTTGACCCAGAGGAAAGATCCTTCCCGAGACGCCTTGACCACTTTTCTGCTCCGACCCCAGTTTTCTCTGGACGGGCTCCAGGGTGCCCAGGGCCCTGCGACAGCCCTCTCCTCGGAGGGAACAAAAGGTCTTTTTCAGTCCTAAGGGCTGTCGAGTTTATCCAAATATTCTCAGCTTACTACTAGCCCCTTTCTGAATTGATATTTCCAATAAAAGGACACTTTGTATCTTTAGGCCACACTGGGCCCCCCTGAGCGAGGACGCAGAGGGCGGGGAAGCCGGCCGCACAGCCCGGTCGCCGCCTCCTCAGGGTGGGATGGGAGGATGGTGTCCCCGGTGCAATGGGCTGGGACTGGGCAGCGCAGGGCCAGGCCCGGTGGTCAAGGCTGGGGGGAGGAGGAGACGGAGCCACAGAGGGTGCCCACCCTGTGCCCACTCCGCGTCAGGGCCTGGGCGTGGCACCTCCTCCCTGCCCCGGGTCTAATTTTGGCCAAGACTGTCCAGTCTGCCAGCAGCTGCCAAGCACGTTATGTCATGAGNTTTATCCAAATATTCTCAGCTTACTACTAGCCCCTTTCTGAATTGATATTTCCAATAAAAGGACACTTTGTATCTTTAGGCCACACTGGGCCCCCCTGAGCGAGGACGCAGAGGGCCGGGAAGCCGGTCGTACAGCCCGGTCGCCGCCTCCTCAGGGTGGGATGGGAGGATGGCGTCCCCGGCGCGATGGGCTGGGACTGGGCAGCGCAGGGCCAGGCCCGGTGGTCAAGGCTCGGGGGAGGAGGAGACGGAGCCACAGAGGGTGCCCACCCTGTGCCCACTCCGCGTCAGGGCCTGGTCGTGGCACCTCCTCCCTGCCCCGGGTCTAATTTTGGCCAAGCCTGTCCAGTCTGCCAGCAGCTGCCAAGCACGTTATGTCATGAGAGCCACTGGTGGCGGCCGGAGAGAATTCATTCCAGCCTGCGCGGGGCCTGTGTTCTCGGGCTGCCAGCATGCCGGGCGGTAAGCGGCCTCCTGGGAGCCCGCCCCTGACGTTGCGGCACAGAATGTTGCTGAGCACCGGCTCCTTCCCATCTGCCCAGATGCCTCCTTCCTCCCGGTCCCAGGGCCTGTCCTGTGTGTGCATGTGTGGGGGTGTATGTGCACGCATGTTCCAGTGCACCCAACACCCTTCCAGGGGTCCCTGCAGCCCACAAAGGGCATTTCCTGCCACCGGCCGCCTCCAAACGGCTCTGATTAGCGTTAATGATAATTCTCATCAATCACTTTCGGCGGCCTCGGAATGGAAACGGGGCCGCGGCCAGGTGACAGGCCCACTTAGGCGGTATTTATGGCCTGTGTGCGCCGCGGCGGCCCTGGGCCCTGACACCCTGGCCTGCAGCTGACATCCGGGCTGGCATCTGGGGCCCCCGGCTGCCTGGCGCAGGGGCCCGTGTGAGTTCCTTCTCCCGGCCCAGCCCCAGGGCCACCGCTGCCTGGGCCCCTCCAGGTGTGGAGCGGGGTCTCCCTGGCAGGGCTGATGGCGGAGAGAGCAGGGCTACGGGGGTGGGCTGCCTGCCCCCCGCTGGGGGAAAGTAGCTGGGGAGGCTCTTGCGGGCAGGAAGCCCCCACCTGCCTCCCAAGCGGAGCCCAGCACTCTTTTCCTGTGGCTGACTCTGTGTGTGTGTGTGTGTGTGTGTGTGTGTGTCTGGAGTGGGTGTGCCTGCTCTTCCCTCCTGTCCCTGCCCTCGTGGAGACCAGCCTGGACTAACCCACTCAGGGTAGGACTGTGTCTGCTCTCCTGGCGACCCTCAGCCATGTGCACAGTAGGCACTCAGGGGTGTTTGTGGCCCCAAGATAATTGCCGTGTGTGGGTGTAGGGGCAGGCGTAGGAGAAGCCTCACCCAGATCCCCCATCTGAGGACCTCGGGTCACTGCCAAGCCTGGGGACCCTGTGACCCACGTCACGTGTTCCCAACGAACCACACGGAACCACTGCCTGCAGAGTCTGGCTGCTCCCTGGCAAGGACCTGGGGGTGGTATTTGGGGCCCCACACACCCCGCTTCATCCCTGCTTGCACCCAGCCCCGCTGACACGGGGCACAGGCTCAGACGGATGGACGGCCTGGTGCGGGAGACTGGCCCCCGGCACGTGCCCGGACGCGGCCGCCCTGCCACCCGCTGCTGCCTCCGGGAGCAGTCAACCTGCCTTCCTCGGGCTCCGGAGGAGCGGACCCCCACATCGGCTTCTGGTCCTCCTGGCCGGGCCCAGACCATCGTAGCTGCGTCCTGGCTCTGGTTTCCGGAAGGCCCACCTGCCTCCTGGGCAGCAGGGCTGGGGGAAGGAAGTAATTGCCCGGGTAGCAAATAAGTATGCGCCATCAGACCGGTTTAATTTTGTTCTGGCACCAGGGGGCCACGTGCAGGGGCATGGGGTCATTGCTAGTCTGTTGCTGGGGTGAGGGGCGGGCTAGCAGGGTCGGCTGGACGTTCTGGGTGGAGACGACCCCACTGACCTGGGCTGAGGTGGGGACGCATCTGAGGTTGGGGCCTGTCCAGAAACCACCCTGGACGGGGTGGGCTGGCTGTCGGACCGCCTGGGTCCCATCCCAGGCGCTGGCCCCTCGCTGCCACCAGGCCCTCCTGCGTTCCTCCGTGATGAGGTCAAAGTGTGCTCTGTGAAGGCTGCTCTGGGGGGCTATTTGGGGTCCACCTAATGGCAAGCCGGGAGCCCCCAAGAAGCCCCAAACCGCCTCCACGCACATCCCACCCTGGGGTGGTAGGCTTCTTGCACACAGGAACCCCCACACTGCTGGGGGTGTGGGGTGGGGTGTGTACCCCGGAGCCCCCCTGAAGCTCTCCAAGAGTGAGTGTAGCCTATGGAGCGGGAATCAGCACCCCGACTTCACCTGGGAGCGCCTGTGCGTGAGACCCCATGCTGCCGGGTCCACCCCGTCCCCCGCCCTGGCCACATGGGAAAGTCGAAGGAACTGATCCCTGTTTAAGACTCCAGGGTCCATTCGAGGGGGTGCTGAGGTGGGCCCCTCCGCTCCCTGATCCGACGTCCCTGCCCTCAGTGAGCGGTCCCACGGGGTGTGCGTGGGTGTGGGAGGGGGTTCTTTCTCCCCCAACTCCCTCCTCTTCCTCAGCAGGGTTTTGGAGTCCCAGCCAGCTCCTGAGCACTTCCTGGGTGGCCCTGCCTATCTCGGAGCACGAGGGTCGGGTGAAGCCTATTCGAAGGGGCCTTTTGGGGGTGAGGGGAGCATGTTAGGAATCTTATGTTCGTAAACTCAAGGCTGGGTCACACTCTCAGCAATAAAGACCCCAGGGAGGGGTACTCGGGGCCTTAAGAACTCCTACAGCTTCATCTTGGAGCAAAGCAGCCAAGCGTGAGGCCTGTGCTGGCCCCCCAGCCCGAAGGTTCTGGCCCTTCGCCCAGCAATGTCCCCCACCCTGGAAAGTACCCCAGAAACAAGCATCGCCCCCGAATGCTTCATTACTATGAGACAGGTGCGTCGGTGCCCCGAGGGTGGTTAAATCAGGTGTCAGAGTGAAATGACAGGGGACAGCCAGCAATAACAGGACGCCAGCCTGGAGGATGGACAGCCCCTCTGACGCCGATGTGGTCAGGAGAGGCAGGGGGTCTCGGCCCCAGACCCGGCCGGGAATCAGGAAGGTAGTGAGCACGCCGACTAGGACTTGCTGGGTCTGAAAGTCCCTGTTCATGGCTACGGTCACTGATGCAGTGGGGACAGCAGCCTCCCGGGGGAGGAGTCTCGAGGGGCCCATTCGGAGCATGGCTTGCAGGTGTGGGTCCTCAAATCCCAGAGAGGTCTGACGAGACACAGCTGCGTTCTTTAGCAAGCTACCGTCCACCTCTCTGTCCACCCACCTGTCGCCTGTCTGTCCGTCTATCATCTCTATATTGCACGTCTTTCCGTGTTTGTGTGCATGTGTGTGTACATGGGCGTGTACACACACTTTTTAACCAAACTGCCGGTGCCTTCCACAATCCACAGTGAAGCAGACAAGCTCTCTGCCCCATTCCCACCAGCGACCCTGGTGCAAGCACCCTCTGGCCCCCTCCCGTCCATCAGTCCCTGCGTGTCCAGGCTGCGGCCTGGCTCCTCCCCTCTCTGTGCGGCTGTGGAGCCGGCCCTTCCCTCCTCTCCCTTCCTCTCCGCACTCAGGGGCGGACTCCCAGGGCGGGCCCCAGGTCACCTTCTCCCCTCTGGGGAGAGTTCTCAGTTGAGCTTGAGGGTCACCCCGCGACGCCAGGAGATGGAGGCGGAGGTCACCAGGCTGCATGAGGCCACCCCCGCCCCGGGGAAACGTCTGCCCCGGGCTGGGACTGAGTGGAGCTGGGCTGCGTCCTCCCGCCTTCCACACTGATGCCCACTTCGTTCACGGCTGTGGCCACTTGGCTCCACCAGGTCCCCGGGAGTGGGACGGGCAGCATCTCCTCTGCCCCATTCTCTGCCCCATTCTCCGCCCCGGCCTGTGGTGGGGGTGGGGGTGGGAGTTTCCTCCTGGAGTCCGGGGTTTAAATTCCTTGCTGCACCCCCGTAAGGAGGTCGGGGTTTGGCAGGCGTTCTGGTCAAGATGGACCCCGGGCTCTAGCTGGGCACCATCCGGGCTCCCCACAGGCAAGCTGCACCGCTGTGGCAGACAAACCCCTCTTTTTAGCTTATTTTCCCTTAACAGACTTGGACTTCCCACGGCCTCCAGGGCAGCTGTTTCGCATGGTTGAAGCAGGGGGCTCCCCAACTCCCAGAACATCAGGGAAGGTTCCAGGTCATTAACTTCGCTGTGTTGGCTCTGGCTCCCCGAGGCTGCGTGTGGCTTCATCGAGGACAAGGCCCCCACTCCAGCCCCCACTGGTGGCTGCGGTGCAGGTGGGGCAGGCGGAAGGAGCCCCGGGAAGGAGCCCCGCGGGCTAAGGTGGCAAAAGCAGACTCGCGGTCCCGGCACAGGCGCCTCTGAGCGTGTGGCCATGGCCACGGCCACCTGCCCTGTCCAGCCCTGTCTCCGGGAACTGCCCCCACTTCCGAAGGCTCTTTGCGCTGCCCTGTCCACTGGACGCTGTTCACAGACGCTGCTGTGATTGGCAGGCCAGCGTCTTTGCTCAGCCACTTGGCAGGAGCTCTGCTGGGGCAATGGAAGCGCCGAGACCCCCAGCCTGTCCCTCCTTCCCTGCAGGGAGGCATGGGCACCCTGACTTTTCCACTTTGGAGGAATACAGTGGCTTTGTCCAAAGTGGACTGGGAGGGCCCGGGCGCTGGGGCAGGACAGCTCGGGGGGTACTGAGGTCACCAGGGCACTGTCTTCTCCACAGATGCCCTGGCGGCTGTCCCCGTCGGCCCCCTGCAGGCCCGCAAGGACAGGAGACAGAGGGCAGCGCAGACCGCCAACCCCTCCTCCCCCGAGAGTGGTCTCCATGGCGCGGGGGCCTGCAGTGGCCTCTCCGGCCATGCCTTCTCCGGCCAAAAGTGCCTGACTCACTTCTGTCACTGGCTCTCTGCAGTCTGGGTGCCTGTGGACGAGGACAGGGGAGCCACTGCACCCGCGTGGCCTCCATCTCCGATCGGGAAGCTGCGGCCGGCTGTCAGGATGCACCGGTTCTCCAGGAATGGAGACGTCACCGAGTCGCCCAGCACCCACGGCTTCCTGAGGTCGCTGGCCCCTCCTGCCCACGAGGCCCGTCGAGCACACCTGGGTCTCAGCAGAAACCACGCCCGGGACGGTGTTCCCGCCCGGGACACGGGCATCCTGCACACACAGCCGTGGTCAATGCGCCGTGTCCTGGAGGTCAAGATAAAGGACGTTTGATTCCTTTGCCAGGGCTTTCAACATGTGACAATCAGGGACAAGGGACAGTGGCCCCGCTGACAGGAGCGCAGGGAGTTCACTGCCGTGCCTGTTGCTCCCTCCCGGCCGTCTGTCTGTCCACGCAGGGAGTCATCTGCATATCAGAGGTGCCTGTCTGCGTGGGCCCCGAGCTCCGTGTCCCAGCCCAGAGGAGGCGGGTGCCCACGGCCCACTTCCCCGAGAGACTGTACACGCCAGACACGTGAAGCCCGTGTCTGCACCAGCTCCTGAACCAACACCCACTCCAGCCAGGGCGTCCTCTTCACCACGGCCCCCTCTCCACGCGCCTGGCTCTGGCTGCCGCCGGCTTTCTGATCTCATGGAGAACATGGTTTTTTTCCAGGGGAGAGCGGTGAAGATTGCCAACAGCTTTCCAAAGGCCCTTTAGGGAGGCCCGAGGATGGAGCTGTGATCGAGGGTGAGGATAAACAATGATGACAGGTGGGGAGGAGAGTGGAACGGGACCCCAGAATAGCTGCTCGTCGAGGTTTCCGGCAGACGGTGCGGACAGGCCCCCCGCGGGGGCGGGCGCTGGGGGTCTCGCCGCTGGGCCGCTTCCCTGGACCCCGGCCTCAGCTCTGGATGGAGGGGCGGTCCTCACGTTTCCGTGAACTTTGTGTGAAAGGGAGTCACCCTGTGCAGGAGGGCTGCTGGCCTCTGCCATGTGGCATAGGTTTCATTTCCACGATTCTTTCGAACTTAGAAAATAATTGTGGTTTAAATATATATATATATGTGTGTGTGTGTGTATATATATATATATATATACACACACACACATATATATTCACAGAGTGCACAGCAGGCCAGCAAAGGCCGCGAGCCGGTCACCTGGAAGCCAGCCCCAGGTGGTCCTGTCAGCTGTGCGGATCACAGGGTCTGCCCATCTCACACTGCAGGGCGTAGCTTTCCTCCAAATGGTTTGCACTGGGGCAGGCTCACTGTCCCTCCAGGTACCATCACCATACACACAGAGGGGCTTCAGGGGGGCCTTTAAGCAAGGGTGGGGGCAGCGAAGGGCCATGCCTGCCACGCCCCCTCCCCCGGGCCCTCTGGGGCCGTGGTCAGCACTGGTGTGAGGCAGCGGCAAAGGTCAATGGCAGACGTGTTCCTGTGGCTGCCGGGGTCTTCTGCCCTCCACCCCCCTGGTGGCCATGGTGTCTGGGCCCCCAGGACCCTCCCGGGAGGTGAAGGCGACCATTTGCTCGTGTCTGGAGCAAACCCCTGCAGCTTCTACTTAACACAGTTCCTGGAGGCCCAGCTTCCGAGGGCAGAGCCTGGAGTTTCACAGTGACTTCTGTCTGCGTACAGGACGCAGGACAGACCGCCCACCCCCGTGGCGGGACATGGCCCCCTGCGCTGTGTCTGAGTTGTCTGTGCTGACCCAGGCATGGGGGTCTTGACCATCTCTCTCCGTGTCTTGGCTCTGAGGACGGACACATGCCCCATGAGTGGCCAGGACACGAGGCTGTGGGCTCTGCTCCCGGAGTCTTCATCCGAGTGAGAGCAGGTGTGTGCACTGCAACCTGGCATCACCTCCAGAGCAGGGCAAGGGTGCCATTGCACACCGGCAGCAGTGTGAACACATGTCCATGGGCTTGTTCTCTGGAGACCTGGCCTCCCCACCTCCACTGTGCACTTCGGGGTCCGGGTCACTCCTGCGGGGGCTGTCCAGGGCTCTGTCGGGTGTCGAGCAGCGTCTCCGGGCTCCACCCACCACCTCTGCATGGCGAGACGCCAACAATGTCTCTGTGTAGCACCAGTGATGCCGGAAGGCAGAGCCACTGAGGGGTTGACGGGCTCTGGATGAAGGTCGCTGCACTGGGGACAGGAGGCACTCGCCACTGTGGCTGCCTGACCCAGGAGCAGCTGAGTGGGGTGGCACAAGGGGTCTGGGGGAGGGATGTCCCATCTGCACCTCTCCTGGTGGCACTGCCCAGGCCAGCTTCGGGGAAACGGCTTCCCGGATCCAGGGGAGGGAGGAGGGGCAGGTGGAGGCCACAGTGCGCCAGGGAGCTGGCTCTGCAGGTGAGCCAGGCCAGGGAACTTCCAGACACCCGCCCAGTGGGTTCTCAAGACGGATGCTGGGACCCGGGAGGGGGCAAAGGCTGCAGACACTTGTCCAGCCCAGTGTGGGACTGCTGGCCTCAGGGAAAGATGGACCACCAGGTGTGTGCTGCCCTGAGGGTCCTTGGAAGGCAGCATTCCGTTGGTTAGGAGAGTGCGTTGGGGACAGCACAGGGCCCTGGATGCAGAGAGACGGCCATTTCTGGGGAGGCAGGTGCCCCCTTCCTCCCAGACGGGATCCCCGGTGGTCAGCCTGGGTAGGGGTGCGTGGCTGGCAGGGGTACACGGACAAGACCTGCCTGCTGGGCATCTCTTGTTCTACGGGGGGCCAGGCGCTTTACGGAGCAGAAGCTGCTTGTGTCTGGCTCTTGCTGGGCTGGGGGGCTGGTGAGGGCCCCCCAGGGTCCCCATCCGGGTCTGCATGGGCAAACCTCAGTGGAGGGGCGGGCTCTGCAGCTGGCTGGGGTGCTGGCTGGCATGTCTTCAACCAAGGCCAGAGAAGGGGAGGCGAAGCTGCCCCTCCTGTCCGGAGGCCCTGCGGCCCGGCCTGAGGGTGATGGCAGCGCCTCAGTTCCCTGAGTGTCCCTGCCATGTGGGAACCTTTTCAGCTTTCAGGGCCCAGCCATTAAGTCTGAGCACAAGGGACCATGCCCCACCCTGTCCTGAAGTCACGGCGATGCCCGGTCTAGCTTCTGGTGCCACCACATCGGGTCCCACCTGCTCACTGACGTCACTGTCCTTGGCCTGGTCCTGCTCATCTCTGAGGTGGGCATAAGGGCCGACCTCCTTTGGGGCTGCCCTGCGTCCTGACCAAGACCACAGAGGGTGCCCTGACGTGGCGGGCGCCAGAGCCGGCTCTGCTGGGGCTGCCTGTCTCTACAGCACTGCAGACAGGTGCAGGGGAGCAGGGGCCGCTGGGGGCGGAGGGCTTCAGACCTGCCTGCCCGCCCCCCTCCTCTCAGGGGTCAGCAGGAGTGCTGACTCAGGCCGGTCAGGAGGCGGCCCCACCTCCTGGAGCAGACGGCCGTCTCGTCTGCCCAGAGCTGCTCCCTCCAGCACGGGCCTCCCCACCGTCATCGTCCCGCTGAGGTGAAGGCTGGGTGGCAGGGGCTTGGGGACACTGCTCTCACCCCAGGCCCCCGGGGTGGGGGGGGTGCGGTGCGGGGGAAGGGGACGCTCAGGCGGAGTCTCAAGCCAGCTGCACGCCGCACGCCGATGTGGGCAGGGGAAGTATTTGCTTAAGATTAGGGCAGTTTTGCTAACGCCGTCCTGGGAATTGTGGGAAAAGCAAAAGGTACAGTTTCCAGAAGAACACAATGGGTCCTGGGCTCTGAGCACTGGGCTCGATTCAGGTGTGGGCGACAGCGGTCCTGTCGTCACTGACAGGCCAGTTCTGGTTGGGAGGTGCCCAGAGGAGCTGCTGCTGACTGTCCTCACCCATGTCCCTGTCGGTCACATGGCTGGGGGCATTTCGGGGGCGGGAGGGAGCACAGGGGTCACCAGGGTACCAGGCAGCTCCAGCACCAGCGGGCGGGCACCTGGGGACAGGAGGTGAGCCCCGGGCCGCCGTCCAGCTCCGTCCCACCAGGGCGGGGGCTCAGCCTCCTCTCGCTCCAGCCTTTTACCTCTGTGACGCCACGGGTGTGAGCATTCCCATTTGGCCGCAGGTCTCAGGCACTACCAGAGCGGATGTCTGCAGCAAGCCCAGGGTGGTGCCCGGCTCGTCCACCATGCACAGAGTGTGGCCTCTCTTCTTGTTGTCATTAACGAGCACCCCCCAAATCAGGGTCCCCCCAGACCTTCCCCCTGCAAACAGGAGTGTGATGTCCTCTCTCCCAGGGCCCCTCCTCATCCTGGCCACAGAGAATGCAGCGCCTGGGTCACCTGTGAGAGGGGACGGGGCCGCTCCAGACTCCGGGGGGCCGCGACCCAGCACCCTGACCTCAGTGCATGCACACCCCAGAAAGCCCTTCCAGACTGTTCCCTTCAATCCACTTGCTCGACTGGGACACCGAGGCCAGCCCCCTGCTGGACAGGCAGACAAAGAAGGTATACGGGCAAGCCTGGCCCTTCCACCGGGCTGGCGGGCCTGGGGGAAAGAGAAGGACGGAGCTGACTGAGGCAGGAACAGGCTCAGAAGGAAGCCCCCCCCCGTGTTCATCTCCCCAAGGCACAGCCCAGTCCCCTCCCCACCTGGGCAACCTGTGCCCCAGGTGCATCTGCAAAGCTCGAGTCTCACAGGCCTGCAGGTCTGGGGGTCCCTGGCCCTCCATCTGACACCCCTACCTGGCCGAGGAGGCCCTTGTGTTCTCCAGGCTCTGGGATGCCCCCTCGGGCGGGTCCAAACCGCAGTGCAGGCCCGCCCGTTCCCCCGCCTCCCCGGGCACCACCCTCACGTTGCCCGTACAGCCCTCGCCGCCGAAAAGTGCCCGTCCTGTGTCTGTGTGCCGGGCGTCAGGCCCGGGGCCCTCGCCTTCTCTACGCTGAGCAGTGCTGGCGGGAAGCAGGGTCAGAGGACCCGGTCCTCTGGGTCCCTCGCTCTGGGACAGCCCGGAGCTGGGCTCTGCTCCGCCGGCTCAGAGTGGGGTGGACAGTGTTCCCCTGCCCCCTGCGAGCAGCGCCCCCTGCAAACACCCTGGCCACACTCTTCTCTGGGGGCCCCCTGCCCCGGCGCAGGGGGGCGGTCTCCCAGCAGCCCCCAGGCCCCTGCATCTGTCTCCTCCAGTATCTGCTCTTGCAGTGGCACCGCCGGCCAGGATGTGAGCTGGGGGGTCCCGTGCCCAGGCCAGATAGGGCTCTGTGGAGCCCTCAGAGTCCCTGTGGCCTTGAAACGCTGAACCCCGGTCCCCTGGCTTCACTGGAACTTGTGCCATTTAAGGCTATTCCACAGTGGCATCCTCAGGGACAAGTGCCTCCACCAGGAACCAGTTCCACAGACAGACAGACTGTCGCAGGACAGTCCCCGGGAGCCTGGGACTCACCACCGCTTCCTTCCCTCTGGCCCAGGGGACCTGCGTGGGCCGAGCAGTCTGGGCCTCACCTGTGTGTCGGCCCCCGGGGCCCCTCTGGGCTCCCAGCGCTGCTCAGGGTGGCTCCCTGGGCGCTGTCGGCTCAGCTGCCTTGGTGGGGGGGCGGCACAGAAGGAGGCCGCACTGCGGTGAGAGTCCTGGCTGTCCCCAGACGGCCCCCAGCCCGAGCTCTGACTGTCTACCGTTTCTCTGCAGGGCCGAGGGTGGCGGCACCAACAGAATGGAGAACGGGGGTGCCCGCCAAACACCCCAACTCTCGAAACCAGGGCCTCAGCCCACGCCTGACTCAACACTCACCTGGAGCCCTGGTGCTGACCCCTGAGGACCGTCCCCAAGGGTGGCATTTTTGTGAGCCCAGGACAAACGTGTAGGACACCAGGTGGCCTTGCCACGGGCACCCAGGCCCAGGCCCCGAGATAAGACCGGAGGTGCCCAGGGCTGCCCCTCCCCACCGCATGTTTGGGAGGCCCCACCAGCTGCTTCAGCGAAGCAGGACCGCCGTGCAGGTGAGCGGGGAGGCCGGGCTCTCGGCAGATCACAGGCAGATCACCCACGGTCGTAAACTTTTACCGTGACCCATGCTATGTGCATTTCACACCCGGTTAACTTTTACGACGGACTCCAGGAGGAAGGAGCTGAGGGAAGCAGGCAGACCCCGGCTGCGGGGTCGCCTGGGCACGGCACCTGGCTGGGGCAGGTCTGCCAGCTCCCCGGGCGGGGTGTGCGGCGGCCGCCTCTCTCCCCGCCACCAGGGCCCGGACCCGTGGCCCCCACCACGCTCAGGTTCCACGTCCACGCGCTGCCTGGAAACAGCCTGAAGCCGGGTCCTACATAACCCCAAAGGAGCCCCCGGCCACAAGCCTACGGGTGGAGGGGTGCCCAAAGCCGCCCCACGCTCACCCCCAGCCCTGCTGCCGAGGACACACGGCTCCCCGCCTGGGCGTCACTTTTGCACAGGATAAGGGACGCCGGGGAGCACCAAAGGGGCCGGCCCACAGTGGTGCTGTCTATTGTTCACTGAACTGGGCAGAGGCCTGGCAGGGCCTCCGAAGTGGGGGGCTGGGGGCGGGGGCTGCGCCATGTCTGTTTCCAATATGCGGCCAATCGCGGCCTTCCCCCTCTGTTTAGTGTAATTTGGTGCTGGGGGGGCATTTAGGGCCTGAACGGCTTGACAGTGATGATTAATACTGTGCATTAGGGGATTCCAGAGCGGCCACGGAGCCCGCTGCGCGCCCTTCCCATCAGATGGTCAGGCCTGCAGGTCTATTAAAAGCAGCAGGAGTCCTGGCGGCTTAATCACAGAGGCCGGCCGCGGAGGGCAGCGCGGGAAAGGGGCCGAGAGCGAATCCAAGGATAGCGAGAGGGCGGAAATGCTCCTGGAAGCCGGCGCACAGCGAGCTGCCGGGGGTGAGGCAGCGGAGGGGAAAGAGGCCGGCGGAGCATCTGGGAAGAAAAACAATTAAAACCTGTGGCCACTGCGGGCCATGTGATCCTGGGATGGGAGGTCTGGGAGGGGCGGCAGCCGGGCTGGGGGAGGCGGCCTCGGGCCCACACTTCAGGGGCATTGGAGGAGGGTCCCTCCACAACAGTGTCTCCCAAGAGTGTCCGCTTTGGGTTCAAGTGTGTGGTCATCCTGCTCTCTGCAGGGTCCTCGGGTCTGGGGAAGGGCAACTGGGCAAGGCAGACGGATTCGGGCGCAATGCGGCTGCCACCCCAGCCCCCGCCTCTGCCCCTCAGGCCCCAAGAGGCTCCAGACTGAGTCTCAGCACTGTGGGGCCTCCTGCTCGGGTGGAGAAGGGGCCCAAGTTCCCACCGCCCCTGGAACCCCACGAAGTGGGCTGCGGGGTGGAGGCCAGTGGTGAGACAGAGGGAAGGAGAGACAAAAAGACAGAGCACAGGAGAAAGTGGCTTGGATGTGGGCCGCTGGTGCAGAGCACAGGCCGTGGGGGTGAGTGGGGGCCCGTGGGAGGCTCTGAGTGTGATGGGAGAGGCAGAGGCCCCTGCCCCGCCCCCGTGGACCCCGCCCTGCGGTGGCTTCTCAGCAGGGTTCCCGGCTGCCCATGGAAGAGGTGAAGTTCAAGGGGCAGGAGGCTGTGTTCTGTCTGAGGCCAAGGCTGAGACCTGCTGGCAGTTTTTGGAGTGCCTGTGTGGGGACCCGGGGGCGCCCCTCCTGCAGGGACCTAACCCCAAGCCTCTGCCCCGTGGGGTCAACAGGCCCAGCCTGGGCAGGTGGGGACAGCAAAGACAAGACAAAAGCACTTCTCTGAGTTTCAACATGAAAAGCAAAGATCGCCCAGCCTGTCTGTGCAGAGGCCCAGTGGGTCCTTGGTGTGCGGTGCGTGGTGCCACCCGGCTGGCACCATCTGTGGGGAAGAGCAGCCCGGGCACTGGCCACATGACCCATAGGATGGGGGGCCCTTCTGGGGTGAAGACCGCCTGCCTCTCAGAGTCCTGCTGCCTGCTGCCAGGCGTTGGTTCCTCTCGCTCCCACCGAGGCCTGTCCGCAGAACCCCCGGGACCCCGAGGGGCCCAGGACAGCTCTCTCCCTCAGCCCAGCCCAGCCAGCGTGTGTTCTGGGTCCGAGACCCCTAGGAGGGCCTTCAAAACACCTGCCCACGGCAGAGTCTTTCCCACCTGAAACTCTGGGAGGGCCACCTCGTGCCAAGCTATGTCTGGGTGCCTCGGCCCGCCCACTGTGCGGTGGGTTAGGAGGGCAGGGGGCAAGCAGGCACTTGCCAGGGCCCTGGCGGACCCTAGGAGACACCCCCAGGCAGTGGGGTCCGGGGTGGGGAGCTGGCTCTGGAGCCCGGCCTGAGGGACAGGTCCTGGCGGCAGTATCGTCCCCAGGGGGCCAGCCCACGCTCACCACCCAGGGGGCCGGGCAAACTCGAGTCGGCCCAGACAGTTCCCACTCTCTGCTGGCTATTTTTGGAAATGGCAGTCTGATTTGTTTTTCCTCCCAGACTCCAGGATAAAAAGAGCTGAATCGGAGGCCCCGCATCCCCTTCTGAGTGGGCTCTGCAGGGACTGGGGGCACCATGCCCCGGGCACCACCCTTCTGGGCACAGAAACGCCAGTGAGGCCCGGAAAGAGGAGAGCATGGTGCTACGCAGGGCGGGGCCCTTGCCCAGGAAGGGGACAGGGTGCCCTGGCCACTGGCTGGGCTTTGAGCCGGGTGCCACCTGAGAACTACCAATGGCAAGGCCCCTGCCTGCCGGGCACTATACCCCGAGGCCTTCGACAAAGCCGAGCTGTGTCCGGGAGCCACCAGAGAGGGGTGGCCGCCCCCTCCTGAGCCCAAGTCAACCCCCTGCAGACATGGACCCCATGCCCACCCAGGGGCCGCTGGCGCCCAGGGAGTTGTATCTTTTCTCTAACACATAGCTCGCCGGGACTGGGGACTGCACGTGCGTGGCAGATAGGAATGGAGATCTGGTGAGGAGGTGGGGACCGCTGCAGGGCCCCCGGTTCTGAGGGGGCCGAGCTGGGCCCCCTGCTCCTCCCTGGAGGATAGGCTGCCTGGCGGCAGGGCGGGGGCCCTGACTTCTGTCCTCTCCCCCAGGCTCCCGCCCGGGCCGCACAGATGGAGTCCTGGGCGGGACCAAACTGAGCTAAACACTCACAGCAGAGGGCGCCTGAGCAAACCCAGAGGGGCTATGAGGCAGATTGGTGGCAGGCACCCCAACCCCCACAGCAGTGCTGGCCTGAGCTCGCAGAACAGGGTGGGGGCTTGGGGACACTGGCTGGCAGCTTCCGGGAGCTGACCCTGGACCTGGACCTGGGAGAAAGTCAGCCCAGCTTTGATGACCGCCCGGGGCCTCCCTCCCCTCAACCTGCTGGGGGTCCTCCCCTTTGGGGGTTAGGACGACAGCCAGTGAGCAGGTGCCGGCCCTGGCGGCAGCGACGGACGGCGCTGCTTCCCGCGGCCGTACTCGCTGGGCGCCTGACCTGGGGTTATCAGGGCGCCAGCTTCGGCGGTGACCTCATTAAGCCCCGTGGCCACGTCAGCACCTTTCTGAAGCCCCTTTCGTCACCCCCAGCGTGCTGGGGCGGCCCCGTCCGCACCTCCTCCCCGACACCCGCTCTATCTTATCTGCCCCGGTGGGGACCTTTGCCGGGAGCCAGAGAGCAGGTCTGGGAATGCCGTGTCCAGACAGCCGGCCACCGGTGCTGACTCTGCCAGGGGGCTGGGCCAGGCGAGTGGACAGCAGACTCTTGCTGACCAAACTGTGCAGAAACACACTGACCCCCAGCCCCCAAACATCAGCAACCGCTGTGGTTTACGCACCAAGCCTGGGCCTCTCTGGCCTCCATTTTGCATGTGGTGTCGGGCCCACACCGCCCGCCACAGGCGGGGGGGCCCAGGGCCATGACGTGGTGGACACCTGTCCCCAGCCGCCGCCTCCTCTCTGCCCCTTCCCCAAGCAGGGTGCCCATCGCACGCCTTTCCCCACTGCCCACCACGGCTCCGGGAAAGGACACTTTCTCCCTGGCCTGCCATGCACGGCCCCTGGCACACGGCTCCCAGGGCTGAGCTCCGGGCTCTGGGGAGGCAGGCGGGGTACGGCGGGTGCAGTCCCCATGTCTGCTAACTCCTTTGGTCACTGTAGCCTGGGTCTGCAGGGGTGGGGAGGAGGAGGGCTGTCCCCGTGAAGGGCCCAGTGGCTGGTTTCAGGAGCCCTGCGTGTGGCCGAGTAGCACCTGACATTCAAGGTCACTTTTAGGACAGGCTTCTTGAACTCAAAGACCCACAGCCCCGCAGAGAGGAGGGTGTCGGGAGCTGGCTTGCATCCCCCGCCCGCCCTGCACGCTCAGACCCGACTGTGAGTGGCAGCACCGTGCCCACCGCCCCGATGAACAAGGCTCTTTGTCCCCATGCCCCTGGCCAGCGGGTTCCAGGATGGTGCTGAATAGCTGCCTCCCCTGCTCGCCTCTCTCCACTCTGCTTGGCTGCTCCTGGGGCCGCTGCACGAATACTAAGGAGGACCCACCAGGCGACCAGTGTTTGCTCTAGAAAGCTTGGCCGGGGCCCGCGGTGGGGGGGTGGGGGTGGTGCTCGGGCCAGGCAGCCAGCGCCGGGCGCATGGTCCTGGGCTCATGCTCACCCCGAACGTGCAGAGACACCCCTGGGACCCAGGACACCCCAGGCCTGGGCCACGGGGCCATGCCCGTGCTACCTCGGCCTGCCCTGCACTCTCTGAGTCACAGCTCTACTTCCTGCCACCCAAGGGCTCTCAGCCCGGGGGTCCCGCCCTTCTAGGAAGCTGATAAGCCACTATGACTGACATCCCAGGGCCTGATCCCCCGGGGAACCCTGGGCATGGTGCCCATCGTGGTGACCCTTTGAGGACTCTGCAGCCATGAGGAGGGGCCCAGAAGTGGCCCTGGGCAGGAACAGGTGGCTGCCCTGTGTGCCACCGGGCGCCCAGAAGGCAGTGCTCACCAGTGGGAGGTGCAATTTTCACCATTGGGGGTGGGACCCAGGCCAGTGGGGACTGGAGAGGACTGTGGCTCTCATGGGGGCCCTGTGCCTAGGTGTCTGCACCTTGGCACAGACCTGCTTGTCCAGGGTGGGCGCACGCCAGCAGTCTGAGGGCATCGATTTCACACACGGCAGTGATGGGTGCGAAATGGGGAACCTTCCAGAAGCAGATGGGCAGCACTTAACAGTAGGGCCTACGTCCCCTGTGCCCAGGCCCGGAGTGCTGCGACTCTCTCCAAGGCTAACATTAGGGACCCAGTGACAGGGCCACGGGAGCAGAGGCTGGGGGTATCCCTCGCTGGTTCCCTCCCAGGCTCGCTCGGAGCTGCCCTGGTGCCTCTCGGCTTGTTCACCCGGAGGATCCTTCTGTAGGATCACGATTCCAGGGGAGAAGCCGGGGGGCGTGGGCCCCATCCTGTCCTGTCGGTACCCCTCGGTGGGAGACTGAGCGGGGTGAAGACGTGACAAAGGAGAGAGCCCAGGTCAAGACAGAGGTGGGCGGAGTGGAGCGGGGGCCTTGGGCATCCTGGGGAGGCACCGGGCCCTGGAAGACCCGTGATGAACTTCAGGGGGAGGGGAGGGGACATGATGGGACGTCTGGACATCGACTTGTGCCTCAGATGACACCCTCTCTGCTCAGCCGGCCCGGCCTCCCACTCAAGACCCTGGAGTCCCTGTGGCCCCTCTGCCACAGTCGCCACGTCAGCAGCCCGAGGCTCGTCCGCCAGAACCCCAAGCCCCCCGCCGAGCTCGTGCAAAGCTTGGCCGTGGGGGGCAGGGCACCGCCACCCACCACTGCGGGCACCGCCAACGGGAGGAACAAGAGAGGAAACTTGATAAACAGTTTCCATACCCAACATTTTCCACATTCAATTATTTTTAAATTAAATAATCTCTCCTGAGGAAAAAAAGGAAAGTTCCCGCTCAGCTCGGCCCTGCCAGGCCTCACAAAGCCCGCATTGTGGGGCGCTGATGGAGGAAGGCTCCTTGGAGCCCGCCCTCAATGCCCCCTTGTATGGCCTCGCTCCCAGGCCGCCCCTCCGACTGGCCCCGTGTGGCAGAGACCCTGGCCCACAGCCACAGGGCCTCCGCGGGGCTTTCGCCGGCTCCCGGGAGCCCGGGTCGGGGCACCGAGCAGCTGGGGGGTGGTGAGGAGCCCACCAAGAGAAACAGCTACGGAGGCAGCAAGGGAGGACCAGAGGGGTGGCCAGCACGGGGGTCCCGCTGCGTCCCTGGGACACGCTCAGGACCAGCAGTTGGGACAGTGTGAAGTCCACCAGCCAAGACCTCTTCCCACCAGCGGGAGGTCCTTCGGGGAAGTGTTAAGCGGTTTGAACCTCATTGTTGGCAGCTGCAAAGTGGGGCCAGTGTTTGCGGTGAGGGTGGCGGTGCAAGGCCACGCTCGTGTGTGGGGGGGGCACAAAAGAGTGGGGGTCCTNCTTTCGCCGGCTCCCGGGAGCCCGGGTCGGGGCACCGAGCAGCTGGGGGGTGGTGAGGAGCCCACCAAGAGAAACAGCTACGGAGGCAGCAAGGGAGGACCAGAGGGGTGGCCAGCACGGGGGTCCCGCTGCATCCCTGGGACACGCTCAGGACCAGCAGTTGGGACAGTGTGAAGTCCACCAGCCAAGACCTCTTCCCACCAGCGGGAGGTCCTTTGGGGAAGTGTTAAGCGGTTTGAACCTCATTGTCGGCAGCTGCAAAGTGGGGCCAGTGTTTGCGGTGAGGGTGGCGGTGCAAGGCCACGTGCTCGTGTGTGGGGGGCACAAAAGAGCGGGGGTCCTGGAGGCTCGGGGTTCAGGAGTGGCAGGGTGAGTGCGCTGGACTCGCCCTCCTGCCGGTGACAGTTAGATGGTCAAACCGCTAAAAGAAACTGAAGGCACCAGAGAATGACAATGAGTGGGAAGACACTAAAGGGACACGGCGGCCCTGGAAAGCAGGGGGTCCCCTGGTGAAGTCCACTGTCCCCCTGCTCTTCCCTTAAAGACACCGCCCGGGTCCAGGTGGCACAGGGCTCAGGGCAGAGTCCCAGACTGACCAGACCAAGGCATCTGAGCAGGGCTGGGAGGCGGCCAGAGCAGCTGGTGACAGACAGGAGGTCCCAGTGTGCACCCCACACCCCCCGATCCTGGGCACCCTCCTGTGTCGCCCACGCCTGGGACAGGCGGCACGGAGCCCTGCATGCGCTGACCACCAGAAGGCGGAGAGCGCCGAGCACGGGTTTCGGCTGCTGCTCCCCCCCCTGGGCAGGGCAGAGGGAACCTGGAACTCGAGTCTCAACGACTCACAGAGGTTTGGCGAACACCCCGATTTCCCGTTAAAAGCCGACAGGGCCTGCACCTTGAGAGCGGAGCTCGTGTTCGGAGACGGAGAGCAGGACTCACACGGATCCACCCTGAGCACACGCACACTCGGGTTCCTGCACGGCGGCCGGAAGGCGAACCGCTGGTGACTGAGCGGTCGGCTGGACCACAGGCCAGCGCCTGTTGGAGGAAGACGACGAGACGCAGAGCGTCTGCAACGTGTCCCCCGCAAGACCCAGCACAACACAACACAATAAACGAGGCTGCCGTGTTTTGCCATGCACAATGCGTGCCCCCATTTCCACGTGTGTTACACACGGGGTCGTTATACCCATTATTATACCCATGGTATGTGATCATCACACCCATGAACGAGGCCCCACTTACTTTTCCCCCAAAAATGCGGGCTGCAAGTGCGCATTATACACGGCAAAAATAAGGCAGATGGACAAAGAAACAGGAAACTGTGACCCGCGGTGAAGAAAAAAATCATCCAAACAAACCAACTCTAACACGACCCAGATGGAGGAATTAGCAGACAAAACCTTCAAAGAGGCCATTACGTATCCATCCAAAGACTTAAAGGAAAAGGTCATCATAAGAAGTGCACAGATGGGGAATGCCGACAGGGAACTGGGGAAATGCCATAAAAACCCAACTCGAAAACTGAAAAGTGCGATGCAGGGAACGAGCACGGCCCTGGGCAGGCTTTGTGAGGACGAGTCGAAGAAGGAGCCATGAACCTGAAGGCAGACCCACAGACACAAGATGGTCTGAATAGCAGAAGAAATGGCGGACCAAAGGATAGAGCTGCAGGGGCCTGTGGGGCCCCATCTGGTGCCTGTGTAACTCGAGTCCCCAAAGGACAGAGAAGGTAGAAAATAGAGCAGACAAAATTTGAAAAAAAAAAGGCTGAAAAAGCACTAAATAGACAAGAAACTTTTTAAAACCCACTAATCAAAAACCCTGTTAATAAATGAACAGGCAAACCAGGCGGTGGGAGAGAATATTTGCAAGAGACATGAATGACGAAGGACTCGTATCCGGAACACAGAAAGATCTTAAGTTTGACCAATAAAAAGAAGCAATCGAACAAAAAAGTGGACAGAAAGAACATGGCCCAAAATCAGTTACACCCACAACAGGCCCCTGACGTGAAAACAGGCTCCCCACCACCAGTCACCAGGGAAAAGCATTCGGAAACCGCGAGACGCTGTTTCGTTGTAACCGCCGAGGGGTCCCACTCCAGATCCACGGCACTGCACCGGAGAGGCCGCTCCCGTTCACTCCGTGGGAAACAGCTGGGCGAAGCCAAACAAGGGAAAAACCCTCACCCTGCAGCCCAACGTTCTGCCCCCAGGTAACGGTCACACAATGGCGGGGTGTGAATGTTCCTAGCTAGTATCGCCGTATTTGCCCGAATCTGGAACCGACCCGAACACCCACCCACGGGACAACGGAGAATCCGCCGGAGAACCCGTCTGTGACGTGTCCATAGCACGGACACTGCTGTGCCGCCGCCGTCCCCAGGGAGACTACGGACAGGGCAGCGCTGAGACCCGGCGACTCTCCACCTGGGACGCTACTCGAGAGGACGGAGCGAGTCTCCGCAGGAGCCCAAAGACAGGGAGGCCTAACCTGGCAGCAGGCTGGCGCCCACCTGCCCACAGAGAGTGCTGGCCCGCGGGGGCTGGTGGGGTCGAGATGCCCTGGGTCTCGGTGCTGGTGGCTATGTTTGTCAATCGCCACCCCAGTGGCCCTCAGATGAAGGCAGACTCTCAGGGGGGCGGTCACACGCCCCCCTGAGAGGCCCTGAGCCCAGGCTGCAGGTTGAGTCTCAGCAGTAAGATGGCAGGCCGTGCGAGTCTCCTGTCCTCGCTGTCGGGGGCCCGGAGCACAGGGGTGGCACCAAGGAACAGGCTCGACCCCTGTTGGCGCTGTGACCCATGTGGGCTGCGGCCCGTTTCCCGCACCAGAATTGCCAGCGGTCACCAGCCACCTTCCCTGCAGGCAGGAGTGGGTGTGGCGCACAGTGTGGCAGACACGAGTGCTGGGTGGCTGGTGGCCTCCCCAGATGCGGGCTGTGCATTTGGGGCCCCTGGGACTCCCAGGGGGAGCACAGGCCTCCCTCCACTCCGGACGTACGGACATCCCAGCCTTTGAATTCAGGAAGCTCCCTCAGTTGTCTGCTCTGTGGCAGAGGGCAGCCCAGGCCAGGCAGGCCCGACACGGACGGAGGCAGCTGGACGTCCCCGTCCCACACTTCAGGTGAAGTGACCTGCACGCCCCTCAGCTGTCACTTTGCACCATCCACCCCCTCAAAGAAACGTGAGCTCCAGGGAAGTGGCTGGGTCTGCTCGCTCCAGCCCCACCTCCAGCCCCGGCACGAGGCCCAGCCCCTCGAGGTGGGCAGGCCAGTGAGTTGCCGCTGCAGCCTGAGTCCCCTGCACCCCTCCTGGTTGGGGGTTCGGCGGTTGCTTCTTAAACCCCACCAGGCTTCCGTCGGTCACTGCCTGAGCCCCTTGCCCTCAGTACCCCTTGCCCTCAGAGCATGTTCAGTACCCGTGACATTCCTCGGCCTCATGTGACAAACGGGAGGCAGGGCTCAGACAAGCCAGGCACCCGGCTAACGAGACTTGAGGGTCCCATTTCCCAGCCTGGGCCCTCGGCACCACTGCCCAGCGAGGGGGTGCCCTGGGCCGGGTCCCACCAGGCACAGGCTCTGCCTCCTCCAGGAAGGCCCCCGGGCTCTGTCCTCCCAACAGCCCCCCTCTGCTCCTGTCCCGCTACCTGAGGGGAAGGACTGCCTTCCTTCGGCCATTCCATGACTTCTGCTCCCTGCCCACCCACCCTTTCGGCTGCTAGTTTCATAAAGAGGCCGTTGTTCATCTGGACGGTCTCACAGAAGCACGTCCCCAGCGAGTGGAAACATTTAGTTAATAATTTAACACTGTGCTGTCTGCTGAATTCTCAGGCCCCCCAATGAGATCGATGGAGCTAACAATCGGCTTATTGAGTTTGCAGCGGTTTCCTGAAGACCCTGGGCGAGAAAGGGATGGCCGCGGCCTGGGGGAGGGGAGCCCGGGCAGGGGGAGAGTGTGGATGCCATCGATGCAAGTTGTCAAAAATAATTGTCTCATTTTCCCTGGGACCGCTGCAGATGGCCCCGGAAGCACTGACCTGTGGCGCGCTCTGCAGGAGTGGGGGGGGCTGGCGTTTCGTGGCCCCTCTGATGTGTCCAGCAGATAGACGCCATGTCCCATCAGGTCTCCGTCTATCCTCACATTATTTTGGGAGGAGAGCCCGGGGGACAGGACCCGAGGGGCAGAACTGGTGTGGCAGCAGCTACTGGACCATGGTCCTCGCAGACCCCACTGGTCATCATTGGCTCCAGACTCACCCTGGTTTTGAGCTCAGAGCCAGGAAAACGGGGGGTGTGTGCTGAGCCATGTCCTATCCTGAGAGGGCCCGTGCCCATCCATGCTCAGAGGCCATGTGTCCAGTTGCATTGGGGCCACCTGGGTTCCGGGTGCTTCCTCGGCCCAGTGTTGGAAGCTGGGGACACTCAACGGCTGCCCACCCTGGGAGGATGACAGACGGATGGGGTGGCTCTCTTAGCCCCTGGCTCTGAAAGGAGCCTCGGAAATTGAGAAGTCTGCCCTGTAGCTCAGAGAGCCAGGGGGTAAGTGGGGTGTCCCGGCGCGACGGGGCCTTGGTGACGAGCCCAGAGCCCTCTGTCCCCGGCAATACAATCAGCCCTGACCACGGTGCGTTTCCAGCAGTGCGGGAAGACCCTCGAGTTGAGGCAGACAGGGCATGTCCTCTCCCTCTTACCGTCCGGCCCCCCTCTCCCCGGAGACATCTCCCCGGGGTGCACCGGGGAAGGGTGTTCACAGCCCCAGAGGGAATTCAGTTGGTTCATTTGTCTGGAAGGATGAGAAGCTCACAAGGACAGTGGGGCTGGACACGTCCAAAGCTGGAGGTGTTTCTGTGTGCACTCGTGTGTCTTTGGTGTGCACATGTGTACATCTCTGTGGCACGTGTGGGTGGGTGTGCTCACACATGGACATGTGCACCTTGAGTGTGTGCATGGGAGTTTATGGACGCGTGAAAGTGTAAGTGCATGTGTGTCTGCGTGTGCATGTGTGCCTACATGTATGTGCCTGTGCCTGTGTGTCTTTGGGTGCACACACGAGTCCGCGTGGGTGAGCGTGCATGTGTGCATGTGAGTGTGCGTGTGCACGTGTGCTGCCTGTATTTGGTCTCTTTCCCTCCCTTCTTTTCAGCACCGAAGCTCAGGGCACCGGCCTCCAGAGGGCCGGGTGGGAGGGGAGTGCAGTGCAAATCTGAGAAATGCTACCTCCCAGGCCCCCCCCTCCCCAGCCAGAGAGCGAAAATGGAAACCTGCCCAAGTCACTCGAGGGGACAGCCTGCCGGCTTCGAGCTTCCAGGGCCATGCGGCCTGTGCCCGAAGCCTCCGCCATGCTGCCCGGCAGCGCCCAGACCCCCGCCCAGAGCGCCTTCCATCTGCCCTGGCAGGGACCTCACGCGAAGAGGCCCCTGGGCCCAGGAGTGACGCCCCTGTGGGCGGTGGCTCGGGAGTCTGGCGTGGTCCCGGGGGCTTGCTTCACCTCCAAGATGGTGGGGTCAGAAACCAGGGTTTTCCTGAGCACCGAGCACCCCCCTCTGATGGGGGCTGATGTCGGCCCAGGGAGGCAGCGGGGACGCTTCCAGGGCGGGAGGCTGGAGGGACACTTGGAGCTTCGGGAAGAGACACGCCCCTCCCCTGCAGCCCCTTCCTGTCCTCTGTCCCGAGATAGACTTCCATGGCAGGACATGCACACACGTGGGTGGACCCACCAACACACTCCCGTGTGCACCCACATGCAACACACACACACACACACACACTCCCCACACCAACACATGTGCGTGAACACTCAGGCACGCCACCACCATCTGGCTGTGTCTCCAAGCCCACACGAGATGGCCTGGCCTCTGGGCAGGCCCCACAGTCTCCCTGTCCCTCCATGGTCCTCACAGCTGTGGGCACCGGCTGACCTGGTTGGTCGAGCGACACTGGGGCAGATGGGTCACTAGAGCCGTTGCCACCTCCTCCCTCTGCTGCCCAGTGCCGTCTGAATCTGCAAGTCCAGCTGGGCCCGGTCACCAGGGGCCAGCCCATGCCTGCCCACCCCCTCTCTGGCTGGCCTGGCTCTGGGGCTCTGCGAGTGAGCCCCGAGAACCAGGCTGGGCTGCAGGGGCACTCGGGCGGGGGGGAGGGGCGGGGGGCGCCCCATGCGCCTGGCGGCACTTCCTACCAGGACACGGGACGGAACACGGGAATGAGGGCAGACCCTGAAAGAAGGAAATGTTTTCCTTTGGAAAGTTTATTTGCGGATTTATGTCCGAGGGCGTGTTTTTGCTAAGCCTCAGCCGGAGCTGAGGTCTCAGATGTCCTCCGACACGCTGTCCCTGTGAAGTCCCGTTTATCTGTGTGGACTGGCCCGTCCGCCGCGGAAACACAAACCCCGCCCCGTTCGGGGCCTCACTCAGCGCCGTTTCGGGCACGCGCCACGCTGCCTGGGACTGGGCAGAGGCCGCGCTCTGTGGAGCCCTCGAGGGGGCGGGGGGGGGGTTCTGCCGGGTCCTCCATGGTTCCAGCCTGTCCCCTGCCCTCTGTCAACAACCTCCTTCTGGTCACGGTCCAAACGGGAAGGGCCAAGACAGCCTGACTGTGCGGGGCCACACCTCAGCGGGGACTGGGCCTGTGGCCACCACGGCCACCTCCCTCCGCAGCAAGACGCTGGCTCAGAACCTCCTCTCCGGCCTCTGTGCAAAGCACTTGGCTGTCACCGGCTGTGTCTCCTTCCAGGTCTGGCTGGAGCCTTGGCTCGGGGAGTCCCTGGTCCCTCTGGGTGCCTCCCTGGTCCCCGCCCCTTCCTCCCGGGCCTGCATTGGCTGGGCAGGGCTCTCTGGCCCTGAGCACCCGGGGCCGCCGTAGGCACAGGTGACGGCGCTCTTGCAGGGGCACGCGGCCCATGGCCATGTCCGCTCCTGCGTCTGCAGTGTGGACTCGGTTGTCAGAGAGCCAGCTGAGCGAGAGCAGTCAGCTTGGTTCCCAGCAGTGGCTCCCCGGTGGTCTTCAAAGGACAGCAAGTACCAGCTGTGTCACAGGCAGGGCTGACAGTCACTTCAGAGTGCTTGGGTGAAGCTGGGAGAAGCCCAGGGGACGATGGAACCACTGGGGAACGAAGCCCCGGTGGTCTCTGGTGGGCGTCCTGGCCGGCCTGTGGCTGTCTCCTTCAGTGCTGGGGGGTGGGGGTTGGCCTTGGCATCACAGCATCGTGGGCTCCTTCTGTGTCCTGTGTTCCTTCCCAGGGGCAGGAGGTGACGGGCAGCTCCCGCACGTGGGAGCCATAAGGACTGACAGGCTCATATTCGGTGGGGAGGCTGGGGAGCTTGGAGACTCCATGACCCGAATAACCTTGGGGCGCCCTCAGCACCGAAGGGCAGGTTTGGGGCTTTCTCGTGCCCTTGGCCTCTCTCCCGGGCTCTGGCCTTGCTGCTGTGAACCCCAGCTGTGGGCCCAGGTCCCAGCCGGTGGCTCCACACTGCAGAGGCTCCGGGCCGAGCTCTGCTCCGTCGTGGGCTCTTTCTTCGCCGTTTCCCGTTCACGTCCTGCCGGACATCGGGCCACGTGGACCCCCGTCCTGCGGTGCCCTGTGACTCGGCCTGGGCAGCGCGTGGGTGCAGGTGCACCGAGCGGCGGGCTCTGGGTCTGGGGCCTGGATCGAGATGCCTGTTCGGAGATCAGCAGAGACGACTCCAGGGCATCTGGGAGAAGGTGCGCTGATCCCGGGGGGCAAGGCCTCCCATGCACTTCCCAGGGCAGGTCTGTCCTTGCCCATCGGTCCGGGCAGAGCCCCACTCTGCAGTGTGGGGGGCTGTGGGAGTCCGGGAAGCACTCCGGTGTGGGGACCTGCTGTCCTCAGGCTCGGGTGCAGCCCCGGGACCCCGGTTTCCGCCTCAGGCCGCTGCCTTCTCCAAACCCTCCACCTGCAGGGACCGGCCCCCCTCCCCTGCAGCCACGGAGGAGCTCGCGTCCCGCTTCCTGAGCCAGAGCCCTGCCCTGCTGAGGGCTCTCTGACACGCCTGTCACACCTGCTGCAGCCCCCACCACCCCGAGGGTCTCTCAGAGTCCCCAGAGGGACAGGGTGCCCCTCTGAGGTGAACACCCCCCAGAGGTGCCCCTCCCAGGACACCTTGGCCTTCCTACCACATCTGCTACCAACGCAATTACACTTTGTCCCCTAACACCAGCAGGTAAACCACAGGGCCCAGCAACCTCTCCTGGGCAGACACCCAAAAGAATGGGAAACAGGTGTTTACGCCGCAGCCTGAACGCAAAGGTGCATGGCAACACCACTCACAGCCACCAGACGGCCGAGCCACCCACACGTCCCTCAGCCCCTCAGCTGGGGACACTGGCCCATCAGCTCAGTGAAATGTCCCTCAGCCATGAAAGCGACTGAATCCAGACCCAGGCTGCCGTGAGGGTGAACGGGACACAGGGTGTTGGGTGGCCTGTGCACTCGGCTGGCCCAGAATGGGCGGGGCCACGGAGACAGCCGCAGGGCCTGGGGTCTGCTTTTAGGGTGGTGAGAATGTTCCAGAACTGGGCTGACATCACACGACACAACTTTGAACTGTGCTAAATGTCACTGACGTGCGTGCGACAACTCGGTTAAAATCATGAATTTACGTTATGTGTGCTTGACCATAATAAGAAATACCAGCCCTTCCTGGCTGGTGTAGCTCAGTGGATTGAGCGTGGGCCTGTGAACCAAAAGATCGTGGTTCGATTCCCCGTCAGGGCACATGCCTGGGTTGCAAGCAAGTTCCCAGCAGGGAATGCATAAGAAGCAACCATACATTGATTAAAAAAAAATAAAGGAAATAAATACCAGCCCTTGACACTAAAGACTGATTCGGAAGAAACACAAAGACAAAACAACCAAGTGAGCCCAAAGCAGCTGCTGGCCGGGACCCCGCCGCCCCCCAACAGTCCCCCTCCCGCTCCGCCCCGTAGGCTCCACCCATGGCAGGTCCTCCAGGGCCGGATGTGCGCCCTGGCGTGAAGTCCCGGCCTTCCCTGCATGGGGAGGTGGCTGGGGCCCTGGGCTACCCTCCCTGCCCATGGGGGCTGGAAGCCTGAGGTGGGAGGGAGGGACGGCTCCCCCCGCAGCCCGCCACTCAGGGCGCCAAAGCTGGTGGCCTAACCCAGAGCCTGCCGCTGGAGGGCCGCCTAATTGAAATGTATGATGAACAATTAAGAGTCATTGGAATCCATTAATGGATGATTTTTCTCGGGCACTTGTACACAATGTGAGGCAGAATCTAATTACAGTTCCCAAGAGCTCTCCCCACCCCCTATCAGGTTGGAGCTGGGAGGGGTGAGAGGGACTCCGGCACAGCGGCCACCTGAGGGTGAGCAGGGATGACAGAGCCTGCGGGCAGGGTGGCGGGGACTCGCGAAGGGCCGGGGCTCCGAGGGGCGCAGGGGCAGCCTATGGCCCGCCCAGGTGTGCCCGCCCACCTGGAAGGCCAGCTTTGTATTCGAGGGATGTGGCTAAGGTGCCGCTCCAGCCGGGGCATCGCCCCTCCCTCATCCCTGGAGACTCGGAGACCTCTGTGTCGAGTGAAAAAGGGACACCAAGCCAGGTGTCCCAGAGCCCCTCCAGTGCCATGCATGGAGCATGGGGCACAGTGCACTGCCCTTCCGCCTGGGGTGGCCCAGGACAGGGTGCCAGGGGACAGAGGAAAAGGCCTCTCCAGCCGGTCCCCACCACAGGGGCTACCCCTATCCCAGGCACCGGGATCTCGTCGGCCAAGAAGGCGGGGGATTTGGGCAAATGTGCTTTCCTCCGGGAGCTGGCTGGCTGCTTAAAGGATGGGACTGGTGGAGTCCTTCCACTGAACCACTGTCCCCGGTTCGGTCACCTGTCAGTCGTTCCTTAGCCTGGAGCTAGGACAGTCCTTCGACAAAGGGGCTGGATGGAGCACCTCTGTGTGGGGGGCCTCTGGTTGGGGACTCCTGACAGGCCGGTCCCCTGAGGAGGTGGCTCGGTTAGACCCGGAGTCGAGACCCACTGCACAGCTCTGGGCAGCCTAACCCCAGACTATAGGTGGGCAGGGGTGGGGGTGGGGCTCCCAGAAACGTGTCCCATCAGGCCAGTGAGGGGCGGGGACAAGGGAGGCTTGTCCCGTAGCCCTCTGGAACCCACAGGCCCAGAGCCCACCGAGGTTCCAGGTGGGTGGCCCCTCTGGCCCTGGAGCCTGCGGAGGGGGGAGCTGTCAATGCCATTCAGTGTCCTTCCGTTCGGTGTCCTTCCCTATCGAATGCCGCTTCCCCACTGTCAGGGAGCCCCTCCTCTGGGGGCCACTTCCTGTGAGCTGAAAGCCAAGCCCCCCCCCCCCCCACACACACACAAAGGGCCGGCTCTTATCTCCTCACCCCCTGACCCTGGCAGGCACGCAGGCCAGGCGGCTCTGGTTTCTGCCCTGGGGCAGCAGGTGAGAAAGTGTCTGGTCAGGAGCTGGGAGAGGAGGGGTGTCTGTCACGCCCTGCTCTGCTCCCGGCTCCGGGCTCCTGCTCCACCCAGCGAGCAAGGGGTTCTGCCCGCAAACACCCGGCCCTGCTGAGTTGTCTCCTCCGACGGGCCCCCGCGCCCCCCGCAACCGACAGACCGATGCTTCATCTGATTTTCTCTGGAAGGCAGGGCCCTACGGAGGACCTCTGGCTTGGGGGTTGGGGCTGGCGGCTGGCTGGGGCACAGGGGCACGGCCAAGGCCCTGGGACCAGGACAGTGACTGCCATGGGGGTCCGCGGCTGGTGGTCAGTGCCAGGGAGCTGGGGGCAGATGAGAGTGAGAGATGAGCGGAGACAGGGGCTGGAGGAAGAACAGACCAGGGTGTCCCCAAGGGGAACTCCGTGCTCCTGCTCAAGGTCAGCATCGCGGCCCTCGGGGTCGCCATCGAGGTGCTCAGGAAGTCTGCAGACCTGGAGCTCTGTGGCCTGCCACCCTGGCCGGGCAGGAGTTCCAGGCTGCAGTGTGACAAGCCCAAGGTGAAGTGGGTGGCCAGGAGACTGGAAGGCATCCTTAACCGCCCTTGGCTGGGAAATCTAACCTTGTTCTGGGAGAGCAGCTCCCACCGTCCTGGGAATCAGAGAGGCTGGTAGACATACAGCCTTGACTCTTCAAAGGACAGCAAGTACCAGCTTTCCTCCTGGAGGAGTGTTTTCCCGGCCGCAGGAACTCAGAGCAGACCCTGGGGCCTTCCTCCCTCAGCTCCACTGAGCGGTAGCGTGGGCCGCCCTCCCCCACGCCCGCCGGCCTGGGACCCGCACAGACCGGAGGGGTTCCTCCCTGCAGGGGCTCGTTCTCCAGCCGGCCCACTGGGCCAGGCAGCTGGGTGGGGCGAGGGCTGATCTGGCCCCGGGAGCATCAGCCCCTGCCTTCCCGCTTCCGGAGCCCCCGCCCCGGCCTGGCTAGTCTGCCTGCCCGGGAGCGTCCCCAGGCTGCACGGGCCTCAACAACCTCTGGCAAGAAGGGCTCCCAGGGGGGTCTCTGCCGTCTCTGCGGCACCCAGGTTTGCCTCTCCCGTGGCAGTCAGGGTGACTCTGGACCCTGTGTCCACTGCCTTGGCCACACTCAGTCCCGAGGTCAACGGGGAGTCCCTTGGCTTCCTGCCAGAGCCTGGGGGAAGGGGGGGCCTCCACAGGCCAGCCCAGCCCGGCCCTCCTGGCTCACCAGCGGGGTGCCCACAGAACTCTCCCTGCAAAACCAGACCCCCAAATACAGACAGCGAGACGCAGAGTGGGCAGAGAGAGGTGGGTCGCTGGGTGTGATGGATCCTGCTCTGAGGCTTCGCCCCCCAGGTGAAGAAGCAAGAGGAAAGCCCTGGGCCAGCACCCCACACCGTGACTGCGGCTGGCCCGCCTTTGCACACCCAGACGCTCCTGCCTCCCCGTAGCACGGCGGAGCCCAGCCCCCAAGCAGCCCTGATGGGAGCTGCCAGCCCTGCCATGGGCACATAGCCACCAGGAGCCCACAGGCTCCAGGACAGGCCCGGGAGAGGAACTGGGGACGGGTCTCCTAAGTGGTACAGTGAGGGCCCCGGGGAGCCTGGGGCCGCAGCCTCAAGGAGAAGCGTGGCTCCTTTTGCCCAGGGCCGGCCACCCACACCCGTTCGAGACCGCACATACACCTGGCCCGGACGGAGCGTGTGCGATGCCCCGGGTGGGCAGCTCGGCTCCAAAGAGCCCTGGGGCGAGGGAGAGCCAGCGGGAGGGGGCGAGGCACTGCCAAAAATGGGTGCAGGAAAGGGGAGGGCAGGCGGGGTGCCCGTTCTGCTGTCCCTCCACCGCCTCATGGTCCGAAGACGGAGCTGGGGGACAGCGGCAGGCGCCTGTCTTTTTGCAGCAGGGAAACAGGGGACATGCAGGGTCTGATCAGGTGCCCCAAACCCCACCAGGCGGCATGTCACTGGCTCTGTGTACCCCGAGTCCTCTGGGTGAGGGTCACCCCAGGCCCAGATAAAAACTCACTCCTGCCACAGAGGTGTCTCTGCCGGGAACCCTCTGTGTCCCAGAGCAGCGGCGGGCAGTCTGGCAGGACCCTGGTGACAGGGGCATCCACTTCGCGCCATCCGCACCAGCTGAGACGCTGCGGCCTGCAGCCCTTTGAATCACGAGGGTCTCTACGTGTTGCCCATCTGCCTTCGCAAGAGCTCCCGGGAAGGGATGGAGACCCCTGTCCCTGGAAAAACAGGAGGTTGGGACATCGGGAACGCTCACTGTCCCAGGCGGCACAACACAGGGGTTTTGACCCCAAGCGTCACGTTGAGAGACCCCGACAAGGAAACCCTCAGAGGCCCCTGTCCACAGGAGCTGTGGGGACAGGAGGGGCAGTTTCGGACCTTCTCGGTGACCGGCCCACTCACCACTCAGCCCAGCCCAGGCCTGGCCTGCCGGGCCCCCTGGATGTGGTTCAGGAGCTCAGCCCCACCAGGCATGAGATTCGGATCCAGAGAACAGGCCAGCACCTCGAGCCCCACAGCCAGAGACGACCCCGGCCCCAGAGACCCCTCCCCTGCCCCCAGGAGTGTCTGAGAAAACCCCTATTTGCTGCTTGCTGTCTCCCAGGACACATTTTTTCTGCTCAGGCATCTGGGAGGCCCCAGCCCTGGGTGCCCTGGGCCTCCTGCCACGCGGGGCTACCCTGGCCCTCTCTCGGCCCCTACCTCCTGGGCAGGCGGCCACGACACCCAGGCGGTGCCCCGGGGACCTGGGCACCACCCTCAGGGCCCGTGCGTCCTCCCTGCGGCCGTGACTGGCCTCCCCAGCGAGGCCCGGCTTCTCGCCCCAGGTGTATGTGAGCGGCAGCCATTCGCAGTGGCCAGCAGGCCGGGAGCCGATACACTCGGTATCAGTAACGGGATCAGCGCCCGGGTCAAGTAACTTATTGTCGGATAAACAGAATTCCGGCCCGGGACCCCCGCGCTCGCTGGTCCCGACGGTGCGGACAGGGCACTGAAAGATGACTCCTGGGAGTGCCATTCAGGAGGGTGGGGTGAGAGGACCGAGGGGACAAGTGTCTGTGCAGACGGGGAGGCGGACAGGTGGCGAAGGGGCCCAGGCGGAGGCCGTGGGTCGGAGCCTCTGTCTGCAGTCCCTCCTGGGACTGCCCGGCACCAGCCCAAGCTGCCGCCTCGCCCCCCAGCAGAGGTCCCCCACTCGGAGTTGGACTCCTTTGCCCCGAAACATCCCTGGGCGATGGAGGCGGCTTCGAGGGGACTCTGCCGAATGAAATTTTAGAAAGAAAAGGAGGAGGACGCAGCCACAAAAGATGTCACATTTCCAATGTTGGTTTCACCTCGAGTCTCCGGGACGGCCTTCCCGCTGGACACAGGAGCGGTCAGGGGCCCCACCCCTGCCAGGAGCAATGTTCGCTCTCAGACCGAGGGGACGTGGAATGTAGCAAGGCTGAGGGTGGCTTGGGGGAGCAGTGAGACCCCCCTCTCTCCCGACAGTCCTCTCTGCGGTCAGGACCACGGGGTCGTGGTGTGAGCAGGGTGCTTTGTGGGGACCCCATCCTGGACTGAGTGGCCGCCCGTCTGGCTTGTGCTGGGACAGGCAGTGGTGCCCAGTCCCTTCCTCTGCCCTGGGCCCTGGCTCCTGGGCAGTGAGGGGCCCTTTCCTTCTGCTCCTCTGTTTGGCCCTTGGCGGGGCCGCCTGTCCATGCAGAGGTGGGATGTGGCGGTGAGCCCGGCAGCCGCAGTTCCCTGGACTGAGAGTCAGCGAGGCATGGAGGGGCGGCAGAGGTCCCGGTGGCCATCGCCCATGGTTGTCAGGTCTCCGGGCCGGGCACGGTTCCAGGGCCCAGCCCGGCGGTGACCCCTCCTTCCTAGAGCTGACCACGGTCCCTGCAGTGGGTCCTGCAGTGTCCCACCAAAATCCAGGTCTGACTACACCGCAGAGTGCATCCTCGTTGGGAAACAGGGTCTTTGAGGATGTGATCAGTTCAGACGAGGCCATGAGGGGTGACAGTGGACCCCAATCCGACCACCGGTGTCCTTCTAAGAAGTCCAGTGCACAGCCACATGGGGAGAAGCCATGTGACGTCAGGGCAGAGGTCGGGGAGGCGGCGTTTCCACAAGCCAGCACCACCGGGCACGCCGGTGGCCCCAGGAGCCAGGGGGCACCTGGCACGAATTCTCCCCCTGGGTGCCCAGAGGGAGCCAGCCCTGCCCGCACCCTGGTCTCAGACTTACAACCTCCACAACTGTGACCACAAACGTGTGTGGCTTTGCGTCACCCCGTGGGCGGCCGCACTCTGTTACGGCAGCCCCAGGACACTGACACGTCCCCGAGAGCAATCCCCTAGGCAGCTCGGCTGGGAAGCTCACTCTGGAGGGGCAGGGACTCGGGGGGACACCACCAGGTCCCCCCTGCAAGCGGAGCGTCCCCTCCCCCTGTGTCCCAAGGAGATCACTGAACCCAGGAGGACGGAGCCTGCCCACAGCTGCGCACCCCGGGGGTCAGACCCCCACCTGAGTCAGGGCCACCTTAGGGCCGGGGCCTCCTTCCCGCCAGCCCTGCCCTGTGTCCTTGTCACGGGCCGTGCACATACAGGCAGGAGAGGTTCCCTGGGGGACACTCCAGCCCTCAGAGAGGCTCTGGGTGTCCGGTGCCCACTTCAAGGCAGGTGTGTCCCTTCGCGCAGAACATAGAGACGGGAGGGTGGGGCAGGAGCTGAGCCGGCTCCCAGGGTGGGGTGGCCGGGCGCCCCTTCAGGCCAGCATGCGCTCGACTCCCTTTTCAGGGCTGGGGGCATTTGGCAGCTAGGGTCTGGACAGGGGACGTGACATGTGTCCCTACCCAGAAGCTGAGGGCCCTGCCCAGGCCCTCTCCTGGGGACAGTGATACGTCCTCTGGGCACTGGCTGCCAGGTCTGGGCTCCAGGGCGAGGCGGCAGCTTGGGCCGGTGGGCAGAGATGAGGCTGGAGAGGACGCCAGGGGTCACGACAGGTCCAAGGGGACAATCTGCCGAGGGTTGAACCCTGAGGGCTCACCGCTGGGCACCCCAGCACGGTGTCTGAGGGCTCCCGCCGGGGTCAGCACAGCAGGGGCAGCCGAGTGTCCAGGGCAGAGGCCAGTGTCCTGGGAGCGGCCTGCTGGCACCAGCGGGGCTGTCAGCGCTCGACCTAGGTGACCAGGACCCCAGACGCTTCCCACAGGGAGCGCGTGGGGGAACGGCCGGACAGACGGACGGGTGAGCTGTCGCATCTGGGTCTCTCCACTGCGCCCCCACCCCTACTGGCGGTGACCGTGGAGCACCCACGGGAGATGGACTGGGGGTGTTATCAGAGTGTTGGGAAGTGATGGTGAGGGCTGGACGCAGGAGGATGTGGGATGATGACCGCAGGGTGGAGCAGCGCAAACCGGACAGGTGGGCGCAGCCCTGCAAAGCAAGCTCCTTCCTTGGGGTTCCTAGTGCCCCCGCAGGCCCCGCAGTGGGGGTCCTGTCTGTGCCCCCTTCGCAGCCGGACTGGGGAGGAGGAATGGAGGTCGGGGCATTGCGGCCCACCCCGTGCACACCAAGTCCACATCAAGTTCTTGGCCATGGAGGCGACTGTCGGGGAGAGGCGGCCTCTGTTCCCTCAGCCTGTTAGGGCTTCTGACCCCAGGGCTCCCGGAACGGCAGCCCCCCCCCTCCGTGCTCCCAGCCCCCAGCCAGGCCGCCCCTTTCCCTGGGAGAAGCGGCGCCCCGCGCATCCTGCACCCAGCCCCACCCGTGTTCCCGCAGCCACACGGGGGCACGAGGAGTGTGCGGGGCCAGGAGAGCTGAGGCTCTTGGAGCTGAAAAGGCCCTTTGACAGTATTACATAAGCTACCGCATTGTTCGCGCCTCGCCAGGGGCAGTGAGCGCTTCGGGAAAAGCCAGCTTTGTTGAGGAGGCTCCGGGTCAGCGGGGAGTGGGGGGGAGTGGGGGGAACTGCCATTCGTTTCCGGGCTCAGGACCAAGGGCAGTCAGACCAGGACCTGGAGCCCTCGACCATGCCTTTGATGACACGTAGGTTCGGTTTCCGGTGGGGGGGGCAGGGGAGAGGTTCCCTGGCCCTGGGCTCATGGGTGTCCACCAGTGGTGGGAGGGGGTCCCCCGGCTCACACAAATGCCTCTTCCTCCATTGATCCGGCTCCCACGCCCCCCTCAGGGTCCCGGGTTGGCAGGGCGGTCCAGCCTCTGTCAGCTCAGAGGGCGGGTCACGCCCAAGGCTCTGGCCACATTACATGGGCCTGAAGGTCAAAACTCGGCAAACTGCCCACTTCCCAGCAGCAGCCTGGGCATCCTAATTTTTTCTGCATTCTTCCAAGCTGGGGTGGTCCTGGGGGACAAGGGAGCTCCTTGTCCCCCAACCTCACGGTTTGCTGCCACCGAGCCCTGTGAGGACGGCCGCTCACAGAGAGGCCGTGACGCCGCTGAGCTGTAAGCGCGGTCTTTGCCAAGTCCCATCTGGAAAGGACCAGCGTGCCTCNGGTCACGCCCAAGGCTCTGGCCACATTACATGGGCCTGAAGGTCAAAACTCGGCAAACTGCCCACTTCCCAGCAGCAGCCTGGGCATCCTAATTTTTTCTGCATTCTTCCAAGCTGGGGTGGTCCTGGGGGACAAGGGAGCTCCTTGTCCCCCAACCTCACGGTTTGCTGCCACCGAGCCCTGTGAGGACGGCCGCTCACAGAGAGGCCGTGACGCTGCTGAGCTGTAAGCGTGGTCTTTGCCAAGTCCCATCTGGAAAGGGCCAGCGTGCCTCGTCCTCCGCCCCAAGTGTCCGCAGCATTTCGAGGAGCTCACGGACACCACGGGCCGGCTCCGGGTGACGCTTCAGTGGGCGCCCAGAGCCGGTACGCTAGTCCATCCCACTGGCCAGTGGGAGCCAGAGCGGAGTCGCAGCAAATTCCCCGAGACCGGCGGCTGCTGGCAGGGACACGCCACCCCCACGGCCCCCGCGAAACCTCAGCACAGCTGGAGCCGGAAACGAGGAGCCTGCCCGAAGACCAGCCAGAGGGGAGAAAATCCAGAGCACCACAAACCTCCACTTGTAAAGAAACACGGAATTAGCCGGGGTGGCACGTGCTCAGCTGCGTGCAGGAGGATGCTGGGTGGAAGGCGGACGGGCTGGGCACTAGCGGCCTGAGCGTGAGTGACGGACAGTAGTCCCATCAGAGGGCGTGTCTGGGGGACAGACACTGTCCCAGGACCCGGCCTGGAGCTGGTGGCCACAGGGCACCTGCCTGTGACTTTCAGGTCTGCCCCAGGTCCGGGAGGACACTGGACTGCAGGGGGCAGCCCCCCCAATGGTAAGGGCTCCCTTGCTGATGGATGCTGGGGCAGGTTGGGGGAGCCCAGGTCCAGGAGGGTCGGGGGAGGGACCCCCCCACAAGCACAAACCCCATCCGGAGGCCACGGGCTGCGGCTGGTGGGCCCAGGACCCGCGGTTGTTTCAAATCCTGTTTTTACAGGGAGTGTGAGATTTATGGGCTCCCGGGGGAAGACCATGATGTAACCAGAGTCACTCAACAGACAGCTTCCCCCAGGCACCGAGCTCCCAGGCAGGTCGGGGAGAGCGGCTCCCCGCACAGTAAAATGGGCCCCCCACACGCCTAGCCTCACAGCACCCCTGGCCAGCTCACACACACTTGTCCCCAAGTGAGGGTGCATGCACACACAGGCAGATTCACACACACACACGTGTGTGTGCACACTCACACCAGCACACATTTTTAGAATGTGCACACGCGCACAAAACATGTGCATGCATGGGGCTGTGCAAACAGACACACATGGTCTGACATGTATGTGTACACATGCTTCCACGTGCATACTCCATGCGCACATGCACACACACACAAAAGCACACACAGAGCCCATCGTCACTCAGGCCGGCCTGGCTGCAGGCATTGTGTTGGGGGGTGGGCACTTCCTTGGGCATCCCTCGGCGTCCCCCCAACCCACCCTCCCGACTTCCCTCGTTTCCTTCCTCTGTGGAAACTTGGCTGCACCCTTGTCTGGGCTGTACCCACGGTGTGATGAGGACAAAGCCCTGTGTCTGGTCTCTTTCTCCCTCGGAGCTGCGACCAAGTCACCTGGGGAGCCCACGTGTCTGCACATAGGGTGGCGAGTGGCGAGCTCCCCTCTGAAGCCCGGCCCGCTCACCGCAGGGCTTGGTGGAGCTGAGGCTGCAGGTGTAGCTCAGAAGCTCTCCCTGTCACAGGTGGCCGTGGCGGGGGTGGGGGGCTCTGAGTCACCTGGGTTGGGGCGCAGTCCCAGGAGGGATCTGTGGGGATCAAAGGGCTTTGTCTGATCCGAGCCTCGGGAGGACCTTTGCTTGGCGGGAGGGAGGATGGCTCAGCAGGCGTGGGGGTGGGCTTCTCCCCCCTGAGGTCCGGCTTCAGAAGGGCAGGCACACACTGCTGAGTCCCTGTCCCTTCCCCAGCCCTGACGGAGGCAGACGGACGCAGGCACGGTGCTCTGGCACGGTAGAGCCATGACCCAAGAAACCGGCCTATTCTCTGAGAACCAGGGTGTGTGGCCAGCCCCTAGGCCAGCCTGCTTCCAAGACCCTGGAGGCAGCCCCAGCCCAGGCCTCTGCGGGACTCCCCTCCAACCCAGGCACCTCCCCTCGTGGGTGTAGGCACCACGCACCCCCGTCTGCCCTGGAGTCGGATGGCACAAAGGGCAATGCATCCCATTCAAGTCCCCAGGGCCTGGAAGGGTCAGGTTCTTGGCACACAGCCTTTATTTTCCTGTGTTTCCAATTCACGTTTCTTTTTGTTTGGCAAAGGTGTGCAGGTGAGCACGGTGCTGCAGTACAAGATAACCAACAGTAGAGGGCGCAGGTGCACACTCACATAGCTCTGCTTCTGGCAGAGAGGAAGTCGGCCCCTCCCAGTCGGGTGCACCTGGCTGTCAGGGCAGCCAACCCCAGGCACCTCTCCTGAGGGGCAGCCCTGCTACCCTCTCCCTCCACAGTCACCTGCCAGGCACTTCCCAGGGGCTGGAAGGCTCCCCAGTCTCACCTGGCTGTTCCCACCTGGGCTTCCTGGGAGCACGGGCAGAAAATGTCCCGTCTCTGTGGGGAAGGCTCCGGACGCCGTGGGAGATGCACGAGGACAGGGCTGCTAGTGCCCTGCGGATGGGCTGGGGCGCCTAGGAAGAAAGGCGCCTGCTGAGCTTGGGTCTGCCCTGGCTTTGGAGGGAGCCAGTGTGACCCCCGGGGGTCAGTTTCTCCAACGGCGCACCGAAGCGGGAGACCAGACCGGCACTCAGAGTCCTCCCTGCCCTGCTCTGTCCTTCCTGGAGCCGGGGGCCAGCCGGCAAGACCTCGCCCGCCCCTGCGTCCCCACGCTGGGGGCGCTGCCCACATGCTGCCCGCCTGGCTCGACGGCCTCCGACTTCCCCTACGGCTCTGCGAGACCCACGGGGCAGGTCACAGCCACCCCCTCTTATCGTCTGCCCCTGCCCGGAAGGCCGCAGCTACCATGCCTGGGAAGGCCGGACTGTTTGGAATCGATGGCCAAGCACGTCAGAAGCGAGCGGGGACGCTGGTGGCAGCAGAGAGGACGGGCTGGTGGCCTTGGAGTGGGTCCCTGTGCGCCCCGAACGCCGCCCGTCAGTGTTCCGCTTCCCCCAGAGGCCGACGACGTGGGACTCCATGGGGCGGAGTTCCCGGGTGTCGCTTCAAATGTCACGCCATGTGTGGTGTTAAGAACGTAAATGAATTAATTACAGAGCTCAGGGGCCTTTCTTTTTCACTCAGGGTTTTGTTTTCCGGGAAAACGCGGGGAGCGCTGGCAACGTGCACCTCTCCCTGGGCGCCGAGATCACTCTTCCCTACGCCCTCCCGAGCGTCAGGGACACACCCTCCGCCGCTGTGTGACAGGTTCCTACACGTCCAGGGGAATTGGTGGGTGTATTTTCATGACTTGCAATTTGGAAATGCTGTTACCGACACCCCGTGCCTACAGGAAGGTTCAAGGCCACGAGGGTCTGGCTGGTGAGGGTGGGGCAAAGAATTCCAATGGGAGAACACTTTACATGTCTGTGGAGAGAGATATATACACACCCACCCACCGACACACCACATGTATCCACACACATTACATGCCACACACATGATACACACACGTCACGTGTGTCCACACACATACGCACTATATATTATATGTGTGATGTGTCGACGCTTCCTTCCCCACAATTTCTGGTTTAAATTGTAGAGAAATACGAAGAAAAAGTAAATTAGAGCCAGATAATTTTCCTTAGAAGGACAAACCCGCACAACACGCGCGCTCGCAGGGACAGGCCCGAGTCCGAGGATGCTACAGGCCGACAGCCCGACACGACAGGGCAGGACGGGGTTCGGAAGACGCTCCCGGTGCAGTTATTAAGAGTCCTGTACGTGTCTTCCCTTGTAATTGAATTTCACCGCATAATTTAAGAAAAGCCACACGAAAAAAAACTTGTAGTAAAAAACGGGGGTATAATTTTCTTCAATCAGCTCCGGCTCCTGACCGCAATTACCCCGACCCCTTTGCGAGCCTCACTGCGATGCTCCGGGGACGGGCCTCGGAGCCGCCGTGGGTGGCGGCCTTTCATGTGCCTCTCAAACCCTCCTTTATTGTAAGGTTTCAAATTAGCGCTAGCAGCAATGAGCAAATTTGATAATTCGATCTCAAATTAGTTAATGTAATGTGCCAGTAACCACTAACTAGTGCATTACAAAGAGGAAAATGTATCTTTGTGGAGTTGGGATATAAAGTTAACCAGCCTGTCATTTTGCCATTGGAAACTTTTTTTGGTCTTTATTAAAAGGAAATAATCCTATAAGCAATGTGTGTCCCTAACAGCCTGGTGGTGTCCGGAGGAAGAGGCTGGGCGCGTGGGCAAGCTCCAGCCGAGCAGGCTCCTCCCAGTGGGCGGCCCGCGCGGGGCTTCCCCCAGTGGTGTTGCCTGGAGGCCTGGAGGCGAGGTGGCCACAGGTCCTGGTGAGGAGCTGGGAGGCAGGAGGGGTCGACCTCATGGCGGCTTTGCTATAGGGGCAAGTCTGATCTGGACAGCGGCAGGATGCTGTGGGGGGCCAATGGCACCCAGATCTGGAGACTTGCCACACCCTGCACCTCGATCCCAGGGTCCCGTGTGCCCACGTCCACACTCGGCTTAGTAATGGAGCCACCAAGAAACAGGACATCTAGAGACAATGTGTATCCGGTTGCCCATCCTTGACAGCTGGAGTCCCCCACAGGGTCAGTGTGGGTCTGGCTAGGAGTGTCCTTGTCACTCCATCTCATCCCTGTAACTCCCCAGGTAAGTGCCTGAAATGTCCCCTGGAAGGCCTGCTTACGTTACAAGAAAACAAACATCTCTTGTCCCCAACGGTCCTCCGAACAGTCAGAGTTTCAAACCGCAGGGAGCACGAGCCAAGCCTATTCCCTGCTCTTTGTGAACAAGCTCTGAAGTCTCGTGCTGATTTCTGAGTCATTGCAGAGTCCCTGCTTCCCACTACACTGTATCCTGCTTTCTGTTACATTGCATCCCTGCTCCCCGCTACACTGTATCCCTGCTTCCTGTTACATTGCATCCCTGCTTCCCGCTACATTGTATCCCTGCTCCCCGCTACATTGTATCCCTGCTTCCCGCTACACTGTATCCCTGCTTTCTGTTACATTGCATCCCTGCTCCCCGCTACACTGCATCCCTGCTTTCTGTTACATTGCATCCCTGCTCCCCGCTACACTGTATCCCTGCTCCCCGCTACACTGTATCCCTGCTTCCTGTTACATTGCATCCCTGCTCCCCGCTACACTGTATCCCTGCTCCCCGCTACACTGTATCCCTGCTTCCTGTTACATTGCATCCCTGCTCCCCGATACACTGTATCCCTGCTCCCTGCTACACTGTATCCCTGCTCCCCGCTACACTGTATCCCTGCTCCCCGCTACACTGTATCCCTGCTTCCTGCCACACTATCAACCCACAAGTTCCTCACCTTCCTGTTTCTCTCCCAGCACTTGGTGTAATCACTGGCATTTAACAAGCACCCACTTTTCTCTGGAAGCTGACGGTGTGTGCAGTTGGGACCCGAGGGACCTGGAGCTCTTACTTTGGAAACGCCTCCTTGGGAACACAAGGCAGCTGCCCGCAGCCCCGGAGTGCGGTCAGTATAAGCCCGGTCAGTAAAGCAGAGAGAGGGCTGGAAAGACTCTCCAGAGCTCCACTGTGGCCCTGAACTTGCTACTTTAATGGGGCTGAAAGGTCCCTCCCTGCCCCCACGTGCCCTGCCTGAACAGGAGCCGCTGCTTATCTGCGCGTCCTGAGCCCGCTCCTCAAGGGAGAGAGTCCCAGCCTTGTCCCGCTGAAAGCCAGGGCTTGTTTTCTCATCTGATGGATGAAAGGAATTTGGAAGCCTGATACTGTCCCCTGAGATGTCATTCAAATCCTCAGATACCTTCTCCAGGCAGGGCCACCCCCACTGGACGCATCTCTGCCCACCCCCACCCCCGGGCCCATCCCGCCCTCACCTCCGAGCCGCTCTAGAATCAATAGAAACCAGAGTGACCTGGCGGGGGGCGGGCGGGGGCGAATCTCCGATTGGTAGGCCAGGGAAGTAAAAACATGATTAGAGATGAAGTCGCTGGGGGTGCTCTAAATTGGAGGCCTTTGAAACCAGCCTGGGCAGATCGCCTTTCCTTCATGGGGGGTGCGGGGGGGGGGGTCTTGTCAGCCTTCATGTAAAGGAAAAAGATGAAAAATGCAAAAGACAAAGCCTGCAGCCCTCCTCGGGCGGAGGGGACAGACACACTGTTCTCTTGGCTCATTAAAGAAAGTACAGCGAAGAACAACCACTTGTTAAGTGTTTCCTCTTAAAAAGAACAAAGAGAAAGCCGCGGGTCTTAATGGTTCTCATTGATGGCTTATAAATGTGCCCATGTCCTTCAGCTAGAAGCTGCAGTCCTCCCTGGTTTTATTCCAAACTCCCCTTCAGCACAACCCCCCCCCCCCCACCAATAATAATTCAAGCAAACTTTAAAATCTATAGAGGCAGCGTTCCTGGGTGATGGATTTGCCCCTCTTCCTGAAATTCGAATATAAATCCCAGCCTTCTGCTGAGTAACCCTGGCAGCTTGATTTATTTGGGTTGCTGCAGGGCTGCCCTGTAGACTTTCAAAAACTTGGAAAGGCAAAGAATGCAGGGAGAAGGAGGGAGGGAGGGAGGGAGGGAGGGAGGGAAGAAGAAGGAAGAGGGGGGGGGAGAGAGAGAGAGAGCAAGCAGCCAGTTGTCTCCGGCTGGTTGGGGTTCCCATCTCCTGCCTTTCGCCTTGGCCTCCACGGAGGGGGCTTCCCCAAAGCGGGGGTGGGGCTGGGGGGAGGGGAGCGGCAGGCGGGTCTGTGTTCAGAGCAACCCCGTGCACGCAGTCGATCCATCTTCCCCCGGATATCGCTAATCTGCACATCTCTCTTCTTGTGTGATGTGACCATCGCTTTATCATAAATGGGCTATGAAGACATTTGGAGTTGCTACTGTTGTAATCTATCCAAGATGAATAGGGGCGCAGGCTGAAATAAACTCCCCGTTTCCTGTCCCATCTGTCTGCCAGACTGCCGGGCAGGTCGGGGGCATCCTCCCTCCAGGCTGGTAATTGCAAAAAACGGAGCCGCTGAACCCGAACCAGAAGATCAAAGAGCTCGGGGGGGGGGCGCGTTTCGGAGAACAAACTGGCTACGGGGGTGGGGGGGCGGTCCGGGGAAAACAACAACACGCACCCCAACCATCACTGGTTAACAGAGTCCTCGGGGGAGGGGAGCTGGCCAATGAGCCCCCTGCTGGGAGGGGTCACCCAGCCTGGTGGCAGGGGCCGTCCAGACCCCTCTCCGTCCTGGTCCTGCCACTCTCAGAACCTGCAGGCCCTTTCCTGGTCGTCCGATCAGCCCTCCATGCAAGCAGGTCCTTCAGCTCCGCGGACAGGGTCTCTGTCCCTCTGTGCCCTCCTGTCCCTCTCAGCCAACCTCCAAAGTCTGGCGTACAACAGAGCTGAGAAGAGCTAAGAAGAGTGTTGCCGGCTGGCCAAGCCCACAGCAGCCACGGTCAAGACACACTGTCCCCTGTCCCCAAACGTCCTTCCTCTCCCGCCACATAGGGCATCCTTGTTGCTCTCCAGAGGACCCTAGCACCCACAGCCTCTGGGGCCACCCAGGACCCAGGATTTTTTCTTTACTTGTGACAGTGAGTGGCTGGGTCTGTCATGACACCCAGCCCCGGTGGGGAGGCAGACCTGTCGCTGGGGGAGGGCCACACGCCTTTGAAAACGGCTGTCGATGGACCTTATTTTGGGGGGGTCCCCCACCCAGTGGCTCATGAATACATTTCATATTCAAGTGGACGAAACGCCAAACCCGGAGATGTTCCCCACCAGGGGCAATAAATCGCGGCCCGGAGTGCTAACAGCACTCACATTTTCTCCTAGTAATTCTTCCTGTTTCAGAGCACTGGGCCGGCTGCAGGCCCCGCTCCACAAGGCTTCCTGCTGGAGGGCCGGCCCCTCGGCGGCCGTCCAGCCACCACTGCCAGCTAATACCTTCACACATTCACAGATGCCGGGCTCCGGGCGGGAGGGGCGCACTTGGCCTGGGGTCCTCGGAGGGCAGCCCAGGGAAGCCGCTCCCACCCTGAGGGGAGCCCCCAGCCTCCGGGACCCTCGGCAGGGCAAAGGGCCGCCTGCCGACTTTAGAAAAACGTTCCCCGTTCATGGTGAGATTTCCCTGTCCAGCTCCCATTCTCACCTGGACGCTGCTGGATGGTGGGAGGTTGGGGCAGCGGGGCTGCCGGACGCTGTGTCTAACCCACTAAAAGTCCGCTGCCCTTTCCCTGACCGACCGACCGGGGCCGTTTCAAAGTTCACGAGCAGCCAGACTCTCTCCTCACACGGGTTTCTGGTGACTTCGAGCGCCAGCGCGCGGAGGCGGCACTGCCCCTTTCTGCCCCGGCCCTCGGGTGATGACTGGCCGTCCCGGCGATGAGGGTGCCGCTCTGGGAGAGCGGGGAGACGACGTGCGGCAGGCTGCCTTCTCGACGGGCCCCCTCGCCCCGCTGTCTGACCCCCGTGGGCAGAGGGCCCCGGCCGAGGCGGCAGTAACCACGTCCTCCCCATTGCCGACGCACGGGACAGGCGTTCCTGCAGCAGCCCTCTGCGTCCCACGTGCATGGGCTTGCTGAGGAGTCCCCACGTGGCCCGTGGCCGCTGGCCCACACAGGCCCGGCCCTGTACCCACACGGCCCCTGGACAGGAAAGCCCGGGCCCTCCTGGAAGCCGGTCAGCAGCTGGCGAATTCAGACAGTGTATTCTAAGGGGCACGCCCAAGGCATATGTCGTGTGTGTGTGTGTGTGGACACATGCATGTTTTGTGGACACAAAACATGTGGACACATGTGCTGGTTTTGCAAGCCTTTCTCTAGGTATGTCAAGGTCACACGTGTTCCAAACCCAGGCGCACTTTTCAGAAGTTATTTCTGGAAAAATGTTGACTCTCATAACAGCAATAAAAGGAAAATACTGCCTCGGCCAACATAAATGTCTAATTGGAACATGCCTGGAAAGCACTGGAATATTTGTGTGAGTCTGAAATTCCAGCCTCCGTGGCGGCGTGGCTTGGCACTCGGAGAGCTGTGTGAAGGACTGAGGGTCCGTTTCTGGGGGTCCGACCTGCTGGCCCTGGGCTCAGAGACAGACACACATCGCTGTCCACCAACAGAGCAACCCAATGTCACAGCCAGCCAGCCCGGAGATGCCGGGCTCCCCGAGGCACGGCTGGCTGGGTGGTGGCCAGCTTCAGGACAAGCTTGAGAGCAGGCTCGTGGCCTGTGGGCCTGAGGGTCCTCATCTAACCAGTACACACGCTGCCTAATCAGTGACCCACCCTGGCCGGGCCTCGGGCCCCGGAACCCAGAACCACTCTGGGTCCCGGCCCGGAGCTTGGGCCGCAGCCCACCGTGGGTGCAGGGGCGAGCAGAGAAGCCCCAAGGAGGGTGAGGACACAGACAGCCGCAACATCACCTCCAGCACCTAAGACAACGTCCCACTCACCACTAACAGATGGGGGGCTGGATTGTCCTCGGTTTGCAGGATGGGGGACAGGACTCAGGTCAGAGACAAGGGCGTCCCTCTGGGGACAACCGCACTGTGACGAGAACCTGCAGGCAGCCTCCTGGGCCAGACCATTGCTGGCCAGGAGCCCACCTGTGGATCTGGGGTCACCAGGGACAGTGCAGATGGGGACTTGCAGCTGCTCAGCCGGGGGCCGGGGGGCGCGAGTGTCTGCCTCCCGGTCTGTGGGAGAGGTGGGGACTCTGAGGCCTGCGGGCTTCTGGGAGGGCTGTGCAGCCCCGGCGTCCCCAGCTGGGAGGCGGGCAGGACTGGGGCCCTGCACCCGAGTGACAGGCCAGCTCGGGCTGCCTTTCAGGTCTGACAAACCTGGCCTCCGGTTCTCACCCCTCCCAAGCTGAGTATCTAGGCAAACTTCAGAACCTCTCCGTGCCTCAGTTTACCATCCTTTAGAAGGCCAGGGTGGAGGTTAAATGGAGACCAATCTGCACCGTGCTGGACCTGACCCCTCGCCTGTCAGTGGCCCTTGGGAGGTTTTCTTCTGACTCCTTGAGACCTGCCACGGGGCCCGGACGGTGCCCAGCGCCGGGCTTGCGCCTTGGGGTGACAGGCAAAATGTGGGAGCCCCATCGGAGGGGCAGGTTTCCATACAATTTGGGGGGAAAATAAAGGACCTCTCTCTCTCTGGACTTGGCCGCTCCCGTTTGTTTCCAAAAGGGAAAGAACAAGAGGAGGAGGACAACGCGGGCCGAGCCTGTTTCGGAAACGGCGACGGAGGTGCGCCCCTGTTCGCGGCCTAACACTGCAGCGATTGTTGGAGGCGGGTCTGGTTTGCATTAGCGGAAGTGAGGGCCGGGCACAGGCCCCGGCCCTCGGGTTAACCCCTTCCCCACCGCGCTGCCCTCACCCGCCCACCACGGGCATCCTCTCCAGGACCACCTGCACCCCCTCCAACAACACCGCCTGCAGGCCCTCCCGCACACGTGTTCACACATGTGCGCACGTGCTGGGACACACCTCCTCTGCGACCCCAGATCTCAGGTTCTACAAAGAGCTGGCCATACTCTGGAAGGCCCGGAGAGCCTGGAGCAGAGGTGAGGGGCTGCAGGAGTCTGAGACGTAGTGGGGTCATGACCCCCGCTCACCCCGGGTTGAGGGGGCTTGCTGGCCGGGCTTGAGGAGGACAGGTGGCCGTGGGCACAGGGACCAAGCGACCCGACTACTTCGAGGCTCTGCCTGGACAGCCTGACCTCCCCACCGGTCGGGCCTGGCTGGGGCGCTGCCACCGCTCAGAGGCTTCTGGGCCCGTGATGGCGGAAATGGGGCCACAGCTCCCGCAGACAGACGTCACCCTATGAAGCCCAGGAGGTGTGTGGCTCGGGTCTGGGGCTGTTGTGCCTGACAGGCTGGGGGGACACGGCTCTGGGTCCACACCTGAGCAGGCTTTGTGTGTATCACTACCTTGATGTGTCTGCCCTGGGGCTGGGGCTGAGGGGACACCCCTGTGATGCCCATTTCACAGACAAGGAAGCTGAGGCACAGGAGTGTGAGCCAGGACCAGGGCGCTCGGCCTGGTGGCGCCGACTCCACCGCCCAAACCACACATTTTAACTGGCCAAGTTGGATGTTCTGTGTGGGACTCGTCTCTCTGAGAAGCCGTTTCTAAGACGCGATTCTCACGCAGCGCAAGCGTGTTTCAGATCTTTCTGCGGAACACACGGGACTTCTCCAAACCATCCGGGTCTGTGCCGGGGGTTGTCACGGTGATGACACACGCGTGTCGCCACATGGCTGTGCCTGGGTGTGGAGAGAGCTCAGCCTCCCGGAGCCCGTCAGCGCCCACGCCGGGCTGGGCCCCGGGGCCCCTGGGAGCAGCGGTGGTGTGTCTGTCTTTCAGGCACTCCGTTCTCTCACACGAAAATCTCCAGCTCGTGTCCTGTGTCCTGGCCTTCCTCACCGAGAGGGGCATCGCCACGCAGCGGTCATCGTGCCTCGGTTATTCTGTGCTGTGACAGCGAGCTGCCCCACCCCTGGCGGCCCCAGCGGCCCTAGCGGCCCCAGAGGGCTCCGCACCAGTGTGCACGCAGCCTGGGCTGGCCCTGCTCTCAACGGGGCCCGACGGCTGGGCGGCCGTGGGCTCCTGACCTGCGGGAGGCAGGGAGCAGGGAAAGGCAGGCTGGCGAGAAAGGTGAGAACCGGGAGAAAAGCCGACTCCAAGCTGGGCCTTTCCCAGAGGGGAAGGGGCTCTGAACCAAGGGCACCTTGCCCCCGGCCTCGACATTTCCCACCGTTGTTCTTATGCACTTGCGCTCCCCGTGCAGCTGCGGGGGAGCTCGAACATGAACGGGGCGGCACAGGCAGGCGAGGGGCACGGTGTGAGGTCGACGTCTGAAGAAGACAACGGGAAACAAACCTCAGCCGCGCATGCGTCTGGCTGCCCAGAGGGTGGTCTCCTCCGGGCTTGGGTCCCAGCCGTGTCCCGAGTTCTGCACAGATGAGGCACATGTGTGATGTGGTCCCAGATCACGTGGGAGGGCTGTGGAGCCAGGCCTGCGACCGGCCACCGAGTCCCCTCCCTGCTCCCGGCTGCGCTCCGCCCGGCCTGCCCGCTGTGGCCCCAAGTGTGNGGGGCTCTGAACCAAGGGCACCTTGCCCCCGGCCTCGACATTTCCCACCGTTGTTCTTATGCACTTGCGCTCCCCGTGCAGCTGCGGGGGAGCTCGAACATGAACGGGGCGGCACAGGCAGGCGAGGGGCACGGTGTGAGGTCGACGTCTGAAGAAGACAACGGGAAACAAACCTCAGCCGCGCATGCGTCTGGCTGCCCAGAGGGTGGTCTCCTCCGGGCTTGGGTCCCAGCGGTGTCCCGAGTTCTGCACAGACGAGGCACATGTGTGATGTGGTCCCAGATCACGTGGGAGGGCTGTGGAGCCAGGCCTGCGACGGGCCACCGAGTCCCCTCCCTGCTCCCGGCTGCGCTCCGCCCAGGCCTGCCCACTGTGGCCCGAAGTGTGGAGGCGGTTCCACTGTCCTCATGACGGGCCGCGCCAAAGGGCGGCCCTGACAGAGGCACTTCAGCCCAAAACGCTGCCCCCAGGTCGGGGGCCACAGCTACTCGAGCGCACGGATGCGGAGAAAGGGAAACTCCACGCCCAGCGAAGGGCATGGCCGGGAGGCGGCCACCGCGTGGGCCGTGGGTGTGGAAGAGCAGGACCCCAGAGGCAGGACCCCAGAGAGAGGCCGGACCGGCCCATTCTCCCGGGCCCCCTGTGCTGGTCTCCCCGGGGACCCAGCCCCCTCGCTCACTGCCAGACCCTCTCTCACACAGGGGGCTTTGCTGCACTTCAGTGTCTCTGGGACCCTCTCCCCAGTGCCCCTGAGAGTGACAATGGACATGTCCACACCAAAGGCCCCGACCACATGACCCCTGCTTGGCCCGCAGGTGGCCTCCCTCACTGGCGCCGTTGGGTGGGCGGCGTCTTTGAGACGTGTCGATTCCCCACTGTGACCCGGGTCCTGGAGCCCTTCTCAGCCCCACGTCCTGTGGGGGCGCAGGTGGACCGTCCTGCTTCGTCCACGCCACAGGGGTCGGGGGCCACTCCCCGCCCTCTGGAGAGAATGCGAGGCCTGTGGGACCGCTGGAGAGGGAAGGGGCAGCGAGCGTTGGCTGGGTCCCCGGCTCACTCAGGCCGCCCTACGGCTCACAGAGACCACCCCGGAGGGGTTGCAGGGAACGACCCATCTCCCACCCCTCGCTGGGCGCATCGTCTGAGGCCACTGGCTCTGCGGTGTGCGGGGGACATACAAGGCGCCCTTTGTCTGCACGCGGGGGGTGGGCCTTTGTCCGGGGCTGTCAGTTAGGTTTCCGTAGAGTGAGACACGTCAGGGAAAGTTCTGTGGAAAATCACCTTCTTCCCTCAGCTGCTTCCAAGGCAGCATCACTCACAGAGATAAGGCCACAAGTCCCCGCCGGGCTCCTGCCTCCCTGTCCCCGGGCACCCCAAAGCCAGTCTCCTCCTGGTCTCCCGAGGGCTTCCGAGACACACCCATCAGACTCACGTCCCAGGCCCCGAGACGTGACGAACAGACAGACGGCGGCGGCGAGGGTCTGGAGGACTCGGGGACGTCGGTACAAGTGGGGAAGGGTGGTGGTGCCGCCTCTGCGAGCAGCAGCCGACCGTCCGCCGAAAGGTCAACAGTCGCCGTATGACCCAGCAAGCCCACCCAGGAAAATGGAAACTCGGGCTTGCACAGGCATTTGCACACGCACCCACAGAGGGGTGGAAATCCACACAGCGCGACGGCGTTCGCCACCACGAGGCAGGAAGTCCCGACGCCCAGAAACACTGCCACAACCAGAGACAGAAGCCAGACACCAAAATGGTCAGATTCCGTGTGACCCGATCCCGAAGGGTTCGGGACAGGCAAGTCCTCAGAGGCAGAACGTAGATGAGGGCGTCCAGGGAATGGACAGGGGCTGCCGAGCGTGCGGGGTTTCTTTCCGGGGGGAGGAAGATGTGCCCAGCCCTGCCCCGTGAGTCAGAACCACTGAGGTGTGCACATCGGAAGGGCCAGCTTCACGGGATGTGAATGACACCTCAATGAAACCGACCTCTCTCTCTGCACGTGTACACGTGGTAAGGCCGACACACACCCCCCCAAACGTGTTTGCGTTCACCCCGTGGACCCTCATCTGCAGAGCCCACGTGCGTGGACTTGGCCACTTGCCGACAAGCACCTGTCAGCCCCGAAGCTCGGCTGCAGCTCATTCCCAGACGCTCTGAGTGGGGCGAGGCCAGACCGTCCGCTGCCCCCACTCCGGGGTGCCCTGTCCACGGCACCCCTGCCCGCCGAGGGGAGGAGCCACGCTCTGCTTTCTCGTTGTGGCTTTCGGACTGTGGTCCAGCATCCCTAGCACTCGTTTTTGCTCATCTGTGGTTTTTGCATGTTTGTGGTTTTCGCTGGTGATTTCTGTCTCAAGTGCCCCAAACTAGTGCTGGAGCACCCTCCTCGGGAGCCGCCCTCCTGGCTCACAAAACAAGGCGAGGGGCTGAGTCCCGCTTATGTCCCCTCGCCCCGTCTCCTCACCGTGGCCAGCACACATTGCCCCGTCCCACGGAACCAGTGTCCTGCTCAAAGTGGACCCTGAGCATTTGTCTGGTGACTGGGTGGATTCACCCCATTCCTCAGGGGACTGTACCAGGAAGTGGGACAGCTGCCTCCAGGACAATAGGAGAAAAACAGGGGTCCCCTCTCCCTGCATGTGGGGGACGGCATGTCAGCAGGGCATCAGTCAAGAACCTTAAAACTGCCCGGAGCCAGTGAAGCGCGACCAGAACTGTCCGGCAGGTGGATGCCCCCCCGGACCACCAGGCACCATGTGGACGGAGGTTTAAGGGAGGGAGTCCAGGGCCAAGTGGCCAGCTGGGACTGTGGTCTGAGGACAGCTTGTCATCCCGGGGACGGTTCCAAGGCTGCGATGGAAGCAGAGCTGCCTGAGCCGGGCTCTTGGGAACCCCCCTACGCCTCCCCCCACTTCTGTCTTGACCTGGGGACAGGCGCCAGCTGTGCGGCCTTCCTGTGGGGGGCGGTTGGTGGACAAGGTCCGGTCCCCCTGTCCCCCGGGCTGTGGTGGCCTCAGGGGAGGCAGGAACTCCCCCATCATGCAGGGGGTGTCATCGGCCCACAGGATTTGGGAAGCATTTGGAGGAAAAGGAGCCCAGCGCCCAGAAACCCAGACTAAACAAAGCCCGTGGTGGGCGAGCTGCGTTGTGGGGGCCTCGGGCTCGGACGGTGCAGAGGGAGTGGGGGCGGCGTGGCTCCTCGGTTACAGGGAGGTGACAGTGAAGAGGCCCTTTGTTCCTCGGACACACGTGCACGGCCACCTTTAATGAGAGTGGGGGCTGTGCACCTGCATCAAAGGACCCTCTTCCCCCCCCCAAGGGCCATGCTCCCGGGGTCGGGCAGGGGGGCACCGGGGGTCAGCAAGGGACGGAGATGAGACTGTCACCTCTGTGAGCTTTGCCGCAGGGAGCGCAGAGGGACAGGTGATGCAGAGTCTGAGGGCCCCTTTCAGCCCCTCTCTCAGTGCCACCAGACCAGCCTGCCGTCGTGGGAGGAGGGGAAACTGAGGCCAGAAGGGGTAAAGCCCGAAACCCAGCCATCTTGCCTGTGACTCTCTGTCCTGGACACCATCGGTGTCCATCCGTTACAGGGACACCATCCTGTGACCGTCTTATCCACAGCGTCTTACCCTCCCACGGGTGGGGGCTGCCAGGCCTCTTGAGCCAGCAGCTCCCGGGAGTGCGTGGGGTTTCTGGCGGGGCAGCTTTTTAAAGGCCAGTAGGGGCCCCACTGGCAGGAGAGTGTCTCAGATATGCCCAGTGACTCCGGGCTGTGGGGCCGAACCTGTCACGGGGTTTTCCTGGGGCGGGATGACACCGTGGCAGTGGGACCTGACGCCGTGGGACCTGACACCGACCCGTGCACCTCTGAGCCTGAGGTTCTTAACACAGGTGGGCCGGCTCTGTCTGTGGGGGGAAAGCCCGTGTTCCTTTTATTGGCGACCGCACTTGAGCATGAAATGCTGGCCTGTGCACGACCGGCCCGGGCCTGTGGCTTGGCCACTCTGATTTGGCTCGGCTGTGGCTCTCACCGTCCCATGGGCTTTCCTCGTGGGACCACAAGCTCCCGATCTTCGTTAACTCAGAACTGAGGAGGGGCTGGGGGACAGGGACAGCTGCTCTGCCAAGGTGAGGTGGGGGGGTCTCTTCCCTCCAGCATCCTTGGTGATCTGTTCTCTGTGGGGTGCTGGGGGGAGAAGCTGCCCAGAAGGGGAGTGAGGGACACACAGGGGCCCCAAGTGGGTAGATGCCCCAGAAAGGAAGGGCTGTGCCCACTGATGTCAGAGCAGGGGGCTGGGAGCTGACCAGGGCTTTGCTGGCCCTGTGAGGGGGACCCCAAGACCTCTGGGGCCCCGTCCACCATACAGGCCTGCTGGGTGGGGAGACACTGTGGAGCACAGCCATGGCCAGTCAGCAAGGCAGGGCAGGGGGTCTGACCCGCCACCTGCCTTCTCCACAGGGAAGGAGGTCCTCAGGGTCCTGGTGAAGGAGGTCAGGGGAGCACAGTCCCCTGCCTGGGTCACCCCCGTGCCCTGGTGCCTCCGAGCCAGGTCCGAGGGAACCACGCTCCGCCTGTGCGCCCGTGTCCATCATGCCTGCCACCTCCCCCGGGCGGCACAGGAGGGTCACCCAGTCCCCAGGGAAGCAGGGAAATGGCCCCGCCAGGGCTTTTGTGGAGCAGCCAGAAACCCAGGCCTCACACTGGTAAACACACGTGCACACACCGCTACACATGTGTACACAGTGACATACACAATGCACACACATGCACATGCCGCTGCGTATAAGCTCATGTTCACACACATGCACACACCCACTGAAACACGCACACCTACACACAAATGCACATGTGTTCACATGCACGCTCACACATGCGCACAGTCGTGCACACACACACTCAAACATGCCCCTATGGACTCACATCCACACATGTGCACAGTTGTTCACACACACGTGCACATGCATGTTGAGCACCCGCCAGAGGCCGCCAGGGGGGCCGGGCCTGTCAGGGGCTCCCGCCCCTGCAGGTGGGACACTCCTGGGAGACACGCGGAGCCCACTGGAGACGGAGCTGCGGCGGCGCTGGCACCCCACCTCCCAGCCACCGCCGAGCGTCCCACACAAACAGCCGTGCAGGATTCTCCCATAAATCCCGTTCAACAGGCTCTTAGCCACGAAATACCCTACTATTAGCTGAGACAGCCACTTACTCCAAACAAATGCTCTTCACGAGTCCATCTCACACACACTCCCCCACGGTCCCCGGGCACGGCCCCGCACTTCAATCTCTGTTTGCGGAACGATCACCGAATCCTATTTAACCGCGCGGCCGAGTTCACGCCTCTGATGAGTTGGCGTTCCAACTCTGCCCCCGGCGATCCGCTCCTTCCTATTACTGCCTTGTCCTGCTTCCCAGACGGATGGATGGGTGGCCTCTCAGACAGCCTCTCCTCACATACCCCACCAAACCAGCGAGCACAGCCATTCTCCGAGGGCTCATTCCCACGGCGGTGGGCACGGGGCCGGGGATATGCCAGCGTGGGTCCTGATCACCGTGACTCCATCCACAGGTGCTGGAGGCTGTGACCAGGGAACCCCCAGGCTGCCTGGCTTTGTGGTGGCTCCTCGGAGGGCCTGCCCTGGACAAGCCTCTCTCGTCCGGCCACTCAGTTCCGGGGTGCCCGTCGCTCGCCCCACTGCCTCTGGGCTGCGGCCACCTGCCCAGCATGAGGGGGGAATGTGGGTCTGAAGGACCCGGTCCCCGCTCCTGAGGGGCCATCGGTCCCTGAGAGGCCCCAACATAGACACACCCCCTTTTCCCGGCGACTGACACCATCAGTCAAAGACAGTACCACTCAGGCTGTGCGCAGGTCCAGCTCATGTGCCTGCTGAGCGCCTCTTCTGGGGGTAATTCAAGCGAGGCGAGCTGGCAAACCGCACGCCTCCTCCTGTGTCGGCCTCCCGCTGCCAGAGTCTGACCAGGGCCGCTCTGCACGCCCTTGGGAACAATGACTTTATAGCCCAGCATCGGGCTGGCGACCCCCGGCCAGAGTGGCAGGAGGACATCCGTCCTCACACCAAGCCTCGGCTCCTGTCCCGTGGGGGCCCCGGCCCCTCGGGGAGCCTGGCAGCATGCCTACGCCACCCGGCTCGTCTGTCTTCGGGGAGCAGGAAGATTGTTTACCCTCTGTCTCCCCTTCCTGACACCCCAAGTTCTTATCTGCCCCCAAGCAGCAAGGTCAAGGGCGAAGGTGACTCGCACACCACCAGCCGAGAGCACTCTTTTCAACACTTAGGGCAGCAGATAGCGGGGCGGCCGGGGCGGGTGTGACCCGCTCAAGTGCTGTTATCTTTCTGTGTCCCCTGTTTCCCTGCAGGCAGAGACACCACGGGCCAGGGTGGGGGATCAAAGGCCCCGGGACCCGCCGGACGCTCCTTTGATTCCCCGGGGCTAAAAATGAACAGGTTTGGAAGGCCCCGTTATCACCTCCGTTCTCGCGTCTGGCCTCAGGGTAATAACGGGAGTGTTGAGTAACAGGCCGGCGGCCCAGCCTCGGGAGATTCCTGACGGCCTGTCATTGGACAGAACAGCGGTCGGTGCTGTCTCCTCAATCACCCGTCATGCGGGAGGTCGTCAGCACGACCTTGAAAGGCAAGCCTCCTGCCAAGGCCTCCTCCGTCCAAAGGCTTTGCCTCTAAACTGGCCTTTTTCAGCGGATCCTGTGTCTCCACACGGGCTCCCGCCGTGGAGTCCGACCCAGGGCCACCTGGGAGGTACCAGCCCTGCAGGGGCGTCTGTGCCCACGGTGGGGATGGCAGGCCCAGGAGGAGCCCCGGGAGCTTCCCACAGAGAACCCGGAGAACAGGAGCGGACTTGTCCTCTGGGTCCAGCCCAGCGGGGCTGGCCCGGGAACTGTGACCCCCTGCAGGCCCGTTCCAGCTCCCACCCAGCAGGGTGGGCTTGGCCCAAGAATCTGCATTGCTAACAAGGCCCCAGGGGGGCTGAGCACAGCAGCCTTGCCCTGTCGCTCACGGCGCTGAGTTGGAATGGATGCCACGTGGGCACCAACTAGAGTGGCAGGCAGTGGAGGCCCCGCCCCACGCTGACCCAGGGGTGACGTGCCCAAGAAGAGGGTCCCAGGAGAAGCTCCTGGCCCAAAAGCCCTGTGGACCCCAGGGCTGGCCCTCGGGTACTCCGGCTGTTGGCACAGTATCCCGGCGTAGGCCACTGACTGGGGACCTTCCCAGGGGCAGGTGCCTTTGTGTTAGTCATGTTAACCAAGGCTCTGGGGGGTGGGGGCCCCAGCAGGACCAGCTGAGTGTGATTCCAGGCCTGGCCGGGGCTCCCTGTGGCCTGAGGTTGGCCCTTTCGTGGGGACCGTGCCTGCTGGGTCCGCCCAGCATCCTTTACTCTCTGTCGTCACGGCCCCTAAACGAGGCCGCAGGTCCCCCTCATCCATGACTTCTAACTCTCAGGGTCCTGAAACCGCGCCCATCCCGGGAGGACCCCAGCAGTGGTGGTGGCCTTCGGGCTTCCAGGACCTTCCCCTCGCACCTCGCCCCCAGCTGCGGACAGAGATGGCCTCTCCCAGGCCCCAGCAGTCCGGAGGCCAGGCTGCGCTGAGCCCGTGAGGACAGTTAATAAGACCCCTGATGAATGATGGGGGTGGATTTCCGCACCACTAATTTCCGTAACCATCGCCCTTTGAAAGACGGCTCGGGGCCCCTGCGCTCCGGCCCTGCCCAGACAGAGCTGCATTATGCGGCCAAGTTCAGGCTGCGTATCCCGTTTCAGGGACCGAATGGAGCCTGTCCTGAAAATTCTGCAATATTTTTGAGGGCCATGGTCCCTGTCTTGAGTTTCTTCCTCTGTTGCAAGTCCTCTCGGAGCCCAATTCTCTCCTGTGACAGTGGGACTGGGCTCCTGGTGGGGACTGTGTCCCAGGTCTGAACGGTGCTCCAAGTTGGGACAGGGTTCCCAGTGGGGACGGGGGTCCCGGTGGGGACAGGTTCCGTTCAGCCAACACTGAGTTGACTTGGGCTCAGGGTTTCCAGTGGAAGAGATAGCATTTCGGGAAAGCTGTGGGAGCCACACACCTTCACTGGTGACAGTGGCCCAGGGCTGTCCTGAGCGGGGTCCCTGTCTCCGTCACGGGAAGAGCTGCCAGCCTTGGTCAGGTCTGGGTCTGGAAATGGTGTGAAGGGCTGGAACCTACTACAGCTGCCGTGGGGATGCTGGGGTTCTGGCCCTCTGCCTTCCACTTGCCAGGTTCCAGCCTCTTCGTGCCTTGGTGTCTCCTCGGGGACAGGGGACATGGAGAGCCCTCCCTTGGCGGGCCATGGTGAGGATGAAAGCAGCTGACACACCAGGGGGCTCAGAGACATGTGGGGCTGGCAGGTGCCATCTTTTATGTGTTTGCCCACATTTTCTACCCACATGGGCCGCCGCACTGTCCTCGTAGGGGCCCTAGCAGGGGCCCAGCATCCTGGTTAGTAACGTCAGGGCATGGGCCGCGGGCACCGGGACAGGCTTCCCACGCACCCAGCCCCCGGTCCTGGCGCAGGCTGAGCCCCACTGGGGCGGGGGGAGCAAGTCCAGAAGGCCCCACAGAGAGACAGCGTGGGGCCAGATCAGGTCGCGGGTGGACCCACGGCCCTGCGAATCCGAGAGCAGGCGTCTCTTCCGCATCTGGGAGGCTGGAGCGCAGGCTCGGCCACTTTATTTGCCCCTCGGCCTGTGTCCCATCTCACAGACACATAAAGCGAGGCTGGGGGCTGAGAGGCGGAACTGGGGCCCCCAGACCGGAGGATGAGGAGGGCTCCAAGGGGGCCTGCTGGCCTGCGGAACCCCCAGCTGTCCGCTCACACCCCCTGCCCCCCCCAATACTCAGGATGCCATGTGTTCGGCGCTTACCCCCGGGTCCTCGGGCAAGGCGTCCTGAGCTGGGGGCTAATGGCATCCAGGCAGCCAGTCAGCTGAGCATCCCGCCCGAGGCCCTGCGACAGGGTCACCTCGGGGACCACGTCCCAGCTCTCCCCCATGAGCCTCTCCTGCCTTCGGAACTTCTGGAACCTCAAAAATCCCAACTGTGCTGGGCTAGGGCCAAGTGCAGGAAGAGAACGCCCGCGCTTCCTCCCGTGGGGTAGGCCAGGCGCATCCCAGGCCCTGCCCCTCCCCAGGACCCGTGCCCAGGTGGGCTGGGTTGGCCCTGGCCCCCTGAAGGAAGAGGCTCCCCGTGGCTTCAGGCCTTGGGTCTCCCTTAGCCATCGGCAAGGGCCCCAGTCCCTAAACTCCCTGCAGCGTCATCAGCAGGAGCAGCTGAGTGGCAAGGTAGCCACTGGCCCTGCCTCCAGCTGAGCCCTTGGTGCTGCACCTGCCTGCTCGCCTGCTGGTGCCGGCCCAGCCCCCACCCATCAGCTTCCCCCGTGGGGACTCTGGGGTTCGGGAAGCTGACCAGGCCGCCCAGGAGGTGGGCTTTCCCCCCCAACCTGGGGAGGGGCACTGACTTCCAGAAGCCAGAAGGGTAGGGAAGAGCAACACAAGGCTCGGGGAGGGGTCCTGGCCATGCCCCGCCCCTGAGCCCTGGGCCAGGAAGTGTGTCCAGGGACCCGCTCCCCCCTGACCCCCAGGTCTCTGCCCCTCTGCCCCAGTGCTTGGCAGGGGCATGAGGGTCACAGGTCAGCCTTGGGCATCCATGGCCCCCAAAGGCTGGGAAGTCTGTCCTGCTCTCCTTGAGCCTGAGACCTCTGGCTTCCGGGACTTGGCTGCCACGTGCCACACTGGAGTCCTGGGATCTGCCAGGCGGCCTGGCTTCCAGGTCCTGCTCACCCACACCCCTTGCTCGCTCCCCTCTGGGGAGCCAGGCCTTGGGGAGATAAGGATCCAGCACCCAGAAGTTCAGCGACGTGAAGCAGCTCTGGTGGCCGGTGTGGGCAGCGCTGACTTGGGGGGAACTGGGGGTCCGGACCTATAGGCACCGTGCCCAGACCCTGCGGGCCCCAGGACCTAAGTAGTGCCCCCTCTGGCAGGGTGGTGACCCGCTCTCTCCCCTCCACTGGCCCAGAGCAGCCAGGACGATGACCAGGAGGACAAAGGAGCACAGCTGGGGCTGACGGGACATGCCACCCATCTCTGGAACATTCCGGAAGGCTCATGTGTCCCCAGCCCTGGGTTTCTTCCATGAGGGGACACAGCCAGGCCTGTGGGGTAGATGGGGCGAGGTCGCACCCCCCCAAGGAGGGTCCCCTTGAACCCCGGACACGGCCGCTTTATGGCGTGTGCTCCCTGCCACCCACGCGGCTGGGGGTGCTTTCGTGTCTGTCCGCGTGATTCCATTCCAGGACCACGGAGGGGAGCGCCCTGCGGGGGCCGGAGCCTACGCTCCAGCGCCCTCGGAGGGAGAGGGGGCCCTGGGCGGGGAACGCTGACTCCATTCCTTCAGAATCCTGTAATTGACTTTTTAAAAAATGACATTAGCATTTAAATGGTCCCGTCGTTATGAGGGTGAAGGGTCACAGGGATATGATCAATGTATTGAGCTCCTCAAATGTTCTCTGATATTTATTTCGGCTGTGTCACGCCGCAGGGCTCGGCGCACACGCCTTTGATTAGGCGCCAGAGTCTGCCTGCGCCGGGGCCTCCCCCGCACCCCGGGGACGTGCACCTGCCCCCGTGCGGTGGGCAGCACCCACCCCTTCCGCCCCGTGCACGGGGACACCTTCCCCGGACCGTGAGCCTGCTGTCGTGACCCCGGCTCGGGGGCTGTGACCACCTCCAAGGCTGGCATTGGGGTGTGGGTGGGACAGGGGTGTGTGTGTCCTGTCCCCATGGCTGGTTTCCATGTCAGGGGCCAGCGCCAGGGAGCAAGCACATTTCTGTTGGAGCTCGTGAGCGGGGACGAGACCCCAGCTGCACAGGGTTGCTTTGTGGGCTGGGAATGTTTTGCAGAATTACAGGGATCAGGTGAAAATGTAAAATGACCTAAAAAAGAGCCTGTAGAACAATGGGGTGCAGGCGGGTGGGGGAGGGGCTTTCCCAGCGACACCTGGAGAGGAAATAAGAATGCCCAGGTGGCCAGTCGGAGGGGAGAGGAGCTGGTCCTCAAGGGGTTGGTGATGGAGGGGCGGGGACCGGAGCCAGGTGGCACCCCCACCCCCAGCCCCCGAGGGTGCCCAGTGGGCTCTGAAAACCTCACCACAGCCCCCGTGAGACAAGAGCGTCTCCGCAGGACTGCCTCCCTCGGCCGGCCTGGAACGCGGGGCATATGCGGTGCCCCCTGACCCCCTCGGTACTCTCTGAGGTGCCCTCGCACACCCCGGGCACCAAGGACTGGGCTGTCTGGGAGGACCTGCCTGCGTCTGACTTCCAAAGCTCGAGACCCGCCCAGGCCAATGCCACGCCAGGGCTTACAGCTAGGGAGGGGTCAGCATGGTGAGACACGGTGGCCCCTGGGCACGTGAGCCCAGAAGCATTCTGCAGTGCCTCAGACCGGCCAGGCACATGTAGGGTCTGGCTCTGCCCCAGCGCTGGGCAGGCCCTCTGCCCCTCAAGGCTCCATGGTCCCAGCTCACAGGACCTCGGTGGCTCCCTAGATGAAAAGCCCTTTCGAGGGGCCACTCCCAGGCCTAGTGGCCCAGACCTCAATCCCCCTGCCTGACCCAAGACAAGCCCTCCAACATTCGGTCAACGAGCCCAGGTCTGTGCCCAGTCGGCGTGTGCACACGGAGGCACGGGGTTCCCTGAGGAGCCCCTGCAGGCCCTAGAACGCGGTGCTTCTCCCGAAGGCTCCACCCAGGGGAAAGAGACGCACATGCCCACGAATCGTGGGCCACGAACACGGTGCATGACAACAAGTGCGCACGGTGGGCACGTGGGCACGTCCCCAGGGCTGCCGTGGGCTCTCAGAGTAAACAACCAAGCTGGAGACCCGAGCCAGCGGCAGCACTGGCCTCACGGGCCTGGCAGTGTCTCCGGGGCTGCCAGAAACCCACCGGTCTGGGGGCGGCGGTGCCACTGTCCCCCAGGGCCTCACTCTGCCTTGGCGGCAAGCGCAGCTCGGAAACGAGGCTCGGGCCGCCTGGGGCCAGCACTGCAGAGCCTGTGCAACAGCATCTCGCTGTCTCCGGGAGCCAGAGCCTTCCGAGTCTCCCTGGGATCCCACGCAGAATTTCAGGACAGGTCTGCTGTCCCCAGGAGGGCCAGGGAGATTGCTACCTTGATGCTTCTCTCCCACTCCGTCCCGCTGGGGAAGGACCTCCGAGCCTCCCCCCACCACACGCGACGCCCTCGGGAGGCGTGGCCTGTGTGAACCCTGCTGGCAAATGGCCCCGCCCTCTGGGCCTAGCACCGCCCACTCGGCTCATTCGCCCAAGACCAGAGTGTGGGCCGGCCTCCGTTCGCCTGGCCTGGAACCAGACAGATGCTCCGGGGCATAACTGTCCCCAGCGACTCGCCAGAGCAGTAAATAAACTGCCTCCAAAAAAAAATCACACATCTGTCTCCAGGTGGAAAACAAACATACTAGAAACCAAAAAAAAACCCCTGACAACCAAATAAAGAGCAAACATAAAGCCGAAACCCTCCTGGAAGCATTCGAATACTCATTGAATAAGGTGTTTGGACGCAGAGAGGCAGCTGAGGGCACGGCAGGCCATGGGTGGGAGCCTCAGGGCACCGCTGTGACGCGGGGTCCCTGCCCGCTCCACTGGGTCACCAGGGCCATTGGGTCACCAGGGCCACTGCGGCACTGGGCACCCGCTGGGCTCCCAAACACCATGCTGAGACTGTGCACAAAACCACCAGCCCTGAAGAGGCATGCCCCCGTCTCTGGGGTTCTGGGACTTTCTGAAATGCTGTTTGCTCCCGGCAGAACTCCCACCCGCAGGGAGCACAAACTTGTCACTTGGGCCGCATCATCGATTGCTTTGCTCCCAAAACTGACTGACCGGGAGCCGTTGAAACGCTTACAAAATACACTTCAAGGACCACTCGGCTCCCAGGAAACTCGGCTGGAGCGGGGAGCACCTGCCATTTTATTCTAAGGGCTCCCCAAAGGCAGACAGCATCTGGGGAGACCGGGCGGTGGATGGGGCTGCTCTGGAGGGAAGACGTCCCCAAGCAGGCGATAGAGGGCGCCTGCATCCCAGCTTCCGGGTGACGGTGGCAGCCAGGCCTGCCGGTGGCAGGAGGCCAGCATTCCAGCCACTCGGTCCCCAGGGGCCACTGGCCGCCTGTGACAGGACGAGAAGCCAGCAGCCAGGCCCTGCCAGCTTCTGGTCTTGAGACACAGCTGTGTCCACCCAGCAGGGGGCCAGTGTCATGCCCAGTGTGGCCCCTTGGAACTTGGAGGGCTTCTCCCCCACTGCCTCCCCCCAGCATTCCTTGCCCCCACACGCACCCCCTCCCAGGGAAGCTCCCTGCCAGAGGCACAGAGGAGCTGACGGGCAGCTGTGCCTTGGCCCCTGGGCTACACGCCTCTGAAATGCAGGGTGTGGCCGATGCCCTCACTCAGGCCTTTTAGGGGAAGTGGGGTCCCTGGGAGCGGACCTCTCAACCTGGTGCCCCAACTCAGGTCACCCCACCCTACGGCCTCCTCCCTCAGCTTCCCAAAGATTAGCAAAGGTGTCCCCCCCACAGGTCACGTGTCCCCTTCCCTGGAAGAAATGCACATTCACTGAGAGTTACACAGGCAGCAACGAAGCCAGCGACGGAGCCGCCACCCCACCCAGCACAGGGAGGCAGACTGGCTTTGGGGGCCCGGGATTCCTGGACACCAGACCGGGGCCCGGGTGACCTCAGTGACCTGGATCATTCCTAAGCTTCGCAGACACCCAGTTACAAGACGCTCCCCTGTCTCATTAGACAGCTGTCCTCACTGTGGGCAGCAGGCACTGGTACCCTTAGCCTGTTGCTTCCGGGGAGGCGGGGCTTCCCGAAACAGGGCTCCCGGCAGAGCCGCAGGCCCACCAGGCATCCCGGGCTCCGGGGGGCAGCCAGTCAACAGGCCCGAGCGCCAGAGCTCCACCGGGAGGGTCTCCGGGTCCAAGACACGTGGGGGCTGAGCCGGGAGCCCAGAGCCCCTGCCTGGCTCACGGACGGCCCCGAGCTGCCCAGCCGGCGGGGCCAGCCTGCGTTTCCAGGGCGAGTGCCAGGGCCTGGCACTCACAGGCCTCTCCGTGGAGATGAGTGCCTGCCAAAGCCAGCCCGAGCACATTCCTCTTCTAGAACATACTGAGAACTCACGGACCGGGCCTGTTTACGAGCAGGAGAGCGCGGCCAAGCTGGACACCAGTTCCAGGGGCTTTGCCTTTGCGAGGCCGACACGCTTCCTCGGTAGAGGGCAGAGCTGGCCTCTCTGCCCGGGGCTGGACGGGGACCTGCGGGACGCACGGCGCACCATGTGAAACAGCCCTCCACGCAGGCGCAGCTCTCCAGCCACCTTCGAGGGACTCTGGCCACACGGAAGGCACGAGATGCACGCATGGCCCAGGGGGAACCTGGGTGTGAGCCCTGAGGGGCATCTGGGTCCCCGGGAAACGCTCAGCTGCTGGGACCTGCCCTGGCCNGGCTCACGGACGGCCCCGAGCTGCCCAGCCGGCGGGGCCAGCCTACGTTTCCAGGGCGAGTGCCAGGGCCTGGCACTCACAGGCCTCTCCGTGGAGATGAGTGCCTGCCAAAGCCAGCCCGAGCACATTCCTCTTCTAGAACATACTGAGAACTCACGGACCGGGCCTGTTTACGAGCAGGAGAGCGCGGCCAAGCTGGACACCAGTTCCAGGGGCTTTGCCTTTGCGAGGCCAACACGCTTCCTCGGTAGAGGGCAGAGCTGGCCTCTCTGCCCAGAGCTGGACAGGGACCTGCGGGACGCGCGGCGCACCATGTGAAACAGCCCTCCACGCAGGCGCAGCTCTCCGGCCACCTTCGAGGGACTCTGGCCACACAGAAGGCACGAGATGCACGCATGGCCCGGGGGGAACCGGGGTGTGAGCCCTGAGGGGCATCTGGGTCCCCAGGAAACGCTCAGCTGCTGGGACCTGCCCTGGCCTCTTTCTCTTGGTGTCCCCGCCCCCCAGCTCCACGCGACATCGGGGAGACACCCGTCCAGCGTCACAACAGGCTCGGCCACGCACCGTAAAGCTCACAGCCACAACACTAGGTCACAGGGGCCCTGCACAGGCCACGTGCCCCACCTGGGGTTTGTGGCTGACTTGGCGACAGCCAGATTCACCTCCAGCTGCACCAGCTGGTGGCTGGTCCCTCCTCCTGGATGACAGTGTCCACAGGCCTGTCCTCGGGTGGAGGCCGGCGGAGCCCACAGGACACAGGACAAAATTCATAATTAGAACATCCTCGCCACATTGTTCCCAGGCCCAGGGCTTTGGGTCTCTGGTTCACTGGATCCTCCCGTCAGCCCAAGGGCCGTCCGGCAGAGGCGCCCCCCAACCCACCCCACCCCCAGCCAGGCCCCCCACTCTGCTCCCTGAGGCCCCTCGGCCTCCCGAACCAGGGTTGCTGAAGCAACCGCCTATGGGGCGACTTGAGCCGACCCTTCCACTCTCCTCACTCTCCTTGATCGACCCCTCCCAGTCCCCTGAGTTCCCAAGCGGACCCTCGGCCCGTCCCCATGCACCCGGTCCACGCGCCGAGGGCCCGGCCCCCATGCACCTCGGCCACTTGCTGCTCAGAGAGCGGCCCCCGAGCCCTGCAGCAGGACCAGGGCTTCCCTCACGTTGGTCTTTATTTTTCTAAAAGTCGAGCACCTGTTTTCAGAGCTCGCGAAGGTGTCGGCTGCTGCCAGGGCATATTGCTCCAAGGCATGGCCCCCGGAGGGGCTCCCCCAGCCGCCCACAGCCTGGGGACAGGGCGAAGATGGTGGCCCCTGGGACCTCACATGGACACTCTCGATGTGGAGCTGAACACGGATGATAAGGGGCTGGGGAGGCTGAGAGAGAAAGCCCTGCATCTGTCTGCGAGGGCGCAGCCTGGAGCAGATCTGCCTGTCGCGGGGCGGGGGTGGGAGGGGGAGAAGCGCAGGGAAGTGAGTGGCTCCCCTCCAGGCCGTCACCTATTGCCATCCAGNAAAAGTCGAGCACCTGTTTTCAGAGCTCGCGAAGGTGTCGGCTGCTGCCAGGGCATATTGCTCCAAGGCATGGCCCCCGGAGGGGCTCCCCCAGCCGCCCACAGCCTGGGGACAGGGCGAAGATGGTGGCCCCTGGGACCTCACATGGACACTCTCGATGTGGAGCTGGACACGGATGATAAGGGGCTGGGGAGGCTGAGAGAGAAAGCCCTGCATCTGTCTGCGAGGGCACAGCCTGGAGCAGATCTGCCTGTCGCGGGGCGGGGGTGGGAGGGGGAGAAGCGCGGGGAAGTGAGTGGCTCCCCTCCAGGCCGTCACCTATTGCCATCCAGGCAGGTGTCCAGGCAGGAGCGGGAGAACAGGTCAGGCCACGGGGAGCGGTCCCATGGGAAAGCGAGGGGAAGGGGCGGATGCCACCGTGATCACGCTGTGCTCTGGAGCGAGGCGAGGATGCGTGTGGATGCACAACCCTCACATGCGCGTATCCTGAGGACACCTGCACGCCCACCTGAGCACGGGCACACCTGGCGCCCTCCACGGGGCTCCTGCTGACGGTGGGAGTGGGTCTCCCCGGGGCCCACGTGTCTGACTGCAGAGGATTCGCCGGTAATTTTGATTTTCTCATTTCTACCATCTCGCTTTTCCCCCGATGGTTTCACAAAGAATGGATACCCTTACCCTGATGGGAAGGCAACCCCTCTTTTCTCTGAGCCCACCTGGGACTCTGCGCTCTCGGGGCTCTGCCTGCCTGGGGACGGGAGAAAGAGCGCTCCATCCCATTGCTCAGGGGACACGCAAGACACAGGCTGGCGTCCCTGTCCTCTCCCCTGGCGGCCCTCACGCCCTAGCTGGGCTCCAGGGTGTTCCCCGGGCTCCTGGGTGGGCTTCCCTCTGTGGGCGCCCAGGCTGGGGGGCAGAGGGCAGTGGGCAGAGGCCCCCATTGTCCCGCCTTCCCTCCTGTGCCTGCCTCCTGCCCTGGGTGGGTCCTTCCCTCTGTGTCCCCAGCTCCGCTGTAGGACCTGCCCTCGCCCGCTGCCCAGCCTGAGCACAGCCACCTCCCCCCTCGCCCAGTCCCTTTCCTCTCAGAGGCTCATACTGGGGTCTTTCCCTCCAATTTGCCAGACAGAGCCCCGGACAGAAGGGGACTCTGACCGGGCAGCTCAGAAGGAACCAGGCCTGCAGCCGGGTGTGTGAGGGTGGTGGGGGGACCAGGCTGCAGCCCGAGGCCGTTCCTTGGCCTATGCGGCCTGTGGACAACCGTACAGCGGCCCAGCCCTGGCCCGGAAAGCCCTGACCCCCTGCACGCCTCTCTCCTTAGGACCTGACAAGATGCAATCCCGCCAGGTCTGGGGCCTGGCCTCAGGCTGTGCTCATCCCTGCTCCATCCTCTTTGCCCCTCAGGCCCAGGCTGGCTGCGGATGCCCAGTCTATCCTGGCTGACGGGAGGGGCTGGGTGCCCCCGGTGACCGCCTGCCCTTCGGTAAGGGGAGGTCCCCATGGCGCCCCCAATGCTCGGTGCTCCGAACCTCTCTGGCCACCACGCGGGGGCGGCTTCCCCACCCACTCTTTGCAAAGGACGGGGCAGAGAGACTGCAGGTGGGCCGGCCCCAGGGCCCAGAGGGCAGCGAGAGGCCAATGATGAGAGACAGGAAGCACACTGCGCCCGTGACCGGGGGAAGGGCGTGCAGCCGCTGCCCTCCGAGACCCACTGCAGCTCCAACTCCCGGCAGGAAGTGCGGGAGGGGCGGGGCCGTTGGCGAGGCGACCGGGGCGGGGTTGAAGAGTGAGCCCCCCTGGACTTGGAGAGAGGGCCTAGCCTGGGGAGAGGGGCGGCCGGGCTGGTTTGTGCCGGAGGCCCTGTGTCCCCTCCCGGCTGTTTCCAGACCGCTGGAGGTTTTCTGGGTTTAGCGCCATCTCAGAAACGCGCCATCAGGCCATCAATCTGTCAGCGCAACTGCAAATGCTCTCGGACGTCCATTTTCTCTGGGTCCTCGGGGTCACCGGGGATGCGACCTGAAGGGCAGGACTGGCGTGGAGATGCCCCTGACCACTCCCCATGGGCTCCATGGCCCGGTGTCCCGTCAGCCACCGCTGGGTATCCTGGTGGCTGTGGGCACCCAAGGTGACCCCAGGGTTTGAGACCTGTGTTTCACACCCAGCAGGGGCGCCTCCGGCCCGCGGACCCCCGACAGAGGTCCCCAGCTCCCAGGCTGCTGCGGGCGGGACAGCCTCCACCGTGGCAGCTGTTTGTCCGGTCCCCCACAGGTCACCCAAGCAGCCTTAGGCTTACAGTGCGGGTCCGAGTGGGCAGGACCAGGCCACCCTGGGGAGGTCCCTCCTGGAGAGGAGTCAATCAGGGTCAAGCAGACACCTGCGAGGAGAGCTGAGAACCAGGCAACAACCACAGGGACGGAGAGCTGGCCACTCAGGGCTGAGGGGCATCGGGGCGGGGCCCACCTGCCTTGGCCACCCAGGGTGAGGTGCCCAGAGCTGCTCTGGCCTCTGCAGTGACCGCACCTGTGCAGCAACCGGGATCCCAGCGCTCTCTCGTGGAGTCGGGATGGTGGGAGCGTGTGCCTGCGCCTGTCTGTGTGGTGAAGGGCTGTGCCCTTAGGCCCTGGGATCCATTTGGGGTCGATGCCCGTCATGTCCAGGCACGAGTGTTGGGCTGCTGGCATGGGCGCCGCTCCTAGGCCACGTCCCCGGGGACATCAGCAGACCCACCTCACCAAACCCACGGGCAGGCGGGGCTGGGCCGGCAAGGTCCCTCCTCCATTGGTCCTTCCTCTCTGCAGGGGCCGGGGCCCCGTGCTGGGGAGTCGCCTCAGGGAGTGCGCTCGGTCCCCCGAGAGGGACCCAGGATGCTGCGTCCCTGGGGTCCAAAAGGCCAACCTGGCCACCATGCCTGCTGGTCCCCCAGCTGTGCACTGCAGTGGGTGTCAGTGTGTCCACAGTGCTTGGTGGCGTCCCAGGTGGTGCCTGGGTGGAGACCTGGTCCCACTCCCTGCGGGGTCCGACGGCAGGCAGACTCAGGCCTGTGCCCCACGCCACCCGGCTGGGGCGGCCCCTCCCGGAGCCTCATCTGGGCCTGGTTCCTGTCTGTCTGCTGGTCATCAGGCAGTGACCACAGGCAGCAGGTGACGAATGGCTGGTGTCAAGTCCTGTCATGCCAACGGGTCCCAGGGGACACCCGAGAGGCTCTCAAAGCAGCTTTATCACCAACCTGTGGCCGAGGCGGTGATCGGTCACACTGACTGGGGACGGCAAACACTGGGGGACGAGGGGCAGACGCTGGCCTTGGGGCTGCGGGTCAGCGGCAGGCAGGCGGAGGGAGGCCAGGGAGAGGGTGGCATGTTGAATGCCGCTCTTGACCGTGTCCCAGGCCCCTGGGGGTACACGCTGTCGTCCACGGCCAGGCGGCCCTCGGAGGAGCCGGCAGGGGCCCTGGGGCTGCGCCCTCTCGGGGGCGAGTAGAACACAGGTCCTAATCGGCAACGGCTTTGTCCGCAGGCGTGGGCAGGCGTGGGCAGGCGTGGGCACGGGCGGCTCGGCAGCCCCCCGGGGGCAGGGGCAGCAGGCGGCCTGCGCTCTTGCTGGCCAGGGCAGGATGAATCAGAGCTTTCTTGGGGAGGCGTCTCTCGCACAAGGACGCTTTAGTCAGACATAATTGCGAGGAAAAATAAACCCGCCTTAACAGAAAACAGCTTTCCAGTTGGATTTTTTTCTCCCCGAAGCCTTTTCAACTCCAGGTTCTGGCGCATCCTGGCTGTGGGTAATTGTCAACACGGTGCCGTGTCCAGAGACCAAAGCCCCAGCCCGGAAATGGCACCCGCAGCGTGAGAGGGACCCGGGACACGGCCCCGCAGGCACGCGTACGCGCATCCGCCCGCTGAGGGCGCCGCCCGACCGCAGGCACAGGGAACTTTGCCTTGGCCACGGCGCAGATGGCTCAGGACCACCTCCAGGCCCTGGCCCCGAGCACAGTGCATGGCAGGCCTCACCGGGAGCAGCCACAACAGGGACTCTGGCTGTGTAGGGCTCCCCCAGGTCAGGGCAGGCCCTTCCTGTCCTGCTGGCTCTGCCTCTCAGTGCTTGTTTGCACCCCCGAAAGGTCACCTGGAGTGCGGGAGGGAGGCCCTCTGGGGTCCTGGCGGTTTCCTTTGTCAAGAGGACCTGATGGAACTCCTGAGGGAATTGAAAAGGGGGCATGACAGGTGACATGAGCCCACAGTGTCAGAGGTACACCCCCAGCGACAGGTTGGATGGCTGCTGGTCAGTGACCCGCCCCCCCCCCTGCCCCCCGGACAGGCCCAGCCACACCCTCCCCTGCATCTGCTTCTGTCTCTTCCAGTTCCCTGCCCAAGCGCCGCAGTAGTGGGTGGGGGCAGGCGGGGCTGCAAGGGGCAGCTGTGAGGAGGGGCACGGCGGGCCCCTGGGCAGAGGACGGGACAGACGCCCGGCACTTTGTCATCGCCGACGTCCTGTCCCCTGTCCGCAGGAACTTGTTACAGGGTCTGTCAAGCCCCCGGGTGACAGGATGCCGTTACTCACATGGCCAGGTTCTGGGACACGCAGGCTCGTTTGCAGGGGAAATTAATGAGAAAAGAGAGACTTAAACGTGGTAGTAATTTATGACTTCCACGGGGCCAGCCTCCCGTTCCCCACACATCTCGGCGCATCTCTCTTGCCGTAACACTCGGCGCGGGGAAGATGAGACCGAGGCCACCGCCCTCTTCCCGGCCTGGCCGCGAGCCCGGACACGGGGTCACCCCTCCACCCGGGGCTCCGGGGTCCCCAGTGTCCAGAACGCCTGTCTCCCATCTCAAGCCCAGCAGAGCCCACGGGAGTGTTTGCCTTCCCCAGGCCCCAGGCCCCGCTGTGTCTCTCCTCTCTCCTCCCTGCCCTCGCTGCCACCAACGCCCCCCCCCGTCCCCCCCCACCACCAAATACAAAGGAGAAGAATGTAATGGAAAAGCCAGCAACGCGGCAGCAAAATAAACCTTCCCTAATGGCGACCAAACTTGCTGAGTGTCAGTGAGTGTCAGCCCCACGCTTTGTGCAGCGCGTCGGCAATAATCACGCAGCTCGGAGACAAGGCCTCGCTCCGGCGGGAGCGACGTGACGGGGCCCGGAAGGCAGGTGTTTCTGTAATTAGCTATTGTTTGACTATCAAAAGTCAGGGCTGATTAAAGCCACTAGGCACAAGTGCACGATTTCATTTCAAAGAATATTACGAACTGCACGCTGGGCCCTTTCAGCCGGCCTTCCTTCCGCGGCGGCTGAGAGCCAGCGGTAATCAAACTCGAAATCTGCATAAACCGTCAGCCTCTAATTCAAGCAGAGACCTTTCATTAGAAATATGTTACTTTATGAAATCTGGTCGCCAGCAAGGGGAGAAAAATGTGACTTCTTAAGAAGAGTGAATGGCACCTCTTTAGTGATTAACCCAAGATTAATGCAGGGCCCCACTGCTCGGCCTGAGTCCGTTTTATTGCTAATTCATTTAGGTACCATTTCGCCCGCACTCGGTGGAAGTTACCTGCCAGGGCGTCAGGTTTTGGCAAGCGAGGCCGGCCATTACCGCCAGGCCCCAGGGGCACTTTTTATTAAAGAAGCTTTGAAAAGTGTCTGGTATTAGTCTTTTCCCCCTTCCTCTGCCTTTTTAGGGACTTTCTATTGAATGTGCCCAATTAGTTGAAAATTTGGGTCCTAAGTCATTAATCGGAGACGGATGCATGTGTCCCGCGTCCTTCTTCACTCCTGCACACGGAGTCCGCGGTAAGGGGCCGGGCTCCGAGCCTAAACCCACACAAGGGCCCGCGCCCACGTGCACAGGGCACACCCACACACACTCATGCACACGGGACAGGGGGGCATCGAGAACAGAATCACAGCAGGTGTGGAAGGGGGCGCCCACTCGCCGCTGCTCTCCCAAGGCTCCTCCCATCGCAGGGCACACGCTGTTCCTTCCACTGGGACGGGTCACAAGGCCACCGCCCCAGAGTCACAGGAGAAGGACCCCCTCACCCTTGGGGGTCCTGCAGGGAGGGCGTTCCAGGCCTGGGTGGCCGAGCCCGACACCCGTGTTAAGGTAGAGCCCACTCGGCACCTCTCAGAGACCCGAAGCTTTGAGGGACGGGCCGCCCCGCCAGCCCCCGGGGCCAGGCCCAGCAGGACAGGGCAGGGGTCGAGTGACCCAGCCTGGGTGCACCAGGGGGAGCCTGGCGCCGCGTTCTCTGTGTCCTGAGGACGACCTTGGGGCCCATGTCACCCGACTGAGCTGCCACCTGCACAGCGGAGCCTGGGACCCGCCTTCCTGCTCCCAGCCTGGCCCAACAGACACAGGTGACGTCGGGGGCCTGGCCGGGGACAGCTTAGTCCCCTTCACGTTCGCCCAGAGAGCCAGCTGCCCCTGGGCGTGGGCACTTTCAGGCACTGGCCGTCTCTAAGAACTCCTGCGAGCAGAAGTCTCCCTGTGCCCCTGGGGCTCTGTGCCCCAGCCCGGCGGCCGCTGGGCAGCCAGCTGCCCCTGAAAGAGCACGCCCACGAGCAGGCACCTTGGGGCTGGGAGGGTGTCGCCCTGGGCAGGGGCCACAAAGGGCCGACCTCGGCCTGGGCAGGAGCCCGTGTGCCGGCCCGCGGACAGCGGGATGCTGGTTCTGAGGGCCATCCTTCCGTAACAGCAGGCCTGGGCCTCGTCCACCCTGGGCCGGCAGCAGGACCCTAGTGACCATGGCCTCTTGCAGGCTTGACTCGAGAGTGACTTCTTTGCCCCAATTTCCCCTAAAGGCCATTTCTGGGGGCTCTGCCAGGCATAGAAGGTCCTCCCTGAGTGGCCGAGTGGCCAGCATGGGGTCTTCCTTTTCTGAGAGACTGCAGGGGCCTGGTGGGGGGCCTGCGCCCTCCTACCCGGGCTCTGTGTAGTTGAGGGGAGAAGTGGCCTCAGTGATCTGGCAGGCGCTGGTGGCTCCTTCCTTGCGGGTACCTGGCATGAGAGGACTGGGCCTTCCATCTTTTCGTCTGGGCTTCCTCATGGGCCTGATGCCTTGCTACACATGGCCCTTGGGAGGTAGGAGGAGTTCGTTCCCCTGGCCTTGCCGTCCCCTGTAGCTGGGGGAGCAGAGTGGACACCAGGCCTGTCCGCCCCGACCCTCCACCGCTGCCCTCCCTGCTGTGCGGGTCGGGACACCGGGAGGTCCCCTGTGGCCACGGCCAGCGGCTAGCGTCACGAGCGTTCAGAAGCCCACACCCGCTGTTCCTGCCTGGAGAGTGAGGAGCACGCCCGAGATGCACCCATCCCTGTCTCCAAGGCTCCTGTCTGTCCCGTTCAGCAGAGTCTGGCTGTGACTGGTTGAGGGAGAAGTGGGCTGGCGGGTGGGCACCTTTGTCAGGGCCGCCCTGGCCACAGTGCCTGAAGTGTCCTCTGTACCTCGCAGGGCAGGCCCCCAGCCTCAGAGGCCCGTGTGCCTGGAGGAGGTTCACAGTGTGGGTGGTCTTCACTGTCTCCCCAGTGGATGAGGCAGGACCCCTATCCAGCCAGCCCCCAATCTGCAGATGGAGCTCCTGGAGGGACTGGCTGGCCAGCGGATGCCAGCCCCCAGGTCCTCTCTCTGCGGCCAGAGGGAAAGGCAGGGGCCCTGGGGCAGGCCATCGCTGACAGCCCTGTACCCCCCATAGTCTGGGGATATTAACCTAGGCCAGTGGCCCTGCTGGCCTCTGGGCCTGGGGTGGGAGGCGGGACAGCCCCTCCAGTGTGCCCCACCTTCTCTTTACCCCGTCTGTTGTCACTAGGAGGGTGGCACCCGCCACAAACGTGTCTGCTGAGGACTATGGGTTTTTCTCTCCTTAAAGCCGACTTGGAAACGAAGGGGCAGCTTTCTGTGACCTGCCCCAGCCACTGGGGTCAGCAGACTAGCAGGGTGGCCAGCACAGGGCGGCCCCCTGGGAGCCGCGTGCCCTCAGCAGGCTGCGTCACCTCCGAGGCCTGCCCTGCTTGGCCCGGCGGCCTGCTCTGACACTCGCCTCACGGTCCCTTTTAAATGCATGTATTAATTACCTTGCCACGCTGTGATCTCCCCCCGTGGCCCATTAATTAAGGGGTCACAATCCGAGAGCATGTTTACCCAATAAGCTTTCTTTTTTAATTATCCTAATTGCTTGGAGACTGACAAAGACCCTACTCTTCTCCTTCCCTTGGTGGATTAGCCAATGACAAACGCACTTGCCCGCACGCGCGTGCTGAGCGGCTGGGCTGTGTCCGCGGCGGGGCAGGGGCGAGTCCCGGGGTCAGAGAGGTGCCTCCTGCGGGCGGCTGCCGGACCCCCGGGGCTGCTCGCCACGTGCTCACGCGCGCGTGCCAATGTGCTCCTCGGTGGGTCACGGTCCACGGTCTGCAGTCCCAGGGCCCGGGCTAGCGGAGGCACCAGACACCAAGGTCACGGCCCAGGCAGCTCCTCTCGCTGTCTGTGGTCTGTGAAGGGCAGGCGAACCCGGCCCCGGACTGAGGAGAACGGAAGACCGCCACTAGGCTCTGACTTGGCTTAGCATCGGCTTCAAGGTCCTCCTCCCTGCGAGCAGGCGGGGCTCCCGGGGGACCAGGCGCCGCCCCCCACCCCCCGCCCTGATGGAGCGGGTGTGGTCCTGGACCCCCACTGGAGGTGGCTCTCAGGTTACTTGGGGTCCCCCTTGAGCCACTCGGCGAAGGCCTGTCCTCATTTGTCAGCAAGTCCGAGTCCAGAAAACACCTGGGAATGTAAAAAGGCGCAAGACCCTGAGGAAAGAGCTTGGTGTGTCCCGAAAGGTGAAATGTAGAGTCAACTCAGAGCCGGACGGGTGAGCAAAGGTGGCAGGTTGATGCACTGGGGTGTCGCTACTCGGCCAGGAAAAGGAACAGACCGCCCACACACCGCACGACGCAGGTGGTCTTCACCACAAGATGCCCAGGAAGGACACGCAGCCCCAGCAGGCCAAGGACGGGGGTACATTTACGTGGCATGTCCAGACAGACACACCCACAGGTGGGGACAGAATGCAGACTGGGGCAGGGTCGGGGCGGGCTGGTGGGCTCTGCGTCTCCCCGAGGCTCAGGACAGTGTGCAGGGGCCACCCGGTCCCAAATGCACCGCAGGCCGCAGTGCTGTTCACTGGGAGACGGTTAACCGGCGTGTTCTGTGAGCTTCACCCCCAGGAAAAGAAACGGCAGAAGCACCCCGGACCCAGAGCACAGCCCACGGTCACTTGCTTCGTCCCAAACTTGATAGCTCTCTGCTCTCACCGGCCTCACAGGGCTCCTGCGGGGCTGGGAGGGATTTGTTCACTTCTGCTGACGTCAGCTGCAGTGATGCCGGAACGGCAGGTCCAGCTACAGGGTTCTGCGGGGGTTGGGGGGCTTGGCTGTCCTCGGCCACCCGCCCGCTTCCTGGGCAGCCGGCTGTGCCGGGCTCGGTGTGAGTTTTCATCTCTTTAATAAAGATTAAGATGTCAGAGGGCCAGCGTTGCACAAAATCCCACTTTTATTAACTTCTCATTACCAGCCGAAGGCGAAGCCCGTTGGTTGCTGAGCTTCTGAAGCAGGGACGAGAAATAGTTATTAAATATGCATTTTTTGACGCCTAGGGCTCAAGCGGTTCTTGCTGACTCAGCGGTCGGCTGTGCGCCGCCCCAGCTGGACTGGAGACAGCGGGGACCTAAGGAAAAGAGGGACCGCCAGTCCCGGCCAGGCTGCGGTCACAGCGGGTAGGATCCTGGGGGCCTCAGTGGGCACTGACTGTGGGTGCGTCCCTGGTAACTGCCAGGAGCTTCCTGTCCACCTTCTTGGGCAGCGCCCCCAGACCTAGAAGGGCCTCTCCAGTAGGCTTTGCTCTCTCCGAGGCAATGCACCACCCCTCTTCCCCGCTCAGGAGCCTGAGGCAGGACCCCAGAATCATGGGTCCCAGCACAGGAGACCAGACAGGGGTGACCTCCTCCCATGGACTATCCCCCTACCTCAGGGCAGACCCTCCACCAGGACCGACCCCCACGCTGCTCCTGCTGCAGCAACTGCTGCGTCCCCTCGTGGGGCTACCTGCCAGCAGCCCCCAGCTCCCTGAGTCCACACCCCTTCCAGTTCTGTCCAGCTGCCATTCACGTCTGCTATGCCACCCCTGTGCCCAGCACCATGTCCCAGCCCATGGGAAATGTCCTTGTCCAGGCCGGCGGTCACAGGGTCCCCAGCCCACTATGCCTTCTTGGTCGGCTGCCCTGAGAACTCCACACGCTCGGCGCCCTCCCTCCCGCCTCCCTCCTCCCGCTGTGCTGGTTGTAGACGCCAGCTGCTCGGGCTCCTCCTGGCCCTTCCATGTGGACATCCGGGTGCCCCGTGCTCATGGGTCCACACCCACTGCCCACCCAATGCCCTCTGGGACTCTGGAGGGGCATCTGAACTGTAAGACCCACCAGGGCAACGTGGCCTCTGCCACCACGGTCACCTGTACCCCTCTCCCCTCTCCAGGCTTCCCCTGCCAAGGGTGCCGACGCCCCCCACCTGGCCAAGTGGCGGTCCTGGGCCCCTTGTCATCGCCCACGCACTGATGCTTCTCATTCTGAAATAGCCCCAATGTGTCCACTTTTGTCATCTGCCTGTCCCTGCCCTGGCCCAGCTCCCGCCCCCCTCCCCTGGCACCCCAAGGCTCCAAGGCCCCACCCTGGCCACCCCCCCCTTGCCCTGTCTCCTGTACTTCAGGGCCCTCCAGCAGTTGTCCCCAGCCAGGACGCTCTCAGCTTTGCCCTCCCAGGCCTGACTCCCCCGCACTATGGTCTCAGGGGCCTCCTCTGATCCCCCCAGGAGTGTGATCATGCAGCCCCCCATTTGCTGCATTTCTGGTCACTGGTCATGGCTCACACACTCACTGCTTTGTTGTTTGTGTTTGATTTGCCCTTTCAGCAGCATTATGAGGCGAATGTTCGTGCCACTGAATCCAAGGGTTGGAACCCTAAACCCCATGTGATGGCATTTGGAGACAGGGACTTTGAGGTGTGGCTAGGCCGTGAGGGTGGGGCCTTTGCGGTGGAATTAGTGGCCTTATAAGGAGAGGCACAAGGGCAGGATCCTCCCTGTCCACCAGGGGGGACCCAGAGGGGGACCCAGGGAGAACAGGGCCGTCTGCAACCTGCAAGGAGGGGCCTCTGCCGGCGCCTCCATCTCGGACCTCCAGCCTCCAGACTGTGAGACATAAACGTCTGTGGTGTTTTGGCTCGAACAGCCCAAGGAGACTGAGACAGCCCCCCGGGCACGGGGCCCACGGGAAGGGCCCGACGGCTCCCAGCTGCAGGCGCAGAGCCCAGTGTGGGATCAGACAGGCCCCGCGGGCACCGCGGCTCCTTCTCCAGGAGGGCGAGGAGCTTCATTCCACACCTCGGCATCAGCCCACACCTGCAGGGGCGCCGTGATGCCTCAAGAGGGGTCCCCCAAAGTCATGGCGGGACCCACTCCTCACTGAGTGGGCCACTGGTGCCCGACAAGGGGGCCTCCCTCTCACCGCCGGGTGGCATGGGCCGCTACCTCTACCCTCTTGGCACCTCGTACCCACCTGTGGGGCGCACGTAGGCCCCACGGCCAGCCTTTTGCAGCAAGCATTTTAAGCACCTGAGGAAGCACCAGCCAAAACCGTGAGCAGACCCGATATTTGGTCTTCTCCGGGGGAATAGCCTGCTCCTCCGATCCAACTTCGGGGCAGCTGAGAGGTGGCTCGGGGAGGGAAGGGGACAGGGAAGTCCAAGGCATTGCCCCTTCCCATCCTGCCCCTTCGTGGTCTGGGACAGCAGCCTTTGGCCAAGCTCAGGGCCACCACCAACTGAGCCAACCTGCCCCGAGGGAACAAATCTGAGCCGGGGCCAGGGTGCTGGGTAGGCCAGGCTGCCTCCTGGAATGCCGGTCCTCCCAGACTCTGCCTCATCAACAAGGCGGGCCAGGCCACGCTGCCGCAGGCCACGCTGCCCCAGGCCACCGTCCTCGTCGCGTCCCTGGAGGGGCCAGATGCTTCAGCTGCGACTCTGGCTCCAGGGGCGCCCAGGCGGGGCTACCTGAGGGCCCCGCCGGGTGCGGTGTGCAGGTGGGCGGGCCGTCCTGTGTCCCTGCCCCCACGCAGCTCCCGGCGCTCAATAGCCTTCACCACAGCCCTGTTTACTAGAGGGGGCAGCGCGGCCTCTCCCCACTGTGCAAACACACTTTGCAAAGGCCCACCCTCTCCGGCTTTCCGAACTCGCACTGCGGCGAACTGGCGGGCTTATCGGAAGGGCCGCCCGGCAGCTAGACGGGGTTTCCACGCATTGTGCGGCTGCATGGAAACCGAGTCGCGTCGGCTCCGAGGACAAAGGAACGCCGGGGTGTGAAGCACAAAAATGTTTCGACCCGACGACATCATTTTCAAAGGAAGAAAGTCATTCACAGTGCACAATTCGCTGGCTATCTTGCAGGAAGTCCTGTATTTCCTATTGACTCCCCAAGGCCTGCTTGTCCGTGTGAGAGGTCGCCTCGGAGGGCCCATGCGTGGGGGCGTTTATGGGTTTCCTTCCCGTCTCTTCCTGTTGTTTCGTCTGCCAGCGCTGCCTCTTGGTTGGGCGGGCTCAACCCGGCGCTGCTCCGGGCTGTTTCTCCAGGCCACGCGGGACCTGGCATCTGGTGGGGCACTGGCTGCCGCCCTGTGTGGCCGGGTCAGAAATCAGGGCTCCAAGAGGGTGGGCGACACGACCCAGGTCACACCGGTTGATGGTGGAGCCAGAACTGCGGCTCCTTTGCTCTTGTGCCCCTTCGGTGCCTCCCCTGAGCTCTCTGGGTCTCCCCCGTGTGACGGCCTCTGGGCGGGACCTCAGGGACTCATCCCCACCAGTACCATTCTCCCATGGGCTCCGTCACCACCATCATCACCACCATCATCACCACCATCACCACAACCACCATCACCACCATCATCACCATCACCACCATCTTTTTCACCATCATCCCCATCACCTCGGTCTTCCTCTGAACCCCAGACACTATTCTGAGTGCTCTCACACCCAGTACCTCATGAGCCCAGTAGCCATGACCTTGGGGGCAGGAGCTGTGACCATCTCCCTTTCCCAGGAGGGGACCGAGGAGCTGGAGGGTAAAGAAGTCTAACCTCAGACAGAGTCTTTGCCCTTCCGAGAAGTTCCTTCCTGTGTCACCTCACGAAGCCCACAGAGAGTGCTGAGGACAGGCTGCACAGGTGCCGCCGAGCCCCCCGAGGCCTTAGGAGCTGTCGGGGGGCCTGGGCCCCGGGAGCACAGGGGCCCACCTGCTCAGGATGTGTCCCCCACTGTGGGGGACGTGCAGGCACAGCTGTAGGTCCTGCTGGATGGTCAGAGGTTCCCTGGAGGGTGGAGTGCAGACTGGGGCCTTGGAGGGGGAAGTGCTAAGTTCCCCCACACTGCCCTGTGGGGAGGGGGCTACTGAGCAGGGGCGTCATGAGTCACGTTGGGGAACGTTGGGCCCCAAGAGGAGCCAGGGCGGTGAGGAGTGTGTCAGCGACATTCGGGGGGCCTGAGCATGGCTGTGAGAGACGAACCCTTGGGGCTCGGTGAGGACATGGGGCCAGCATCCGCTGCACTGGGGGATGGGAGGCCAGGGCGTGGCAGGACAGCTGGGGAGGCCCACCTGCAGAGGCAGGCCCACCTGTGGGTCTGCACCTGCCTTGACCTGCCTCCCAGGGGAGCTGGGAGAGATGCCTGCCTCCCCTCAGCCGGGTCTGCCTCCTAGAGGGCTGCCCGTGGGCAGACACTGCAGGAAGATGCCCTCGTCCCCGAGCCCTGTTCCCAGGGCGGCTGCCACGCCAGACCCTCGGGGTCAAGACAGGCAGCTGTCCCACACCGGCTCCCTCTGATCCCTGCCTCTGCCCCTGTGTCTAAAGCAGAGACACAAAGGGAGGAAGTCTATTCACAATCCCTCCTCCTCGCTTTATTTTTGCAGCTCTCTGGGGTGCCCACGCTTCAGATTTTCTCCCAATAATCATGTGCCCTTTTGGGGGCTTGGTAACCCGGAGCCTCGGGCTTGGGAGGCAAGAAGCGGGGGCGGCCTGGCCCGGCCCGCAGGCTGTCCTCCTGCCAGCGTGGGCTGCATGGAGTGGGGGGCCCCGCCCCCAGGGGGAGGCGGCCTTTTATGATGTTTTTCTGTGTTCGAACGTCTCTCCCTGTCCTCAGCTGGTGTGTGATAAATGCCACATCAGACCCCTTTTATGTGACAATATCCCGTTGCCGGCGATGCACGTTTCTGGGGCTAATACTCAGAATCTCGGCCGTCGCGTGGAAATGGCAGAAGCAAGGTTCCCACACGAAATAGTACGTCTCGCTTTTTATGGCTTAATTTATCAGCCCTCCACCGAAGAGACGTCTCGTTAGCCGGCTGAGGAGCAGCCATGGGCCGCGACGGCCGGCAGAGGGAAGCGGCGGGGGGAGTGACAGCCCGTTAGCACCGGGAGTGGCGGCCGAGCCAACGCAGAAGGACACCTGGCTCGCCAGGGGCAACGCTGCCCACACTGTGTCCGTCCAGTGGAGAGCCCACTCTCTCTCCAGCCGGGACCGTCTGTCCCCCTCCCACAGCCCCGTGTGCAGACACAGGACTTGCCTGGGACTTGGTGCCTTAGAATCAGCCACCTGCCGGGACCTGGCGACGCCCACGTGGCCAGAAGGGGCATTCCCCCTGGAGAGAAAGGCGGCAAATCGCACAAGAGGCTCCTGGGAGCTCGCCCCAGCCCGGCGCAAGGAGGAACCGGGGACTGAGGGTGCTGAGAATGTAAGCTGGGTGGCCCCCGGTGCCGGGCACGGGTCTCGGAACAAGCACCCCAGGAAGGCAGAGTCAGCGGACTTCCGCCTCACGTCTCCAGCACCTGGGACAGCGCCCCACACCCACTGGGGGCTGGGTGACAGGTTGTTGAGTGAACGGAGGCAGGGCTGAGACTGCGCAGAACTGGGCGAAACCGCAGGAGCCCCGCATTGGTGAGTCGGGGGAGCAAGACTGGGCCCCAGCAACAGGCAACCGCCCGAGCCAAGGCCTAACATGACGTGTCTCTCCCATGCGCCCCGTGTGGTTGGCACAGCGGCTCTGCCTGTGGCCGTCACCTCAACATCTATCTGGAACTTTCTGGCTGCAGAGTTGAGCCACGCGTGGAGAGCTCGGGAGGGCGTCACAAGGCAATAGCGGCTTGGCTGAGAAGTGGCCCGGTGGGCACTGCCCGGCCTGGCCAACCACTTCAACAGCGCTGCCTGGGCTGGGCCCCGCATGAGCTTCATGTCATGCAGCACAGGGAGTCACTGCAGAGCCTGTGTGGACGCCGAGTCTCAAACATCAGCCATTAAGTCCCCGCAAAGGCAGATGTTGTTTCTGTCTATTTCCTTCGAGCCTTCTCATAAATGCACGCCCTGAGAAGTATGTGTATGCTTCATGTAAGACGTGTGCACGATGTGCATTCTGTTGGAAACCCTCTTTCTGGAAAAAGGAGGAGCTTTGCCCGGCCGGGTGGCTCAGTTGCTTGGAGCATCGTCCCACACACCGAGAGGTTGTGGGTTCAATCCCCCGTCACGGCAGGCACCCAGGTTGAGGCTTGGATGTCTGATCGGGGCGGGTACGGGAGGCAGCCGATCGATGCTGCCTTCTCTCTCTCAAGTCAACAAACATATCCTCAGGTGAGGATTTTTAAAAAAATAAATAAAAATGAAAAGTAGTAGCTTTACATTTTTAGAGCAGCTTCAGGTTTACAGAGACGTGAGTGGAAAGCAGGATCCCTGCTTAACCCCTGCTGACCGCCGCCCTCCTGGGTCCCCTGGTGAGTGACCTCGATTCACGGGGTCACTTGTCACAACGATGTGCCGTCACTGACACGGGGTCATCCGAGCCCTTCAGTCACATGAAGGTCACTCTCAGTGCCGTGGGTTCAGATGAACACGTGATAATGTCGCTTGTCCACCCAGGTCGCTCAGGGTATGGCCCCTGGTCTGAACACCCTCTGGGCTCTGCCGGCCCTCCGCCCCCCGCCCCCCGACTCCTGGCTCCCACAGACCCTCCCACTGTCTCCATAGTTTCGTCTTTTCCAGGACGTGCTCGAGTTGGAGCTGTCCGGCCTACAGCCTTTTCAGATCGGCTCCTTCACTGAAGGCCATGCATTTCTGGTCGCTCCTTGCTTTTTTCTGCAGCTCGAGAGCCGAGCCCTCCTTTGACTCTCCATTATCCAAATGCCTGCAAGGCCCTGGCTGGGCCCCTCCTCCTCTCTTCTGGTCAACCTCACCACCCACTAGGGAAGGTCACCCGGAAGAAGGGGTTGCCTGGCCAGTTCTCAGCCTCAGTCCTGGACACAGGACTCCAGAATCCCTCCCAACAAAGGGGCTGGGACGCCTCCCACAAAGGCCCAGCATTGCTTTTCCAGGCAATTCGGCACCAAAGGTCAGATCCTCCCTTCAAGGAAGAGTGTTGTTCTCAAGGGCAAGATGCATGGGCATGGGTGAGAGGAGGGGCTGTGCTACCCGGACGTGCCTGTATCCCTCCCAAGAGGCAGGGCTGCCTTTCCCACCCTGGGCTGTTGGCTATGGCTGTGACCTTGGCCTCAGCTGATGTGAGACTAGGCCTAAGTGATTATGCATATCAGTCATTACCATGAGAACCACAAGACCCTGGGAGCCCACTGTCCAAGGAGGGTGAGACATTCAAAGGACACTGGACCCAACCATCTGCTTGGAACCAAACCCAGTGGATCCAGCCTACACACATGTAAGTGAGAATCAGTGCCTGTGTGAGCACGGGGGTGGTTTGTTACGCAGCATCACTGTGCCAATAGCTGACTAATGCACTCACTTCCAGTTACCACCATGCAGTGCAGGCTTGCCTTTCTCCATACTGCTCCCGTGGCTCAGTGCCACCCTGAACTTAGTTCCTGACATGGAAGCCCCGACATGCCGGGCAGCTTGACACTGCATGTGCAGAGTGACCCTGGAGGTACGCATCTGACACGATGCCTGGGAGACCTGTCTTGGCAGTGGCCGTTTGCAAACTCCTGGTCTCTTTACTACATGGCATGGCCTTGGCACATGACTCATGTTATGGGCCTTGGCCTTCAATGGGTGACGTGGGGTTGGGGGTAATGAGTCCGCTCTCTCTTCTCCTTCCTGGCTGAACACCTTAGCATGTGGCCGAGTACGTGTCAGCCACCTGTCACGTGAGCCCAGGAGCTACTGCGGGTTGAGGGCAGAGGCCAGAGGCCCCCGGGATGCCCGCTCACACACCCACCCCTGCGATGTAGTCTGTGTAGCAGGAAGCTGGGCCGCCCCACCGAGGCGCCAGGGAGTCAAAGCTGGAATTCGCGTGAAGGTGTCTGTCCCCATGCTGGGGCAGGGCCTGCTCCATCACAAGGCAGTGGTGGCTTCTTAGATGGGATGGGGAGGACACAGCCTTCCGAGGGCTCTGCCTCCACCAAGAGCTTCTGCAGGCTCCCAGAGACCCCTGCGTGCAGCCCCCACGGGAGGATGAGGCCCCCGCATGAGTCCCGGGCCGAGAGAGGGGACAGGAGGTCCCGCACCCGCTTCTCACGACCCAGCCCTGCCTGGAGACTGTTGTGCCCGTGGCCTGCATGGGCGCAGGGCCTCAAACAGGGGCAGTTACACAGCCTGGACCCCCAACACCGCGGGGGGACACCATCTGAGGCATGGGGGCGCTCAACCCACACCCACTCGCCTCAGTCTTGTACCTGGAGAGGGCTGGCCGCCTCGACATCGGGTTCCAGCAAAACCAGAAGCAGAATGAACAGAACCACGCTGGTGAGAAGACAGCGGGCCCCCAGAGCAGCAGGAACCTCAGGCTTTGCCCAGGACAGGGCTCAGTGCCGTGGGAGGGAAGCCCCCCTGCCCCCCCCCCCGCCCCACCCAGCTGTGCAGACGTGGCCGAGTCGAGCATCCGCACCTCTAAAGCAGAAGACGCTGAGCAAGCCCGGATCGGAGCTGGTATGTTTTCTCTCCTAATAGTGCGGCCCAATTTAATTAACTCGCTACTGCACCCACCTGAAGATTACAGAGTTTATTGGCACCACCATCTGGCTCCTGTAAGCCGGTAATGTAGATAATAAATCTGGGTCATTACCCGCTGCCTGAGAGGGGCGGCTTGCTCCCGTGCTCTCTGCCGGCCCCTCCTGCCAGCAAGGTGGGCCCCGGGCAGGCACCTGCGCCTGTGAACTCTAACCCATGGCAGGTGCCAAGACACCACCTCAGAGACAGGTGTCCTGGAAGAGGCCTGACGCCCACGGGCATGGCCAGCGTGCACCCAGGGTCTCACTAGCCCCCTTGGCCCGGTGCCAGCCCCAGCAGCCACACCCTTAACGCCCACTCAGTGCTCAGCGGGCCCGGTGCCCAGGTGCTATCTTGTTACCCAACAGAACAGCCAGACCACATGGTGCTGGGGACGGTGGTGACTCCCTGACCACAGAGAGGCAGGCAAAATGACAGCGGTCCAAGAGCAGCCCTAGACCGCACCGTGCAGGGCCAACCCCGGTTCAAAGAGCTGGAAGGGGTGATGGGCCTCCCCTCTACCTGAGGGGTTAATGCCCACGTTCAAGTTCCGAGTCCGTCCTTCCAAATCATTGGTGTTTTGTCTGCTGTGGGGAATCCACTTTAGGCAGGCTGGGGGAAAGCCTGGACCACAGAGACGGGTCCTCCCTTACCTGCTCTCCCACCCGTGCTGGGCTGCTGGGGGTCCCAGGGGCCCTTGCCCGCTCCCCGCTCCCCGACCTCTGCCCCAAAGGCAGCCCCAACACCTTCCCTTTCGGAAAGCTTGCAGGGGGGGGGGGTCGCAGGTGGGAAAAAATCATGGCTCCCAGCTTTCCAAAAAGGGGGAAAACTAAACTCATTCTTCCCCCCACCCCCAGGTATGGCTCCCAGGTCTGAGGAGCAAAGAGCCCTCCACAAATGCCTGGTCTGAGCCCCGCACCCCAGACCCTGCGTCCAGGCCGCCCTCAGACAGGGAGGGCCCTGGGCAGGCAATAAATTACTTGGAGGGAAATTAATGACCTGCAGCTCTCCCCAGCCTAATCTGGCGGTTTAAGCTGATTTCAGGAATCCTTCCGCTGGGGTGGGGGCAGGGAAGCAGAATCAATGGTGAGGGGGGCGGACAAAATGCAAAGAGTCCGCATTTATAATGTCGTCACCCAGCCCAGGAGCCACCTATAACTCACCCGGCCACACTAGGGGCCCATTAATCACCCTTATCTGCTCGGGAAGAGGCCACACAGCCACCGCCCCGGGGCAAGTTCAGGTGCTTGGAGGTGGCTGCAGGTCAGAGTCCGTCCGGAGGCCTGGCTTTGTGCCCCGGGGCACTAGAGCCACCAAAGTCACACCTAGGCAGCACAGGCCTTTTCAGATAAGCGTCAACAGTTGTGAACACAGAGGCCTCCCGGGAGACAGAGGGGGAGGGGCAGATAGCCAGACTTGGGGCTGTTCCGGGGCGGGTACTGAGGGTCCCCGGGCTGCCGCCCCAGAAGAGCGGCGGGAAGGGCCGGGCGGGGCCTCCGCTTTCCGACTTTCTGCTCTTGGCCCCGCTACACCTCTAGGCTCTGCAGCCTTTGATTCAGCAGAATCAAGGATGCAAACTTCTTAGGAGTACTTAGTTTCCATGGCAACTGAAGCTGACCTCCACATTATTGTTCTCAAGAGGAGACTGACTTTCCTATATGTTCATTCACTGAATTAATGGACTCCTGGTTCTTTTATCAGCAACCCCGGAACAAAGGAGAGGGAGACGTGTCGGGAAAGGGCTTTCAGCCACTGTCCAGCCTTTTGTCCGGGGCTTACTGCGAGCAGGCAAGTCTATTCAGCCCCAGATTATCAAAATCAACTCAGGGCTGTCTCCGGGGCAGCTAAACACACTTTGATTTCATAAAGACATAACTGATCCCACATGCAAATTCATAATTGTGATCGCAGGGGGCTTGGGCTCAGGTCTCGGGGGGCGCTTTCTCGGTCGCCCAGGCCATTGTAGGTAGGTGAGCGGCGGCTGAGTTCCAGCGTTCGCGGGCTGGGACGCAAAGACAAACACGGAAGGGATTTCTGCGCCTCCCTGCACCGGCACAGGCGACCCGGGTTAACCAGGGTAACCAAGCTCACCGAGTCCTGGTGGGAACTGCGGAACCAGCCTGTGCCCGTGGCCGCTTCCTTCTGGGGTTTGGTGCTTGCGGTCTCCCTGTTTCTGGGTCCAGTCACACGCCTTCCCTTCGGCGCCTGCCCCTCCTCCCTCACCCTCCAGCCACCTGACAAACAGCTCTCAGCTCTTGCTTCCTCGGGGACAACAATGCAAATGAAATAAACCGAGTGCCGAGTGCCGTGGCGCTGAACGCCAACGCCGGGCTGTGTGTTCCCCCACGGGGCGGGGGTGGGGGAGCTGAGGTAGCCCAGGGGGCAGGGGCCGCCCTGCAGAGCACCCAGGCGCCGCCCGGTGATGGCTTGGCTTCCACCTCCGGGTGCCCGGCTTCCGAAAGGAGCTGCTGCAGTGACACTTAGCAGCTGCCGGTCTCCGCCACCTCCATCCGGGGTTCGCTCAGCTCAGCTCTCATCCCCGGCTCCCTGGTCACCCTCCATGAGCCCCACCACCCTCGAGGGACACAGGAGACCTCGGGGCTGCCCATCACCAGAGGCATTTCACCCCGGTCAGGTGATGGGAAAAGCTTCCACACACAGGCCTCAGGCCTGTGGGACAGGCCGCGGGCCCTAACATCCCAACAATCATTTCACAAATTATCCTAATTATCAATCCATCACCCCATCTGGACAACGCTAGCTGGGCCATCGGACGACTTTTATGACCTGTAGCACTTGGTGGGTAATAACGGGGAGAGATTTATGGACCCATCACGCTCCCTCCTCCAGCGATAGGACTTGATTAGTTCAATTTATTTTGGACTCTCCTCCCCAGCCCCGGCCCTCCCCGTGAGCGCCGCTGGGCGGCCACCGCCTGCCGGGCTGCCGCAGAAGCGCTCTGTTCGGCTCCGGTTCTAGCTGGACCAACGCGAATTCCCGATTTGTATATCGGGGGAGGGGGGGCGTGGCTGGTGGAGAAGGGGAGAGAAAATAAAGAAGAACGCAGAAGGGCCCTTTCCTTCGTGTGCGGGGGCTCCAGGGTGCGCTGTGCGCGCGCGGCCCCCCTCCCTTTTCGGGAGGGTCCGGAAAACCAAGGCGAGAGGCACGGAGAGAGCAAAGGCTATCGGGGCCCGTGTTTCCCGTTTTCATATCGCCGCAGAGATTGAATCAAAATTCTTTTAGCTGATACCATCTCCCCGGGTGGACTACACTCTTGTTAACGGATAAATTCAAGCCCTCCAGAAAGTAAAGAATAAATTTAAGCCTTTTGCCAAATGTCTATCCCTATTGGATTTTGATAAGACGGCCATTGAGCCTTAATAATGTCTTCCATCCATTTTCAGCGGGCCCTTAACGCGGCTCTTTATTCGTCCCCAAAGCCTCTTCGCCCGGCCTTTTTATTAGCGGCTCTGGCGGGCTCTCCTGGGAGCGGGGCGACCCGAGTGATGGATGGACCACTGGTTAGATTATCTCCCACAGATGTTTGCTCTCCAGGAGCCCCGGGCTTTCCCTCTAAGTAAACAGAGACTAAATAGAGTCGGCGGAGGGAGTGGTCCCAGAGGTCCTGAGTAGGCGACGCAGCAGCAGCCGACCTACAGCCCAAGTGACTTCGGGGCAAAGAGCGCGCCAGGGCCGCGCGGGGGGTGGGATGGCGGGAGTGGGGGGGGGGGGGCACCTGGGCTGGGGAGCCCGGTTCCGACTCTCACCAGCAGCAAAAGTCGCGGCTGCTGGGGCCGCGGGGTGGACAGGACAGGGGGCTGCGGGGACAGAGGAGGATGCAAGAATGCGGGGACCCGGGACGGAGAGGGGGCTGGGACGGGAGGGGGTGTTGCCGGGGACACTGGGAGGGAGTGTCTGGACTCCCGCCAGACACCCAGCCCAGCCAGGCGGTGGCTCCGCCTCTTCTGGGGGCGGGGCCAAGCCTGACGCTGCTCACAAGCTGCTCCACCTGTCACTCCAACGGTAGCCCCGCCCCAGGCCACCTATCCAGCGGCTCCCCGTTCGAATCTCGACCCCGCTGTCCGTGTGGAGCACGCCACCCGCCCTGGGCCTGGGTTGTTTGCTAGCAAATTCGGAACGGATGGGTTCTTCAGCCCCTTCAGCACCCAGGCTCTCTAACAACGCGAACTTATGACCCCGACTTCCCCACCAAACGTGACATTTTCTGCATTTGCTGTGTCAAGCCACTGATTGAGTTAACGTTTGTTACATTTAACTGGTGCGGATGAAGAACAGGAAGTATAATTTCCTAAAGTTGGAATCGATGAAGCTCAGAGATGTCAACTGACCAACCCAAGGAAGCACAGCGCCCTGGTGCTCCCCACCGTATGTTTAAGAACCCCAACCCCACGTCTTCGGGAAAGGAGGGGTCCTGGTCAGCCAGATGCAGAAATCCCAAACCACAGAACTGGTAGGTGGAAGTCCACGTCCCATTACCAAGGAACTCGCCTCATTAATCTTTAAAATAACACATGAAAGCACGTATAGTTATACGTACAATAAGTTTGCGAACGAGGGGGGACCCCCCTCGGAGAATGGGATTATCGTCTGGAGGGCGGGACCCTTGTAGTTCAGGCTTCCCCTGCCAGGTGGGCGCTCCAGGGACCCACCTGTGTCAGTGCACCAGCTGGTGTTGTTGTGAGAGGGTGTGATTGGTTTTGGTGAATGTTTGAGACTTTCAACCCATCTGCTCGTTTCCTGGGTGATTTACCAGCGCACCTGACCACCCTACATGGAGTGCTCGGCAGCTTTTGACCAAAACCAATGCGACCCCCATGCCCCGCCCTCCCTATTCACCCAATGCCACCCGCAGTGACTTTTTTTGTTTGTTTCCCCGGATGAAGAAAGTTCTCCAAGGGAAATGTTGCCAATGTGAAAGAGGTGAAATGAAAAAGGAGAGGACTTTGATGGTGACTGAAGCTTAAATGTGTGAGAATAAATACACAATTTTCATGAATAAATTTCAGCTATTGGGGGCTCCTCGCATCTCCAACACCGTAACTGACATGGGTTCGTCGGGCGGGACCTTCTAGTTGGAAGCAAGGTCACGGGAATGCCGTACTCCGGTCCCACGTCCAAGCCCCTTTGCCCCGCTCACACTTCTCTGTGCCATGCCCTTCCTCCCAGAGCAAATGGGGACACCAGCACCAGACTCAGGCCCCCACCCTGTCGTCACTGCACCAATCTCTTTGCAATCAAGAGCCTCAAGTGCTGATCAGCTCTAAGTTTGGTGGGTACAGTTCTGGGGTGCAGGGGGTGGAGGGGTTGGGGGAGCAGCTGGAAGAGGTGGGCAGGGAGCCCCCTCAGACCAGGGCCGGCTGGGTGTCAGGAAGCTTGTTCCCAAACAGATGGCAGCCAGGGCACCCTGCCCCCTGGCACCCCACCCCCTGGGCCCTGTCCCTCTGGGGGTCCACGCAGAGGGGGTACCCTGGACCCCTCGTGCCAAGTTGGGCAGCTGTGGGCAAGGCTCTGGCCAGAGGGCACCCTGCACCCAGCCGTCAGCAGCTCTCAAGAAGGGCCTCTGGACCCTGTCAGCCACGGCCTGGTGGCTCTGCCCTTTACAAGAACACAGCTCCAGGAGGACAGACGACATGCTGATCTTGTTCTGGTTCGAAAGTGTCACACTTGCTCCTCACCAGTCTTGACCTCAGACTTGACCTTTGGCCTTCTGCCCTGACCCTTGTACCCAGGCTGGACGACTGACTGCCCCTCCCACCACAAATTTGTCATCTCTGACCTCCCGCTAGGCCGCCCCCCGGGGCAGGGGAAGTCCACCCGGGGTCGGCGGGTCAGGTGCCTAATTGTGGTGCGAGGTGGAGCTTTCACGCTCGCTCTGGACGTGGAGACAGGAGCGGCCTCGGTCCCTTTTTGTGGGAGGCGACTACACCTCCCCCCTGGGCTGCGGGAGAGCCCTTCACGCCCGGGCCACCACACAGCGCTGCGGAAACAACCTGCTCTGCGGCGGGAAAGGGGACGTTTGTCCCAGTGTCTGCTCCTACGAAACAGTCCTGCAGGGCCCGACAGAAGAGGTGGAAAGGTCCCCCCTGCTAGAGCTCCTTCAGGATGTCACCACGGGGTCAGAAAGCGTCTTTTCCCCGAAATCCACGTCTCTGGGGTTGAACCAGGTGAGAGGCGCAGATGCCCCACGCAGCTCATGGGTCCGCCCAGATGGTGGGTCCCCCCGTTCTTTACACACAGGTCATGGGTCCGCCCAGATGGTGGGTCCCCCCGTTCTTTACACACAGGTCATGGGTCCGCCCAGATGGTGGGTCCCCCCACTCTTTACACACAGGTCATGGGTCCGCCCAGATGGTGGATCCCCCCACTCTTTACACACAGGTCATGGGTTCGCCCAGATGGTGGGTCCCCAGGTCATGGGTCCGCCCAGATGGTAGGTCCCCCCACTCTTTACACACAGGTCATGGGTCCGCCCAGATGGTGGGTCCCCCCGTTCTTTACACACAGGTCATGGGTCCGCCCAGATGGTGGGTCCCCGTGCCCCCAACCATGGAGAACTCTGTCCAGACGACTCAGCTCCAGCTGCCCACCCAAGTGCACAGAGAAAACCCGGGGAAAGTTTGGCTTTTCTCACTGGGAGTGAGGGCAGGGCCAGGGCCTGGACCTGCTGTGAGCTCAGCTTTTCGCCTGACAGAGCCCTGAGCACCTATTCTGGGATCCGACCGTGAGAACACGGCCCGTGCTGACCGGCCAGTCCCTGCAGCCGAGTGCTGCCTCCGGACCCCGCCCAGAAGCACGCGGCGCCCAGAAGCACGCGGCGCAGGGCAGCGTCCTCGCTGTGACCCGTCACTTTCTACGCCCAAGGAGAGACAGCTGCTTTAATTCCCTCGGGGACCAGAGTGCCGGATCAGCACCTGCGTGTGAGTGTGGGTGCCTCGGTATCGTGCGTGTGCACCGTGTGTGTCCCACGTGTGTCCCACGTTTGTGTGGGTGACTGTTCGCAGATGGCCCACCGGTGGGGGCTGAGCCCTCTGGGACGACTGATTTTGGGTTTGGCGATGACTTCAGGGTGTGGCCCCTTCTGCCATCAGGCAGCCCCCGTCTGTCACCCAGGGGCACACCTGTCTGTGAGTGCGCCCCCCCACGGGGGTGGGCGCGCTTCTCGGGCCTCGTTCACTCTCTGGATCTCTTAGAGCTAACGTTTGTCACCCAGCTATTCCCCGTCACCGGCCGGGGGAGCCCAGATGGCAGCCACGCAGACGCTTTCTCCCGATAATGGGCTGCTCTCCGGAGGCCGAGTGCAGACAAGCGGCAGCCTTTGGCTCTGCAGCCAATCCCGTCTCTTCCTCCCCACACCCCTTCCACGTGAGTGCCCAGTGGAGGCAGGGAGGTGACCAGGCTCCGCGAGCCACCTGGGGGGCAGCACGCCCACAGGCCGGGGCTCTGCTTGGTGCTCCGGAGCTGAGCGGAGGGGCCCCCACCGGCCTGTGGGACCGAGCTGGCCCTGTCCTAACCACAGGGCATCCCGTTCTGTCCTCGCGCAGGCCGCAGACAAGGATGGCTCAGGGCCGCCTGCCTGCCAGCCGGGGCGCCCACAGCGGGGGCCCAAGGGGGCGCGCAGCGGCTGTCCTACCTTTTGGACGCAGCTGTCCTGCGACGGCACCTCCTCCGTCAGCATTTGCTGCAAAACAAGAATGAAAGGAGCCATTAGTTTCCCACCACATGCCACTCTTGGGCCGCGGCTGTGTGCCATGGGGCAGGTCCCCTGTCCACAGAGATGATGTGCGTGCAACCCAGTGGCTTCTCTGTGACATTATAAAAGTGCCCTGTCGGGGGGCTGGGGCCTTCATTCCTGACAGTGTCTCCCCCGTTTGTTGAAAATAGTAAGGAACCCCCTGGGGACCTCCCCTCCCTGGAAATGCAGCTCACTCTGGTCCCTCAGTGACTGGGCAGAGGCCTGACCTGTCCTGGCTATTGAGAAGCATGTAACCAAGTCTCTGCTTGTCCCCTATGAGTGCCACCAGTAAAGTGGGAGGCCTGCGTTTGGGGGCAACTTTGTCCATGTGAAGCCAGCCTGGAGCAGAGCGGGGGCTCCCGCCCGGCTACTCGGGCACAGGCTTTGGGCAGCGCACTCAGAGAGAGAGTGCCAGCCATTCGGGGGTTTCCTCCGCAGCCCGGCCTCGAGCTTTCCTCGGCTCGGCAAGGACGCTGCGGGACTTGGCCTGGCAGGCGACTCCTTTTAAAAACCACCAGGTTCCACCCCCGCAGGCGGCATTTCAGGGGATGGTCCCAGAGCACTTTCTACGCCGAGTGAGCTGACGAGTCAGCTGTGTAAATGGGGGTTTTCTGGATCGAGGTGCCGCACAGAAACCCGTATAGAAATTGGAACGTCACTTCCATGAGAACGAAAACCCAGACCGAAACTGATATTCAAAAAATCAAACAAGAAATGGTGTCAGAACCAGGGGTTTTGTCCCCCTAAAATTACACCGCGGCCTTTCCCATGCCGAGCGTGGAGCCGAGCGCCCAGCTGAGCGCCCGCCAGCACCCGTGTGGGCAGGTGAGGACCAGGAGCCTGCGTTCCAAATCGTGGGCGCATTTGCCCGGGCTCAGCTGGAATAACAATAAGTCATATATTTTTAAATGCTAAAAATTCTAACCAGTTGGGGATTTTATGTTTCTGTTCAAAGACTCTGAAATTGTGGTTTGGAAAGTGACGCCAATGAACAAGGAAAAGAGACAGAGGCGAGCAGGGATGCCCCATGGGCCCCGGGCATCCGCGGAGACCAGGGGACCCAGTGCCCTGTCCCTGCCGGAGATGAGCCTGGCGGCTGGGGACCAAGCGCAGCCGGCGGGCAGGCCAGTCCCTCTGCACGCTCGTCTGCTGGGTCTTCACGCTGACCCGGAGCCCAGAAGCTGGCACCCCGTTGGCACCGGGACGGTCTCAGCAAAGCCGGTGACCGACCTGCCCTTTCCAGGCCAGAAGCAGGGAAGGTGCTTTGACTTTTCTAAGGCGCATGGTCCCCAGGTCCCAGGACCTAACCACGGAGGGGGCCCCTCCTAACCACAGAGGTGCCGATGCTGTGCGGGCCCAGGGGTAGCCCCACCCAGCACCACCCCCAAGGAGGATGAGGCATGCCCAGTCACCCCGCAACTGCCGGGACCCTTTCCAGGACGGAAGCTTCAGGGACCCCCATGCACAAACACATGTGTGCCCCACAGGGCCATGTGACCTCCAGACCCAGCCTGCCGCCTGGGTCACAGGGCCCCCTGGGTCACAGGGCCGCCTGGGTCTCAGGCACTGACTTCAGGCGCTCACTGAAGCCGCCTTTGGAAGAGAGGAGAGCATTTGGGGGGTGTGACCTCCCAGGGGCCAGGGTCACAGAACCCCTTCAGGTCTGGGGAAAGGGAGGGTCGGCCCCACGTGGTCTGGGGCTCCTAAGAGTGAGGACCGGGGTGGGGGGGACACTGGCCCACAGGGCACGCTGGGCCTCTGGCAGCTGAGATGCCATCAGCGACTTGGGTGCCAGTCAAAGATGAGGCCGGATCCGGTTCCGCCCGCTGCCAGGCCTCGTGGTCGAAGGTGTTGTTTCTCTGGGATCCCCAGAGAAGTGGGGGCTACCCGTACATGTGACATTGGTGACCACAACTCCTGAGCCTCAGGCCAGCACGGCTCACCTCACTCCCCACACCTCACTGCTCACTCCGTCCTGAGCCTGTCCCCGAGCTGGATGTGCCCTGTGGCTGCACAGGGGTTGCCGGCCTCCAGCTGGGTCTGGCCAGGAGGCCCCTCCTCTTCCGGTGGGAAGACTGAGCACTGGACAGTCCAGGCCAGAGCCCGACTGGGCGTCAGGGACATGGCTCGCCCCATTGCTCCGCCGAGGCCATCGGCCCCGCACGCCTATGCCTAAGACCGCTGGTCCCCAACACAGGCCACACTGGGCCCAGGGTGGAAGCTACCCCGGCGGCCCTGGTGCCTCTTCTGCAGGGCCCACCATTCCCGCCAGTCGGCTCGGCTAGCTGGGTCTTCACATTGACAGTTGGTGGCCTTGACCTTACTCCTTCCCCTGCTTCCCACGACCCAGTCATGGAGAGGTAGTGGCTGGGATGACCGAGCAGGTTCTCACGTTGCTGTGGCCAGCCCGTAAGCACTGGGGGTTTCCCGGGCAAGCGGGGCTTATGGCCATCTCACAGAGGGGGTCGGAGAGTCCCTGAGGTCAGGGCCAGGCTCGCAACACAAGAAGGACACCCGTGGATCTGTCCCATCCCGAGGGCCCCCAGGCTGTCTCGGAACTGTGTCCCACCCCATCGGGAGTCAGCGGTCTGCTGGACGGAGGCCCAGCCACACACGGGGACTCAGAGAGCACCCTGGGGCAGGAGGCCTGGATCCGGAGAGGGGCAGTGGGGGTCTCCCCGCTCTGGGCTCCAGACAGCGATGGCCACCGCTCAGAGCTCATGGCCGCACAGAGGAGGGCCTGGGGTGGCCCCCACCAGCAGCCCGGTCCCCCCAAACCCTCAGCCCTGCATCGAGGCGCCTACACGCAGACTCCCCTCCACACCAAGAAGCCCCGGGTCAGAAGCCAGGCCCAGGGCTCCCACAAGAGAGAGCCAGGCCGGCCCCCGTGGCACAGCGCCAGCCACCCCTGCCTTGCTCCCGGGCTGGGGGCACGCTGGGAGGGCCACGCAGCCTCTCTCTCCCAGATTTCTGCTGTCCCTTAACACAGCCAGCCACCGGCCAGGCCCAATGGGTCCCACAGGCCTTGGGCTGAGGGTGGCCAGAGCCACTCTGCTTCACCTCAGAGGCTGACCCTGGCCAGATGGGAGGGAGCGTCTCAGGAGACAGGCCTGTCCCCACCGGAATCGTCTGAGGAGGTCTGGGAATGGGCTCTGCAATGGTCTCGGCCACCCAGGAGCCGTGCTTCGTGGGGACAGAGAGGCAAGCGTGCAACCCACACCGTCCCTGACAGGCCGGGACACCACGCGTGGCACACCCAGCTGGGACTTCTAGACAGGACCTTGCACGTCTTCGAGAAGCAGGCCGGGAGGGACCAGGGAGGACCAAGAGCCCCCCAGCTGTGTCTTCGCTGCTCCTTGGAGCCTGGCCCTCGGCCCCCGTCGGGCTGTGGGCAGCTGGGCGGCGTGGCTCCTGAGGCACAGCTGTAGGACTGCAGGTGACCAGGGAAGACCCCACCACACGGCGCAGACAGAGGGGGACATTGGGCCTGATCTGCCCGGTGCCCCACCAAGAGGAAGCCGGCCCAGTGACTGAAGAAAAACCCTCCTGCAAAGGGAGGGTCTGAGTCTCGTTCCAGAACCCGCTGTTCCGGAAGCTTCTCTCTGCCTCCCCTGTTCACAGCGGGCCTTGGCAAGGAGGCATATCGTTACCTCTGCTCTTCACCCGCCACTGACCTCGGGTGGACCCCCACTGGCCAGCACACCCCTTCTGGAGCCTGGGATCCCGCCCCCCGCCCCCCCGCCAAGGCTGCGCTCTGCTGAAGCGCCTCTTTATTCTGTGAGCGGGGCCCTCGGCGTGGCCTCCCTGGCCGGCCGGCCGCTGGCGGTGTCTGAGGCCACTCTCAGCCCTGTCTCCACACCCCGGCACAAGTATTAGGTGTGTTTTGATTAAGCGTTTTAGCCAAAAACGCGAGGTTTGACCTCCGGCATTTCACTTCTCTCGCGGGTATCGGTGCCAGCACTGAACTAAGTGGGGTTGGTCGAAATCTCTCGTTTGACTCTTAAAATAAATACCCTCTGTTCTCCAAAGAGTCGGCCGGAGCAGACAGACAGGCACACACGTCTCGTCCGCTCGCAGCTCCCGAGTTCTGGCCTGGCCCCCGAGGGGGGCGGGGCTTTCTGGTCGGCGTCGCAAATGAATCCCAGAAGGCTCTGTCCCTGTAAAGTCATCTGTTATTATGGAAGTATCTGGAAACCTATCCACAGGAGGAGACCGGATGGAGCCCGGCCCCCCGGCTTCCAAAACCAGAGAAGAGGGAGGAGCTCCCACCCCGTCCCCGTCTGCCCTGTGGCTCCAGGGGTCACCCAAGACCGGCGTGTACCGTGTACCGGCCTCTTGCTAGCCTGCTCAGGTGGCCTCTTCATGGCCCGAGTTGTGCATCTGGGTCTTGAAGTGACTGAAAGCTGCTTAGGCCAAGGCCCCTGCCCTGGGAGAAGCCAGCATGGCTGGGGTCAGGGCTGCCTGTGCCAGCCACCCAGGGGTGTCAGGAGAGGGGGGCTGGCTCCCCGGTGCTCGGAGGAGACCCCAGACCCCCCGCTGTCTCTGAGCCTCACTCTGCTGACTTCCGGGGGACTGGGGGCCACAGGGGCGCAGGGTCCTGTGGGAGACACAGCCCGAGCAGGGTGGGGATCAGGCCCCAGGCCCCGTGGGCGGCTGGCTTGGTCCCCATGGGACCTGTCCCCTGCACAAAGTCTGCAGTGCAGGCCGCGTGAGTTGACTATCGGGGTCACCTCGTTCTCCACGAAGTGCACTGAGGCGCCCTGCCTGCCTCCACCCTTTGTGGGAAGATGACATTTTTAAAGAAGGAGCCTCGTCCTGAATTCTGCGAACAAATCACAAGCCGGACCATGACCCCACTGCCCCTGGTGTAAATGCTGCACGCATGCGGTGACAACCATAGCAGCTGCGGAGACCCCGGACTCCAGGGACGCTCACTCTGAGGCGCAGTGTGGGGGCCTGCCCCCGGGGAGAGGGGCGGTGGGCTCCCCTTTACTTCTCTTAGCAGCCCCCCTCCCCCCCACCCCCGGCCGTGGGCCTCACTGACAGGACGCTGCACTGGAGCCCCAGGGCCGGGAGGAAGGAGCTGCTGGCGGGGCAGGGGCGGGGGGCTCAAGTGCAAGTTCAGGGTCCTGACTCTGGGCTTCTGCTCCTGAGGGAGGACCTCAAGGCTGCTGGGTGTGCCGGCGGAACAAGCCCCAGGGCGCCCCTTCCACCAGGACTCACACCTGAACCCTGGCCAGGACCCTCCCGGGCGAGGGCGCTCCCTGCCGCCGCAGTGGGCCGGGGGCCCTGTGAGCTCGCGCCCAGCTGGGTGTCGTCCCACTGGCAGCTGGGACAGGAACCGTGAAGGGCGTGAGTCACCGCTGGCCACTCCGAGCACAAGCCCCCACGGTGTTGACACAAACCCTTGAGCTCTCAACTGGGAGCAGGGTGATATTTATTTATTTTTTGCATTAAAAAAAATTCGGCTTGGCTGTGTTTGAGCTGCAGAAATGATTTTTTTGCAAGGCGCCTTGGACACTGTTTTTAGCTTTTATGCCTAAACAGATACTTCTTGGTTCTTTCAAGTGAGACCTACCCAATGAATGGAGGCTCTCTCTTTACGCCTAAGAAAAATATTTACACAGTCAAGTACGGCCCCGAAAAGGGCCCGGCTCCTTCAGAGGGCCCATCCCCAGCGCAGATGGGCTCCCCGCTGTTTACATTCCCAACCCAGCACTCCCCTCCCCGGCTGCCCTCCCCGGCGCGTTTCCCAAACCTCTCCGCTCTCACCAAGGACCCTGCGGTCAGGGGCACGCACCCACTGCTTCCTCACGCAGAGCCCACGGTGCCGTCCGCAAGGACACACAGCCCACTGCGGGTGACAGCCACGTCCCACCACCTGGCCCTTTCTGTGGCCCAACAAAAAACCCAGGCCCCTCTGCCTGGGGAACTGCCCCCCCGCCAGCCCCTTCCGCCGCCCCCCTGGCCTGTCTGGGGCGTCAGTGCCTGCTGCTTCGCCCAGGCCGCCAGAACCATTGGTGGGGGGACAACGGGCTCCTGGCCAGTGCGGCGTTGCTCAGACCAGATCTCAGGGCGCAGTTTGCCCGTTGTCAGACGTGCCCAGAATGCTCTGTCCGCTGGCGTTCTCATCTGAGGTCCTGCGCCCCTCTCTGCCCGGACACCCTGCCCCTCCTGCGGTCGCCCGGCCCGGCAGCTCCCTTTCGGCGGAAGGAACAACTGACTGACTGAGTGAACTCTCCGTGGAGCCCCAGCCCCGCGGCACCCCCCTGGCCTGTAGGATCTGGCCTGGGCCAGGTCCCCTGAGCGGCAACACCCTCACGCCTCCCTCTCCCACAGCCCCGAGAGCCCGGTGTCCACACTGCCCCCAGCAAGACGCCTGGCCTGGCCGGTGTTGTGAAAAGTCTCGAAACAGCACCAACTCCAGCTCTGTCGGGGCGGAGGCAACCGAGTGAGGCCCCTTCTTCAGTGACTTGAACTTGAAGCACAGAAAAGCCCCATGGAGTCAGGGGGCCATGACTGCTGGGCGCTCCCGGGAGCAGGACTCCTGAGGCAGGGGTGTGGGGTGGGCCGAGGAAGGGAGGGACCGTCCCAGGACAGGGCTGGGGGGTGGGGGAACATGTGAGGCCAACAGGGGCGGGCAGAAGGCCCAGAGCGGGGAGGGGCTGCGGCGTCTGGAAAGGCCCTGGGACTCTGCCTGGTGTCCTCACACGGGCTGGGGCTCCACAGCCTCTGAGGGCGACCACAGACGCAGGGGCTGACAAGAGGGAGCAGCAGGTGCCCTCGAGGGCAGGGTGGGCGGCCTGACCCCTGAGCGGTCGCGGTCCCCGTGGCTGCGCCTCAGAGCAGGTGGGGCATCTCTCCTGTCCACAGGCTGCTGTCCCCGTCCCCCCTGTTTCCCCATCACCGGGGAGCCTGGTGGAGGCGGCCTCAGTGAGGAGGAGGCGGAGCCCAGGCAGGCTGGGCGCAGGGCTGGTCAGTGCTTGGTACACTTTAACGCAGTAAAACTCAGACCCAGCCCCCGGGAAGGGCCTCTGGGAAGGGCCGCCAACCCCCTCTCCCCACAGACGAGGAAGAGGACCAGAGAGGGCGATCGACTTGCTTCGGGTGCACCAGAGCCAAGGGTGGACATGGGAGTGGAGCAGGAGGCCCTGCCGGGGCCTAGGGGAGCGGGCCCGTGGGGCAGGGACAGGTGGGCAGCCCTTTCCCCGGGGGAGACCACAGGTGGCTCAGGTGTGGGGGCCTGGCCTCTGGTCCCAGGCCTCCAGAGTCTGACGGAGTACACTTCCCACCACCAGCCACCTCCCCACAATGCATCCAGAGAAATAAAGGGGGTGCCAGTGCCCTGGGGGCCCCCACTCCCTCAGTTCTTTATCCCCAACCTCAGTACAAATACTCCCAGGTAGACAGAAAGGCCACATCCCTGAGCCAGTCCCGAGGCCCCTCACAGGCTACGGCTGCTGGGAGCCCTCCGGCACGGGTCCTGCCTCTCACTTCTGCCAGTGGCCCACCTAGGCCCCTGCAGGGCCTTCTCCTGGGGTCCCCGGGCTGTGTCCCAGGAGGCAAGCAGGCAGGTGTGGCCCTGCAGCCGGCCCCAGCCCTGAACCTGCCGCAAGCAAAGCCATGGGGCCGGGTGGGGTCGGGGCAGGATGCACTCGGCCAACCACCTGGCCTGGCGCCTGCAGTTGTCGGGGGCTGGTGGCTCTCTGACTGCCTCCCAGAGCTGTCCTTTCCCAGCAAGGACAGGGCACAGGTCACCCCCAGTCAGACACCCAGCTTCTCGGTGCTCAAGCCTCTCCAGCTGAGTATTTCGATGCCCCCGCATGGGGTGCTGGGGTCTCAGAGCCCCACCCATACATGCGTTCCAGCTCTTTCTGTCACCCCTTTGTGACTGGGGTGGCCTGACCCAGCCTTGGGACCCGTGCAGTAGGACAGGCCTTCCCCCACCCCCGGGCCTCTGCCCCCTTGTCTTGGCCTCAGTGGGACCTCACTCCTGGGCAGAGAGAACACGCGGGTGGCCCAGGCCTGTGAGGGGTCTGGGAGGGCCCTGACCGCATGGATGTCGGCAGCCAAGGCGCAGGCTCCCGAGCCCCTGCCCTGCCAGGCGGCGAGCTATTCCCGGGCAGCTGAGCACCGAGGGTGGCACCTGCCCTGGCGAACAGCTTCCTGCCCCTGCTTCCAGGAGACCGATGGCCCCTGAGGAAATGCGTGCAAATCCTAGGAGCCCAGTGGCGTGTGGCACTTCCAGTCAATGGCTCATGACAAGTCATAACTTTCAGCCTCAGAAGGGGAGGTGCCCGGAAACAGGAGGACGTTCCGCGGGGCCGTTTGCTCCTGGACCTGGGGCCGGTGCTTCCTTCTGCGGTTTTGGGTCCCACAGGGGGAAATCCAAGAGTCGGGAGGACCCTGTGGCCGTGGGCAGCCCTAAATCCTGCAGGAGTGCAGGTCGGGGAGGAGCTGCTGAGGCTCAGGTGCTGGGCAGGGCCCACCTCGGGAAGTCCGCACTCCCCGTGCACAGAACAGGTGTTGAAGGTCGGTGACTCTTGGTGACACTGCTGGGTGGCCTTGCCCACTGTCCCTGCCCCCCTCCCCCATTTGCACTGCCTGTGGAAGCAGATGTGCCCCCTCAGAGCTGTCCTGACCTCACTGGTGTCTGCCCCCCAGGGACCGGGAGGCCACCTGGGGCGAGGGGCAGGGCCCGAGGCTCCATCTCCGCCCCCCCGGCAGGAGCGGCAGGCCCCATCGGCGTTGGCCGAATGAAGAGTCGGGAGTGCAGGAGGTCAGAACGGAACCCCTGTGTGGGGCACCTCGGAGCAGTCATCCCAACAAACTCACTTGGGCCCAGCAGGGTCTGGGCCTTGCCCGCCTGGGCGGGGCATCTCTGCCGGCGGCTGGAGGTTGGACACCGAGGTCTGAAGGGCATGGTGTCCAGCTCCCTGGGGGCCTCTGGCCAGGGGAAGGGCAGCACAAGGACCCCAGGGCAGATCGGAACCGTTCCGGGTCGAGGCCTCCCCCTCCCTGACATCTGAAAGCCAGCCCCTCCGGGCAGGGCCAGCGTGCGAGGATGCAAGGTGCCAGCAGCCCCGGCCCCACCATCTAGGCCAGGCACCAAAGGCCCCTTATCCCAGGAGCCCCTCTGCGTGGTCAGTCTGGGGGCGGTGTAAGGCCAGACCAGAAGAGCTCCCCTCAAAGTTGGGGGCACGTTACGGTGCAGACCTCCAGACAGGAAAGCAATGCAGCAGCCATCCGTAGTTCCCAGGCCATAGCCAGCATCTGACACGCCTCGGGGCACCGAGACAGAGCCCAGAGGACACCCCTCCAAAAGCCCCGAACACCTAAAGTCTTCACGCTCTGCGGGATGGATACGGGGCCTCCCACATACCGGTGCCCATTCCCCAGCAGCCACATGGAGGTGAGGCAGAGGACAGGCCCTGTGCCTGTTCACGGTGGCCCTCACGGAGAGTCGCTGTGAACAGGCACAGCTGGGCTTCAGGCTTCAACCCGCACTCAGAACCCCACTCTGCCGGCTGCGCACCAGACCTGGCCCCCAACCTCTTGTCTGATATACGTCTTCCCAGACCACGGCAGGCCAGGGAAGCACCGGGTCCAGCCTTCCGCCCACACCCCCTGTGACCCGCCCTCCCAGACGCCGCCTGGGGACCCCGAGCAGCTCCTGGTGGACTTCGCACCTTGCGGCCTCCCGGGGGCACATAAATCACAGCGCCGATGGTTACAGATCTTTTATTCGCAACCCTTTTTGGTTATAGAAATGCCCGGGGTATTGACAGACCCTATTAATGCACTCACTTTTGACCCTGCTTATCGACAACTTGCTCGCTAAGACGACCCTTAATAATCGTAAGTGGATGGGGAGCATAGCTCTCCTGGCAGTGGCCGCCCCCCTGCCCACACGGTTGGGGGAACAAAGCTGGCCTGATGCCAAGATGTGACACCCACCCCCTGCAGTGGGAGGGTCTCCCCCAGCCTCTGGGCTCTTCTGGGGCTGCGAGTTCTCACCACGCTCATCGGGGTCATCATTGACGATGGGAGGCTGGAAGCGTCAGAGGTCATCACCCCCCATTACAGAGCAGAATGGAAAAATCCATCCCGCTGAAAACGGCCGACTCCTCGGCACTTTCTGGGGACAGAAGAACGGCCTGACGTGGAAAAACAGCCCCTGTGTCGGGGTCTCCCTTGGGGCCGGGACCTCGGGGACCGCGGGCCCTTTCTGATCGATGAAGGCGTGGCCTCCCCTACCCCTGTCTTTAATCATTCCGCTCTGCACACAGCATCTGTGGACTCTTCCGCCAACCTGTCAACCAGGGAAGCCCAAGGGACCGCTGTCCCCTTCCCGGTCGGAATCCCAGCCCACGTGTGCCCTCTGCCAAAGGCGCTGTGGAGTGGCCTTAGTTCACGCTCACCACCACCCTCCAGGGTCCCCACTCGCCCCAGGAGTGCTGAGCTCAGAGAGGTCGAGTCTCGGACAGGGATCACACGGCTGGAACTCCCTCCAGGCCATCGGGTCCTGTGGCCTCCGCACAACCGGTTGCATCAGGGCACGGGGTGGCAGTGAGGGGGCAGAGATGGTGAAAGGGAGTGGTCCTCCTCTCCCACCAGGATTGCGTCCAATAGGAGGAAGGAGATGGGGACAGGCCCTGAGTGCCTGGGCTCCGGTCCCAGCTGCTGTGCCAGCTCGAGAGCACCATGCACCAGGTGGTGGGGGGCAGAGAGCCCCCAAAGACGCTGTGCACTTTCTGAACGGGACGCAGTGGCAGCGGCAGCGGTGCCGAGGAACCCGCGCTGGCTGCTGTGAAAGTGGCGCCCGTGGCACCTGCAGTGCCCATGATGCCGCGGCTGCAGCCAGGGCCCCGGGGTGGCTTAGCTCTTAGTGGGAGTGGGGTCGGGGGGGGGCAGGAGCCAGGCGCAGCCAGCCTCCCATCCCCGCCACACTTCACCTTTCCACGCAAAGCCTGGGTCCCTTCTGTGTGCCCAGCTCACTTTCCACAGGTAACGGCGCCGTGGAGAGGACACTGAAGGAGGTCGCAGGCCTGGGCAAACCCAGGGTGAGACCTCCGGTCCTTGAGGACACCTTTAGGGGCTTGCTGGCTAAGACCGGGTGTCAGGTCCGTCCCCCTGCCTTCGGGAGCCTTTGCAGAGCAGGGCCAGGCCATGGGGCAGCGGAAGGAGCCTGAGTCACTGCCGGACAGCCCCAGCTCCCTCCTCGGGGTTTTCGGCTGCAGGTGCCCCGGGCACGCCGCCCACGGCTACTCAGGGATGAGACGCAATTGGCAATGAGGCCCAGCCTCCTCCCAACGGCAGCATGAGCCACAGGGCTGCTGAGGATTGGACTGCCGTTCTGAGACTGCCCCGGCTCAGGCCACGGTCCTCTCCGGGGCTAACCTGTGGCAAAGGTGCTTGACAAACAGCTGCAGACAGACGGGGGGCCCTCCGGGCTACCCTGGCCGCGGGCGGGGTCAGTGGGCCACGTCCAGCCCGTTCGGCCTGGGACCGAAGGGTTGCAAAAATAAACAAAGAAGGACGTGGGACACAGACCACGAACAGCAGGAAAAGCCGAACTCGTTTACTCTCCAGTCCCGCAGAGGAGTGGCATGCCGACCCCGGCCCGCAGCAGCCTTGGATTCATCGGCAAGGCCTCCTGAACATCTGTGGGAACAGAAGGCCAACGGGCCCAGGCAGCGTTGCTCAGCCCACCTGCCAATACCCATGGCAAAGGCGGAATCCCACGCAGAAGCAACCCCTGTGGGCTGTCCAGTGGCAGGTCACCGCGACGCCCTCAGAAGTGCAGAGGACGACATGCCCACAAGCATAGACCCTGCAGCGCCTGTCTCTTGCCCAGGCTTCTGCACAGAGGGTCACCGCCCTTCACTTTCTCATGTGTCTGGGGCCTCATTGCTGCTCTCAGGGTGAGGACAGCCTGCTGCCTGTCCTGTCTGCACTCGGAGACACAGCTGGGACACCCCTGCCCTCCTGGCCGTCGGGGGATGTGCGCACACCTGCTTACCTCCCGTCTCCCAAGCCGTGGAGGCAGAGAGGCCCCCCCCTTCACCCTCCTCCGGTTTTCCCACAGCTGCCCGGTGTGGACCGGCCGCCAGGTTCTCAGAGCCCAGGGGCGGCGGGCCGGAAAACGCCTGCCCACTGAGTCCTGCGCCCCCAGCACGGCAGCCCTGACGGGGTGGGAGGTGCCTCAGGAGCTCATCGGCCTTGTGGTGCGCCTGTTTGGTGGGCGTGACAAGGTCACCCTCTGTCTACAGGACAGACTCGGGAACATGAGCCCTATGAGCGCAGGAGGAGGAGCAGGCCTGTGCTGGGCACTTGGGGTACACGCAGGGCACATGTGGGGCGCCCCCAGGGCCCCTGCCAGCTCCTCGCTGGCCTGCAGGCGATCGACACCTCCAGGGAAGCATGTCCGCCGGCCCTCTCGTGGGCAGAGGCAGCTCGGAGAAGCGCCGACCGCATTTTCAGCTTTCTTGGCCCCAGCAGGGTTTTGAAAGCTCTGTTCTTGGAGCTGGAGACGCTGGTCGGCAGCATGATTTATCCTCTCTTTCCAGAGACTGGGAGGAGAGCGGAGGTTTTCCAGGCCACAAGCCACGCGAAGGTCTGTGAGTGCTGCTGCTGAGGGTGGGGGCAGCATGTCCGGTCCCCAGGGAGGGACGGGGGTGGGTGGGGGAAGGAGANCGACACCTCCGGGGAAGCATGTCCGCCGGCCCTCTCGTGGGCAGAGGCAGCTCGGAGAAGCGCCGACCGCATTTTCAGCTTTCTTGGCCCCAGCAGGGTTTTGAAAGCTCTGTTCTTGGAGCTGGAGACGCTGGTCGGCAGCATGATTTATTCTCTCTTTCCAGAGACTGGGAGGAGAGCGGAGGTTTTCCAGGCCGCAAGCCACGCGAAGGCCTGTGAGTGCTGCTGCTGAGGGTGGGGGCAGCATGTCCGGTCCCCAGGGAGGGACGGGGGTGGGTGGGGGAAGGAGACAGAGAAAGATCAGAGAGAGATGGGGTGAGGGAGAGACAGTGAACGAATCACACCCAGGAGACCCTGCTTGGCAGGGCCTCGGAGAGCTGGGGCCGATGAGGGTGGGTGGGCTGCTGGGTGAGGACACGTCCCTTCATCAAGGACAAAATGCCCACTCGGACCCAGGGGTCTGCAGAATCACTGGGCAAGGAAACCCCAGGCACCCTGCCTCTCCCGACGTGGCACGTATGGCTCGCATGCACGCCCACCGGCCACCTCTGGCTCGCTTCCCTCCCCTAGGACAATCTGCTTTTTCAGGTGTCAGTCCCCAGGAGCTGCACAGATGCGGGTTCCCCCTCGGCTTCCCCTTTGTCATTGGCTGTTCGAAGGAGCAGCAGACCAGGTCCCCGTGCGCTCGGCTGTCACCAATCGGCCGCCCGGAGCACCTCCGCTCAGCAGCTCACGGCTGAGACACCACAATCTTTTTACCCAATTTTCCAGCTGAGTTGACGGCGGCCTGTGAAGGTCAAGGAGCTTGCCCGGGGTCGCCGAGTAAAACAGCTAAGCCTCTGGGCTCAGGACAAGGATGCAGGGCTCGGGTGCCTTGTTCCTAATCGCCTAACCAAAGGCTCTTTCATAAATAATAGGAGCAACACACGGCTTCGTTTTGCTCTGGAGGATGAACTCCCCAAACAGCCACCGGGGCTGTGGCAGGCAACGGGGATAGGAGCCCAAGGAGGACCGGGGGCTTGCAGCACCTCGAAGGCACCGATCTGCACCCCACGTCGCCCAAGGACCCGGCAGAGGGTCCGAGGGCCAGAGCGTGTACTGAGGCTGACGGCTCTCAGTCTCTTACGAAGCGCACGAATCGCCTCTTTCACACCCAACGCCTGTCCTTAAAGTGCTTTATGACCCGACATCCACCGATCCAATTAGCAAAAGACACCGGATCTGCCTCATTAGTAATTTGAGGCTTTGTTCTGTCTCAGTCTGAAGGACGAACGGCCTCGGATGTTGGCCGGAGTAACTGGTACGGTTAAGAGAAGTGACGGGAGGTCAGCCGGGGGTCTGACTCCTGGCCCCCCAGGACGGGCGGGGCGCGTCTGGGGCGTGTAAGCGCGCCCCGGCTTCCTCTCGCTCCCACGCTGCGGTCCACAGCTGGCAGCCCCAACATCAGGAAGGGGAAATATTTATTTTTATTCGAAGCTGAGAGGCAGAGCAGTAAGGAACCTTGTTATTAAACCCCACCAGCCCGACTCTGCAGAAAATCTCAAAACGCGACGCCGAGGATTGATTGCACGTTTTTTTTTTTTTTTTTTCTAATCGGGTGCCAGAGGCGTGTGGTGGGGAAGGACGTCTCGGGCAGGCCTTTGCCAGCCAGCGTTTCTGCCTCTGTCTCCGGGCGAGCAGTCGCGTCGCGGAGACGGAGAGGTGGGGCCTGCCGATCTAGATGAGAGCTCCAGGCGTACGGCGCCCGCGACCAGGGCCGGGGCCGGGTCTGTGGGCAGTGTCGGGCCTCGGGGGCCGCTGGGAGCGGGGGACATTTCTGCAGGCACAGCCCGGTGCCCCGCGTACTGCTGCGTGGAGGCCCCCGTCTCACAGGTTGTCAAACTGCAGAGCGAGTTCTAAGAAACTGAGCGGCTTCCCCACACTTCTTGGGGCAGCAAAACTGACTCACTCTTGTTTTAGTGGTTTTTATTTTGTTTATGAGGAAGCCCAGCAAACTCACCCCTAGGCTTCCCCTACTAGCCAACCCCCCCCCCCCCCCCCCCGCCACCGGCTCTGGACAGCAAGGAAGGTGGTCCCAGCTTGACTTCCTGCCCCCAAATCCACCGGAAGGAAGGAGCTGCGATTCCACCTAAGGGCCCTTAAACCTGTCAAGCTACTGGGCACCGCCCACCCTCCTCAGGTGAGCCCTGCCGGCAGTGACCCGCACCGGTTGTCCCCAGCACCACTGCGGTACCAGTAAGTCACCTGCGCAGATGAACATCACCCTTGAGCACCCGGCGCCCGTGTTTCTGTCCATTCTGCGTGGTGCCCACGTGTCTGGCCGTCCCGGCTCCGCCCCCAGCCCAGCAGCTCTGGTTGTGGGACCTACATGTCTGGGGGCGAAGCTGTATTTCCTGCTCGCCACCGAGACGGCCCAGCAGCAGCGGACTCCTGACTTCGCCCCAGAGTCTGATTTAGACGGAGCCTCTTTGCAAGTCCTTGAAAAGTGGAGTTATTTTTTTCCATTCCATGTCAAAATAAAGTTAGAATTCTTTAAGTCTCAAAGCCTCATCTCTTTTTGGATCTTCCTTGTATTTCCGGCCGCGTGGGCCCATGAGTGCACGGGCACACACCACAGGCACGTACACGCGTGCATGCACGCACAAGCGTATGCACACACAGGCAGGGCCTGCCCATCCAGGCAGGTGGGGAGGAGGCCCCTGGGTGCTCGAGGAAGGTAGGGCGGACGGGGAGACCTGGGTGCAAACATCTCAGAAACCTCTTCAAAATATTTGGGTTTGTCAAAGCCCCAAACCACCGTTTGCCAGGCACTGCTCCGGCTAGCGCTGGGGCCCGCGGGTGTTTTAAAGGAAATGAAATCCGTGTGTTTCTGATTTATTTATACTTAACTCATCAAAATGCTGTTTTAAGGGGCTGCTCTGCGTCCAAATGCCCTTTGTGCAGTTTTCCCTTCCAAACTGAAAGCCGTGCTCTGCCAAGCGTGCATGACCTTGAACGCTAACGGTTTCAAGGCCCACTCGAAAACCCAGTTCGGGAAGTCCAAACAGACTTGAACCAGAACTCACGGGGCCGCCCCCGCCCTGCCCTCCCCCCTCCCCCCCTTCCAGAAACCTGGGACCCACTAGGAAGGCAATGCCCCTGGGCCCCGCCAGCTTTTTGCTCTGAAGCCTCCATCCGAGCAGGGTGACCACGCGCCCATGTGACCAGTGTCCCGTGACACTGTGCCTGATGGGAATGAGCAAGTTCTCCAGACACGAGGGTCCCTGCCTGTTCTGGGGATGAGGGGCAGCCTTCCCGGGAGGGGCAAAAGGCCTCTCGGGTCCTGTGCAGCCCACAACGCCTCTTAGCCCTTCTGCCTCCGGGGGGGTGGGGGGGGACGGCCCATTGCAGGTGGCCAGGGGCGCACACTCAGTGCCCAACTAGGTGCCCGACTCAGTGCCAGGAAAAGGTTTTCTCTGCAGGGCGGGAGGGGCCAGAGTCCCGCCCGAGGCCAGGTCCCTCGGGAGAGGACCGGGCTGGGGGACCCATTGCCGGGCCTGCACCAGGGGGGGCGAGATATCTATTTCTGGCCGATTTCATGCAATGGCCTTCAATGATGAACTTGATTGCTTTTTTGGTGCATGATAGAAAATCCTTTATCCCTGTAGCGTTTGATTGTGTCCCCTGGAAGTTTCCGTATGCATCACGGCCCTGCTGCCCCCAGCCCCACAGGGGAACCATCTGAGGGGCAGTAAATGTCCACTCTAATTATTGATGCTTTCAGGGAAATTGATTATCTATTTGAGGGGCAGAGCACGCTGGTGTGTGCCGCCTCTTCCCCAAAGACAGACCGCTCGATGAAGCAATGGATTTTCTATTGCGCATAACAGTTCCCACACCGACACCCTGTTATCGTAACGTCTGAGGAATGCGTTCAGGCCCCCCAAGCAGGTGGGAATCGCCTGTCTCTTGGGTCTGTTCACAGGAATGCGAGCCGAGAAAAGCAAGGAGACTGCAAACCACGGCCGCGCAGTGGGGCCGCCTCCTTCCCGGCCACTCCTCTCGTCCCGTGGCTGCCGCTGAGTGCGTGGGACCCGTGGCACCAGGGCTGTGCTTTACAGTGAGACCGGCTCCCGGGGCTGTGATATCAATGTGCGGTCTGAGCCGACGCCAAGGGTGGGCACGCCTCTGCGGTCCCCGGGGCGGGGGGGGGGGGGGGGAGCGGGCGCGGNTGGGGGCCCCGGGGGGGGGGGGGGGGGGGGGGGAAGCGGGCTCTGCGTGCGTCGGATCGGATCTAAGGGAAAACACAGATCCAGGCAGTTGTGTTCCACCGGGGATGCCTCGGACACTGGTGCCCGGAATGCCTCCGTCATCTCGTCACAGCTCAGAGCGGTCCTTGTGCGCGGGGTGGCGGTGCCTGAGTGTAGGGCCTGTGCCCCCGCCGGCTGCGGAAGGAGCGGAGACAGGAGATGAACTTCGGCTCCCGGGGCCCCTGCCGTGAGTCAGGAGATAACAGGTGTTGTAAACTCGAGAGACGCTTGCCCCCCACGAAAATCGATACCAGCTCCCGGTCCACCCTGGAAGGCTGCGCCCTGAGTGGGCCGGGGGGTGTGCACGTGACCGTTCCCAACTGCAAAGGGAGGATTGTTTGGGCTTCCTCAGGGTGGCGGCGGATGCGGCGCACCTGGGGGCAGGTGATCCCATGCAGACACACCCCCTTGCCCTTCGGAGAGTCGGCAGACAGACGGTGAGGGCAGTGGGCAAGCTCACCCTGTCCCCAGCCTCCTTGGGACGCACAGCGCCCAGGGTCAGCTGGGGACTGGTGGGCGGAGGCAGGCGGGGCGCACACCCTCCGGCGGCCACAGGGCTGGGCAGGCACTTTGGTTCTCACTGTCCACCCTGGCTGCCCACAGCCTAGGGCCCCATCGAGAGGATCCAGGGGCTTTGCCAAACGCCCACGCCTAGACCCTCCCGGGAGGCCTCAGGTCACGGGGCTGGGCCAGCAGGGCCCAGGCACGTCGCTGCCACCCTGGAGCTCGGCATGGGCGGGAAGCAGGCCCTGCCCTGCAAGACGGCGGGGGACGAGGCCCACTCTGCAGGGCCGAGGACCAGCCAGCACCGCCTGAAGCCCCCGGAAGGAAGGAGGAGCAGTTGAAGACAGCCTGAAACCCGCCCCTCTCACCGGGTGGAGGGAAGGAGAGAAGGAGGGGCCTTCTGGGGAGGCAGCCCCCAGCCCTCCAGCTGCCCTGCAGGGGACTGGGGAGCTTCAGCGGAGCCTCCAGAGCCAGGGCAATGGGCGGGGCCACTGCCTCCCACGGCCAGTTCACTCCTCACAGCCAGCTTTCCCACTGGGCTGTTTGTTCTAGGGGCAGGATGGGCCCCAGGCGACCTGAGCTCAAGGTCGCAGCACCTGCCACAGAAATGGCCCAGTGGCAGCACCTGGGACAGCCCTTCCTCGCTCTCACGCTGCTCCAGCACTGCGCCCAGAGGCCTCTGCCCGGAGCCCTGGGTGCAGGGCATCCCCAGAGCCGAGAGTGACAAGCGGCTTCCTGAGGTGTCCTGTCCATGCTCAGCCCTCCCGAGTTTTCCTGTAAAGTCTGTGCCCCCCCCAGTTTGGAGGGGCCCCAGGTCCTGGGCCTCAGAATGAGGGGCTTCTCCAGGAGGGACTTCCATGTGCACATATGTGCCTGTGGGTGCATGCATGCGTTTGTCTTCACACCAGCATGTGAGCACATGTGCACACATGTGTGTATGCACACACATGCATGTCACCTGGCACCCAGGCTCTGGAGAGCTCAGGGCCGAGCAGGAAGGGGCCGAAACGCCGCTGTGCCTCCACTCTGTGGGAACGGCGCCGTGCGCATTGCGCATTGGAGCCAGACTTCCCTGCGACCGCGGCCTGGGCGGTCGCTTTGTATCTTCACTGGGAACACACAGCCCTGACCAGCGTGGGCCCTCTCCCACATCTGTGGGAGGACAACGCATCCAGGCAGCTCTTCACGTCCCTCAGGAGAAGCCCCCTGCACACCATCTCATTTGATCTGCTCCCTTGCCCTGGGAGGCAGAGGCTCAGAGAGGTTAGGTGGCTTGTCTGAGGCCACACAGCGTTGACAGCGCACACGTCCTTGGAGGGCCCACGTCTAGGCCTCTGCTTCTGTAGTCAGGAGGCCGTTTCCTCCGAGGCCAGAGCGAGGTGGAGGTGGCGCAGCCCTGCCGCCCGTCTGCAGTGTCCCCCCCCCAGCGAGGCTGCACATCAGCAGTAGCCATCGCAAATGCCAGGTCCTGGCCCCAGCTCCAGCTGCCCCAGTCCTTCGCCGAAAAGACCCTCTGGGGGAGTAAAATGAAGCCTCCCCCCAGACGGGGTCTGCCCAGTTGGCCCACGTGTCCCGAGTCCCAGAAGCCACGGGTGCCCCGCCCCCTGCGTGCTGCGTGGCTGGCAGATGCCAGCTCGGCTGGGGTGGGAGGTGTCCCTCCTGGGCTGGGCCTGCCCGAGTGAGCTGTCCTTTCCTGGCCAGGCGCCTGTCTCTAAGAGGTCACGGGAAGGGCCCCAAGGAGGCCAAGCCCAGCCTGGGCTCTGCATTCCTGTTCGCCCAGCTGCTGTGGGACTCTGTCCATCGGAACGGCTTCCAGGCTGGGCCCGTCCAGACCATTTGAAGGGCACCACCCGGCCTTTCTGGCAGGGGAGGGCCAAGGGTCAGCCCAGGTGGACAGCAGGGCGTGATGGTGGGGGAGCCACCCCTCAGCTATCCTGGCCCACTGCCCACCACGGATGGGCAGGGCCAGAACCCCGAACCAGGAGGAAGCCCTGCGGAGGGACTGCTGGCGTGGGCCGAGCCCAGGAACAAGGTGTTTTCAACAGGCTCCCGTGGGCACATGAGGAGCGCCTGCTCGCTCACAGGAGGCTGGCGTCTGGAGGGGCGGCTCAGCCGGGGCCTTCGATGTCTGAGGTCACATGGTCCAGGGTTTTCAGGGCAGGCGTGTTAACACCTGTGGCCAGCGTGGCTGCCCCCCATTTCCCAAAGGAGCCCCCTCTAGTGTCCTATGCTATGCCAACTTGGTGCGTCCCGGGGTCCTCGAGGCCAGAGGACACTCTGCTCTCCTGGGAGACCCACGGGAGGCCCACTCACAGTGGGGACACTGTGCCCGAGATTCAGTGAGGAACCCCACTCTGAGCCCCCAGCCCCCACCAGCTGCACGGTGGGGACCCGGCGAGGGAAGTGGGCGGGTGGGCCTGGCCGCCCTGAGGAACGGTGTCCAGCAGCCCCCGTCCTGGGCCTGTTCAGTCATTAACTGCACGGGACATTATCTGGTTCTGAATCTGCTGGGCGCAGAGCGGCAGCCAGGCTCCAGGAGAGTTTCACCGTCCTGTCCCGGACGGCGCAGACGGGCCGGGGCAATCATTAACCCGGCCCCGCCGCTCTCGGGCCGAAGACGGTCCTGCCCCGACAAAGGCACGCCAGCCCCGCCCTCGCCTCCCACGCTCGGACCCCTCCCCCCGCCGGCCCCGCCGAGGGGAGGCGGAGAAAGCAGGTCCTCCGGGAGCTGGCACGGCAGACAATGCGAGTCTTGTGTGAGTGATTCAACGCAGCGGCCAGTCAATCTGGTTTCTGGGCCCGCTGCCCTGACCCTCTTTGGAGAGGCTCGCTCCGCAGCCCAGTGTGAAGCGCTTCCTTTCAGGGCCTGACACTCCGCAGATTGAGACGTCAGCCTGGTCCAACTGCAGCAAATTAGCCATTTTTCTTTTGCTAATTGCAAATAAAAATGTTTGCCGAGGGAGCCGTTTATCGGCATGCGGTTCTCGGTTTCTGTGCACCAGAGGGCTGCGTGGAAGGTGCTTCCCGGGGTGCTGTGCACCCTGGGGTGCCCCTCAGAGCAAATTCTAAGGAGGGTCCTGGCAGCTGTGTGCCTGACAACCCCACCCAGCTCCCCTGGGGCCTAGGCACCCCTCCCATCCTCCGGCTGTCCTGGGGCCACTGTACACCTCCAGAAAACCGTCAGTGTGGGGAGGTAACTCCCTGCCCAGGGGACCCTGGGGGAGAAAGCCCTGGGCTTGGAAGAGGGAAGCAGAAAACCAGGGGTTAACGGCCCAGGGCAGCCCACACCTTTCCCAGCACAGACCGGTCTCTGCAAAGCCGGCTGGGTTATCGCGTCTCCGAATCTCTGCCCACCCTCGCCCAGCACCCACCCAGGGAGGGATGTTTTCCGGCCTCCCTCTGGCCTCCAGGGGACTTCCGGTTCTGGCCATCTCTGTCAGTTCAAGGTGCAAAAGGCCCCCATGTCTGCACAAGGGGACACAGCCCCTGCAGGGATGAGGGGGGAAATGAAACCTCTTGTGCTGATTGGAACAAAGCGAGAAACAGCCACGTGGAGGCCCTGAGGGTCCCTTCCTAAGGAGACTGGCCGGGGACCTTCCGGCTGAGTGCGGCACTGTGGAAGCCTGAGGTACATAGGCCCACGCACACCCACCTGGGCACAGACATCTGCGTGCACGCCTGCCCCCTGGGGGCCTGTCTGGGTGGGCACGTGCCTGTGGGTGGTGCTGACCAGAGGCCCGGCCCCTCCCGCCGCCCAGGGCCCCTCGGGAATCGGGCCCGTTGGGCCAGCGCGGAAAGGGTTACCCTGCTCCCCTCCCTGTCTTTCTGATGAAGCATTTGACAGCCATGCCTAATAATTCTTTCTGCTGGGCTTTTTCCTTGATGTCTTTATGTGAATATGAGGCCGGAATGAAAGGCTTTGGGGGACCCCCACGAGAGAGGAAAAGTACGAACCAGGGAGGAAGAAAGAGCGTGCCCCGGGCCCCCCGCTGAGCGCCAGGCACCTCCCCTGGCAGTCCAGGACTTGGCTCCGGAGGCCCTTTGTAAGTGGAAATGAGTCGTCTTCACTTGGCCGCGACAATAGGTGTTTTGTCAGAGGGGCGGGGTGGGGGGTCAGCAGCCATGAGGGGCTGCCCCCAGGGCCTGCAGATGTTGGGCGAGAGATGATTTATTGTAGCAGTGTCTTCGGTGCATTTGGCTACCTTCCCAGACCCCAACATCGGTGGCGGAGGAGGACAGCGAGGGGGAGGGGGCGCTGGCGCTGGGCGGTGCAGGCCAGGGGACCCGACACCTCGTTTGGGGCGGCGGTGCTGGGGTGCGAGGCCCCGCGCGGGCAGCATCCCCGATACTGCAGGCCAGAGGGAGAGGGTACCTCAGCCCCTCCCCAAGGGGACTTGGGAGAACCCGAGGAAACCAGGCTGAGCCCTTGGAGACGCTGCCCCATCGGGACAACAAAGATGGAAGAGAAGGGTCAGGAGGAGCAGCCCCAGAGACCCGGGGACAGAGGAGCTGTGACGTCGGGGGCAACAGTTTGCTTTTGGAAGGAGCCACTCGGCGACACGTTTGCAGTTCCAATGTCCTCACCCTGCGCCGGTGTTCGGGGACGCACCTTTGCCAAGTCCCCTCCCGAAGGCCCATGTTCATCCGACTCAGGAGCGGAAAGGGGCCCTGCACCCCTGGGCTCTGACCCGGACTAAATCCCACCTAGGACCTCTTCCTCGAGGTCCTGGCTCCTGTCACCCCAGACTAATGAGTCGGAGGGGGTGGGCGAGGGCACAGCCCAGCAGCCTCTGCAGGGCTTTCTGGACTAAGAGAGCCTCCAGCCACCAGTGCAGCCCCATGACCACAGCCACCAAGGCCCCACATAAGCCCCAAGCCGGCGCCTGGCTCGACCCTCAAGGGGTCAAGGCCGTTCTGGGTCATTTCCAGTGATGCGAGATGGCCACCTGACTACTCGCCCACCACCCAAAACCACAGCGCAGCCCTGAGGAGGGACAGCTCCACGCTGGGCCTCTCTGTCCCCTGTTAGAAAAAGCATTGAACTGGGACTGGGGGCACTGGCCTGAGGACGCTCCGTCAGAGCCACCGTCCTGGCTCCAGCTGGGGTTCTTCCCCCTCGTGTCCTTGGAACATTCCGGTGAGGAACAGAGCTGGACCTGAGTTTGATGACAGGGAGGAACCCGGCGGGGTCCAGAGCGGTGGCCCTGGCCAAAGACGGGAGGGAGCTGGAAGTTGGGGTAGGTGCTGGGATGGGGGGCACATGTCCTGGACTGACCGTCGGCGGCCTGTGGGCTCCAGTTTGCTGCTGTGGACAACGGCCTCCTTGTGTGACATCGAGGTCGATCTGAATGTCTTTGGACCCAGGATGGGGCCTGCACCATCTTTTCGTGAGGCGAAAGGGGGTCAGAACGCCACGGCTCCGGGCTCCCCCTCCGGGTCTGGGCAGGTGCAGAGACTCCCACCCACGGGGTGCCCGCAGGGTTTGCCGGCCTGAGCCCCAGGCAGCGGGCAGCAGCCTCCCAGAAGCCCCGCGGGGCTGCGCCCTGCCCCGGATGCAGCCCGCCCGGGCAGGGCCCACTCCCCGGGCCCCGGGGCACTGATGGGGCCCTGCCCTGAGCGGACATGAGAACCACTCGGGGCTTTCTGTTCCCTGGACACTATTTGGACGCAGCCCGTCCAGCGCCTCGAGGCCTGGCGACGGGCACACCAGCGCAAATCCCCCCCGACCCTTCCCTGGGATGTGCTGGGGCATTTTTCCCAGGGAAAGAGAGTGTGGCCTTTGTGCGCGGCCCGGCCGGCCCGGGTTACAGTAGAGATTAATCCCGAACAAGAGACAAGGACCACAGACAAAGAGCATCATACACTTCACTTTTCAATGGATGTTTTCATAAATGTATGAATAATTTAAATTATCATTGCCGGGTATTTATTCGAGTGTTTCAGGGGGAAAATGCCTCGTCTTTTTGCTCCCTCGATTCTTTTCATTTTTGTCTCATCTCTTTTATGTGCTGCATGGGCTGTTTTCTTGCCATCTGAATCGGCCGGGGACAATGGGATGTGGAGGCGGCGGGGGCGCGGAAGAAAGCCGTCCTTGTTGGCGTGTCGTGCTTGACGGTGATTAATGAGGGCGCGGACACGGGCAGAATCTGTGAGAGCCAGGGGGCTCGGAGGCCCGAGGGCGCCGAGGCGAGGGCAGGGGCTGCCAGGGGAAGGCCGCGGCCATCCCTCCACGCCCAGTGGGAAAGGGCAAAGGGGGCGCCGGGGCCTGAAGCCACAGTGCCGGGACCGGCACCGGACCGGTCCTCCGAGGACGGGGCGCCGGGAGGGGGTCCGGGTCCCCGGCACCCACTGGGCAGAGGGGTAACGAGCCGCGGCCACCATGGGGGGGGGCACCCGCGTGCAGCCCACCTGCCCTCGCTCGCCTGCTGCCTGCCTCTGGGACGCTCCGTCCTCGGTCAAGCGGTGGGGGGCTGGCCTGGGATGATGCCCCCACGGGGACACGGGCACCTTGCCTATCGCCGGGGCCTCCCTACACACCCGAGAGACGGGCACCGTCTTTCCGAGGCCCCTTTGACTGCCACCCGAAGCCTCAGCCCAGAGCTCGGGACGGACCTTGGAGATTAATGACAGTAACGGGTCCACAAGCCGGACGGTGCTATTAAATGGCCTTGCCATGACTGCCCGGGCAGCTGGAACAACACCTTCAGCCCCCGGGGCATGTCCGTCTACACAGGCCCCTGGTCCTAGTCCTGCTGCTGCTGCTGACCTCCCAGGTCGGGGGCTCTGAGGGGGCGCCTCACGCCAGGGTCTCAGGACCTGCCCGTGAAAAGGCCTGCAGCGCTCACTCGGGCCGTGGCTGCCCTTGGTCAAGGTCACGGTTGTCCCCACTTCCCCGGCTGTGGGCATCCCCCTTCTGATGAGGGAAATGCCAGCCTGGGGCCAGGCCCCGGCAGAGTGCGGACACGGCGTCACCACCCGAGATGCTGGCTCTTGAGGTGAAGTTGTTCTTACCCTGCAAGGTGACTCTGTGGTCACTCCTGCCAGGGCTGGGCTCCGGGGCCTGCGGAGCTGACCAGCGCTCGCCCTCCGAAATCGGAGGCAAGCTCCCTGCACCCTGGGACCTGAGAGGAGCTCCTCCTGCCTGGCCGAGGGGAGGGCACTGGAAGTTTCCAGGGGCGCCGGGCCCTTTGCCGGTCTAGGGGTCCCTGGCTTGTGTCCATCAGCAGGATCAACCTGTCTGCAGAAGGAGGCCAGAGTGCCGCTTCCTCATTTCCTCGCCTTTGGAAAGGAACTGTCCCAGAAATGCGTCTTCTCTCTCTGGTCATTGCTGAACCCCCGGGTGGGTCGTGCGCCCCCCAGAAAAGGGGTCGCATGCAATGAGACCAGTGGGTTCCTGACAAGTCTGCCCTGGCGGCCACACGAGCCTTGGACACGTGTGGGGCGCAGCTCTCAGCGGCTCCATTGTGTTCGCGGGCCACTCCCTCCGCCCGCGTGCTTCCGGATTAATGTCCCAGGCCCCGCGGCCCTGATAGGGATCTGGAACCAGGATTAATGGAGGGCAGTGAGGCCACATGGAGGGCACCACGTGGTCTGGCGCGTCCTCCGTCTACAGCCCTGGTGGTGACCTTGATGGCGGGTGACCTCAGAGGGACCTGTGGTCCCGGAAACACTGCCACCTTTGCTGGAGAGTGGACACTATCTATCAGGCGCCCTCCACCCCTGGGAACCCTGGGACGACCGGCAGTGCAGAGGGCCCCTCAGGAACAAACTGCCATCTGCCAGCTTCCACTTTGACCAGCCGGGGCCCCTCCCCGGGACGGGCCCCCCCTGGCCAGCCATGTTCAGAGAAAAGTCAACACAGACTCGCCCGCCCCCAGGGTGGGGGAATGGGACCGGCACCCCGAGTCCCCGAAGCTGAGATGCCGGCAGTGCCCGGCGGGGAGCACTTGTAGCTCCCAGGCCCGTGACAAGCCTGAGTGGCAAATTACAGTCATCACGATTCCACAATTACAACAGCTGAGCGGACCACCGGGGGCCCTGGCCCCGCCCCGCAAAGCCTTCTTCCTAACAGGATAGGTGGGGCTGTTTGCGTCAGCAAATTAGGCCCAAGCGGGCGGGTGCAGGCCTTGACGGCGCGCCCTGTGTAATTCACACAGGCCGGGAAGGTGTCTCTTCCTCGCGTCACCGAGCGAGTCTTGTCTACCAGCTCACGTGGGGGCCTGTGCCTCCGTGTTTGGTGTGGCAGCCCCTTCTGACTAACGAGGGGCTGCCCGCGCCCGTAGGATGCGGTCTAGGCAGCTCAGGCAAGCGAATGAGGGGACGGTCCCTTCCTCCCCAGGTGACAGCCATCCTTTGATGGGCAGTCCCTCCGAACCCCCAGCCTAGGGATCTTTGGCAGGGTGCTTTTCAAACAGTGAGGTGGCGGGTTGGGCGGTGTGGTATCCCCGGAAAAGACAATATAGCAAATGTTCAAGGCCCTGTCCCAGAAATAAAGACCAGCTGGCCTGTCCAAGGGGGACATTTAGAAACTGCCCCTGGGTGCTGAGATTTAGGGGCCTGGCGGAGACCTGGGAACAGGGGGCGACAGGGGACAGAGCCGGGTGCAGAGAGGCGGAGAGACCTGCCTGGCGGGCTTCACGTTGTGCAGGGCACACGCACTGTGAAATGTGGCCTGTCAGGAAGTAGCACTGGGGCCCGGTGCCGTGTTGGGGATGTCACCGTGCCTTACGAGACTCTGGAAGCACAGGGTGCCAGGCAGGGCCTCAGGGAGCCGGAGGGGGAGGTGCTTCAGGCCCCTGCTGTCCCCATCGGGGTCCAGCCCCACCCCATCCAGGCTGGGCTCCCAGAAGTCCTGCTGTGGCCCCACCTCAGCCCACCGATCCTCCCCCTCCCCCCTCGGCCGGGCCAGGAGGCGTCCAGATCACCTGAAAAGGCAGCCCCGAGGGTGACCCGGGCCCTGAGCCCCCGGAGGGGACAAATGAGATGCTTAACTAGTGCAAACCGCGTGAAAGGGGCAGGGAAGGGACGAACAAAGCTGCCGCCAATTTGCTCTTTTGGGCTTTGTGTGAGCTGGCCCCTTTCCCAGCGTCCCCCCATTGAAGGGGGCCGAGCAAGGCCCTTCCGCGGCTCCGAGGGTTTTCACCGGAGGCTGAATGGAGTGCAAATTAGCGGAGCCTCAGGAGGCTTGTTACTGTCACTCCCGAGTGACGTCCAAAGGCAACGAGCGGATTAATCAATCTAAAGAACGACCCATTATCAGGCCAAGGTAGGAAACTATTTATTGTCTCCGCTTTCATGTCCGTCCCTGCTGCCCGCTGCGGCGCGGCGTCCTCGGGGAAGGCGCGCCCCCTCCGCCCCCGACCCCGCACGCTGAGCTCAGGCCCTGGTGCACGGTGGGCCCGCACGAACGCGTGAGACACCCCAGAACGCACGCGGAGGCACCCCTGCACACCATGCCCCCCAGTCGTGGAGCAGGAGGACAAGGGGGGCCCGATGTGACTGGTTGTCAGGACACTGATCCCCGGAGCCCCCAGCTGGCCCAGAGTCTCCGATGTAGGCCAGTCGGCCTGTTCTCGCGGCTCGCCTGCAACCTGCGTCCCATCCAACACAGATCAAGTCCCTGGCTTCCCACCGTGAGCTGGGCCCTGGTCCTATCAGGCCCGGGCAGGGGCGGGGGGGCAGCGCTTCTCACGAGTGACTCCCACTTCCTGCTCAGAAGCAGAAAGCAGCGCCAGCAACCCGACCCCACCAGACCGGACCGAGGGCTAGGGGACCAGCCAGCACCCGCGGATGGCCATCTCCACGCGGCATGAGCCTGAGGACCGAGGGCGTGAGCGAGTGAGGGAGCAGGCGTCCGAATGAACGACCTAGCGATCAGCAAATACAGGTCTCAGAACTTCACAAAACACAAATACCCACCAAGTAAACAGACAAACACACACATCTGATGAGTAAGCAAATATGACACAGAAGCAAATACCCAAGTGAGTAAATAAACACGTGTGTGATGAGTGACCAAGTGACACCTGGTGAGTGAGTGTGTACTTGTGTGTCTAATGGGTGGGTGAGGATCTGAGGGGTGAGTAACGCACATGGAATGAGGGACTAAGTGAGCGCACACGTCTCAAGGTCCAGGAGGCGGAGCCCCCGCCCTGGGGAGCAGGCCCGACCTGCCAGGGGCCGTTCCTTCGTGTTCTGGTGCCTTCCACACAGAACATGGTACCGTGCATCCATGTATGTCTCGGGAAAACTGTGTCGACTTCCATGTGTGGCTTAAGGTACTGGGGTTGGAACCGAAGGTGACACGCAGCCTCCCCCCGCGTGGGTGGGCACACGGCCTCCTTGGGCCCCCGCGTCCCCGCCCATCACAGGGAGGGCACTCACAGCCACCCCTCCGCTCTGCTGCAGTCACAGGGGTGACGTCTCCACCTTCGAGGGCCTCGCCGGGAGCGCTGTCTGCCCGCCAAGCCAGCACGAGATCTCATGGCGGGAATGCACACGGCGCAGGGGAAGCTCTAAGTTCCGGTATTTATTCAATCCATTTGCTGTTGTAGACATGCCTGGCTTGTTTTATTTTATTTTTAGAGGGAGGGGAAGGGAAGGAGGGAGTAAGAGAGGGAAAGAAACATGGATGTGACACAGAAACACCAATCAGTTGCCTCTTGTATGCACCTCGACTGGGGACCGAACCCATAACTCAGGCTTGCACCCCGACCAGGCATCAAACCAGCCACCTTCCGCTCTGCGGAGCGACGTCCAACCCACTAAGCCACACCACTCGGGGCCCTGGGTTCCTTCTCACAATAAGGTTAAATTAACAGTCGCTCCTTTTTCTGTAGCCGAGAAAGACACGTGGCCTCAGAGCGTCCCAGGTCTCCCAAATGTCCCCGCACGGGGCCCCAGGGTTTTCTATGTCACTCGGGGACCCCGGAGAGGACCAGCGTGAGAACGAGCCTGGCGCACTCGTGGACCCCGGCACGGGTCCCCGGACAGTTAGCAGGCAGCCTGGGGCAGCAGCTTTTCCAGAATGTCGGCCTCCGTGGAGCCCGCTTCGGACCCACCCTCAGCCAGAGCTCAGGCGGGGGCCCGCCGGCAGTCCTGCCGTCCACGCCAGCACACCCCTCCCAGGCAGGAGGTGCGGTGTCCATGGTGAATCGGTGTTGACGACGCTCCCGACTGGGAGTGCTGGAACACCCCCCTGCCCCTCCACGCTTCCGCCGAGATGGGCACATGGGAATGGAGGCTCTGGGCAAAGCCACNAATGTCCCCGCACGGGGCCCCAGGGTTTTCTATGTCACTCGGGGACCCCGGAGAGGACCAGCGTGAGAACGAGCCTGGTGCACCCGTGGACCCCGGCACGGGTCCCCGGACAGTTAGCAGGCAGCCTGGGGCAGCAGCTTTTCCAGAATGTCGGCCTCCGTGGAGCCCGCTTCGGACCCACCCTCAGCCAGAGCTCAGGCGGGGGCCCGCCGGCAGTCCTGACGTCCACGCCAGCACACCCCTCCCAGGCAGGAGGTGCAGTGTCCGTGGTGAATCGGTGTTGACGATGCTCCCAACCGGGAGTGCTGGAACACCCCCCTGCCCCTCCACGCTTCCGCCGAGATGGACACATGGGAATGGAGGCTCTGGGCAAAGCCACCCTCACGCCCAGCTCTGGCTGCCTGCCTGGCTCTCCAAGGGGACGTGGAAGTGACCGTCACAAGCGTCCCCAGGAAGGGGAGCCGGCTGTCTGCAGTATGCCTGAGGTCACGGCGGGGCAGGTGTGGGGCTCTGGCCGGTCCTGCCAGGCCGAGGGGCGTACCCAGTGTTGCTGTCGGACATGGGTCATTTTCTGGAATCCCGTGGAATTCCAATGTGACTACTCCGTGTCCCCTGCTTAGGGTTCGCTCCCAGCCCTAGGGCCTGTTCCCTTTCTGTGGGGCGGAGCCTTTACCAGGTCAATGATTAATCTTTCCTGTCACTGGCCCAAAACTTGCCCGTATTTTGACTACGACATTCAGACACTGCCTGATGCCCACACCCCCGGGGAACACAGAGCCCCTCCTTCTGAGCTCTCTGGGAATCCCAAGGCATCCCACCGGAGTGAACACCATCAGCCAGTCCCCACCTGGGCAGACGGTGGGTGCAGGGGGTGGGAATAAGTCACCACTGGGACCACGGAAATGACCTTCGAGGTGATGAGAAACTTAAAGCCAGTTTATGTGAGCAGAAACACAGCCCCAGCTTCCCTCTCGATCACCAAGACGCTCCACCTCTGCCCAGGGTCCTGGGGGAGACCCCCCGGCTGTGTTCAGCCCATGCTGGCCGGCCCCCATCCCTCATGCCGTCTGAGGTGCCCCCACCTCCTGGCCGTCACATACCCTGCTCAGCCCCGGAGAGTGTGAGTCACACACGTGTCCCCTTCCAGGGCTGCACAGAGGCCGTGGAGAAGGGTGAAGGGGTGCAGGGCGGCAGGAAGGCACCTTGTCCACTCTCTCCACATCTCTCCTGGCGTCTCCTGGACACCTGCCTGGAAGCCTCAGGACTCACCTGGGGCGGGGCCCGACTGGGGCTTCAGGCCAGACCTTTTGAATAGCGAAGGGGAGGTGGCCAGGCTGGGGGCTGCGAAGGAGACCAGCCTCCTAGCCCCGAGCCATCCCAAATCCTTCCTCAGAGGGTCTGGTCACTCAGCGCACGTCCCTCCCCTGGGCTGGAGTAGACTAGAGACAAGCACACAGTGAGGGGCATCCAAGGAGCTGGGAACAGAACAGGCCGGAGCCAGACATGGCCAGAACCTGGGCGTGTGGGCATCTGCAGGCCACACAGGTCCCCTGGGTGACATCTAAGCACAAAAATACCTGGGGGGCCCAGAGGAACCAGTTCCAAAGGGAACGCTGGGAAAGGGGTCCCTGGCTCTCATGTAAGTCCCGTGTTCTCCTGGGGAGACCCTGGAAGTGTGTGGAAACCAGCTGTGGTCACAGCTCAGGGTGGGTGCGGGGCATCCACCACGCTCATTACCCCGCCATGCCCAGGACCCTGCCCACATCGGGGAGTCCGGCCCCGCCTGCCAATAGGCCGAGGTGCCTTTGTGGGGGGCCGTACCTCATCCCCTCCTGACACACTTTCCAGGTGACAACTGAGGGTAGGCACCCTGACATTGATGGTGAGGCATGCCCAGGGCCTCGGAAACGGACCTGGGGGCCACCCGGCCACCACAGGGCCAGAGAATGGGACGAGGGGCAGCCGCGGCTATCCTGCACCCGCGCCGCCGACTCCGAGGCCCAGGTGCACGTGGCCTCCTCCTTGAAGCTGTGGGCAGACACGCACCAGCCATGCCCGAGCCATGTCTTTGCCATGAGCCTCGGGGGAGCCTTGGAGACAGCAAAGCTGCTGTTCAGAAGGAACCGGCTGGGCGCAGAGGCCTGGGGACTCGCACCATGAGCCCGTGGGGCGGTGGGACTAATGACGTGACCTCACACGTGGTCATAGCAAATGTCTTTCCAAGTCACAAAAAAGGGGGGAAGCTGTGGGCCAGGATTCTCCCCCAGATGTTCTCCCAGAGACGGCAAGTGTCGGACCTGGTGCACTGGCCCGTGGGGACACGTGCGCTCCTGCCTGGAAGCGTGCCCCTGCCTGGCGACCACCCTTCAGGGCCTGGCTCCCGACTCCGGCCTGTCCCCTCTCTTTTGCCCTCTGCTGGCTGCTGCCGCCTTCCTGGCAGCTGGCACGCGGTGAGACAGGCAGGCGGCGCAGACGTCCTCTGGGTGCCCACATGGCCGGGCCCCGAGGACACTAGAGGCGTGTCCTTCACCCTCTGCTCCCGAGACGGGGACATGCACAACGTGCCTCCAATTCGCTCACCAGATGTGGCCTCTGGAGACCTTTGTTAGGCCTGTCCCTGGAACCAGGCACCGGACCTCGTCCCCAGTGCCAGTCTCCTCGCCAGCCCAGGAGCAGTTTCCCTGCCCCTGCTCAGGTCTGCAGGAAAAGTGAACCGTGCACCTGCCACTTACAAAACGCCCTGTCTCCGCCCCCTGGTCCCCGAAGTCCGCTCTGAGGGCCAGGAGTCTGCTGGCTGGGAGGTGGGCGTGTTGGCTGCACTTCAAGGTGGTCACTTGCTTCCTCTTGCCAGACTTGCAATGGGACCCCCGGGTGCCCTGACCGGGACTCCGTGTTGCACATACGTGTGTGGTCGTCATCCCCAAGGACACGGGCCTGTGCCCAGCCAGCCCTCGGCCTCTCCTGGGAAGGCCCCCACTCCGCCTGGACGCATGGGAGGCGGCTCTCCCTATCCCACGTCCGGGTGAATCCACACGGTACAGTCAGCGGCCATCGAAAACACTCGGCGCGCTGCCACGGCTCAGGGTGAGGAGCTCAGGGAGGCTCCGGAACAGGGAACGCGGCATCAGCCCCAGGACACCTGGCAAAGCCCGGGACAGGCGGCCTGCACAGGCTGTCTGCTGGCGGGGCATTGGGCAGACCTGGGCCCTGGCAGAGCCAGACTCCCCAGGGGCACCCGAAACAAGAGCACAGCGTTGGCCGAGCCGGTGTCCGATTCGGAGCGCTCACCTGCCCAACCCCCACTCTCCCACAGCTCTGCGGGCCCCCGGGGAGACGCAGAGGGCCAGGGCCAGTGTGGGTCAGTGGGCTGAGAGGGCCAGCACACAGCAGCTCTGCGACCCCAGACAAGGGCTCTGGCTAAGAAGTGGGGGACCACGGTGCCACTCTAGGCCGTCGGTAATGGGGACTGACGTAGGTGCCATTAGCCACCCCCAGGTCAGGTGAACCCGAGGACGGTTAACTGCCATTAAACAGCAGGGGAGGACAGAGCTGGACCCAGCGGGGTCCGGGCGCACAGGCCTCCCTGCTTCCCTCCTCGAAGGTCCGGAGTCCTGCCCCCTTGCACCCCTTGGGCGTTTGGGTCCAAGCGGGAGGGTTCACTGGGTGGCGCCCTGAGACTGGGGCAAAGAACCTGGTTTGGAGGGACACAGCGGGCGAAGGGGTGGGCTGGGGGCCGAGGGCCAGCCCGGAAAGACCCCCAGAGCGCTCGGCGCCCCGACCCCACGCGCCAGCTCCTTTTCTCGTCTGCCAGGCCTGCCTAGGAATCAAATTCCACCTCACTCCTAATCCGCATTTTCTTTTAAAAAATGGATTAGGGAAATCTCATCTGGAAAATTAATTAATGTGTGAATTCAACAGATATTTACTGAGCATAGCACTTTGTCCAGTACTTATGTGTTATGTAACCCGTATTCCACACCCCCCTTTCCTGTTGGTCCAGGCAGGTCCCGGCTGCTGTGTTTTGTGGGGTTTCATGGCCGCTTCCAGCAGCGCCATCCCCTAATCCCACCGTTAGGGCATCTTTGTTGCCTACACACTTGGCCACGTAAGCACACGTGTGAAATCTCCTGATTAAGTGCAGAGGAAGCAATCGGAGGACCTGGCGGGGGTCCGGGGTGGGGGTCGGGCCTCCTTGACCAGCAGGCTCAGGTGACCACAGGCAGCGTGGCCTGGGTCCCCGGGGACCCGTGGACGTGGATGGAGCTCTTTGGAGCGCTTGATGTGTGCTGGGCGACTGTGTCAGCGGTCACCCCACTGCTGGCACTGGGATTATCGTCACTGTCCCCTTCCCCACCCGCCCCCCACTGGCTGTAGGTAAGTCTGTCCTCAGAGAGCAGCACCCACCCGCCCCGCCACCGCCGCCCCAGACAAAATCGAGCCTGCTTCCCGGAGAAGGGACACGGGGGAGCCTTTTCACGGCGTGAACGGGCCGAGTTGCACCCGGGCGGAGCTTCCCTCCCTCCTGCCCTCCTTCAGGGCGGCTCTGACTGCAGCTGACTCAGTCACCATCCCACTGGGCCTGCCCCGTGCCCCGTCCACAGCACAGTGTCCGGGCACCTGGCCTGCCCCCCACACCCGGCCACACTCCAGTGAGCCCGCCACTGGGCCCCCTGTCCCCGCCACTCCCTTCCTGTCACCGTCCCTTTTCAGCCATTTCCTTTGGGACTGGACTCCGAGGGCTGGAGGGCGGCGTGGCCCAGACGCCCGCCAGGGCCCACGGTCTTCCCCCGCGCCCACTCCGACAGAGCGCGGCCCCTCCTCTGGGGCCGGGACCGGGCGGTAGCATGTTTCACGGAAGGTCCCTGTCTCCCCTGCGTCCTTGGAGCCACGGGGTCAGCGTGGAGCCCGTCACTGCCGTGGCCCTGGAGACCCCTCTGTCTCGAGTGTCCACGTGATGCGGTCTCACCCCCAAATTTTACTGCACGTCTCCCCACGTCTCCTGCTGGAAGAAGCAGCCCTGAAGTCCTGCTGGTGGGGTCCACGTTCACTCATGCACGGGAACCCCAGGACCGGGGTGCGGCGGACAGGCGTGCTGTGGGGGAGCCCGGGAATGTTGCCGCCACTAACTAAGGCCTCCAGGGTCTCTGCTGCCAGCGCCCCCAGTGCTGGCTCCTCCTCCTGGTGTCCCACGGCCGGGGACAGGGCACCCGTACGCCTTGCAGGGCTGGACATCTTCTGTCACCCATGGTGCCCGGGGGTGATCCGACGGGTGGTGGGCCTCTAAGGGGTCTGTTTTGGGGTGAATTGTGTCCCCTGAACGCAGATGTTAAAGTCCTGACACCTGGCACGTCAGCTGTGACCTCAGGTGGAAATAGGGTCGCTGCAGTGTCAATAGTCAGGATGAGGTCACGCGCGGTGGGTCGGCCCCTAATCCAACAGGACTGGAGTTTGCACAGAAGGGGCCACACCTGTGCCCACAGGGAGGGTGGCCTGTGAAGATGACGGCAGAGACCTTGGGCTGATGCGTCCTTGAGACCAGCTGTCCAGCAAACCACCGGAGTCGGGGGGGCCTGCCAGCTGGCACCTCGGGCCTCCAGGCCACGGGCACCGACGCCCTGTCTCCAGGACTGGCTTTGGGGGGGGGCAGAGGCCGCCTCCTCACCTGTGATGTGACAATGCATCTTCGGGGGGGACTTCTAATCACGCCCAGTGGCCTCCACAGGAGCCTCTCTGAAAGCTGCCGCAGAGTGAGAGCCCCCCAGAGCTGTTTGGGGAGCACGGTCCTCTCTCCTGCAGCGGCTCACCGTTTCCTGAACCGGGGTCCGAGGAGTGGGGTGCAGCCATGGCGGGAACTGCTGCCGAAGGCCCAGGGGCCCCCACTCTCTGCCTGAGTCTCTGGAGACACGCAGGGACACCTCGGAAGCATGATCGCAGGCGTCAGTCCAGGGGCTGCTGAGCACTACGAGCTTCTGGTGAACACAGTGACCCAGCGACAGAGCCCATCGGAGCCGAGAACGCCATCTGGGGGGACACAGCTTCCGAAGAGACCAACCGCGTGCCACGTGCTGGGGACGCGCCCTCCGAGAGTCCAGATTCAACGAACAAAAAGTCTCCCCAGCCCCCCTGTCTCTTAAAGACCCCTGGGTTCTGGGACAAGCCGGGATTGTGGGGGCTCTCGGGACCATTCCTTTCGATCGTCTTGCTTAACACGCAGGGAAACTGAGGCCCAGAGACAGGGACAGTGTGCTGGGCTCTTGGTGGTATTTTGTGAGTCTCAGCTGTCCCTTTGCCCACGACGTGAACACCTGAATCTCCTGTACGTTGAGTCCAGGAAACCTCATAAAACCGTCCGATGTTTCAAGGGACATCCAGGGCCTCCTCTCTGTGGGCAGGTGGCCGTCTCCCACTCAGCACGGGGGGGTATGAGGCAGGCTGATCCCCCGCATGCACAGGACACCAGGTTTCATCGGTCTGTGCTCTTCTGGGATTGAAAGTCCCTTAGGGGTCAGGGATCCGGGACCCGCGCCCTGACCCCACGGGGTGGGCAGCCAGCAGGCGGCCTCCTCCATGTCCTCCGGGCCTGCTGGATTCTCCCAGTGTCTTCCAGCCTCTCCATGCACGAGGGCCCCCCCACGTGCTGCAAGCGGGTGACATAAGCAAGCTCAGCGGCCCTCAGGGAGTCCAGACCACCAGGTGTTGCTGGGAGACGCACGGGGACCACCACCCTCGGGTCCCAGAGCCAGCTGCTCCAAGCGGGTGTCTCACAGCCTCCCGGAGCGTTGGAAACTCCTGGTCCGGACCGACAGCATCCAGGCCTCATCGGGGCGACTCCCCAAGGGCCACCTGACTCATGGGAGAGCAGGCGGCCCTCACTCGCCCAGCAGCCAGGAGCTTAGCCCAACACCCAGCCAAGGCCAGGCCCCGGGCGGGCCAGCTCTCAGCCACCCGGTGCCCCCGCACCCCCTCCGTGTCCTCTGCTGCCGGGCCAGGACGGAAGGCCCATGTCAGAGGCTGTAGGTGGCATCTTCTGGGATGACCTTCAGGTGAGGGGAGGGACGGGGTCCCCCTCCTGAGTCTGGAGTTGGCCAGGGACAAGACTGGCACCCCAGCCTCCGCCGTGCCTCCAGGAGAGCCTGGCACAGACTCAGGGAAGCTGGAGCGCGGCCCCCAGACCCCACACGCGACGCGACGTTGAGTTCTCTTCCGCCTACACTTAAGTCTAAAGGCGCACCGGGTGAAGGGCGTCCGAGGGACCGAGAGACCCTGCCGCCCCGTGGCAGAGAGGTGCCTGGCTCACCCTCCCTGAGAGCCACCCTCACGGGGGCATCTGGCCATGTGACTGGGCAGTACAGGGACCCCCCAAAAGGGGGATGCCTCCCCCTCAGATCTGGGGGCAGTCTGACACCAGGGGTACCCACGTGTCCCGAGAGGTTGCGTGGTCTCACTGCCAGCTGACCCTGGGTGGCCGGGAATCCCCCCCCACTTCCTGAGAGAAGAGAAGACAGGAGGCGGGGCCAAAGTACCGATATTCTCTGAGGGCCAGTCACCTCTGATAACTCAGACCGGAGAACGGTGCCCGAGTCCCCCCAGGAGGGCGGCGCAGGGCAGCAGCAGAGCCCCCCAGCTCTGAACTCCGTGGGCAAGCGCCCGAGGTGGGTGGACCAGGGGATGGGCTGGGCCGGGGCCGTCATCCACTCTCAGTGCCTCAATTTCAAGAACAAGCACATGGAACCTTCTAGAAATGTGCTGTTGGCAAGGTCCTCAGCCCCCAAGTCCTATCCGTGTTTACTGGCCAAGGTCTGGCCCAGAAGCAGCCTCTCCTCCCTGCCCTCTTCCCATGGACCCTGGTTGCAGGACTGGGGGACCGAGCCGGCCAGGGGCTCCATGGGGCAAACCCGTGAGCGCCTGTCCTGAGCCTCAGGGGCCCCTCCTGGGGGGCCCGGGGCCTGCGGGCCATTTTACTATCAATACTCCTGTCTCACTCAACATCTGCACCCAGTGTTATATTTGGGGCCTGGAGGAGGCCGGGGGAGGGGGCTTCACCACCTCTGCCGGCTCGGCCACCCTCAGGCCCCTGTCCACTCTGGCCAACGCCTGGCTGAACCTTCAGGCCGAGCCCCTTCCCTTCCCACAGCCACACAGAGCCCCATGGACCCCCAGGTGCCCGTGGACCAGCAGCACCAGCTAGGCCTCCTAATCCCCCGCCCACCAGCTCTTGGCAGTGTTGGCCGGGCCTCCGGGAGGGAAGGGAAGGCTGATAAATTAGTCTGCAGGGAAACGAGGCGCTTCCACTTGTAAAAGGTCACCTCGACTTTGTTCTGGGTGAGGGTTTATCTCAGCCGCCGCGGGGACAGACAATGCCCGGGGCCTAAGTGGCAGAAACCTTAGCTGGGCTCGTGGAATGACTGCGCTGATAAGCCCGAATGGACTTCGGGGAGATCTAAGTGGGGGAGGAGTGGACGCCGGTGCCCGGACGCGGCTGAACAGGGCTGACACAATGGGACGCGCAATTACACAGGCCACGGGCCCGGGGGCACAGATGCCGTCTGAGAGCGGCGGTCCCCGCAGCCCCACTGGCCGCAGATCCCCACTGGCCCTGCCCTGACCCTCGGGCAGGGCGCAGCGGGCACACAGGACAGCGAGATTGGCCCGTGAGTGTCCCTGGGTGTGACCATGGGAGGCTGGCACCGTCCTCCAAGCCAACTCCCTGGGAAACACAATTGAACCTGGCCCAGGCGGCCAGGGCCGGGAGCACAGGTGAGGACAGGTGAGCTGGGGCCAGCGCTCTGCCCCCGTGACAGTTACCACAAGGCCCTAGTGTCCCCCCTTTCAGAGGAGCCCCCAGACACCCCAAGGTGCTTCCTGTCCCCTGCCCTAAAAGTCACCGTTAGGGTTACTTTCCTCACTGCGCCTCACACGGCGGGAAAGTGGCTCGGGGGTCACCTGACCCCCCCGAGTGTGAGGGCAGGGCCTTCTGAGTGGCCGTGGGCAGAGTGGCCCAGATCCTGGCAAACCCAGCAGCCCTGGGTGCCCCACCAGCCGAGCCGGAAAGGGCACACAGAACACANTGGGAAACACAATTGAACCTGGCCCAGGCGGCCAGGGCCGGGAGCACAGGTGAGGACAGGTGAGCTGGGGCCAGCGCTCTGCCCCCGTGACAGTTACCACAAGGCCCTAGTGTCCCCCCTTTCAGAGGAGCCCCCAGACACCCCAAGGTGCTTCCTGTCCCCTGCCCTAAAAGTCACCGTTAGGGTTACTTTCCTCACTGCGCCTCACACAGCGGGAAAGTGGCTCGGGGGTCACCTGACCCCCCCGAGTGTGAGGGCAGGGCCTTCTGAGTGGCCGTGGGCAGTGGCCCAGATCCTGGCAAACCCAGCAGCCCTGGGCGCCCCACCAGCCGAGCCGGAAAGGGCACACAGAACACATTCCTAACGGGGGTGGCTGTTCCCCAAAAGTCCCGACTTAAGAGAAGCCCCAGGACGCAGAGAAGGCCAAGCGGGAGGTTCTCGCCTTTGTCCTGTGACCCAGGGAGACCCTTTCCGGCCTGCCACCCCGGGGCTCTCGTGTAGCCGGACGGCGGGACGGCCGAGGCCCAGCTGGGCATCCCCAGGGAACCCCCAGGCCAGTGGCTGCCGCCCTCAGAGGGGCCTGCTCCCGGCCAGGCTGCGCTGGGAAAGCACTAGAAACAAACTTTTCTGTGTGGGCGCCAGACACGCAGCTGCTGCCGGCTCTGCAGGTGGGTCCCCGGGAAGACGGGGCGTACGCAGAGGGGCCGGCCGGCCTCGCTGGGACGGCAGCGTGGGCGCAGACGGACGCCTTCCTCATCCTGGTCCCCTCCGGGTCAGCACCCACAGGGCGGGGGCCCTGCTCTCAGCAAACGCTGGGTTTGGGACCTTCGGGGGGAACGGCAGACAGGTGCTTCCTGGGGACCCTGAGTCTGGTCCCTCACCCCTGCGCCAACCTGCCCTGTGGTCCTCCATGACCCCTCTCTGCTCCAGGGCTCAGGGGGTGCCCCCAGTGGTTCCCAGGCAAGACAGAGACAGTTGGTGCCTGGGAACCATCCCCGTGGCCTTGCCCTGGGGCAGGGGTCATGTTGAGGGTCAGTCTCCAGGGGGCCACCCCCCCAGCTGATGGGGGGGGGCCAGCATCACAAGTCCTGCCCAGCACAGATACCAAACACCAGGGGTCTTTGTCGTTTCCCCTTAACGGGCCACCCCTCCTTTTCTGAGGGAGAAAGGAGGGACGGGAGGGAGGGAGGGAAGTGGCCCCTGTTCCCAGGCAGCCTCCGGGAGGCCCACCGGGGAAGGCTGAGCCGCCTGGTCCCCTGCGTCCCCCACTCCCGTCTCCCTCTGACAACCTGCTGGCACTCCCCAGGTCCCTGGTGCACCAGCGGCCTGTCCAGACATGGGGGGCGGGGGGTCTGGTTGTCACCGCTGCGTGAGAGAGAGACGCAGAGGGCGAAATACCATTTAAGAAGCTGGTATTCGTGGATGTCCCTAGAATCTGAAAAGAAAATATTTATTTCCTTTTTCGCTTGTGAATCAGATGCTCTATTTAAAGAAAGTACCGTCCGCTGGACTGGGGCTGAGTTATTACCCCTTAAGGAAGTCAGGGAGAGTCTCGGGAGGTATTCTTAGTCATTCTCTCTCCTTTTTTCTGAAATTCCTCCGGAGCTGGGCCGAAGATAGCGCAGGATTGCATGGCGTTCTTGGGCTAAAAACGGCCAGACCTGACATGTCACGGTGCTCGGAGGGACAGGCGAGGGCTGGCGACGCGGTCCCCTCCCCGCCCTGCCCGCGGATCCGGAGGAGCAAGGAGGCGAGGGCTGGCGACGCGGTCCCCTCCCCGCCCTGCCCGCGGATCCGGAGGAGCAAGGGCGCCCGCACCCCGGACCCTCGGCACAGGCACGCCCAGCTGCGTCGGGGGTGGCTCGGCTCTGCCTCCCCACAGACGGCCCTGGAAGAGGTCCCCAAGTGCATACGCCGCCATCTGAGTGGCTTCCTCGGGCTCGAGCCTTTGAGGTCACACACCCGCGATTCCGGACACCTTCCGAATGTGTGTTGTGCCGCTTGCACCCATTCAGGCGACTGTCCAGGCAAAAACAAAGTCCCCAGACCCCTGCAATGTTCCCGCGCCTCACAGAAAACTCCAGGCAGTGTCACAGGCAAATCCTCCGCCCGGCCAAGGAGCCGCTCGCTACAAGGAGAGTTCAGGGGGTCCAGTCCCACCCGGGGTGGGGGGCTGCAGGGATGTCCCCCGCGGGCCTCCTGGTGCTTCGGAGAGGAAGCGAGAACACCAAGCCTAGCTCGTGAGGCCACGAGGCCAACAGGGAGCCCCAGAATCGGGTCTTCACAGCTCAGGCCGATGACACCTGTCCCTTTCCCAGGACACCTGGCACCGGCGGAATGACAAGGGGAAACAGCAAGAAGATGATGTGAATAACGATGAGCTAAATAAAAGCGAGCCCGTGCCCCCTCCCCTGGGCACACCAGCCAGCCGGCAGGGCCAGAGGCCAGGATGGTGGTCCCTCTTTCTGTCCAGGTTGGCGTCTGAGCCCAACTGCGAGTGGAATTTCCCGGGCGCTTTCACAGACCCGATGCCCAGGTGGGCTTGTCGGGACTTTTGGTTCCAAACCAGGACAGTCCCGGACAAACAGGGTGGGCTGGCCCCTCCCCCCGGCTGAAGCCCAGTGTCCCTGGCGTGAGGGCTAGGCCCCTGTAATTCTAACGCTCCAGGTGATTCCAACAGGCAGCTCGGGTGAGACCCCTAGACCTGGACCTTGGCCCCCAGGCCTCAGGCACCCAGGAGGAGCCCAGGAAACAGCCCTGACCTTCGGCGCCAACCTTCACATTTTTCTTTTCGGAGGGGAGAGGAGGGTGCTGGGGGTAAGGCGGCGAATGCAGGAGAGAGAGGAAGAGACTGTTCCCCACAGAGACCCAGGAGCTGAGGCTGGGGGGCAGTGCTCAGACCTCGGCCCTTGGTGCCTGCAACCCCCCACCACACCCAGAAACTCTGAGTGGGCCTGCCCCTCCCCCACAGCGCGACTGTCAGCCCCCAGGGCCCGGCGTGCTGTCTGGGTCCCCACAGAAGCTGGTTGTGGTGCTGCGCCTTCCCCAGCATCATGGAGCCTTTGAAGGCCCCCAACACGTTCCTTCCAAGAGACCAGAGGGCGGACGCCTGCCCACTGCGGGTTGGTGCCCCAGGAGGGCAGACGCTCCTGGGCCTCATCATTCATTCCACCCGCCGCCCAGGACCCAAAATGGGCCCCCAGACTTCTTGTCATTTAAAGAGGCTCGGCCCTGGCTGGTGAAAAAAGTTCCTTGCTTTCCCAAAAATGGGTGTAGGTGAGCAAGAACACAGCTTCCTTCCCCAGAAGCCCAGGGGGCCCAGCGTCCTGGGAAGCGCCTATCTCGGAACCGCCCCAGGATCTGAGAGCAGCGGCAGCTTCTCCCGTGCATCCCCGCCCTGGCGTCTCTATGGGTCCCGGCAGCCCGCCATGCAGGGCGTGCAGGTCCTGGCTGGCCCTCCCCACACCTCCCTTGAGCTCCAGGACCTCAGGGGGATCACTGTGGGGGTCACATGGCCAGAGCACTGGGAACCGTAGCCTGGAGCCTTGGGGCTCTTTGTCCGGCCACCTCGAAATGCCCACGGGCCCAGCCCAGACACAGCCTGTTTGCTGACTGAACAAGTGAACATGAATACCAGAACTCAGGACCGAAGGCCAGGGGGTGAGGTCATGCACCAAGCGAGTCGTCCGGATGATCGGAACCCCGTCCATTCACATCAACCCTTCCCCCGGCCCCTCCTGTGGAGGCCCAGGCGCCAGTCACAGGCAGGCAATGCTCTGGGCCCCGAGGCCACTGGCGCTGGCTTTCTGGGGGAGACAGGCCCTCAACCCCGAGACAAGCAGAAGCAGGCACGTTGGTATGGGACTCCCTCCGTGGGCTCCCCTGGGGGTCGGGCAGGGCTTACCCCCCCCACATGCCCATAGTTGTATGTGTGTGTGTGTCGGGGGTGTGCGGGGTCCCAGCTGCAGGGCCGGCCCTGGGCAGATGGTGCAGCCAAGGAGCCCACTTCCACGGCCTGCTCCCTCCGGGCCGGCCGTCCCTCCAGACGACTCTTAATTAGCAAAATAAACAGCATGATGATAAATGTCATGATTTACTCAACAAATGAGCAAAATCATTGTTTCTCCAGACCCCAGGGCCATGGAACGCAATCTCCTGGTGATTTATCCCAGGCAGCGTGAGCGGCGTCTGCATCAGCAGGCACGTCACCCTCAGGGGCGGGGCCAGGGGCGGGTGGGCGTCACCCGGGGCAGGGAGACAGAGCCCCTGCCTTTGAGGTGGAGCACGGGGCCAACCCCACTCATCCCAAAGTCTGTCTGTCCCCACAGACGTGGCTGGCCAGGTCGAGGTGCAAGAGAGACACACCTCAGCACATGGGGTGTGTTTCTCTCCAAAACGACAGGCGTTTCCAAGTGAGCCCCCAACACCCAGGAGAAAGGGGGTTCGGAGTCACGGGGTGCTTCTGATACCCATGTTGGGGAGAAGCCTTAGCCACCAGGCTACCCTTATCCGTCCCTTCGTGAAATGAGGGGGGTCCCCCAACCTTGAACCTGAAGGGTGTAGGCCATGGTGTCTCGGCCGGCGGGGGAAGGCGTGCTGTTGGCCAGAGAGGCGAGCGGCCCCGAAACCACGCGGTGGCCTGACAGCGTCAGTCACACGGAGACGAAAAGGAATGTCCAGAAAGACAATCTTGTTCTCCGAGTAGAAAGAAAGCTGTCCCCGCGGTGTCCCAGAGTGACAGCGAGAAGGGTCTACTTGACCTTGAGCTTAGTCCAGACCTGGGGACTCCCTCCGGCGCCTGTGGGGGACCCCCCTGTGTGCCCAACTCCCAGGCCCAGATCACGGGGACCCCAGGCCCTCCTCGGATTCCTTCTGCCGTCTTTGCGGAAATGTCCCCTCCTCTTCTCTCTCCGTCCATGGGCAGCGCGCAGAGGCTGGAAAACCAAGCTGCGAGTCCCACGTGAGACCCAACGGCCGCACACACAGAACCCAGGGCCGCGGGAAGATGACCCCAGGGGGTTGTCCCCGGGACCCGCTCGGATGTCGGGCCTGCCCCGCCTCACCCGCTAACTCGACGCTACACCCAAGTGGCTGCCTCGTTCTCTCCCTCGCTGCATCACCACGGGCCCAGGGTTCATCCTGGCGGGGGCGCATGGCCCGGCCATCGCATCTGTGTTAGTGACGTGGGGATTCAGAGGAAGACCCCACGTTTTCTGCTCTGGTCTGGGGCCAGATGGCAGTCACGGATGGCAGTGGACCCCTCACAGGAAGGGGCCCCCGGGAGTCACTCTCCCCAGCCGTCTGTCCCACTCAGGGAGGGCACGAGAATACAGGGAACCAGCAAAGATCCGTTTCAGGGGACACGTGGGGAAGCCCACAAGGCTGTGTAGGAGGGAAGACAGTGGCTTTCTGCCCCGAGGGCCGAAACAGAGGCCCCTGAGGCTAGAAAGAAACCGCCTTATGATGGACTTCAAGCAAAGGTAGGTTTGTCCTTCTCTCAGGGTGCTCCCTCGGAGCCTGCGGAAGTGGGGATCCCACCCAGTCCCGCCAAGGGCTCTCCGTTGCAACAATGACGCAAATGCTTGCCCGACCCACTGGCTGGGGGCCCCGATGCCCAAATGGGGACCACGGAGCATCGGCGCCCGAGCTCTCTGGGGGAACGAGGTGGGGCGCACGCAGGGTGGCAGGCACCCTGAGGGCTGAGGGAGGGCGGCGGGTGGGGGGCAAGCGCTTCCAGTGCGGGCAGCAGAGGCAGGTGTCGGGTCACACCTGGGGACAAAGCCCACTGCCAAGGTGGGCGGGGCTGGGCGGGGAGTGCGTTTCCTCACGTCCACCAGGAATGAATAATGTGCCAAAGTCAACAGATAACAACCGAGGCTGGTACCGGGCTGGGCCCTGGCAGGCAGAGGCGGCGCGGGCCATTTCTTTAAAGAAAGAGCAAACAGAGACCCTATCAGGGCAGACAGGAACAAGGTCGCCTCAAGGTCGTCCGACGCAGGACCGCTGAGGCTTGCTTTCGCTCCAGCGTCTAAAAGCCACCTGCTTCTGGGACAGCCCGGACCTCTCTGAGCCTGAGTCCCAAANTCCCCAGCCGTCTGTCCCACTCAGGGAGGGCACGAGAATACAGGGAACCAGCAAAGATCCGTTTCAGGGGACACGTGGGGAAGCCCACAAGGCTGTGTAGGAGGGAAGACAGTGGCTTTCTGCCCCGAGGGCCGAAACAGAGGCCCCTGAGGCTAGAAAGAAACCGGCTTATGATGGACTTCAAGCAAAGGTAGGTTTGTCCTTCTCTCAGGGTGCTCCCTCGGAGCCTGCGGAAGTGGGGATCCCACCCAGTCCCGCCAAGGGCTCTCCGTTGCAACAATGACGCAAATGCTTGCCCGACCCACTGGCTGGGGGCCCCGATGCCCAAATGGGGACCACGGAGCATCGGCGCCCGAGCTCTCTGGGGGAACGAGGTGGGGCGCAGGGTGGCAGGCACCCTGAGGGCTGAGGGAGGGCGGCGGGTGGGGGGCAAGCGCTTCCAGTGCAGGCAGCAGAGGCAGGTGTCGGGTCACACCTGGGGACAAAGCCCACTGCCAAGGTGGGCGGGGCTGGGCGGGGAGTGCGTTTCCTCACATCCACCAGGAATGAATAATGTGCCAAAGTCAACAGATAACAACCGAGGCTGGTACCGGGCTGGGCCCTGGCAGGCAGAGGTGGCGCAGGCCATTTCTTTAAAGAAAGAGCAAACAGAGACCCTATCAGGGCAGACAGGAACAAGGTCGCCTCAAGGTCGTCCAACGCAGGACCGCTGAGGCTTGCTTTCGCTCCAGCGTCTAAAAGCCACCTGCTTCTGGAACAGCCCGGACCTCTCTGAGCCTGAGTCCCAAACACCCTCGAATCTCCTGAACAGCCGGTGGGAAAGACAGGACAGGCTGAGTCTGCAAAGTGCCACCTCACAGCCAAAGCCACTCACCTGCCGTGTTGTCGGAGACAGCGTGCACCTGCCTCCCAGCGGAACCGCCGGCAGAGCCCGCGCTCAGACGGGGAGCTTCCGTGACCCCCGAGTGCACACCCCACGAGCTCCCAGGGCCACACCCCACCTGCCTGCTGGGCAGTGGAGGCCCTCAGTGTTGAGGGTGCACTGGCCCCGTCTCTGGTGGTGGAGGCAGGCTTGCCCGGCTGCGGGCCACTGCCCCCGCTCCCTCACAAACACCAGCCTCTGGGAGACCCCCAGGGAGTGCCTCCGTGTTGCCAGGCCCAGGAGTGGTGCCCCGGGGTGGTGGGGGTCTGGGAGCCTCGCCTCCAGCCGGGGGGTGGGGAGGGCACACGTGAGCCCCCCGGGTCTCTAGGGACAAGTTCAGGCGTGCCGCGAGAGGTGTGGAAACCACGAAGCCTGGTGAGTGAACCAAGTCAGGGGACCTTCCCAGAGCCGTGGCAAGGCTGTGAGAGCTGGCACGCCCGCCCTCGCTGCCCTGACGCCGGCTCTTCCTGGGACTGGTCTCCATCCTAGACAGAATCCAGGTTCGCACCTGTGTTTCCCGCCTGGCCAGCGCCCCAGCCAAAGCAGCACCCAAGACTGGCTGTCGGGGGCCGGCAGAAAGGCCAGGACCCAGGAGACCAGCTTACAGCACCTTCAGATCGGGGCCCAGCATCCATGGTGACAACGCCAAGGGAGGGACGCCTTCAGGGACATCGGCGCCCTTCACCTACTGTGCCTCTATTCTCCCGCTGCACACAGAGCCACCGAGGCTGTCAGGGAAAACTAACTCGCTGAGGCCCGTCTCTGACAGGATGGGACTGTTCCCTGCTCTCATGAAAAGTGGGGGCTCCTGCCAGGGAGCTGGGTGACAGGGAGCGGTGGGTGGGAGGCCCTGGGCGCCTGGGGACAGCACAGCCACCTGCATGAGACACTCAGCAGGCGCAAGGCCCCCATGGGCAGGAGGTCCCCTGCGCAGTGACCCTGTTCTGGGACAGTCCACCCATCTCCCAGCACCTAAGACCCAGACAGGACACGCAGGCACTTTAAGACATGAGCTCATTAAAGACACATTTCCGGGAAGAGAGCGGGCACAGCCTACGACGGGGCTGACAGGCACCCGCGAGGACCTGCGATGCTTTCGGAGTCGCGTCATGCGAACAGCGGGACAAAACAAGCCTGGGAAATGTGACATTCGAACGCTCTCTCGCCCGAGCCTCCTGCCTGGGGCGGCGGTGACGGCAGCTCAGCCGGCTTTATAAATAGATGGAGCCCAAGATAAATGGCCGCGATCAATCACACCGACGGGGAAGGCTCACCTCCCATCCAAAGTCGGCCTCCTTCAGCGTGGCCCGCGGCGCCACCATGTAGGGCCCGAAGCGCTCCCCGATCTCCATCCTCTTCTTGGCCCAGATGCCGAGGCCAGCCCCCGGGATCGAGGACTCCCGGAGCTCGAAGTCCGGCGGGATGGGGATGTCCTCGGGGATGTAGACGGGCGCCTCGTAGGGGGAGCCCTCCTTGGGGGTGAAGTCCTCGCTGGTGGGGAAGGGGGACGCCGGCCCCATGGGGATGGGGGACATGATGCTGTCCTCGGTCTCGTCCTCAGCGCTCTCGCCCGCCAGCAGGTCCGGGTCCGGCTCATACATATTATTTACAATGTCGCCGTCACCTGGGGAGAGAAGGCAGCGTCAGGCCGGGCGGCACACCTTCCCCTGTGAGTGAGGCTCAGAGACCGCGCTCAGATGGGGGCCCCCCGCAGTCCCCGGCCCCCAAGGGACCTCTGCAGCCCAGCGGCCCTCACTCGTGCGGGAGGTGCCTGGGACGGCGGTGCCACCAGCTCCTCCAGGGACTGCCCTCTGCATGTCCCTGTGGCCCCGGCCGGACTGAGAACCCGAGAGCCTGTTCCGCTTTAGGAGAGTGGGGACAGGAGCTGCCCATGTGCCACGAGATTGGGGACAGGGAGGGAAGTTGTCACTCTGGGCCCCCAACCCCGGGCTGGTGGTGAAATCCACGTCCCAGAACCGTCCAGGCCGCATCTGCAGCCTTGGAAATGAAGGGACAGAGTCACATCCCAAGTGCCCAGGAGGACTCAGAGTTTGGGTTCCTGTGGACACCCTGGGCAGTGGGTGGGGCCAGCAGGACCCTGGGAGCTCCCCATGGTCAGTTGGGACAGAGGCCTGCGGAGGCCATGGACAGGCCTCCCTGATCCGACAGTCACAGGACTGAGCAGATGGGTGGGACGGTCCCTGGCTTATCTGTCTGGGCAGCCTCTCTTTGGGGTTTCTCCTAAGAGACAGTTGGTGTTAAGAGAGCGCCACCTGGACAGACACCAGCCCCGAGGAGGTGACAGAAAGCGGGCTGAGGAGGGACAGCGAGAGCAAGGGGTAGGTCACACAGTGGGGACAGGGCTCACTCCGGGGCTCTCTGGGTGCTGACCCAGAGAAGCCAGAAGGCAGGTGAACTTGACAGTGCGTCGTCTGCAGTCGCCGGAAGGCAGAAACACCCAGGTGCCCGCCCACAGGTGGGGGACGCTGGAGCGTGGTCCCCCACGTGGCGGAGTATTGCACAGCCCTGAAAAGAACGGGCTGCCACCCCACTGCCACCCGGGCATCACACCAAGTGGGCGAACCAGGACCCGAAGGCCACATGGCCTATGGTTCTGTGTCTAAGGAACGTCCAGAGCAGGCGAACCATGGAGATGAAATGCATGTTGTGGGGGGCGGGGGGGCGAATGCACAGGTGCGGGGTCTCCTCTGGGGAAGGAAGCGTCCTGGAACTAGACAGAGGCGGCGGGGGCACAGCATCGGGACGTGCTTCACGTCACTAAATCGCTCTCTTCAGAATGGCTGATGTTGTATGTCACTGGGATTTCCCCATGGTGAAATTTTAAAAGTCAGAGGAGGTCAGGGAGGCGGAGGGGAGGAGTAGCAGGAGGACCCCATTGGCCCCTGGAGCAGGCTGACCTCTGACTCCAGGCTTCCGCCCGAGCCCACCTTGTGAAAATCAGGGGAAGTGACGGGCCGGTGGTCACCTCGGGCCCTGGGCCCTCCCTGCTCCCTGACTGATGTGGGCCAGTGAAGCAACAGTCTCCACGGAGACGGGACCTTCCAGTACAAGAAAAATGACTCTGGGTCCCTCATGCTGCTTGCAAATGGGTCTGGTTGAGAAGAAACAGAATGCTTTCTTTCCAAAGAGACCAAAGTCTTAAAGGGGAAGAAACGTCACCAGGTGACACTTATTAAATTCAGCAGCGTCCCAGGAGCAACTGTTGCGTCGAAAGTGGCCGGCGGCTGCTTCCTTCTCACGGACGGGTGGGGCCCTTTCAGGAAGGCCGCCCAGGCCCCCACGCAGCCCCCTCCACCCACGACCCCCAGTCAGAGGTTTGCCAGTGCCCCCCCCGCACCCCTCCCCTGCTGTGGGGGCACAGAGCTACATGACAAGGCAGTGACCCAGGTGTGGCCTCGTCACCGGGGCCCGGGAACGGCTTGCCGCTGGCAAACAGAGCCCGCACCCGAGTCCGAGCCCGGGGAGTCGGCGGCGCCCTCGCCCTCGGGTGCCTCTCTGGGCTCTTTTGTGTGGTGGGGGTAGGGGGGTGGGGGTGTTTTTTAAAATTTTCTGTTTGAATTCTACTTCCCAAAACGTGCCACCTGCTGCAGGACAAACGACACTGTAAAGCCCGGTCCCGTTTCCTGGCGGAGCAAACAGCTCGGGAGAGCGAGGTGGTGTTTCCTGCTGATTAAGGAGGCTGCGCTCCTGCCTCCACCCCCAGCGCCAGGAAACCCTGAGTCTCCCTTCCGCGCCTTTCTCTCCGAGCTGGGGGCAGCAGGCCTGAGGACCCCACAGAGACGTTGGAGACAGAGAGGGGTCCCGGCAGCCTCAAGGCCCTGGAGAAAGAAAGCGGAAAGCTTCTCAGAGACGCCGGAGCCTCGGGGCAGGCTGAGCACAAACCATCCACCTCCCCAGGGCCCTCGGGGACCCAGAGGGGCCGGATGGGGAGACCGTCCTTCCCCTGCCCTGTGCTCCTGTCAGGGGCCCCTCTGCCCAGACCGGACCGGCGTCTCCCCGCTGCCTCCCAGCTCCTGGCCCCGGCGGCCCAGTCCCCGTGACTACCCGGGTGTTTCCAGGGACTCTCTTTTGAAGGCTGGGATGCGCAGCCAAGAACATGAGCTTTTTATGACTTTGGAGACCGGCTCGGGTGTGTTATTTCCCGGCCAGGAGACCGCGGGTCCTTTATTGGGGTTTTGCGGTAGTTCCAGGGGAGGGGCTCCTGACGGAGCCCATCATTCCTCAAAATTCTTCTGGGAGACATACCAAGGCAGTAAAAGTGGGGAGGAGAGGGGAGGGGCAGGCGGGGACAAGAGGAAGGGAAGGGGCCCGGATGCCGGGGCGGGAAGGGGGGGTGGTGGCCTTGAGCAGTCCTGAGCCAGGGCCACTGAGATTGGGCCACAGGGCCCTCAGCAGGCACCAGTCCCAGCCAGACCGCTGTGTTCTCGGGTGACAAAGTGCCAGGCCTGGGCTGGAGGCTCATCACACAGGACTGGGCATGTGTGCGGTGGTCATCTGCTCAGCGAAGCAGAGCAGCCCAGCTGCCCCGCCCCCCGGTCTGGGACTGTGCTTCTGGGAGCCACCGAGTCCCCCAGTCCTTAGTTTAGGGCTGGGTCTTTTCCAGCCTCGAAGGGGAGGGTTCTGCCCCCACCTCAGGTGTTAATCATCCCTGAACAGAAGCTGCCCCACTATCTCCCTGAGAGCCCCATCAAGACATCGGGGTCTGCAGAGAGAGAGGAGACCCCAAGTTAGGACGGGTGAGCCCTGTGACCTAGTACAGAACGTCCCTCCTACACTGTCCCTACAAGGCTGATGGCCACATAAGCAGGACCCTCCCGGGAGGGTGATTATAGTTGGCACAATGACCACCGGCTCCTTCCCAGAGGCCCCAGCTCCTGGTGGGGGGCCCCGGGGTGCACTGGGCCGAGCCAAGCCTGGTTCCTGGGCCAGGCACCAGGAAGGAACTTCTCCAAGTTCAAGTGCGTGTGTGTGTGTCCCCTTGGTGGTGGCATGGGGTTTCAGGAAGGCCACTGAACTTGCTGGCCTCACCTGGGTGGGGCCTGGGAGTGTGGGTGCGAGTGTGGGTGCAGCCTGTGTGTAAGTGCACCCGAGAGGAGTGTGTAAGGGGGGTGAGAGGGTCCTGAAAACACGTCCGTGTGGCCTCCCCCTGCACGCGCGCAGCCCTCTGCCTGGAGACCCCAGAGAAGGCAGAAGGAAAGCCCATCCGTGGGGCTCAGGAGCGATGGGGCCGGGGCAGCCTCGCCCTTCCTCCCCCGAGCAGGAGACGGCAGGGCCCTGTCCAGCTGCCCCAGGCTGGGCCCCCCAACGGGCCAGTGGACCCCACAGGAGCAACCCAGTGCTGGCCCACAACGTCCTGTGGTCACTGCCAACAGGCCTGGAGGAGGGACAGTGCAGAAGTCCCCGCCCAAACGCCCCGTCCGCTTGGCCGGCTCGCCCTCTCCCAGCACTGCGCATACTCCTCCCCCTGCGCACCCCCCCAGGACACCCCTATTGGCCAGAGGAGGGACTTGCCCCGGCTCTCGCCTGCCCAGCCCCAGAGGGTGTGCGTACCCACAGGAGCACGTGCTCCCGGGGCCCCAAGCCCCCATCCTGGCTGCCTGGCCCAGAGAGCCGCTGGCCAGCCCCTGCAGGCCCACCCGTCCAGGCCCCAGACAGAGAAGGGCTGGCGGACCGCTGGGGGGGCCGCTCCCCACCTTCAGGGGGTGGCTCCTGGGAGCAGCAGCGGCTGAGGACGGGGGAGACTTCCCCAAAGAGAGGGTCTCCCTGCTTTGTAGTGGTGGCCACATCAAGAGCCGTAAAGAGGGGCGGTTGGGGGTGGGGAGCAGGGGGCAGCAGGTCACAGGAGGACTTGGGAGGCATCGCCGCAGGGCTGGGCGGCTCTGCGTCCCCCTGTGGGGGTGGGCCCAGACCTGGGGGAGACGCAGCTCAGTGCAGAGGCGCAGGTGAGAGCCCAGTTCGGGGGAGGAGGAGGCACGTAGCCTTGCTGACACCCCTCGGAAACCGGGGTTCTGCAACTGCTAGCCCCGGGGACCCACTAAGGGCACCAGGGCCTGTGCCTCTCCCAGTCCCACAACTGCGTGTGATTCTACAATTATTTCAATTAAAGTCCCGATGGAGGGACCACCTACGTGGAAAAACCACAGGCCTGCATTCCACCTGGCACGCAGCAGGGTGCAGCGCCCTCAGCTCCGAGTGTACCCGGGCACACACCTACTTCCTCTCGCGGGATCACAGGCCCCTCCTGTTGGCCAGAATCGCCCGCCCCCGACCAGCTCACAGCGGAAAAGGATGTGCCAATCACCCCATCATCGTCTTTGACACCCTGCATGGACCCTGGCGCCAGGCCGGGCAGGGACTGGAGAGGCCGGCGAAGTGCCCGGTGTCCTGCCTGTGAGCGGGTCCCCCGAAGTCTGCACCCATCCCTCCTCCCTCATCACAGCCCATCTGTAGATCGTGTCAGGGTCGTGGGTCAAGAGCAGGTCATTCTCTGCTGATTTGATGCCGACCCTCAGGTGGGCACCACGGTCCCCCCAAATGGGAGAGAACAGGCCACTGGAAGAGAAAGAGGGGCCACAGTGACCCCCATGAGTGAGCCGCTCAGAAACAGAACTTGGGGCCCCTCAGTGGAGCGGGCCCATGGCTTTCTGAAGGAAAGGCCCCGCGGGTCAGCCCCGCGGTCAGCCGTCGCCCACCCTTGGCCTTGCCCGCTGCCCGTGGAGCTGGCAGACATGGCCCTGCCCAGGGAGGACGGCGAGCAACCGCAGTTGCAGGGGGCGGTCTGAGGTCCACCCTGCACGATGCCGCTGGCTCCCGGGCCCACGTGGGCTCGAGGGCCCACGAGGGGAATGGCCCCCGCCATCCCGTGGAGACAGACCTCGAGCTGGAGACATCGCCTCCCGGGTCCATCCCTCACTGCAAGTGGCCAGGCCTCCGGAGCTGCATTTGCTCCCGTAAATCGGGGCAAACACAGCCTCCCTGCGGGGTGTGAGGTACAGGCCGGGGCTCCACTGGCTCCCCCAAAACCCTGGGCTGGAGTCTGTCACGGACCTTCTCCCCACGCAGGGAACCGCCAGGCCAGTCAGGGCTGATCTAGAAACTTCACAGGCCACCCCCTTCCAAGATGCCACGAGGCAGAAAGGCAGGCCCTCTGAGGGTCTGAGAGGAGAGCAGGCGTACCGTCCACGAATGAGAAGTGCGCACCCCGGGAAAGCAGGATAGAACACAGAGCACCGACCTCCTAAAAACGGCCGAAGCACTTGGGAAGCTGGGCCAGCTCCATCTCGACAACCTGTTTCCCAAGCCCCCCCCCCCCCCCCTGCAGGGTTATCAGCAAATTTGCTCCTTAGCAGGAGAAAAGGGGCCGCAATCAGCCCGCTCCCGGCAACCCCTCCGGTCTCCAGGGGAGACCAGGCCCAGTTCACGTCTCATCAGAAACACTTCAAGCGCGGTTCTCGGTTTAGGAAGCCGCACCCCGGCCGGGCTCCCAGTTCTGGCTATTCCACCCCCGAGCCCCTGGCCCGGCCCCACCCCTGACGGTGGGGGTCCCGCGGACTTCCCCAGGACGGTACTAGCGGCTCCACGCCCTGGCTGCAGGCTGGTCTCCACAGGCAACCACTCCAGACCCCCGAGCCACCTGCTTTCATTACAGTTTCTGTGGGTGAAACGGGACCCAGGCTGTGACCTGCCCCCCATTGTCCCTCCCTCCTTGGCCTGGCTCCCAGGGAGAGGACCCACATGCGCCCAGGAAACACCGGGCGACGGTTCCAGGAAACCAGGCTGGGCCAAGCCTCCCGAATCTGGTTTCAACGAAACCTCCTACACAGAGGCCGCCAGGCGGTGCGGGCCCAGGGCCTTCCGGATCTGTGCAAACCCTGGACCTGCAGCCCCACCACATCACCCAACAGAAGGACATGCCCATTCCCAGGGGGAGACAGACTGGGGCCCCTTCCCAAAGGCCAGCTCCGGGTCACAACACCGGGGGTCCCATTAGATTCCACCAGGTCTATCAAAAGCAGTATTTAAAAGTTCCATTCAGTTCGGCGTATAGAAGGAACATGGTGGCAGAGGTGAGGGGAAGTGGGGGACAGACGATTAAGGACATGGGGAAGCAAGGTGCCTGGCCAGCACAGGGCCATTCAATTCTAGAACCACCCAGCGGTGACCAAAGAAGCAACTGGGTAACAGCGGGCAGGCCCGGTCAGAATGCTGACTTCTCTGTCCTGCGGGTCAAGGCCATTAGCAGATGTCACCTTGTCCACCAGGTCTCGAGGGCAGCTCCGTGCAGACAGGGCCACGGAGCACACAGCCAGTACTGCCATTGACCTGAGTCTCGCGGAGGCCCCGAAAGCAGGGGTGGGGGTAGGACTACCCTCATTTTGTGCATCAGGGAAGCTCACGCCCACGCGGCTGGACAGGGCTGCTCAGTCCAGACTCCAAAGGTCTCAGACGCCGAACTGTACAGCCCCAGCGCCCTCCCTGTGGAAGGACGATGCCCGGAAAAGCGTCCCAGTACTTATGATGGCCTTACCTCCTGCCACACAGAAGACACAGGGAATGGGTGGGTACACTTAGGGGTGGAGGGGGGGACAGATGAACAGATGGGTGAGTGGATGGATGGATGGATGGTGGATGGATGGATGGACAGGTCAGTGGGTGGATGGTGGATGGATGGATGGATAGGTCAGTGGGTAGATGATAGATGGATGGATGGATAAGCAGGTCAGTGGGTGGATGATAGATGGATGGATGGACAGGTCAGTGGGTGGATGGACAGATGCAGAAAGTTAGATACAAGGACAATCTAGAGGACAATTCTTAACGGAGAAAGTTAAAGGCTGAAACCCTTACTTCCCATTCTTGCCTTTTCTTCCCCACGGATGAGTCCCATTAGCATGCGCCTCGGGCTTCTCTTCCCCCAGATTCTCCCAGGTGAGTCTGAGAGGACACCTGGGCTTGCCCAGTCCAGCCCCCCACCCCAGAAGTGAGCCAGTTTCTCCCCTGCCCCATTGGGGCCACCCTCCCTGCAGCCGCACGGAGTGGCCTGCCTGGCCCTGCTCCCTGGGCAGCCAGGGGGCGCGTCTGTGATGCCGAGGCCCAGCCGCAGCCCCCCAGCTGGGACTTCACGTCCGCACCTTCTGATGGTTCTTTCATCTCTCGAACCACGCGGAAGGCCTGCTGGGCGCTGGGCCCCCAGAGACCCCAACGCATCCCTCCCCAGACCCTGCAAGTGCCCACGGGCAGTGACGGCCACAGCGGCTGTCTCCCCTGCTGCTCGGGGAAGGGATGAGGGACAGAGAGGGGCCCTCCAGCAGGCTGGGTCCCTGGAGACCACTGGGTAAAACGGTGACGTAAACCTTCTTTCTAACTAGCGATTCCTGAGCTGCTGCGTTCCTGTGGGGGCAGCCGGCGAGGGGGGCTCGTCTTCAATGAGGGGGTTCTTGGGGCAGCCCCACCTCCAGAAACCGCTTTCGAGAAAGGGAACCAGGAGTGAAGGGCTCAGCATGGCCATTGTTCGTTACTTCAATCAACCACGGCAAACCCGACAGCCTCTCCCCCAGGCCGAGCCCTGCCTCGGGGACAAGGACAAAGCAGTCGGCTCCAGGACCAGGCCAGCGGGGCGCCCCGATGCTCAGGGACCCAAGGCCGGCCACCTCGGTCCCTCGCTCATTGGCATTCCGCGCGCCGAGCAGCCACCACGAGCTTCAGGGCCCAGAGCGGAGCGTGGCTGCCAGCAGTGCCGCAGATGAATAGCTCTGAGAAAGACGTTCCTGCAAACATGCTAAAAATTAATAATAATCAATTGCCGTTTAGACTCCCAGCCCTACGCCCAGGACCTTGCTCGCAGGGACCTGAGGGCAAGGAGCCCCAGCTGCAGGGCGGACGGAGCCGAATGTCATCAGGGCCTGGGGGCCCGGGAGGTGCAGGGCTGGAGCTGGCCTCTCCTGCCAGGGCCCAGGTGTCAGGGCCTCCCCAACAAAGAGGTGGGGCCACCCCTCCCTCCCCAACCCTGACAACACGGCGCCTGCTCCGCCTGGCCACCGTCACACGCACAGACTTGTGACGTGTCCCCCAAACTGAGCTGGCCAGGACGCCCACAGCATTGCCTCCTTCTGGAGATGAAGGAAGTGAGGTCGGAACCACCTTGACTTGTCCAGTGTCCAGAGCAGGTGGGGCAGGCATTCGTGCCTCCTGTCACCCAGGATGCCACCAAGACTGTGGGGGGGGGGGCGGTTGAGCTGTGTTCCCCCCTGCATGTCTTTTGCCCTGAGCCCTGGTGCCTGGCGTGAGACCTGCGCCTGAAGCAGGGTTGTTGCCGAGGTGAACGGGTCAGGCGAGGGTGGGCTTGGATTCAGTGGAACTCGTGTGCTTCTGAGAAGAGAGGACAGAACACAAGGGGATGCTGGGGTGGGGGGACAGCATGGCCTCGGTGACAGAGGCCTCAGACTGTGAGGGAAGACACGTTTAATGCCCCCAGTGTACGGTGCTGTTTCAGCAGCCTGGAGCGGGCAGAGAGCGCCAGCAGGAGGGCCCTGACCACCAGGGATGCCGCCGGGGCCCCACTGCTCACACGACCCCATGGAAGGTCCCATCTGCCCCTCTTCATCCACTCACAGCACAGGGAAGGCTGTCACCAGTCTACCCATTTCACAGAGGTGGAAACTAATGCACCACGTGGACAGGGGTTCCGTGTGAGCCCCTGCTGGGCGTGGAGCCCAGCAGCAGCCCCTCAGAGCCCGGGACAACGCCCTTGGAAGGAGTCCCCCACAGCTGCATGGCCACTGCCAAGCTCAGCCTACCCAAGGTCACATCCGCCTGCAGCCGAGCCCAGCGGCCGAGGGGCTGCAACCAAGACGGAGCCCCAGGCGTCCACTGCTAGAGCCCCCCACAGCCCGGGCCCGGGTCCCCATCCAGAAGAACTGACACCGAGCTGCGGGGGCTGTGACCCGCAGCCCCGACCACCTGGCCCCTGCTTCTAGCCAGCACATTATTCTAAGACGATTATTTCCCCGCGCAATGCTCAGGGGACGGCGGCGCGCCTATTTCTGGCTCGTCCCCACTCCCTGTGCTTCCATCGCCCCAGGCAGGCGACGCCACTGTAATTTTTATCAGGGCTTGTTCCTGGTAAAAGCCTCTTTGTTTCAGAGAGATGTGATTTGGCCTTTCTCCTCCTCTCCTTTATTCCTTGGCTAATACACCACTTCCCCGAGCCCTGGGGGCAGCGAGGTGGCCGTGGTCGCTCTGATCTCGCTGTTTTTCTTCTAAATCATGGCCGAGGCTCCCTGGCCCTGTGCTGAGCACCGAGCGAGCCGGCAGCCACGCTGGGGGGGGTCACTCAGGACCCCCACCTCCGGCGCTGTTCGTGTGCTGGACACCGCGCTGGGGCCTGGCCCCCAGACCCCCTCANATCCCATGTTGGGGGGGGGGGGCGGTTGAGCTGTGTTCCCCCCTGCATGTCTTTTGCCCTGAGCCCTGGTGCCTGGCGTGAGACCTGCGCCTGAAGCAGGGTCGTTGCCGAGGTGAACGGGTCAGGCGAGGGTGGGCTTGGATTCAGTGGAACTCGTGTGCTTCTGGGAAGAGAGGGCAGAATACATGGGGACGCTGGGGGGGGGGGGACGGCATGGCCTCCGGGGACAGAGGCCTCAGACTGTGAGGGAAGACACGTTTAATGCCCCCAGTGTACGGTGCTGTTTCAGCAGCCTGGAGTGGGCAGAGAGCGCCAGCAGGAGGGCCCTGACCACCAGGGATGCCGCCGGGGCCCCACTGCTCACACGACCCCACGGAAGGTCCCATCTGCCCCTCTTCATCCACTCACAGCACAGGGAAGGCCGTCACCAGTCTACCCATTTCACAGAGGTGGAAAGTAATGCACCACGTGGACAGGGGTTCCGCGTGAGCCCCTGCTGGGCGTGGAGCCCAGCAGCAGCCCCTCAGAGCCCGGGACAACGCCCTTGGAAGGAGTCCCCCACAGCTGCATGGCCACTGCCAAGCTCAGCCTACCCAAGGTCACATCCGCCTGCAGCCGAGCCCAGCGGCCGAGGGGCTGCAACCAAGACGGAGCCCCAGGCGTCCACTGCTAGAGCCCCCCACAGCCCGGGCCCGGGTCCCCATCCAGAAGAACTGACACCGAGCTGTGGGGGCTGTGACCCGCAGCCCCGGCCACCTGGCCCCTGCTTCTAGCCAGCACATTATTCTAAGACGATTATTTCCCCGCGCAATGCTCAGGGGACGGCGGCGCGCCTATTTCTGGCTCGTCCCCACTCCCTGTGCTTCCATCGCCCCAGGCAGGCGACGCCACTGTAATTTTTATCAGGGCTTGTTCCTGGTAAAAGCCTCTTTGTTTCAGAGAGATGTGATTTGGCCTTTCTCCTCCTCTCCTTTATTCCTTGGCTAATACACCACTTCCCCGAGCCCTGGGGGCAGCGAGGTGGCCGTGGTCGCTCTGATCTCGCTGTTTTTCTTCTAAATCATGGCCGAGGCTCCCTGGCCCTGTGCTGAGCACCGAGCGAGCCGGCAGCCACGCTGGGGGGGTCACTCAGGACCCCCACCTCCGGCGCTGTTTGTGTGCTGGACACCGCGCTGAGGGGCCTGGCCCCCAGACCCCCTCAGACGTCAAGGGCGGGGGGCTGGCTCCAGACACCCGCCCCTCCCCCTCATGTTCGACAGCTCCACAGGGTGCTTTAAAAAAATTGTGATAAAAGACACGTCACATAAAAGTCACCGTCTTAACCTCTGTTTGTGCAGCTCAGTGGCCTTAAACACACTCCCACTGTCCTGCAGTCGTCACCACCACCCTCTCCAGAACTTTCCATCCTCCCAAAATGCACCTCTGTCCCCACGAAATGCTCCCCACCCCGCCCCCGCCCCAGCCGCTGCACTGTGTCTGCTCCCTGTCTGTGTGGGTCTGAGTCCTCCAGGGACCTTCCGAGTGGCCTCCCGGCCCCTGCCCCGCTGTGTCTGGCGCACGTCCCTCGGTGTGACGTTCTCAAGGCCCAGCCACGCCTAGCAGGTGCCGGAGCTTCCCCCCTTCCCAGGGCCGGGCAGCGCTCCACGGCCGATGCCCACCACAGCTCCTTTATCCATGTGTCCGTCCCAGGACCGTTTGCTTTGTGGGTGGTGCTGTTCTGAATCCGGGGTGCAGGTGTCCGTGTGGGTCCACAGCACCCCTTTCAGCATTGTCGACACCCACAGGAAAGAGGCGTCTCTCAGGATGTCCCCGTCAAGCAGAAGGAGGCTCCGTCCTCAGCCCTGGTCCCCACGCCAGTCCCCACGCTGGACCTTGCCCTCCCCACCTTGGCTCACCCGGGTCCTGCAAACACGGTGGGCTCTCCTTCCACTTTCTCCACAGGTGCCCTGGGGACCTCCATCTCCACCCCCCCCCCACTGCGTAAAAGCTGGGCATATCCAACTGGGAGACCGTCGGAGGTTCGAAGCCACAGGGCCCTGCGTGTGAGGACCACTTCCTGGCGCCGTCTGAGAGAGGCTGTCTGCACTGAGCAAGGGCGGCTCTGCTGGCCAGCAGCGCCCGGGCACCGTCCCCAACGAGCATCCCTCGGACCCCTGTGCCCCAGGCACTGCCGGAACAATGAGAACCCCATTCTGCGGGAGGGGAGTGCCTGTTCAGTGGGGCACCGGGCCCTGGAGCAGCCTAGGGACGGGGCTTCCCTGGCCAGCGCTGGGGCCCAGCTGCGGGGTTGAGGATTTGGGGAGGCCCCCGTCCAAGGTAGGCTGTGGGACGCAGAAGGCAGTGCTGCCTCCTCGGATAGAGGGTCCTCCGGGCCCTCTCAGCTTAGCCCAGTTTGCAGAGGCCAGCAGGCCGAGGCTGCTGTGGTGTCCTGGGCCATGCATGGAGGCAGGGAAGGGAGAACTCAGGGGCACCCGGGCTCCTGCAGGCTGAGGCCAGGTGGGGGAAGGGGAACCCCAACACCCACAAACACAGCTTCCACAAACTCAGAGGCTTAAGTGGGGTGTGAGGGGACAGGCTGAGGAGGTACAGTCACCTGCCCTGGACAGTCATGCCTGCTTGTTGCGGGCCACTCAGGGCACCGAGGACCATGGGGGAGGAGGCAGGGTGATCCCAGAAGCTGCCCCACTTTGGGGCAATGTGTCCGGGGATCAAACACGCTCAGCTGGATGCTCGGAGTGTCCTCGCCTGCTTGCCCCTCCCCGTCCAGGCAGCTCGTGGAGGAGGAAGGGGTTAACGCTGGGCAGATGCCCCCACCACCGCCGCCGAACTATTTATAGTGGGTTTATCTCTTCAGCTCCCACACACGGGGCGTGGGGCTGCCCTGCAAGGCAAGAGCGGGCCACACACATAAACAGATGTGGCCCCGAACTAAAAATCTCAAGAGAAAGAAGGCAGACCAGAGCGCCTGTCCCTTGCCTGCGAAGTCGGGGCTCCCTGGGGGCCAGCTCCTTGGGGGCTGGCTCTGGGCAGGGGCCCGTGAGGGGACACGGCTGTCCTCAGAGACCTCACCCACTGTGTTCGGAAGGTGAAGCCCTTTACTTCGGCACAGTCCACTGTGTGGCCTCTGATGGCACAGGGTTCTGTCCATTTGCCTCGAGGCCTGAGGACAGGGTGACAGTGGAAGCAGGTGCCCCCCGCCTCCACTCACAGGCCAGCAGTCTCGCTGCCCCGCCCAGGCCCCCAGCGGAGCCCCTGTGCAGCCAGGACGGGGGCCCGACCACACAGCCACCCCACGGGAAAGCGGTGCCTTCCTGTGCCCCAGCTCTTGGGGGGCAGGGAAGACCCTCCTCACGTTCCTGCCCTGTCACCTGCTCCCGGTTCCCCTGCCCCCCCGCCATGGGCTGCCCAGATGACAGAGCTGTAGACAGGAGAGATCGCTGGGGTGTCCCCACCCCCCTCCCCGGTCCTCCGGTCCAGGAGCCCAGGGGCAGCCTTGCCCCTGCAGGCCTGGGGCACCACTGCCACCGCCCCCAGCTCCGAGCAGCCTCCAGCGGCGGCTAGGACAGCCGGCAGCCGGCGCCCGTCCTGGCCCTCGGGCCACCGCTGCCCTAATGAAGACGTTTACAGTTTTAACCATCAAATCAAGTGCTTGACTCAGCCCAGCCCCTCCCTGGTCAGCCTCACCGCAGCTTCATTTAGCAGGTCGGTGGTGAGAGAAAAAAAGAAAGAAAAAATTCATTAATTTTTATTAACAGGGAGAGCTATTTGTTCCCTGTGACAATATTTGACTTGTCGAAATGATTTTCACCTCTGCCACGAGGTGAGCGCCCCTCACATACATCACCCGATTACTCGGCGCGGCGGCCGCAGTCATTAGGCAGTGAATTAGCGGCGGTCCCCAGCACTATTAATCACCCTGACACCAGCGCTGGCGCTGCTGACCCGCGCCCGGCCGGGCCGGGCAGCCGGAGGCGCGGCCCGCGGCTCCCCACTCCCGCAGGCGCACAGCGGGCACCCGGGCACCTGGCCCTTCCCTTCATCCCCCCCAAGACCCCGCTGCGCCCGCCAGGGGGTGTGGTTGTCCTGGGCGCGCAGCTTTCTGCCTCTGCAGCTTTACTGTGACGTGCTCCTGGTGGAGGTGGCAGCCAGCACCCACGCACCCGCCGGGAAGTTCGCACCCACATCCTTCCTCGTTTCCCAAGACCCGGCGGCAGGCCTGATGCCCACGCTCACCCATCTCACGGGTCGGGGGACCTGCATGGGGTCTTCAGCCTGGCAGGGCGGGGCCTGGGCCGGGAGGGGGCCCGGTGGGCTGCGAGGGTCTGCTCCTGCACACACCTCCCACCCTGATGGCCCAGAAACCTGCTGGGGCCCCCGTTCAGCCAAGGCCAGGGGGAGACCTTTGGCCCCCGGGGAGCTTTACGAGAACACAGCTGACCCCTGAACAACGTGGATTTGAACCCTGCACTTGTACGCGGAGTTTTTCGATCGACACCTGGGAAGATTTTCGGGAGATTTCCTCATGACCGTGACGGCGTCACATCAGCACACCCGCCGGTGCCGCGCCACGGTCACGTTGCTGCTTCCTCGCCGTCAGTGCCGGAACCGCTCGCTGCGCCTGTCCATGTGAGCCTGTCCTGTTAGACGCGGAGGGTTCTGGCGTCACGCCACCCACAGAGTTTTGTATCAGGTAGGACAGCGTGGGCGAGGTCCCGGCCGACTCGTCCCCTCACACACGAACCAGGTGGGCTCATGGCAGCGGCGCCTGCGCGGTGCTGTGAGTGTATTTTCTGTTCGGTTTTCTTAGCGATGCCCTGTCTTCTCCGGCTGCATGGTTGTGAGAGCGTGTATGTGACGCGGGCAGCACGCACAGCGTGCCTTAACTGACTGTGACATCAGCCAGGCTTCCGGGCCACAGCAGGTTGTTAGTAGCTCAGTCTGGGGGAGTCAGAAGTTACATGCGGATTTCCGGTTTCATGGGACTCGGCCCACCCCCAAGCCCGCGTTGTCCAAGGCTCAGCTGTGCTTCCTAGTCAAGCAGGATCAGAACAGGGGGCTGGATGGCGGAGCTTAGAAATCTGACTTCCGTGAAGTGGGCTTCCCCTGAGCAGAGAGTCCTGTCACACAGTTCACGAGATGTCCCACTTAGCGTTGAGGACAACGGAGGGTCGGAGAGGAGCGTGTCAGAAGGAAGGGCCTGAGCAGGTGGGGCCAGAGCCCCCGCCTCTGGACCAGGCCCTGTTCTGGGGATTCCTTCCGACCAGAAGAGCCAACCTTCGTGACCCCGACCACGGCCCGCAGGCTGGCCTGGTGACACGGTCAGGTCCCAGCCTCAGGCACTGGAGGGGCCTCGAGGGGCAGAGTGCGGCCGCACATGGGCTCTGCGCCGGCCCATGGCAGGTTCTTCCTGGGCGGGGAGTGATGAGGCCCACCTGTCAGAGGCTGGTGGGACAAGTGACAGGACATCTGCAAAGCAGTTGACATGGGACCAGTAGGTGGCGGGTGGCCCTTCCCCGTCCTTCCCCAACACCACTTGGACCACTTTTTCACATTAATCCAATTAATCATCTCTACATTTTAAACTGATTTCTTCCCATTAACCTGGCCATCAGATCGGTCTTTCAGTCTGGTCTAGAGAGGAGTTTGAAAGTCCGTGGGTGGCGGGGGAAGTCACCCCGACCCATTTGTCTTGCTTCTCGGGCGGGACTCCTCATTTTTATGCCTTAGCACACCCCCTAATTTTCCTCATTAGTGATGAATTCATGAGCCTCCACAACCTCCCCACCTGTTCCTTCCATTCCGGTGGTTGCGGGATGGGAAGTGGCCGTGTGGGTGGTTCTGGTGCGGGCTCCCAGCAGACTGGGCGGCGTGGGCGCAGGGGCACTCTCTGGGCCTCCATCGGGGTCCACGACATGGTCCTGTGGTGTCCAGCTCCGCTCTCGGGCTCAGTCCCCACATCGGCCCCAGTCCATGCCCCAGGGCGCCAGCTCGGAGAACGAGGCCTCGGTTCAGCGGGTCATCTCTCGAAACTCCTGGTGCACCAAGGGCAACTGGAGGCCTCTGCGGGGTAGGGGCCGGCCCTCGCCCATCTCCCCCTCCTCGTGTTCTTTTGATCTCCTCTTCAAGCCGGTGCCCTCTCTGCGGGTGTCGTGCGGAGCAGACTGACCGGGCCATCGCCTGGATCGGCACCCCTAGTTGTCCTTCTGAGGGGGGGAGGCAGGAGAGACGTGTGGAGGGCAGCACGTGGCCGCACTGGCCTGTCCTGCGGTGCGTGCTCGGGCAAGCGCCTGTGGCAGCTTCTCTACGGCCAGGTTGCCAGGGGCCCTTCTCAGGGCCACGGCCAGGATGGGATGAGCGGGCCCCAGCACACACTCACAGCCTGCCTATGGGCTCGGTGATGTCTCAGCTCACAGGTGAGCCCCGAGGTCACTCCAGCATGGGTGCAGCTCCATGCCCACCCACCGCTCGAGGGCCGCCCAGAGGCTCTGGCCGGAGCAGGGACTCCCGTTCCTGGCGAAATGCGGGGAACTCTCACCCACAGATGCACAGTCCCTCTCACTGTGAAGGTCATGGGCCACCAGCAGAGCAGCCGGACACAGCTGTCTCCGCAGGGGCCCCATGGAACAGAAGCCCAAACCCAGGGGGCTTACAAGGCAGGCAGGCTGCCCAGCCCTGCCCGACCTAAGGGCCTCACTCTCCTTTTCAGAAACATCGAAGGCACTCTTAGAGACCTTCAGCGTGTCCCTACAGGCACGCACCTGGCCCGTGGCACCTTGCTCGGACCCCTGGGGGCCTTTACAAAGTCACCTCCGTGGGCATGGGCCCCTTCGGTAGCCACCAGCCTGGCCTCCTGGCTGAGCTCTGCGGAAGCTGGTCCTCGTGACTCGCTCACTGAGTTCGCTTTCGTCTGCTCAGCAGAGGCTGCGGAAAGAGGGGTTTGGAAATCCACGGTCTCCTGGAAGTCAGTGAACTCCAGCCGCACTGAGAGCGAGGTGAGGCGCCAACGCAGGGCCGGGCCCCTGACGCAGGAAGGACCAGGGCGAAGGGTGGGCCCGGCGTGGACACCTTGTCCCCTCTGAAAACCCCTCTTCAGGGCACTTCTCAACTCGACCGGCGTTCAACAGCACGCATTGTGGCCACAGGAAAAGGGGGCCAGGCCCCCCTCCCCGAGCCTGTCTCTGAGCCTGGGTGAGCCCCAGCCCTGAGCCCAGGTGGCGTTAACACAGAGGCCGGTCTCCCCTGGAAGAGCTGAGCAGGGGAGGGGTCCCGGGGGCTCTGCCATGGATCCGGACAGGCCTCCAGCCACACCTGCGTGTCTCCTCACAGACTGGCCACCGGGCACAGGGGCCCACACCTCCCCACAGTGACCCAGACGCCAGGGGTGGCGAGGGAGGCCTCTGAAGGCTGAGTGACTGCCCACACCACTGGGAACAGGCCCCTAGCTCAAAATACTAGGGGCCAGGAAAAGGGGCCCGTGTGGCTGCTGAGAGGCAGGTGACCCACAAACGGCCCACTGGGCAGAAGGCAGGCCCCCCCGCTCCCTGATGCGGGCCGCAGCCCCCTTCCCACCCCTGGCACCGCCCCCCACAACGGCTTCCTCAGAGCCTCACGCAGTCAACACAGCTGGGCTACGCCGGCGCCACCGGCTCGCAGCCGTGACCTCATTCCTCCTGCAGGTCACCTCCTGGCCCGTGCCCCACTCGGGCCCCCGCCTGCCACCAGCACTTAGGCAGCAATTCCTCACACTCCAGACCCCTTGCTGCCAGCACTGGGCTGGCCATGCGGGGTGCGTGTGCCCTCTGACCCCCACGCTGCGCACGGGGGAGGCGCGCGCGGGCTGGAGCTGGAGAATCGGAAGTCTGTCTCACTCGGCACTGCAGCCCCGGCCTCGGTGCCCCGACCGGGCAGCCCTGGCGGCCCCCGTGCACAAGGACATCACTCTGGCAGCTGTCACCCCAACCCCGCCATCCGACGCTAACGGTGCTTCCAAAAACGAGAAACGAGGACGGGAAATCCTTCCCTGGAAAACCTGTGTCTTCTTGGATTGCCGGTCCCACCGTCTGCCAACCCAGGACAACCTAAAATTACTCTAAATCACTTTCCAAACCTTAGAAAACCATGAAACAGAATGATCTCCTGTGTTTATCATACATTATACTTAAGCTGTTGGCCGGACGTCTGAGCAGCAGAAGCCCACAGCGCGGTGGCCTCTGCCGGAGACACGGCAGCAGGGACGGCCAGCGAGTGCCACCACCACAGATGATCTGCACCCCTGATGACTTCAGGGGGACGGCGAGGCCAGCCGGGCAGAGAGCAGCGTGGTGCCCCAGCACCCCAGTACCCTTGGTGTTCGACTAGGTGGACAGACCTGTCCCCAGAAGTCCCCTAGCAAAGACAGTGCCACGTGGGAGGACCTTGGCCACTGTGCGCTGTTGTGGACTGGACTGTATGCAGAAGTCCTCACCCCCAGGTGCTCAGAACGCGACCTCATCTGGAAATAGGGGTGCAGATGAGCTGGTCCCTGAGCCCACACGACTAGGTCCTTGTAAGAGGGGACATCTGGACGCAGACACGCACACACAGGGAGAACACCGCATGAGGACGAAGCAGAGGGGGGCTGAGGGGTCTACAAGCCGGGGGACGCCCAGAGGCCAGCAGCCACCAGGACCTGGGGGCGCCAGGGGCAGGGCCACCCTGCTGGCCTCTGAGGGGCCAGCCCTGGGGCACCTGGACCTGGGAGAGGCCAGGTCTCTGGGGCGGAAGCCCAGGGCGTGGGGCCTTGTCGCATCCGCCGGGGCACTAACTCTCCCGCCTCTTTGCCTACAGACGCCTCCTCCCATCTTCTTACTGAGCAGGAACTACAGGCTTGGACTGTGCGCGCTGATCCCTGACCTTTGACCTCCTGCTGCCTGGGCATCTGATGACGCTGGAGATGAAAGGAGGGCACAGCCAGGTCCCCTGCCCGCCCCTTCGGGGTCACTCTCTCTGAGGCAGGGGCGGGCTCATCCCAAATTGCTCACTTCCCAGGGCAGGGACGTTTCTGCCCCCACAGCCCTGTCAGGAACCAGACCGGGCAGGCGATGGCTAAGGGCAGAGCCAGAGACCCGGGGCAGCGAGTGGGGCTGCTCCAGGGCCTCCCCAGTCCGGAAAAGCGGCTCATGGCAAACTCGTTAGCCGGCGGACGAGACGGAGCACAGAACCCGGGCGCCGGGCTCGGGGCTAGTGTCTCCCGAACACGGGGGTCTGCCGGCAGGAGGTAGTGGGGCTCACACACCCCTCGAGGGGGTTCAATGCCACGAGCCACACGCACACGAGCGGTGACCGTGACAAATGCGACCTGATGTTCGTTTCACCACAATTAAAAAAACAAGCCCGTTCTTGGGTTGGAGCTTTGGCGAAGCACGGCTGCCTCCTCCCGGGCGCACAGGTCTGTCCTCTGGGGAAGAAATCCCACTTCTTTCCGAGACCACGCGTGTGCCCCCTCCTCCGGGCCTCGAGAGCCTCGTGTCTGGTGACAAATGCAACATAACGGGACTTTCCTGGGACGGGAGGGAGCCCAACACCCTGCCCTCCCCCCCAACACACACACACACCGTCAGCTCGGGGCCTGGGGGACAGGCAGGGAGGCTCGGGACCCAAGCGTTGTTTCCGGAGCCTGATGCTAGAGCCGTGAGGCCTCCGGAGCAGCCCGCGAATGAGTCCCCCTGCCCAAGAGGCCCAGGGACAAAGTGCCTTCCGAGCGAGGGGCCGGGCTGTGTCACTCGGATGCCTGGGAAGTGATTTGAAAACCTAACTGTTCCCATTTCTTTTGTTCACCATTTCGGGTGCCTGGGGGACCTCACAAGGCCCGACACGTACAACCTGTGACACCACAGGGACGGGATGGCAGCGGGGCCTGCGGGGTGAAGCCCCTCCGCCGTGTCCGGGTTCCGAGGACAGAAACGCCGACAGCCACTCGGGGCCCGCGGGCTGGGGCGGGAGCCGCCTGTCCGGACCGGGCTCTCTGGCAGCCGGGCGCACGGGGGCCCTTCATTGTAGAGCCCTCGCTGGCAGGAAGCCCTGCCTCGTCCTGCGGGCCGCCAGCATGGTAATGAGACCGTTTCTATGGAAATGAGCTTATAACTATTCATTTTCTCCCCATTCCCGACCCATCCACAAAGAGGTTTTCCAGAATGACCCCCGTTTTCCTACCCCCAACATGTCCTCACGCCATTGCCGGCTCGCTAATCAGCCCGAGGAGAAAGGAGGGAGGAAATGCAGCCCTTTGACAAGATGTGGGAAAGCCCTCGGTCGGTGCTCGGTGCGGCTGTGACCAGAAAACAAAGAGGCCTCGCTGGCCCGGGGGCCAAGTTTCCAGTCAACTTCCCCAGCCCTTTCCGGCGGGTTCTGCCGAGAAGGGAGGCGCCGCTCGGCCCTCCCCGGAGAGACTCTGAAACCCTCGGGTTCTGCTGGCACGTTCGGGCCGGGGCCTCCTGCTCGCCCCGCTCGGCGGCCCGCGAGGAGCCCTGACCCTACCCTGTGTCTCCTCTCCTTTGGGGTTCTCAGGACTCAAAGGTGCAGCATGGAGCAGAGAAGAAAAGCCGCAAACCCGAGGGGCGGAGGGGATCTAGTGTCGGCCTGAGACCCCACACCAGGGCCTGACCGCCGAGCTCGGCCTCGCGCGTGGCCTCAGGCAGGGCACCTGCTCTCTCCGAGTCTCCTGCCGCTCTGTAAGCGCACGGAGAGACTTAAACCAGGCCATGCCCGCCTAGCACTCGGCATGGCACCTCCAGCGAGGGTTTGGTGGCCGGCCCTGGAGGGTCTGACTGTCATCTGGGGCTCTAGCTCTGGGATGCTGACTGAGAGGGACGCCCTGATCCTGGCCACGTCAGGGAAGGCAAGCCCTGCTTGCTCCTTGGGGCCCTGGCATTCTCGGTCACCTTCTGCTGCGCCGGGGATGTTCCTTGAGGGCGGGGGGCGGGGCTCACCTCCCTGTGTCTTCCGAAATGCCAAGCGGCTGCCGCGCACGTAGAAGCCACTCCCTGAGTTCACCAGTGGGTAGGGTGGGGGAGACACACATGATGTGCGACTCGGGCCAACCCCACCGGCCCGTGAGACCCCCAGTGTGCAGGTGCCCAGGCCAGCGGGTCACTCGGTGCCTGCCCGCCCTGTCAGGACGATCTAAGCACGGCACCCCCCAGCCTCCCCAGGGGCTGTGGCGAGACCCTCGGCCACAGGAGCTGCCCGCGGCCGGTGCCCACCGTGGACAGCTGCCAGCTGCTGTGGCTCCCACCTTGGGCAGCAGGCTGAACAGACACTAACACAGGACCCCACGTCGGCCTCAAATCAAAGATAAACATCAGGTAAACTTCAGTACAAGTGTGTCCTGTGCCGTCTCAGGGACCCTCTCCTGTGTTCTTCCCTGGACCGAGCCCGGGGACCTGGAAATCTGCCCCCGCCCCCGCCAACCCAGGCAGACTGAGCACACGTTTTAAAGAACCCACTCCCCAGCGGCTGCGCCCACGGATGCACGGGTCACAACTACTCAAGGAAATATCAGTTTTAACATTTCACCAACTCAGCAAAAACCCTGAGCAACGGTGGCTTGGGTATAGGTTTTTTTAAAAAAATCCATGTGTTTACAAAATTTTAAGTGACTCCCCTTTAAATGATCATTTTCAACAGAAAACATTTAAAACGCCAGACCAGGTCTGGCCTGTCCGTGGAAAGGAGCCTCGTGGAGGCCGGGACTCTGTCATTTGCATCCAGGCCACCACGGCGCTGCCTCCAGCCAATATGCAGACCTACCTTCGAACGCACAGGACAGACACCCCAGGCCAGACAGACACACCACACGTTCTCTCTCGGTGGTGGGACAGGATGTCTGAATTTAAGAAATGTTTCTGTATTTTCTATTGGGATCATTATTTTATAATTGCATAGTGGCACATTTTTCTGCCAGCAATTCAGGTGGGAAGAGCAGGGTCTCAGCCCCAGGGACGGGGCCAGGGGCCAGGGTGGGGTGGGCCTGAGCCTCTCGGATCCCTAGGCTGCCCCCCCGCCGCCGTGCGCCCCCACCACTGCCCAGGGCGCAACACTTGCTCTCCACAGTGTCCAGTCCCTGAGGCTCGGTGGCTCCCTGGGGACACCCTGGGAACCACAGGTCCCACGAGGCAGCTCCTCCCACAGAAGCCGCTGTGCATCTGCGAGGAGCAGGTCTGAGGCTCTGCGGCCCCACCTCGCCACGGGAGGGGGGCCAGCCGGTGGCCCTGCCCATCGCCGGAGCACCGAGGCTCTCCACACGGGCCCAGCCCTGTCCCCTGGGGCAGAGACAAAACCCCCAGAGCAGACTCCTGTCCCTCGTCCCAGGTCCTGTCGGTCAAAACCACTCATAGACGAGGTCTCGCGGGAGGCTGGAGACGCCGGCAAACCCCAGGCCTCCCTCGGAGCAACGCTCTGCGACTTGGGGGACGCTGACCTGATTCAGGGCTCGTTCTTTTTTTTTTAAACAACATTGCCAACCTGACAAACCCAGCCCCCAAAACAGAAGAAACAGTGACTTTTTCTTCCACAGAAACAGACGCCTGAGGATTCGCCGCAGAAATCGCCTCTCCCCCTGCAAGACCGGCTGCCCCGAAAGCCACTGAAAATCAGACCGGTGACAATTAGCATCCACACGAGCCCCGCTCAGCACCTGGCAGGAGCTGGAGGAGCCCCTTGCCGGCCAGGCAGCCCACGGTCTATCACGGCCCAAGTAGGTTATCTGAGTCCACGGCAGAGGGAATCGAGAAGAAATATTGGCGCCGGGGGACATTTGTCACCTCCTCTGTCTCTCCTTCTCCCAGAATGTCGGTGATGAATTTGCAAACGGCCCTGCATTATGACAGAGCATTTTCCCTCTTCATTATTTATCCCTTCCCCGAACCCCTCGATCAGAGGCCACAGTGACAAATGCACAAATAAAAGGCAGGGACAATATTTTAGCGCCCTGTTGTAAATCTCCCCCTGTGCATTATTAATTGAAGGAAGTCCACTCACTCCACCAGCCCCGCTGGGGAGGAAGACAAGGGGACGGGGGGAACCCGAGGGGCACAGGGAGGAAAGCACACCAGCCGGGCCCGTGCCTTCGGCTACCGAGGTTTCGTTCATCAAGTCAAAGACGAAGCCATCTCTCCCGCCACCAACGCAGGCACGTCATGCAAAGTGGGAATCAGGCCCTTTGAAATGATCTCATTTCTCAGGAGCCTAGGCAGCGGCCCAGCGACCGGGGAGGCAGGGGACCAGGCGGGGCGGTGGGGGGGGGGGGGGGCACCATTTTTAGTTCCGGGCCCAAGGACGCCAGCGTGCCACTCGGACAGGGCAAGGCGATACGCATCATCTTGAGCCGCAGGCCAGCGGCCTCAGTTTTGTTTCCCCTGTTTCGTTTCCTTTTCAAGTCTCCAAGAAAGGCACGGTGGGCTGCCGGCCCCCACCACCTGCCTCCCAGCCCGTCGGGAGCCAGCTCTGGGTCCCCAGAGAAGTCGCTCCCAGGGACGCTCCCTGGGAGGTTAGCCAGCACAGCGGCAGTCCTGCCCGTGGAGGTCAGGCAGGCCGCAGCCCAGAGCTCCGGGCCACAGGGTGCGGGCCTGTGGAGCAGCTGGTTCTGGGGCTTCGGGAGGAGCGGGGGCAGAGGAGACCTATTTGTGCAGACCCTCCCCCAAGGCTGATTTCGGGGGCGTGTGGGTGTTTTTAATGGCTGCACTTGAGTTTCTTTTTTTGCTTAGACGGACCCCCCAGCGGGTTTCAGTGCTCCCAGCCCTGCCCGGCTGCCGAGGCCCACGCTCATCCCCCGGGGTCCCTGACGTCAGGGGGAGATGAGGGCCTGGGGAGCCTTGACCTGGGTGGCCTCCTGGCCTTCCTCCACCTGGGCGGCACCATGGTCCCCCCCCCCACGTGGGCATAAGGGACCCTCGGCACGCAGCATGGGGCTTTGGCGGACGTGCCCGTGCTGGAGGGCCTGAGAACACTGGGGACCCAGCTGCAGGGCTGGGAAGTCGGCCTGGGGGAGGAGGCCCTGGAAGCTGCCTGAAACTGGCCCCCCAGGTCCTGGCGTTGTGGGGTATGGGGGTCCTGGTACTGGGTGGGGCACACTGCCACCCTTTCTCACAGCACCCTGCCTGGCATTTCGTCCCTGAAGGTTCAAGCTAGTCCCAGAATGCAAGGCCACAGTGGCTGCACTCACAGCCCTGCCCCCCGACCCCCGTACGCCCCCATTGGCCCATTTAGGGACATGGTGGTGGCTGCCAGGTGGGTCCTAACTAAGGAGCCATCACAGGCCTGGCCGGGCCAGCAGGTCCCTGTGACCGAGCGGAGCAGCGTGCCGGGGAGCAGGGCTCTGAGATGGGGAACTCAGACGAAGGGGGGGGCGGCACCGGGTGCAGGGCAAGGCCTGGTAAGCTGGGCTTCACTCCCCTCTTTGCTCGTCGGCCTAATTGCTTCGGAAGCCGTGATTTTCTCCGACCGAAACTCGGGCAGGAAGACACCCTGGAACGGCGCCTCCGAGGCCCCGAGGCCCCGAGCCTCCGGGCCCACGCGCGCCTTTAACCTGAGTTCCGAGAGACAAGCGCTTTGCGTTGTTAGCGTAATTGCCGGTCACAGAAGCGCTGCGTTTGCTGAGCTCTGCACAGGCGTGCGTCCCGCGCGTCTCAGCGCCGAGAGTTTAGTATTCAGCTGGTGTTTACTTAGCGTAGGGCTGTTAATCAGCGTAAATTAAATGTGTACTTGAAACCCCCACTTAAAGCCATGCTAATTATTTTTTTGATCCAAACAGGACGGCCTTTTCCGAAAGGGTGCACCAGGGCTCTCCAGGTCCAGGCACCAGCCAGGGAAACGGTTGCCAGCGCCGAGCACGGGCCTCCAGAAACACGCGCGGAGGTTCTGCCTGCGCCATCTCTCCTGGGGCGCACGGCTGGGTGTGCTCGAGGGAGCCCTGCCTGGGCCCAGCCTGCCGGCCGCCCTGTGGGAATGAGCCAGGGCTCCGGGGGGTGACGGCAGGGTGTCCCCCTCCGGCCACCATTGCCTGTGAATGTGCTCAAACCACGAGGGGGGCCTGCCAATCAGAAGAGGTGGGGACGGCAGACCCAACAGGGAGGGTCGGGGGTGGGGTCACCCCTCATCCCACTCAGAAGAAGAGGGGGGCACACCTGAGCTCTGCCCAGCAGCCAGGTCTGGCCTGGCCCGGCCGCCCAGCCTCAGGAGGTGGGCGGGGAGGAAGATGGTCCTCACCCTGGGCAAAGGTCCTCCTGCCTGAGGGCTTCCCGGGCCTGGGACACTGGCCGAGGCATCTCAGGAGCCTCAGGCCAGGCTGTGGGGGAGTCCTGTTTGCACTCTGAGGGCGCTGGTGCAGCCAGGAGTTGGAGGTGTGCAGTAACACGGCTTCATCCTAGAGGCCCTGGCTCCTAGAGAGCCCCGTGGGGACACACGGGCCCCAAGAGGGAACTCAGGTCCGGACAAGGCAGTGCAGGGAGCTAGAGCCCCTCTGGGGAAGCGGGTCCAGGCAGGAAGTCGCAGTGCTCCATGCCTCCTCCCCATCTTCGTGTCTCCATCACCGAAGGGGCCCAGCGGTGTCTGTCCGGAGGGTCAGTGAGCCAGAGCACGGCGCTGCCTGCTCACCGACCTTGCCCACCCCCAACAACCGGGGCCGGGGTCACCCCACGTGGTATCCCCTTGAGAACGGGCAGCTCCTGCGAGGAAACAGGCAACCAGGACAGCGCGCAGGTCGCCCCCACACCCACAGAGCCTGATGGTGTGGACAGGCATCAGGGCCGGGAAACCTCTCAGAATGAGTTCCCACCGCTGCGGACCCGACGGGAGGGCCAGGGCTGCCCGAGGACGCATCTGCTCACTTGCCTCGCCCTGAGGGTTCTGGGCGCCCCTCTCTGGACCCAGACTTCAGACAAATGGGGGGAACAAAGACTCGGGAGGCCGATTCACAGTCCTGACGCTGGAGCTGAACAGCACTCTCTAGCCAGGGACAGGCGGGGCCATGGAGGGTCAGAGCTCACATCCCCAGCAAAGGCCCACTGTTCGGCCAGGCCTTACATCCTCAGGTGGAGAGCTGTGACGGACAGCAGTCAATCCTTGACCTCCCTGTTGTCATGGCAACACCACCCAGCGGTTCCTGCCCCTGTGATGCCATCGGTGCCTTTGTCTCCAAACATGGCAAACAGGTCCCAGCGTGTGAGCCCTCCCCAGGTGCAGGGCCCAGGGCCTGAGGCACCCCAACCTCCGTCTGGTCTGCAGACCAGGTGGGCCAGGCCTAAGCCTCCCCCGACTCACACACAGGACCCCCGTAAGGGGCCTTAAAGAGCAGCCTGCACCTTCTCCTTCCAAGGGGTGGATGCCCCTCTGCCACCGAGGCCGGAACAGAGGGGGCTGCCCCGATCCCAGCACTGCCTCACCGGAGCAGGAGGTGCCGGAGCAGGAGGTGCTGGGCTGGTCTTTGGATGCCTTTCCTTCTCCTACTAAAGGAGGTCCCCTAAGGCCATGTTCCGGTTGCCCCCCACCTGCTTGGGAAGAGTGGAGCCAGCAGGCGAGAGCACCCACCTGATGCCAAAGCCGCAGGTGTGAGCGGCAGCCCAGCGGGATCCGGGCGGAGGCTGGTGTGGACAGCGTCCAGGTGCTTTCTGGCCTCAGGTAAGTCTTTTCTGTAAACAACACTACATAACGTGGGTGAGGGGTTTAGACTCCAGGACTGACAGGGACCGAGGCCACCAAAGCCCCACCTGGTGGACAATGTCCCCACCTCCCCGCCCACTGGGCTCCCGGCAGACGAGGGCCTGCGGGGATCGCTCCCGCATGCAGACTCAGTGCAGGGGCAGCGTCTCTTCCCTGTGGCCCTCATTCCGCAAGAATGGGGTGGGGCCCCCCTTCTCCCCCATGCCTCCTCAGGGGTAACCTCTTCCTGCTGCAAAACCTGGGATCTCTCTCGGATGCCGGCCCCCAGGTTTGGTCGGGAAGGAACCAAAAGGCCCAAGGGTCTGCTCTGGTTTCCTCTCACAGACACAACGTAAAGGGAAGGCTCTGAAAAGCCCCCTGCCTGCAGCTCCACATGACACAGGCGTCTGGGGGGCTGGCCCCTGGAATTCCCGGGGGTCCCCTCCAGGCCCCGGGCACCCTTCCCGGCAGCCTGCTGTGCTGCCCAGGGGGACCCCTCAGGGTACTCCTGGCCGAGTTCGTCTCATGGGGCGTGCCTTTGACCAAGACAGAACCACCTTCCCACAGACGTCTGGCCCATTCAAGGTCACTCAAAGGCATCACACCCGGCAGCCTGACCACACACAAATCCCTGCTTCAGGGAGAATGAGGCCACCGACCCTCCCGTCTCTCAAAGGCCCCTCAGCCAGGCCGGGCTCCCCGACTGGGGGCCAGAAGGATATGGGGTTGGCAGAGGCTTCATGCGCCCCCAGAGCCCATCCCGACGGCCAGCAGCCCCAGCCCCTCTCCTCCCCATACCCCAGGGAGGCCAGGGCACATTTCCGGGGTCCCAGAGACCAGGGGCTGGCTTCCTGTTTGACCACCGGATGGGGGACAACCCATGCAGGGGTGCAGACCGGGCTCATGGGCTGGACAGACACTGGCCCGCCTTGAGCCACACACGCTCCCCCCGTCCACTGCTCCCAGTGGGCCCCATCTGGGGGCTGCCCCACCCAGCGGTCCAGCCACCACCCACCGCATCCCAGCGAACTCAGGTCACTGAGCTGTTTGCAGAAGGCACTCCACCCGGAGAGTCCTACAGTGGGGCCGACTCCCCCAGGATGCACCACAGCGCAGCCCCAGCTTGGGGGCCAGAGACCCATGGGCGCCTGGGAGGCCCCAGGGAGTAGCCGGCACAGGAGGGGAGCATCCCCTGGACCCCAAACTGCAGAACACTGCTCGCCTGGGCCAGGGCTGCCTGCCTCGGGGGTGCCCTGCCCCTCAGGGAGGCAGGGAGCTCAAGGGCGGGGTGCCACCTGCTCCAGGGAGGGGTGACTGACAGCTGCCAGGCGGGACAGCTCCTTCCGCATTCGGAGGGTGGGCTCCTGGCTCTGCAGGGCTGCCTGGTGAGGGATGCCCACTAGAGTGTGGCCCAGTGGGGCCGGCTGTCTAGACACAGCTCTCCTGCATTTCTCTGGGGGCTCCTGTCCGTCCCTCAGGCCGGGGCGCCCTCCACGCAGCCACCCCGACTCCCAACCCCACCTACCACCCCATGGTTGCAGGAGCTGTGAGCGCTGTGTGGGGCAGCCTGAGGACACCGTGGCAGAGAGCACGGAGGGGTGTGGGCCCTGCTAACTCTGTCGCCCCAACGGCTTTCAGCTCCGCCCGGCCCAGGGCGCTAGCCCCTGAGGAACCACTCAGGAAATGAACGGGAAGCAGCCCCCTGTGAGCAAAGGTGACCACGCCAGGCGCTGTGGTGGGAGCCAGCCCACTCCCGGCGGGGGAACCTCGGATCGCCTTCGCAGAGCCTCTCACTTCTGCCCCAGGCTCCCAAGGAAAGTGGGGGAGGCGGCTGCCCAGGACCCCACAGAGCACCAGGGACCTGCTGGGCCTGCCACCTGGTTCCCGACGCTCCTGCACCGTGTCTGGGAGCAGAGCTCTCATAAAGAACCCGGTCAAGGTCGCACGGTCAAGGTCAGGGGTCTCATCCTTCCCCGAGACACTGCAAAGGTGGCCACTTCCCACACCTGAACCCCATTCCTCTAAGACCAGACGGCACAAATAACCACGAGAGGGTCAGCAGGAGAGGGTTAGACCCTGGGACCTCGGCTCAAGGCAAGCCCCCAGGGCCCGCCGCCACGTGCAAGGCTGGGTCCCAGAGGCATCTGGCAGGCGATCCCTGCCTTCCCGTGTATTTCCGATCTGCCCGCACCCGACCGTGGAGGGACGGAAGGGACGTGAGCAGAGCCAGGCGTACCTGTCACACACTTAAGGGCACACAGGTCACCTTTTCCTTCTCCAGGTCCAAAGTCATCCAGCCCCGGAGACGTGCCCTCACATCACTGCTTAGAAGTGAACACACACACCTGCACACGCACATACAGGCACATGTATACACACAGAGATACATGCTCACAAACATACTCATGCGTGTGCACTCATGTACAGGCATGTGGGTGCTCATGTGTGCATTCACATGTGTGCACGCACACATGCGCGGCACATACAAATCAAGTGCACAGGTGCCCTCGAGAGCAGACCCGGGGCAGTGCTCCAGCGGCACAGCGGGTCGCCCCCGTGAGCCTCGTCTCGAGTGGTCCTGGATGACCCTGTGTGGTAGGCGGCCCTCTCACTCCGCAGGAAGTCAGTACCGGCCCTGCTGAGCTGCGCCCCCGGGGAGTGAGGAGCTGGGTGCAACGTGGGAGGGGGAGTACCCCAAACCCAAGACTACTCCGCACAGAATCAGGGTCAGGGGCATCTAAGCTTTTTCCCGCCCAGCCAAGCCCCCACGGATGCAGAAACCGGCTTTCCTGCCCCACCCAATTCCTCAGAGGGTCTGCAACCAGGTCCTGGCGGGGACGCCGTGAGAGTCGAGGTGGCGGCTCCTCCTGCCGATCCTCCTGACGAGGGGGCCCTGGGGCCATGCTGACGGCAGCCTGACCTCTGGGGACGGGGCTCCCCATGTGCTAGGCCACAGGGAGCCGGGGTTCACGCCGACAAACTGGATCATCCGCTGGCACGCACCTAGATACATGGCACTTCCTCTCTTCTTTTTTTAAAGATTTTAACTATTTAGTTTTAGATAGAGGGGAAAGAAGGGAGGAAGAGAGGGAGAGAAACACCAATACACGGCTGCCTTCTGCACACACCCCCCACTGGGGACCTGGCCCTCAATCCAGGCCTATGTGTGTGACTGGGAATCGAACCGGCAACCCTTTATCTCACAGGCCAGCACTCAATCCACTGAGCCACACCAGCCAGGGCTCAATGCATTTTCCTGATCAGAGCCCTGGGGTGGACAGAAACGACCTTGCCTGTGGCTGTGACCCACACCCCGGAGGGCTGGGCGAGCTGTTGGCCCAAACACGCCTCCCCCCAGACACATCAGGTGGTCCCGCAGGCCAGCGGAGGCATTGGGCACTGCCCGAATTCTGGGGCTGGGTCCCCTCAGAGGGCCGTGATGGTGGTGCCTAGGACCTTCCCCTGTGAACGTCAGTGGAACCAGAGGCCAGTGCACTAGGCATCTCTCCCCCTGGGACAGGGCCTAGGTGGCAGGAAGGGTCCCCACAGCCAGGACCACGGTCTACAGCGCTGTACAGGGATCCCTGGTTGGCCAGGAGAGGACATCCGGCAAGACCCCTTAGCTCTTTCCCTCCTCCCAAAATGTCCTCATGGGGTCTTAGCTGGGAGGGCACCGGGCCAGAAGCTCCAGGGTCTGGACTCACCCCACCTCCCACGCAGACCCCACGTAAGCTCCCTCGGGCTGCACACACAGGGCGGCACGGGGGGCTCAGACCTACAGGAGACCTGGCCCTTCCCTGGACCTCCAGGCCCCCAAAAGGGATTAGAACGCGTCAAATATTGCCGCCATTTTCTTCTGTAAGAAGAAAAGAGGAGGGAAGCGGAGACCAGGAGTTTGCAGGAGCCCAGGTGGGTCCTGGAGCCCCCCTACCCCGTCCCGGCACCCCACCCAGTGGGCGGGGACGTGCTCGAGCCCCCAGTGTGGACGCGTGTCCACTCAGCCTGGCTGACCCCAGGTCACTGGGCCCCTCGCCCAAACAGCTGGAGGAACCTGGGTCCACCGAATTCAGGCCCCGGGGGCCAACGCGGAGGGCAGCATCCAGACACATGGCCTCCCGAGGCGCCTGTTACCCCAACACTCTCTTCCTTTTATTTAAAATGACAGGCGACCAAAAAGACTGAGTGCAGGCTTCCGTGTGCGTGTGCATGCACGTACACGTGTGCTCCCCAGCCGCATGAGATCTAAGGAGGAAGCTGGCAGCAGCCTGCATCTGGGACGTTCAGGGACCCTAACAGAAAAGCTGCTGCCGACGGACCTGCTCCCAGCCTGAAGGGGCCGCCAAGAAAGCCCGGGAACCGGCCGGGACACCTGCCCGGGAGGCAGCGGTCACGGCGGAGCCACGCCAGGGCCCCAGCTGGTGAAGCGGTTTCCCCAGGGGGCCGGCCACCCTCTGCCCTTGCAGGCACCGTCCGTCAGTCACAGCGCGGCCAGCAGACGAGGACGGGAACTCCCCATCTTCCTTCCTTCGGGAACCAAGACACGTCAAGGTGAACACCCACTCCGGACTGCACTGTGGCTCAGCAACCCCCACGCTGGGCCCGCCCACGTGCCAGGGCCCCGCTGGGTCTGGGCATCGGCATCGGGCTTGGACAGTCTGTGCCAGAGGGGCCGCTCCCACCTCGGGCACGTCCCCTGGACCTGCCCCCGAGGCCCAGGGTGGTTTGAAAGCGAGAGACAGGCGGCGAGGAAGCAGCGCGGGGACCCGGGCAGGAGGGCCGGGTCCTGGTGGGAACCCTGGCGCCCAGGGCTCTGCTCATCGGCCAGGAGGCTAGTCCTCAGCATGTTCGCAGATGTTCTCACTCGGTTTTGTAAACGGGCTCCAGGTCTAAGACGCAGCTGTTTGTTCTAGAAATCGGAAGGTCTCGCCTGGCTGTGAAAGACGCCTGACCGCCCCCTGCCCGAGCCCCGGCCCCCCTTCCCCGAGGACCAGACCCCACGAATGGGCCTGGGGGAGGGACGTGCCGGCACCGCGCTCGGTTCCTCCGCTGCTGGGATGCAGGCTGTGCTCCCGGCTCCTCGGGCCGACGGTTTGCGTGGGCTCCAGCCTCGGCGTCTGCCCCCATGGGTGGCAAGTGCTCAGCGTGACCCCGCTTCTTAAAGAAGCTCATGCGTGAGGCACAACCCTGCCCCAGTTGAGCCCAAGGGCTATTGGCTCCAGAGGGCCGGAAAAACTGTCACCTCGCACAGCGGCACACACCTCTGTCACTGCCCAGTTGGGGCCGGGCTGGGTCTCTGCTGGGCAGCTATGGGACAGATGTTCAGGGGTCACCGCCACCCCCCACACTAGGAAGGGGGGGTAGATTCCGTGCTCCAGGAGCAGCCCGACTCGGTCCCACCTCCTGTCCTGGCTCTTTCTCTCTGCTCCCCACTGGCTCTCAAAGATGGGGCCTAGCCCAGCACACAGAACAAGGCGCTGCTCCCACCCCGTCTGCCAGCCCCCGTTCCACAGCTGGCCTGTGGTGCACACAGCACGGAGAGGCGCCCCTCCCACGGGACTCGGCCGGGCAGGTCCCAGGGCACGCAGGGTCCCAGCCGAGGCCAGGCAGGGCTCTGATAGCTCACTGATAACGTATTGTACAATTAGATCAATTTGACAATTTCCATTATGGCTGATAAAATATTTATCGAGCCTTGGAGATGCCGTCTGATCTCCACACCATTTGTTCTGCTAATGGTGGGGGGGGGGGTTGCCGAGGCCCAGACGGGCAGACAGAGCTGGGAGCTGGGGCTCCTCCCCACCTCCCCATTAGCTTTGCAAATTGCCAGCGCCGGCCATAAATTACCGCCCGGCCCCGTGAGACTGATGCCCGGCTGACAGGGCAGGGAGGTGACTCGCGATGACATTGTTTCACAGGGGCATTAATCACGGCAGAGAGGGAAAATACCCTCAAATTGGCCCAGACGTCTAAACATTAAGGAATGAGGAGCAGGCGGCTGGAGGACGGTTTCGGCAAGAGCTGGAAATTGGGAAATGAAAAACATTTTCTATTATTTAACAAATCATCCTGATCCTTGCCCGTGTTTTTGCTCGGCGTTCCGGGGAGCCCAGAGGAGGCCCGGCTCGCTCTCTCTCTCTCTCTCTCTCTCTCTCGCCTGCGGCGGGGCTTAAGAAAGCTGGCGGAGATGGCCTCCTCCTGGCCAGGGCTTCCCTGGCCAGGGACAGGGGTGAGAGCTGGGGCCCAGAGCCTGTTTGGGGCCGGCTGGGCCGGAGCGTCTGCTGCAGCCGGGCTTCTCTGAGGTGAGCCTAAGGGAGTGTGGTCTCCTTAGTCCACGGCACGGCCAGCTGTGTGCCCTGGAGCCCGAGGGAAGGGCCCTGGGCTTCGCAGCCCGGCAGGCAGAATGGGAAAGCGCTCCGCACGGCTGCAGTCCCCGCCCACAAGCTGGCCCTTGGCCGCCAGTGTGCCCACGAGTGTCTTGTTTCTGCCGCCCGGCTGGCCTGGGCAAGTAATATTCAGCTGCAACAGATAAAAGGCCCTTAACGAACTGCCCTGGAGTTGCAGAGCCAACCTGGCCTCCCCACCACCCCCCCCCGCCCCCGCAGAAGAAAAGCACACATGTCACAGAGGGGGTGAGAACCCAGGTCTGGAGCCCAGTCCGGGCAGAGACCGGGGTCGGGGGCAGGCGGGGGTCGGAGCCCTGACCCTGGGCCTGCGCCCTCCAGGCTGCTGGGCTCGTCCTGAGCCGGGGGCCCCGGGAGGGCCCTCGGTAGCCACGGGCCCCCTCGGACGGCCGCAGCGCAGGGTAATTAAATGAAATTGGGCCGTCCCTGCTTTGAGGCCACCCTTGATTTAAGGCCAGAAAAGGAAGCAATTAAATTTAATAAAAACCAGGTCCCCAAACAAAGACGGATGGCCAGACGGCCGTCCGGAGGCAGCATCCGCCCGGGCGGGAGCTCGTCGGGTGCCGCCGACACGGGGCTGGAAATGAAAGGGACAGTCGTCCTCCAGAGGCGTCTCCGAACGAACACTCGGCTCCACAACACGGGTCGCGCTGACGACGTCGTCCAAAGCCAGAATAGACCGTCCCTTCTGCGTGTGCCCAGGGATGGCAGTGGGGGTGGGGCGGGAGGTGCGACGCAGAGACTGGGCTGAGGAACGGGAGGTGGCCGCCATCTGGGCATGCCACCTACCGAGGCCATAGCCGCTGCCCCCAAACCACACTCCCCTGGGGGGGAGCTGCCGGCCCCTTTCCTGTGAACGGAGCCGGCGGGTGTGCGCCACCCCCGAGGCAGGTCCTCTCGTCCTCACAAGCCCTGTGCTCAAGATGACGAGAGACGGTGTGCCAGCCCAGGCAGAGGGAACGTGAACCTCGGCAGCCCAGCTGACCACGCTGGTGATAATTCGCACTGGAGTCGACGGCGACAGGGAGCTGGCCATCCCCTGATGGGGTGTCCAGCGGGTCTGCAGCCCCAGCGGGACCCTCGCCCTCCCCAGTAGCTGCTCTGTCCCCTCACTCTCTGGCAGGGTGACCGCCATTCACAACCCAGCTGTCAATCTGCTGCCCAGCACCCCAGAGTCACCGCAGGCGGCCCCAGCGGGCTCACCCTGTGCCCTCACAGAACAGCCTCACTCGGGGGGGGGGGGCGCAGGGCTCCAGCGAGAGGGAGTGAGAGTCCCTGTGTGTGTGTCTCGGGGAGGAGAAGGACCCACAGGATGGGCAGTGACAGTGTGACACGCGTCCCCAACCACTCCGCCCCCCGACACAAAAAACTCAGGAAGGAGCAAATGGGCCCCTGGGTACAGTCACCAGCTGGGACCAGTCACAGGGACACCGGTCTGTGAGTGCCACTCCTAAGCCGCTGGCACCAAGAACAGAAGCCCCATTATCCTACCCTCAAGGTCAAAGCCGAACGCCCACGACACCCGGGAATCCGCCGAGGGGGCAGTAAGAGGACAGCCAGAATAGATCTTCGTCCCTCCTCCTCTTCCTCCCTAAAGACCACGGAGCAACAGCGAAAGCAGAGGACACTCAAAGCCACAGCCAGGCACCCGACTCCCCCCGCAAGGTCCCCTGCCACCTCCTCCTAACACAGGAGCCTCAGCGACCCCAACGTGGCTGCAAGGCCCGTGTCCTGACACCTGCTGGGCCAGGCCAGGAAAGCCTCCTGGAACTTTCTGGAACTTACTGGAACTTTCCAGGGCCTCTTGGTGGACTCACAGCCAAACATTGTCCCCAAGTCCCACACATCTCAGAGCCGCGGGGCCGACGGCAGGGCAGCGGTTTGGGCCACGGGAGCCAGAGAGGATTGTCAGCTGGTGCAAATCAAAGCGCCTTAAAGGGCTCCTGAGCGCTCTTAGCTTGGGGGCTCCTCAGCCTGAAGACCACCAGCAGCGGGAGGGCCCCTGGCCGGGGGCTGCAGCCCACAGACCGTGGTGGCCCTGCTTAGGGCGGGGAAACGAGAGCAGCCGGACATTTCTCCCGGTGTCAGGCTGTTACCGGCATCTCCCCATGGGGAGGCTGACTCCCAGCAGCTGTGTTGGGGTGAGAAGGCATCGCCGGGTTCATGTACCTGAGAGGGACACCTTCTCGAGCCTTTCTTTGGTCATCCCAGGAAATCTTCACCCTCCTCCACACACGTACACAAAGATGCCTCCTCCAGGGAGGCCTCCTGGATGGCCTGTCTGGGCTCAGCCACATCTGCTGTGAGTGGTAGCTCCTCCCTGGCTGGCAGGCCGGGAACACTCTGGGATTTGTGATGGAACATCCCCAGGGCTCCCTGGGTGGCCTGGGACAGCGCTGGTAGCGTCCTCCTGGAAGCTGCCAGGGTCCCCAGAACTTATCTCATACACATGACAAGGCTTTGCGGGAAGGAAGGGACAGCTTTGCATTCCTCACTCCCTGCACAACAGGCTCCCGTCCAAATCTGCACCGTGTGATCACCTCACGTGCTGGCTCTGGGGCCAGGCAGCTGCGGGGTCAGAGAGAGGAGGACGGGTCCTGGGGGCCACCCGAGGGTGCTCCCACAAAGAGCGGCCCTCCTCTTGGTCCCCGGATGTCCAGACTGGAAGCCGGGCGTAGGGGACAGCAGCAAGCAGCTGGGGGCTAAATGCCTGGTGCCCGACTGCAGGACAGCCTCCCTCTGACTTGTTTTCCTCATCTGTGAAGTGGGCTGAGACTCCCCCCACTGGCCACTCCCTCCCTGCGAACCCCATTTGACTGGCGACTCAACAGGGGGCGAGCCCCGGGGGACCTAGACCTCCCCCTGCGCCAACCCCTCCCGGCTCAGAGCCAGGGCAGGAGGCCTCAGGGGAGTCCTGTCCCTCCACGTGTAACCCAGAGCTGCCTGCAGGGACGAGGCCAACGAGAGGCCACAGCCCGGCTCCCAGCGTCCAGCACCGGGCGGGACGGGGCGTTCTTCACAGGCTGCCTCCAGGCGGGTGCACGTTCAGGGGTGGGGGAATGGCGAGAGATCCTCAGCGAGGTGGGGCGTGGGGGCCACGGGACACGCCTAATAAGCCCAGTGGGTCCAGCACCGACGCCAGAAGAAACCCGTCTGTGTGGCCTCGGAAAGCTCAGGGGCCTCAGAGCTGGCCTGCTGGGGTGACGGACACAGGGACCTAGGGGCCATTGTGCCCCCAAACAAAGACCCAGCTTCTCTGCGACTCAGCGAAGCAGCTACAACCACTCAGCGCGGGCCAGGGCCCTGGGCTCGGCCAGGCCTGGGTTCGCAGCCCTGCGGAAATGGCTGGCTTCTCCAGGCCTCTCCTCACCTGCAAATGAATGACTGCAGAGCTGACCTCACGGGTGTGACTCGAGGTCACCAAGTGGCACGTGGCAGTGTGACCCCGGGAGGATTGTTCAGGGCCCTGGCCTTGGTGGCCTCCGTCTCGACTGTGCTACCTCGACTGCCTGGCCTGGGACAGGTGGCCCGAGGTGGCAGCAACTTCCCCCCTTGGCTAGGCTCCCAGTCACAGGGCCCCCAGGCCCTCCCCTGAGTTGGCGTCCACCCTGACTGGGCGTAGGGACCCCTGACCTCCCTGGGGGCAGTTCCTTGGCCCCTGCGGCTCCGGACGACCAGGCTCAGCAATGTCCTCACACCCAGGCGTTCAANCCGGGAGGATTGTTCAGGGCCCTGGCCTTGGTGGCCTCCGTCTCGACTGTGCTACCTCGACTGCCTGGCCTGGGACAGGTGGCCCGAGGTGGCAGCAACTTCCCCCCTTGGCTAGGCTCCCAGTCACAGGGCCCCCAGGCCCTCCCCTGAGTTGGCGTCCACCCTGCCTGGGCGTAGGGACCCCTGACCTCCCTGGGGGCAGCTCCTTGGCCCCTGCGGCTCCGGACAACCAGGCTCAGCAATGTCCTCACACCCAGGCGTTCAACTCTATCTTCCAGAGAAGGAAAAGGAGGTGCCCGGTGCCCCTCCCTGAGCTGACAGAAGGCACAGAGGAGGGGCCCCGGGGACAGCCCGGGACACCCAGTCCAGGGAGCAAAGGGTAGAGGGGTCAGGAGCAGAGCCCGAGAGTGAACGACACCCAGCCCGGTTCCTGGGGTAACCAGACCCTGTAATTGCACCCGAGCCCCCGGGGGTGCCTGGGGCCACCGCTGGGAAGGAAGCAGGGGAAGACCCTTTAGCTGCCACACCAGCCCACTGTGTTCCCCGGGTCCAGTGACCAGGCTCACAGCTGGCACGTCACCTGCCCCGCCTCGGAGCGGAGGCCGGCCCAGCCCCGCGGTGGCAGCCGGGGGCCGGTCACGGGGTCTGCTGTGAAAGCCCCTTCCCGGGCCAGCGCGGGCTCATTGTTTGCCCTCAGATAAGAAGTGTGGGCTCAAGTGTTTTCTTTTCTTGAGAGAACGTCGGGCCCAAGGGTGGTATCTGCAGGCCAGGGGGAGCCGGGCGCAGCGGAAGGCCTGCCCGGGCCCGCCCTCCCCGGGGGTGCCACCTGCTCTCTACTCGGCCTGGGGGTCACAGGGACCAGTGACCACGGCTGGCCGGGGCCTGGGCCATCGGGGGCCTCCAGGCCAATGTGAGGACCACCAGACCCACCCCCTCCTTCCCAGGCAGGGCTGGGCCATAGCTGTGGGGATGTGTCCCATTTCCGGGGTGCTCTGCAGCCCCCCTAATAAGTGGGCAGCCCAGATCTGCCCAGCGGGGGCCCTGGCTCCCTGAGGCCCCTGACCCTGTGGGTGGCCGGCAGCCCCCGCTTCCCGGCACGCCGGCTTCTAATCCTGCTAATACTGCCGGCTCCCCCACCCGGGGCAGGGGTGGGCTCCTGGGCACCCCACGCAGGCTCCACGGTCAGGCCCTGCGGCCAAACAAAAGGGGGCCTGTTGGCTGCCTCTGCCTCCTCTCAGCTTAAGGACATTTTTGTCATTTCTGACCAGCTAAGGTCTTGAAAAAGAAGTAAGTTGTCTAATCCCTTTAAGTTTAATCTTCGCTGGTTCTGAACACCCTAGGTGCCAACGCTGACCTTCCCAGACCCATCTGGGCGGGGCCCCTGCTGGCCCCAGGCCTCCTCCTGTCCCCTGCGCTCCTGTGGTGGGCTGCACAGGCCCCTGCGTCCTGCTGGTGGTCCTAGCCGAGGGCTGGACCTCCTCCCTCCCGGGGTCCTGATGCGCAGAGAGGAGGTGAGAGGCGGTGAGGGGCTGCTTCTCAGCCGTGACTTTGGCCCCTCTGCCTGCCTCCCGGCCTGGCCAGGCGGCGCTGCCCGCCCCAAGCTCCCTCCTCTGCCAGCCAGCTTTTGTCTGTAGGAACCAAGATGGCATGTGCCAGGGAAACTTCTGGACTCCTGCTCCGCTCCCCAGCCCTCCCCACGTGGTTCCATTATCTGGGAAGTTCCCGGCACCCACCTCCCTTCCTATCAGCTACCAGCTTGGGTGGTGCCGGGCCCGGGACACACCCCTCGAAGGCCCCTGGCCATTCTGAGCCCCGGGGCTGGCTCCCTGGATGTGGGCGCACCCTCTGAGTGACCTCGAGGGAGCTGGCCTCCCCTCTACCAGACGGAGCCGTCGGCTCCACGCGTCTCAGAGTCTGTGGACGCAAGAGNTCCCGGCCCGGCCAGGCGGCGCTGCCCGCCCCAAGCTCCCTCCTCTGCCAGCCAGCTTTTGTCTGTAGGAACCAAGATGGCATGTGCCAGGGAAACTTCTGGACTCCTGCTCCGCTCCCCAGCCCTCCCCACATGGTTCCCTTATCTGGGAAGTTCCCCGCACCCACCCCCCTTCCTATCAGCCACCAGCTCGGGTGGTGCCGGCCCGGGACACACCCCTCGAAGGCCCCTGGCCATTCTGAGCCCCGGGGCTGGCTCCCTGGATGTGGGCGCGCCTTCTGAGTGACCTCCAGGGAGCTGGCCTCCCCTCTACCAGACGGAGCCGTCGGCTCCACGAGTCTCAGAGTCTGTGGACGCAAGAGGAGGCTGCGTGCTGTGTCTCGGGGCCTGTGGCGGAGAGTGGCAACCGCCGTACAGGCCTCAGAATGGCTTCCACCGGTAGTGGGTGCCAAGGGGTAGTAGCCGAGGCCAGCCGTGCCCTGTATGGCCCCAGGCAGCAGGGGAAGACCCTCCCCCGAGCCAGCTTCAGCCAATTCTCCCTCTGGGGAGGAGCCAGTCTCGCCCCCACCCCAGGGCTGGGTCGCTGGGAGCCACCCCGAGTCAGCCCTGCAAGGAACTCCGGAGTTTCGTCTGCTGCATCCAGTCCAGCAGGTCGTCCCTCAGGTTGGGGCTGGGAGGGGGTGAGCGTGGCCACCCCCCACCGCCTGGCCAGGTGACACGGGAAGGCTCCCGATGATGGAAGCCAACACACCTGCCACAGGTCCGACGCGTAAGCCCCACTAAATGTTGCCCCAGTGCGGTCCTTGCACAATCCCCCTCAGGGGGGTTGAATCCATTCAGGGCAGAAGCCCACTGTCCGTGTGCAAAAGGCAGGGCCCGGCATGTGGGCTCCACCGCAGTCCTGCCAACGCCCATGGCCTGCGTCTCGCCAGAGAAGGCCACGCCGGAAGACCAACGCCGGTTCGGGGTCAATCGCCCTTTCTCACACAAGGAGCAGAAGTAGTGCTGACTTGTCAAGGATGGTTCTAGAACACTGGGGAGGCAGGATGGTGGGATGGAGGGAGGAGGAGGAGCTTCTCTGCCTCCTGGGGTATGTGTGCACCTGTGGAAGCTTCCAGAAAGTTACGGACAGGTCTGTGAGGCCATGCCCCCAGGGGCACCCAAGACTGGGTTCTGACCCGGCTCAAGCTTCCTGCGCACCCTCCGCCCAGCAGCCTCCCCCACCTCCCACTGGCCAGAGAGCAATCTGGGCTGGGCCCAGGGCCCGGGTCCAGGTCTGACACTTCTGTAAACATCGCAGAAATCATAAGACGACACAAAGACCACGAATCCTTCACTCCCCGGCCATGTTGCCTTCCTCCTGGGAGCCGCCAGCAGGCTGCTCCGAGGCAGGGACCCCACCCCAAACTCAGAGAAATAAGTTCAAACGTTTAAAAAGTGCCCTTAACACCCCATTGTGCCCCTGATTGCTCATTTCCCAGCTCTATAATTAGCACATAAAGAACTCTCTCCTCCACATTAAATGGCAGTAATTGGGTTTTTAAAAACTAATTTAAATCCTAAACCCTTTGGAAAAAATTGTCATTGTTTACATATTACACGGACTAGCATTTTAAGTATTACGGGGCTAATTGAGCAGGCTTATCTAGGACTGGGCCTCAGGGGCCGGGCCGGGAGGGAGGGAGGAGGGAGCTGCCCCCGACCACAGCCTGGAGCAGAGGGAGAGGCCAAGCTCCCGGACGCACGCAGGACAGGGAGGGTTGGCCCCAGAGCCCCGGGTGGCCTGTCCCTCCAGACTCAGTCGAGGCCGCAGCCACCAGCCTCACCCAGCACCCAGGGCGCTCCACCATGGTGGTCGCACCTCCTCCCTGGACAGCCGGGCACAGAGGGAGAAGCAGAGCCCTGGCTGTCGCAGCAGCCACAGGTCCCGGCTCCCGGGTTCTGGAAACGCCTTCCTGCATCTTTTCTGCATGGGGGTGGTGGGGAGTGGAAGTGCTTTCATTGTTTCCACTTTGGCTTTTTTCTTTTGTTTTCATGCCCTAAACCCTTTGAAGGCTCTGGGCGAGAAATGGGCGGGGCCTACAAATGAAACGGCAGCATTTTAGCAAAAACCATTTTTATAGAAAGCACTCTGACTAAATGGGGAGACGCACCACGGGCCGAGACGGGAGAAGCAAGAGCCGTAAAACTTTCCACCCCCCTAGCTTCGGCCTAAAAACGGAATAAGGTTACAAAGCAAATATTTTTTAACTGGAAAAAAACAACTTCAAATTTTTTCTGGAAGAAAGGGTAAAAAGTAAAGCTCGACGATGACAAGAAATGCTGGAACGGAGAGAACCTTGCTTCTCCGTGAATTTAAATGTTTGAACAAGGCGCAGAGACAAAGCCAGAGGAAGCCGAGGCGGCGGAGAACGGCAAGGGGACGTGAAGTTGGGAGGGGGCGGAGATCGAAGCCGCCTCACGCCGCAGAACGTTCTAGAAGAAAACAGCACGGCTCTTCCTTCCCCCGGGACGGGGACCGAGCCTCCTCTCCCTGGTGCTGCCATCAGAGCGGCGACCCAGGGACACGTTCTCCGCACACGCAGCAAATGCAGGAAGCGGCTGGGAAGACACGGCTGTGGCAATTCACATAATCGCACGCAGAGGCGGACCTGCCGAAGCGGGCCGGACGGGGAAGGTGTGCAGGGCAAGGCTCAACAGAGCCCGGGCTGGTGTGGCTCGGTGGATTGAGCACCACCCTTCGAACTGAAGAAGGGTCACCGGTTCGATTCCCAGTCAGGGCACGTGCCAGGGTTGTCTCGAGAGAGGCAACCACACACTGATGTTCCTCTCCCTCTCCTTCTCCCTCCCTTCCCCTCTCCCCAAAGGGGCTGTGGTGGGGGCCCACGTTTCAGTTCTAAGTGTTGGGGACCCACTGGCTGGCTGAGCAGCCTGACCCTCCCACCTTGGGCATCAGAGCCCCTGAGAACCCCAGGGGACTGGAAGCCTCATCGAGGCCCTGGGGCTCCTGTCCGTCCCGGCCTGGATCAGGGGCCCGGCATCCGGAGGTGACCACGTGGGCTTCCACGCGCAGGTGCTATGGGTTCTATGCATGTGCGCACACGCACACCCGTGTTCACACGCACACACCCAGTGTCCCTCCTGGCAGCCCCAGCTGGGCACCATGGTGGCTCTCAGGCCCCTGGGGAGCCCGTGGTAGAGAAGAGCAAAGAGGCCACAGTGATGACGCCCCACCAGCCTCCTGTCTCGTATCACACACCACTCCCACTTTCCAGACATGGACACTGAGGCTAGGAGCCGGGACTAGGGGCCGTTCCCTTGAGAACACAGTCTGGGGCTGGGGAGACCCCAGGTCACAGTGGGGGTGTTCTCAGGGCCGCAGACACAGCCTGGGCTCTGCTGCACAGGCCACACCCACCGTGGCGTGGTCTCAGACAGCTGCTGGGAGACCCAGGGCAGCCCCCAGGAGGCCGGCACTGCCCGTCCCCAGCCAGGCAAGATGACGACTGTCAGCCGAGGGCCCAGGAGCACAGGGTGGGGCCACCTCACCCTCGAAGCAACTGGCCTTCTGAACTACACAGTGATGCCACCCAGGTGGTCCTGCTGGGGGAAGGACACTCTCCAGGCCCCTGTGAGCAGGGACAGGCCACCCACTGAGGGGTCTGTGTGCCTGGGGACAGGCACCAGCTGGAGAGTCCCACCCAGAGGTGAGAGGTGCCGGGCTGAGGGCCAGCCCCCTGTACCAGCTGATGATTCTGCGGGCAGCCTGTCCCCTGCGCCCACACGGGTCCCATGCATAGGCACACGCATGTGCACACACATGGGCACACGTGCTGCCAGGTGCTTCCACATCCCTGGGCTTAGCCCACATATTTCGAAACACGGCGACCCTTCCACCTGCCAGAGAAGGTCCTTTCGGACCAAACTCTTGGCTTTGGAGTCCAGAGCCAGATTCCCTGGGCCTAGGCCTGAGCTAGCAGCCACCGCCGTGGGACAAACCGTCCCCATGACGGGCTACCGGGCCCTGGTCAGCAGTGATCTTTCTCAGTGTCCGCACACTGTCATTTCCCAAAGCTGCACATGCGGCCCCATGACCAGAAAAAAAAGAAGTAAAGATGCTACCCCACAAGACAGGGGTCAAGGAGGGCTCCGCGGCCCTGGGTCAAGAGCAGGAAGCCACCTCTGCCCTTTACGCTTGACGGTGTGGCTTCCGGTTTTCTAAGGATGGTCCGCCCAACATAGCACAGAGCACGCGTGGAAGACCCATAGGGCCTTCTGGCCACTTTCAAACACCCAGAACTGCCTCAGAGGAGGCGGGGCTGACCCCTCAGCGGGGGCTGATTGGGGGGCAGGGCTTTCACTCAAGCACCATCTGAAGTGGACAGAAACCCAGGGGGCCCTTTTCTCAGGGCTCAGTGAGTGAGGCAGGAAGCTGGGGTCCCGGATGCCAGCACTCCTGGTAAGGGCCACAGCGGAGCCTGACCCCCAGCTCAGGGCCCCCCCATGACCGCACCATCCAGCTTCCAGCTCTGGCAGCCGGCTTCCTGGTGAGCAGCCAGAGCCCACGGCCCCCCCCAAACCAGGGCCTACTATTCCCAGCCCCGTGGAGAAGGGGCAGGGGCCGGAGCGCGGAGGGAGCGCGGTGCCCTGAGCGGCGGTATCACTTTACGGGCGGAATGGATCTGCTCAGCAGCCAGTTTCCAAAATGAAACCAGAAACCGGGTTTCATGATTTGAGCTCGATAAAGATCCCCCGCTGCCCGGAGAGCCGGGCCGCGCTGCGCTGGGAACCAGCGCCCTTCACTCCGGGCCCACGGATGGATCGTGCACGCAGCCGCAGAAGACCTTGGCTGCGCCCTCGAGGTTGAGGGGTGGGGTGGCCTGTCTCCTGGGGGCACGGTCTGGGTAAGATGATACCTGATGTAGCAAACAAGAAAAGCAAAGTTCATGGAACCAACAGCGATCGGCTTTTGGCAAAGTCTGAGCACCGCTGTTCTGCATTTGAGGCCGCTGGATGCCAGATCGTGGCGGCTCCCTCGCCAGAGACCACGCGAGGTCGAGCGAGGACCGTGGAGAGCCCGGGGTTCGTCTCCGAAAAGCACGGCCCTGAAGTCTATTTTGAGTTTGCAAAGCAAGAGGCTGTCTGGGCCTCCCTCTCTCCCTCCGTGTTCTCCCTTCGACCTTTCTTTCCCTTTTCGTGTGAAACCCAGCATCCCAGGCTCATTCCCACTGCTGGCCTCCAGCTCCTGGCCCTGTCCCGGCGGGGCTGAGCCCCAGTGCCAGGGCAGAAGCCCAGCCAGCGTGTCCAGAACCAATCGCTGTCCTGCCTGCCGCCCACCCCAGGGACCTGGCGGGGCCCTCCCCAGGGCCTCTGAGCCTCGTTGGAGAAAGCAGGCTCCCAGCCCTCCTCTCTGTCAGGACAAGAGCAAGCCCTGGGCCTGACTCTGGGGAGCCCAGCCCCACACCCACACATTATCAGCAGCCATTCTAGAATGATCCTCACACGTGGCTGCCTCTGTGCCCTTGCATGGGCTGTTCCCAACACCAGAGCCGCCCTTCCCCCAGGCAGGGCACTGGGAGCCTGACCTCCTCCCCCTCCCTCCAGCAGCAACATCCCTACCAGACAGGGCCCACGCTAGAGCCCAGACTCCCCACCCCCGACTCCCCATCTCCTGAACGGCCTGAGTGCCAGGATACGATGCTGTGTCACCCCAGCCAGCACCCCAGGGCTCCTGGAGCACACCTGTCCACCTGTACGGTGGGCCCATCCATCCTACTGTCCCCCACAGCACAGAACAGACTCAACCCCCGAGAGCTGGGACAGGCCTGCAGAGGAGGGCACACAGGGGCCACTGGGCCAGGCTCGCCTGGGGCCCAGAGAACAGACACTTTTCCCAGCCTGGCCAGGCGAGGGCCCCGGGACCGGCTGCCACCTCAGCGTGCCCGCCAGAGCCGGGCCGGGAATGGGTGGCCACAGTGGGCCCCTTTTTCCCTGGCTGATGAAGGCAGTCCAGTGTGGAAGGAGTGAGCGGTGCGTATTCCCAGACTGCCAGGCGGGGCGAGGCTGACCCGGGAGGCGAGCCCGAGATCAATGCGCGATCAGACAGCCGCCCGCTCTCCGCGGGCTTTGAGAGAGGATCGGCCACTCAAATTAATTCCTCTTGCTAATTAAGCAGCCTGTTAATTGCTCTCGGTGCTCTAATGCCTGTCATCATGCCCGTGACAGCAATGGGCCTGGGGCTCGGGGCCCACAAAGGGGCCCACCCCTAATGAATCGGGTGATGCAGGGACCGACCGCACCACCGGCCTGGCCCAGCCGCCTCAGCTTGGAGCCGGGGGCCCCGGGGGCTTGGTGCCCCTCACACCGGAACTGGCCCAACAGCAGAGGGGAGGCTGGGAGATGTTCTCCCCCCAAACACACTGCCTGGTCTGGGGACCCACATAATAGCTCCCTAAAACTCACAGCTTCCCCGAAACCACTCCCAACACCGGCCACAGTCTGTGTCAGGCCAGCGTTGCCCAACCGCAGGTCCTGCAGAACCAGCTACTCTGCCTCCAGAGCTGCGGGGGCACCTGCCGGCCTCTGGGGCCTTAGGTTCCCCTGCATGACCTGTAGGGATGGCACAGACTGCAGGTCACAGGCTACCGGAGGGGCTGATTGGACCCTAGCCGGAGAGGACACAGGCAGCGGTGACTGTCCCCACCTTCCTCTATCTCCCCGTCATCAGGCACCCGGCCCAGCCTCCCAGACGACCCGGCTGGCCTGGATCGGCCCCAGTGACTGGCCAGAGGACGGAGTGCCGTCCGGACCGTGCGTCCTGCAGCGAGCTCACTACCGGCCCATCACTGCTGCCACGGGAGAACCCTTAGGCCCAGAGACGCTCGGCTTTGCACCAGCCGCGAGGCGCCCTTCCAGAGCCACGGGGCACTCTCAGCACCTGGGGTGTCGGCTGGTGGCACTTGAGCAAGGGGTGAGGGTGCAGGGCTGGCACCGGGCTAGTGTGGGAGAGGACCCTCCACCTTGCGGCCATCCAGGTCTGAAGGACAGTACCGCCCTCGCTGACCTCCTGCCTGGGGGGCTGGCAGTGGCCGGGCTGGGCTGGGATATGGCCGTAATCTCTGGGACGGGTGGAGGACCCAATGGGGGCCGTCTCCTCTGCCCTGCCCTGTCTGCTGTCCACGGCTGGGCAGTGGGTCACACTGAGAGGTCGCAGGTGCAGACAGGCCCAGCTGGACCAACAGCTGCACAGACAAGCCTGCAGGGGCTCACAAAAGATTGCCCCTCCGCCCGGGGCTCTCAGACCCCAGGCTTCTCAGGAGCCTCCACCAACGCCAGGAGGCCTTGCCCCTGGCTGGGCACCGAAGGCCTCAGACGACAGAGCCACACCCAGCCTACCTGGGGCTCCACGGGCATCGCACACGGTTCTGCTTCAAGACCACAAATATGCCACCACAGCCATCACCACACCAGAGTCACAGAGTGATGCCTCCTCCAGGAAGGCCACACGGGTTCTGCACCCACACCTCGGGGAGGGCCTAGCTCAGCCTCCCCACTCTCCTCGGGGGCATGTCGATTCGACAGATGCCCGGAGAGAGACGCGGCTTCTGACACGCAAGCAGACCCAGCGTCCCTGGGCTCCGGGACTCCGAGCCCTGACAGCCCTCGGCCCGGGAGCGCGCTGCTCCCTGCCTGCACGCTGGGAGGGGTCCTGGTTTGAATTTGCAAGGCAGGGCTGGTTTTCATTCCTGGCAGCCGCGTTCCCAGAGCCCTGCAGGAAGATTCAACCTGTTCAAAGTTGAAATAAAATAAAATACAACAGCATCTCTCCGCCTCTTATTAGATTAGAAATTCTGGCCAGTAAGGGAAACCCCTAAATTTGATTTCCTTTCCTGGGCGGATTTCGGTGGCGGGGGCTGAGTCTGGAAGAAGGCGGGAGTGTGGTGTCTGTGGGTCCGGGGGGTTCACTCGTCTCCCCCGTACGGCGGGCCTTTCCCCCCCTGCTGGCACTTGAGTTTTATTTATTCTGCCCGAACCCCAGACGCCCTCCACCCGCACTCAGCTCATAACTGCCCGGAGGCCCACGCCCACAGGGGCAGTGCTTCCCAAAGTCAGGGCTGCGAGGAACTTGAAGGCGGAGAGGGCAGGCTCCTCTGGTCAGACCTGAGATCCTTCTGAAGAAACCCGCGGACACTGGACTTTTGGGACAGGCCCCCCATCTCACGGCTGGGTCACAAGGGGCCACAGTTAGACAAAGGAGGTCATTGGCACAGAGAGTGTCGGCCTGAGGCGCCTGGGACGGACTAGTGTTTCGTCTTTTCCCACACCGGACAGAGAGGGGCGGGCAGGTGGGCAGGCCTGGCCCCGTGTGGCTGCCCTGTGGCCGGGGCCCATCCTCGGCCCCCCGACCTCCTCAGACACCGCGTGCAGGAAGGGGGCTCTGCGGCTCCCTAATAAGATCCATATTCTGCCGGGTGCACGTTTAATATAAAAGGTCTGGCGGCGCCCCCCCGCCCGCGCCGCTCTGGCCCGACTGAAAGGCCTTTGTTCGGGGGATTAGAGCAGGAGCTCGCCCCCATTTTTCATGAGGTTTCACTGCCGCAGCCCTCCTCCCCTCCACGTCCCACCGGCCCTTGGGTCCCAGGGGTCTCCTCTGCCCCCGGGGCAGGGTCCTGCTGGCTGCAGGGAGGCCTGCCCGGGGCCGCCGAGCCGGACCAGGCCGCGGGAGACCGTCCGGGCCCCGGCCACCGACCCCCAAGGCGGCTCGGACGCACCGTGGTCCTCCCTTTGCTGTCCCAGACTCACATCTGGTTCTCTGCATTGGGAGGCCACGGTCATTTTTCACTGCCGCTCTTTGTCCCACACGCCCCGGTCCTGGCCCCGGGCCGGGAGCCACACGCGGCTGGGCAGTGGGCAGCGGGTCTCAACAGAACCGACCTGCTGGGGGGTCAGGGGGGTCTCTGGACCAGGGTCTGAGCTGACTGAGTTTTGTTTTAACTAAGAGCTAATCTTTTTTGAGCCCCCCTCCCTGAACACAGCTCCGTGTTGCTTTCCTCCAGGACAGAAGCCTTTTTGAAGAAACCATCCGTGTTGTACTCCCCCACATCGCCCCCCCAGGTCACTTTCCCAGGGAGACCTTGGTGCCAAGCAGCTGCTCCCCAGGCCTGGCTGGGAAGGTGGGCTCCGGGGGCCCAGGCCAGCAGACCCCGTGGCCTGCGCCGGGCCCCTCGCCCCCACACCCCTCTGCCCATAGCCTCCACCGCCTACCCCGCCTGCCCGGAGAACCAGGGCACTAATTGTGGCATTTTCCTGCACAACAGAAAGAAAAGAGGAGAAAACACCCACTTATGTTGTCCCAACACCAGATTCTGACATGTTAACAAGTTTATTATATCCTGTTTCTAATCTAAACACAGCGGAATGGGAAGTCGGCCTCTAACGGTCTTCCCTGAGGCCGGCAGGCTCCCCGAGCTCCCGGACTGCTGGCCTGGGGTCACTCCCAGGGGACCCAGTGCTCCTGGACACCTTGTAGCCCTCGAGGCCTCAGAAGCTGCAGCCCTGAGGCTGGAGGGCAGCCATCTCCCACCCAGCCCTCCCCGGGGTCTGCAGGGCACAGGGGCCTCCGCTGACGGGGACTCCTGAGTTCCCCTCCGGCCATCCAGGGTGGCCTGTCCAGCAAACGGCCAGTTTCCCTTTCCTGGGCTTGCAAGGGGTGGCGGCTGACCCTTGGGGTCACAGGAATGAATGACCGGCGTGCCTTTGAGATGATCTTTGTGCAATTGACAGCCCCCTCTCAAGTTCACGAACAAAGCCCCCCCAACCCCGCTCTCCTCCCATGAGTCCCCATCCCCTGGCCACGCCCTGGCAGTGCGGCGGCGCCCGGCACACACTGGAATTTGACCCACTACGTGGCTCTCCTTACACTTTGTCCATTCTCTGGAGATTAGGGGCGGGTGGGAACAGCAGCCTGATGGAGGCCGGGGCCTCTGAGACGCGTCGCGGAATCTTCCAGCGCCTGGGGGGTGGGCAGCAGCCAGACTGTGAGAGGGATGGGGGACACCTGGTATTTGTGGAACAACGTGATACGGGGACAGCGAGGAGACATCCTACAGATTTAATCCATCCACTTAATTACTTGGATTTCAAGCTGGGAACTGATAACTCGGCCCGGCGGCCCCCCACTGTCTTCCCTCGGAGGCCCCGGAGGGCACCTGTGGACCCGAGCCAAGGATGGGCCTCGGGCGGCCCCCACCCGCCTGGGCAGGGAGCCCCACCTGCGGGAGGGGCTGTGCCCGGCCTCCCTGGGTCCCTCGGCCCTCGGGTGGATTCCACCACACCCACGCTCAGGGAGCTCAGGTTCCCCGCTGCACGCAGAGCTGGAAGGGGCTCCCAGGCCCTCCCCAGGGTCAGGACGGGAGCCTGGACCACCCCGGGGCAGGGCAGCTCTGGGGCAGCAGGGATCGGGGTGCTGCCCCGCTCCCACCCCCACCCCCGCAGCCTGCAGATGGGCCTGTCAGCTGCTAGGGAGAGCCAATCCAGCGTGACCGGGGGGCAGGCCTTTCTCAGCTTCTGGAACAATTTTCAAACACTTAACTCCACGGCTTACACGGAGAAAAAGGATCAGTCATCAAAATCCCGTTGCGCCTCACAAAGACGCCACCCCCGCCACCCTCCCACCTTCCTGTCCCGGGTGACGGCGACGCGGCCCCAGGCTGCCAGAACCCTCTCCCTAACACCTTCCCAGCCCGTCCGCCCCGGGACCCAGAGAGGGCAGCAGCGTGGCCCTGCCCCACCCACACCAGGAACCCGTCCCCGCAGCCGTGACAGCCCTGAAGGCCCCCCGAGGCAGAGGAGACCAGCCTGCTCCCTCCTGCCCGGCCTGGACAGCAGTGGGGATGGGGGGCACCCAGGCCGGACTGAGAGCCCCCGCCCCTCGCCCTTTCAGGGAAATGACTTTCCAAGCTGGGGTCCGGAGAAAAGTAATTAAGCGGACCCCAGAGGGCCAAGCCTGCCGCCGGGTCACCCGCCTGGCCGCACAAAGAGCCAGCGTGGTGCCGGGCGGCGGTCGCACTCCACGCACAGCCCAGAGGCGGCCGGCAGCTCGCTCTCCTCCCTCCGAGCCTGGAAAGGAAGCTTCCCCGCGGCCGAGAGAGGCAGACGCTGCTGAGCAGGGAGCAGCGGGGCTCTGCCAGGCAGGGGCGGTCCGCGCGGGCTCTGCGGATCGATGCGCGTCCAGCACAGGTCCTGAGGCTGGTGCCTTTGGTACGAGAGGCGGTGGAAGGAGGGTGAAGGGGTGTCCCGGGCCCATGCTGACCCCACGCCCGCCCTCCTAGGCCCACCCGGGTGTGGCATCCACACCCTGGGCTCCAGCTAAGGGCCACGGGCGGGGCCTTCCTGCCCCCCCACACCCGTTCCTCCCGAGCCTGGTGGTGGGTCTTCTCCCCAGGAGCCCTCAGCCCCACTTGGCCACGTGGCACAGCCAGAGCTGAGTCCACACGCTCACACGTGAGCCTCCCGCAGCGCACTCACACACGTGTGTGTGTGTGGGAGAGTAGGCAGGGTCCCTGCCTGGCAGTTTCCCGCACTGAGGCCTGGAGTCGCCTTTTGGGACACCTGTTTCCACAGGGACGGGGCCCTCTTTTCAACATGTACACACACAGAGCAAACACATGCACACCTGTATATGCACACACAGTGTGCATACACAGGCAGTGCCTTGATGGGTCCCTGGCACCCATGCAGTCCTGGCTGCTTCCGTCCGTAAGTATGGAGGGTCAAAGGCCGAAGCACCGTGACCTGGCTCCTGCCACAAGTCCAGAGAAAAACACAGGCATGCGCATCAGCTCCTCAGATGCCCCACGAGGGCCAGGCCTGGGGTCCCACTGAAGACACTGGCGATGGGGGCTGAGACCCAGACCCCAGGGTGGCCTGGTCCCGCCTCCAGCCCCGCCTGGGCTGCGCCGCAGGCCTCACACCCAGCACGTCCTGCCTGCGTCCTGCCTGCCTCTCTCGACCAAGTGGAGTTTTTTCTGCTCCAAGTTTTCCCGCTGACACCTCCGGGCCCTGGTCACCACATTTGTGCTGAAAATGCCCCAAAGCCTGGGCCCACCTCAGGCAGCCCTCACAGGGCTACGTGTGAAGATGAGAACAGCAGGGATGGACACGCCGGGGAGGGGACGCAGCAAGCGAGCCTCTCTCGGTGGCCTGCTGGAAGACGGGGCGCCCTGGAGTCTAGGAAAATCCCTTTCGTGGACACCAGGAAGGAGGTGGCTGGGGAACTTCCCCGCGGGTTCATGGCCACACACCTGCTGCAGTGCCCAGTCTCCAGGAGCTGCAGGCAGAGAGGGGCTGTGGGGACACAAGGTGGAAAGGCCACCGCATCAGAGACCCAAAGCTCGGCCCCCGGGGGAGAGGCCAGAGAAGAGCCAAGAGCCAGGGGAGCCAGGATGTGGGCACGGCAGCCTGGGCCCCCCTCCAGCGCGCCCACCACAGCCACGTGGCATCGTGGCCGGGACTGAGGGCTGGATGCAGCCCAGGCAGCGGCCTTCCTGGCTCAGGGGCGCCCTGTGCCCATCTGCCTCTCGTCGGCCTTGGGGAGGGCGGTGCGGCGGGCAGGTGCGTGCACAGACTGCGGCCGGGGTGCCGCTTTGTCCTCGGGAACGCCGCTCACAGGCCTGCCTGATGGAATATTGATCCCGGGAGTGCAAAGTCCACGTGCCATTAGTCCAATCTGCTCCGGAGCTGACAGGATCCCATCATTTGTCATCTGCCCTGTCCTGCTGCGTTTGTTCAGGAGGTGGGGTGTTTGCTTTATCTGCCTCTTTCCAAGCCGGCTGCCCGTCCCCGCCCCTGCACTCCTCCCCCAATGGGTTTACGGGCCCCCACGTTCTCACAGCACCTCTCCCCACCACCCAGGACAGTCTTCTGGGGCTCTGAGACCGTCCCACAGAAGTCCCGAGTGCGTGCCCCAGCAGGGCCGCGCCATCTTCAGCAGGCATCGCCCCAGCCTCCCTGTGAAGAGAGTCCCCTCGTCCTCCTGAGTGCCAGGGGCCACACAGCCAGGGGGCCCAGAGGAGCCGAATGCCCCAGAGTGACAGGCTGCGTCCTGAGGCCCACCTGGGACACTGCCATCATGTAGGGGCTGGCTAGGGCCCCACATGTCCCAGAGGAGGGCGGGGCTTGGCAGAGGGGGGCTCCTGCCCTCACGCCTGGGCTTGCACCGTGCCTCCCGGACCCCAGTGTCCTGTCGCCACAGCCCTGGCATTCGGGCTCTGCTGATCACTTCCCAGGGCTGCCCCGGGGGCTGTGTCGGGGGTTCCAGGAGTGCCTGGTTGGGGAGGGCTGCTGTGGGGACCGGTCAGGTGCCCACACACAGCCACAGAGTGGCAGGAGGGGGGTCAACTTCTCCTGTGTGTGTGCACGTGTGAATGAGCATGTGAGTGCACATGTGCAAGTATGTCAGCAAGTGTGTGAGCCTGTGTGAGTGTGCACATGTGAAGGTAAACACATGCATGAGCTTGTGAGCGAGTGTGTGTGAACATATGAGCATGTGTGTGAACATGAACGTGTGTGCACGTGTGTGTGTGATCGCGTGAGCAAGTGAATGAGCCTGTGTGAGTGTGAACATGTATGTGTGGACCTGTGTAAGTGTGTGCATGCGAAGGGAAGCATGTGTGTGAGCTTGCGTGCAAGTGTGTGAGCATGTGTGTGGACATGAGAGTGTGTACGTGTGTGCACATGTGATCGTGTGAGCAAGCGTGTGAGTCTGTGTAAGTGTGAGCATGTGTGTGAGCCTCTCTGTGTGTGCATGTGAAGGGAAGCATGTGTGTGAGCTTATGATTGAGTGAGGAGCATGTGTGAGCATGTGTGTGAACATGAGAATGTGCACATGCACGTGTGTTCATGTAAGCAAGCAAGTGAACCTGTGTAAGTGTGAGCATGTGTGTGTGAGCCTGTGTGAGTGCGCATGTGAAGGTGTGTGTGTCCATGTGCATGTGCATAGGTGAGTGTGCAAGCGTGCAGGTGCGAGTGTGCATGGGGTGAGGGCTGCTATCTCAGAGGAACATCTACATGCGATCATGGCCTCTCCACCCGGCAGCTTCGCGGTGCAGCCCCTCCGTGCGCTGCTGGTGGGTTTAAACACGGAATCAAACAAAACACTGGCAGGCCGAGGAAGCGACGCCAGCATCCGCCCCTTTGCCTCCCGAGTGTTTAAAACAAAAAAGGGAGAATACTCCCAAGTGAGAACCAGCCCCTAAAGTGCCAGGCCACTGAGTTCAGACACCACGGGGCGGGGGAGGGCACTGCGTGGCGGGGCACAGAGCAGCAGCACCCCGGTCCTGGGCAGGGGCACCCGCAGCCCCTGGGACTTCGTGGGGTGTGAGCACAGTACGTAGAGACCGGAGTGCTGCTCAAGGCCCTGGATGCCCAGGACCAGGAACGCTCTGGAACAGGGAAGGGGCTGCTGACGCATGGGCTCCCTGGGCTGCCCCTGCGCCCCACTCACCCTGCCTCGCTCCCGCCGTGTCTGCTCCAACCCTCCCCCCTCTTTCTTTTCTTGCTGCCTGGACACATTTACTGAGCACCTACTGTGTGCAGCCAGCCCTGCCCAGCTGAGGTCCTGTGTTGGAGGGACAGTTTGGCCGACCCCGCCTGCTCTCAGCCTCCCTGTCTCCCAGGCGCCCGATCCCACTCTCTGCTCTCCTGTCCCCGTCTTCCCTCCAGCCACGGCAGGACCTCAGGAGACAGATGGGCGACAGTCTGCCCTTGGTGGAGTCAGGACCCCCAGGCCCTCTGCTGGGTCTCGGGCGTGGAGTGGAACTGTGTTCAAGCGGCCCAGTGACCACCCCAGGTGGCTGCCCAGGGTGCCAGGTGATAGGGACCAGGGCTGGGGCTGCCAGCTCAGAAAGGCCCTCCTGGCACTGGGGACAAATCTGGTCCTGTGCCACCCTCCTGTGCCAGGAGCCAGCAGTGGGCCCTGAGCGGGGCCCTTTACTCTCGTGACCTCACAGTCCCCACCAGGGGTCCTGCCGTCCATCCTGGTCCCAGAAGAGGGACAGAGGCCACAGGCTGGCTGCACCACCCTGCCCTCCCTCCCTTGCTCCTCCCATCAGGAGCCTGGCGGCCCTGGGACAAGCCCATCAGCAGAGTGTGACTCCCTCCGAGGAGGTCCTGCACAGAGCCGCGGCCCCAGGGCCCAGACGCCAGCGGAGAGGGAAGGCCCTGCCCCAGGAACCTGGTCCCCATCCAGGCCCTGTAGCCTGGGGTTCCAGCCGCAGGTCTCTGAGGTCATCAGTAGCAAAAATAAACAGCCCCACACAGGCAGCCAGTAAAGGAGGATGCCGTGAGCCGTGAGCGGAGCTTGAGGAGGGCGTTTATGAGCAAATGGCCTCCAGGCCTTGTCCGCTCCTGAGGCTTCCGTTTAGTTTTATTTGAGGAAATGTTTAAGGCGGAGAAACAAGTTTCCTGACCAAAGAGGCGTGAGATGTGAGGGCCCGAGGGCGTCTGCACAGATGCTGAGCGACACCGTGCCCGCCCTGAGTTCTCAGCATTTCTCCCAGAGGGACGGGAGTCTAGGGACAAAGGCAGCTGCGTCCAGCTCCCTGCTCCCTCGGCCCTTTGTCACCGGAGGAAAAACACGGTGGCCCCTCCCAGGTCTGTTTAATCCCTGTCGGTGACGCCCTGGGCCCAGCTTCTCCCTCGTCTGGGCCTTCTCCCTCTCCCCTTCCGATCCGCCCCAAAAACGCAGGACAAAAAGAGAAGACAAGAGAAAAAAAGAGGAACTTCCGGGGCTGGTGGGCCTGGGATGGGCCGGAGTTTTATGAGAGTCCTTCCTATTTACTTCCCACCTAGATAAGATCTTAATCACAGCCCCCAAATTATCCGCGCTGACATTTATCAAGGCCGCGCCGCCCGCCCGCCCGCCCGGCCATCAGCCTTTCTCCCCGCCCTCCCTTCAATGGAAGTTAATTTCGAGTACATGATTTATCTCGCTGGGCGAGCAGCGCCACGGCGGCCCACCTTTTCAAAGGGCGGGCAGGGGAGTGAATTATAGCGGGCTGTCCGGTGATTGGGTTCCGTGGGGTCGGAGAATAGGCGGCAGTGTGTCGCCTGATGTGATGCTGGGCCTTTTCAGCCCGCGAAGAAGAAAAAGATTAGGCCTCTGGCAGCGGGGCTGACAGGCGAGCTCGGGGCCGCAGACAAAAGGCCGGTACCTGAAAGCCACCGGCGTCCCCAGGGGGGTGTGTGCGCCTGACCCACTGCGGCTCCCCGCCTCGGTCCTGCCCCCTCTGTCCCCCATCTCTTCCTCCCCTCCCTCCCACCTGCCCTCCTCCCCTCTCCTCTGCCCTCCCTCCCACCCTCGGGGGTCTCGCCTCCGTTCCCCCCACCCCCCTTCCCCAGCCCCAGGCCCTTCACTCAAGTCACTGCCTGGCTCTCTGCTCTCAGCGACAAGAATCTGGCCTCTGGGCCCAGATTCCTCCCTGTCAGCGCCCACTCAAGAAGGAGGACCCTGTCCATTGCCGGCCCCGAGCCAGCGAACACCCCCACTGAGGATTTGAAGGGCAAAGCCCTTCCCCTCCAACCCGGCTCTCCTCCCAGGGATTAGCAAGCATGGGCACAGGGCTGGGGCCTGGCCGCTGAGGCCTGGGGTGGGGGGCGGATGTGGGTGCAGGTGACCCCCTGGGGAGGCCAGGACCCTGCCACCTTTGGCCTCAGGTGCTGCTGCCCAGCACCCAGCTAGCTCAGGGCCAGGGGTCCCTCAGACACCCACTCCATGGTCCCCCAGACGGGGTCTGTCTCTGCCCCTCATTACCCTAACACCCCCCTCCCCGAAGGCTCCGCAGAGCGAGACCAGGCACAGCGTCTGCACCCCCCAGGGGCCCCGGATGCCTGCCTGCCGTGCTGGTTCCCAGCGAACGCGGGGCCAGGCCTGTCCTCTGGAGCGTTCCCCTCAGGACCACGGGGACCCTGCCACTCAGAGGCCACAGAACAGCCCCGAGCCGGCCGTGGCACCCTGACAGGAGTCCACCGTCTCTGTGGGTGTCAGTCTGCATGACTTTTGGGGAAAAGACCTACTTGAGGCCCAACTGTGGTTACTAGAATAATTTCATTTCAAGGCGAGGAAGACAGAATCCAGCCTCAGAGGGGATGAACAGGGGAGCCCCTGGCAAGGCCCCCAAGGCCCCACCCATGGGGGCCCTGCCCTGGGCCTGCGGGAGGGGCGACATTGTGTGCGGGGCCGGGGCCTCGGCCAGACTCCCTGGCCCCCTGCCCAGAGCCATCCCCCGAGAGTGCCCCGGTGTCCCTTCCCCACCCCACAGGCCGGAGGGACCTGGGCCAGGAGCTCTCAGGGAATCGGGGACCCAGCAGGACAGGCCCAGGGCTGCGGCCTCCTCACCGCCCAGTGGGAGTGAGCAGAGGAGCCATTAGTGCTGCCCCTGCTTCACGGAGAAATGAGCCCTGGTCTCCAAGAGCCCCGGGCCCACGCAGGCCTTCCTGGGACCCCATGCAGGACAGCTTCCAGTCTGCACGCCAGCTCTGGGCCACACAGAGGGTACGTCCCTCCACCACAAAATGCCCCCCAGGGCTCTGAGAGCCGTGCTGGGGGTCACCAGGAACAGCTGGGAGACCTCGGGGTCCCCAGGGCCAGTCAAGGCTGCCGCCTTGGAGGTGGGGGCCCCTCCCTCCTTAGCTAAGCGCCAGCTCGGCTGTGGCTTCCCCTCCCCCTGGTCTCCAACTCTCGGGGACTCCCAGACATGCTCCAGGCTGGACCTGGGGCCTCGGGCCACACACACCCTGCCTGAGCCGAGTGCCCAGGAGCAGGGCTGACCCCCACCCCCAGCAGTACCTTCATGCTCACGGGGGGGGGGGGGGGGTGAGGATGAGGAAGAAGGAAATACCAGGGAGGACCCTACCAGGACACCCAAGTCATCACTGTGTCCTCTAAGACAGGGACAAGGGCTGAAAGACCAAGGTCCTAGGCACTACACCCCTCACCCAACCCCAGAAAGGGGGGCTATGTCTGTGTCCAGGGGGGCGGGGTGGAGGGCACCGTCCTCCAGGACAGATGAGCTTACCCAGAGACCTGCCAGTCACTGACCAACCCCCGTGTGTCGGTCCCTCGGGGGGTACCAGCGGCAACCCCACCGGCACTCCCGGCTCAGCTCCTTTGCTCACACCTGCAGGCGCCCCCGCCCCTCCGACGACCTGGACACTGGTCCTGATGACCACGGCCATCTGTGCCACGCAGAGTGGTCCCCTAAACCACAGCTCAGTGGATCCTTGGCTGAGGCCCCTCATCTGAGGGCACCCGGGAGTGGTGAGAGAGACGCAGTTATTAGAAGATAGTTGACCCCCTCGAGCACGAGGGGGAGACAAGTTCAATGTCTGTTCAGGGCCTCACTGAGTGCTGGTGGCTCAGAGACGGGTGTCCAACCCTGGGCCCTGACGAGGGCCCTCCCCAGACCTGCCATCCCTTGGCTGACAGTACACGGGTAACGGTGAAGAGGGCCAGTTGTATCCGCAGCGTTCGGCCTCCTCTAAGAAGCTGGCAGCCCCCCCACAGCCCCCCCGACAGGAAACCCTGCCGACCCCAGACAGAGGGCACGGCCACCCTCCGCACGGCCACCCCCCACCCCGCCGGCCCTCTAGGGCAGCACCCAGCANTGACGAGGGCCCTCCCCAGACCTGCCATCCCTTGGCTGACAGTACACGGGTAACGGTGAAGAGGGCCAGTTGTATCCGCAGCGTTCGGCCTCCTCTAAGAAGCTGGCAGCCCCCCCACAGCCCCCCGACAGGAAACCCTGCCGACCCCAGACAGAGGGCACGGTCACCCTCCGCACGGCCACCCCCCACCCCGCCGGCCCTCTAGGGCAGCACCCAGCACTCGGCTGTTTTCCCCGCAGCCAGCTCTGTTATTCTGTCCCTACAACATCACTACCCTTTTGGAACAAGTCATGGTCGTCTTGGAGCGACAAGGGGTTCCTGCCAGAGGCTCCCTGTTCCATCGTCCCCTCTTCTCGGGAAGAACCATGGCACCGGGGCCGGGCTCTGGCCTCAAGGCCGCTCAGTCCACCCAGAGGCAGCTGCACCAAGGCCCCATGGTTTGTAGACAGGGGAGCTCACGAGGATGCTAAGACCGCTCCAGGTTCAAGCCCCCCTGGGCCACGCGACCTCGAGGGGCCTCGCTCCCTGCACCTGCCCTTTCGGGGCGTGGCCAACGTGGGCACAGAGTGGGCTCCTCGTATCCCGTGGTTACTGAGCTGAGTCCACCAGCCCAGGCGGGGACCAGCTGACCGACAGAAGGGGCAGGACACCCAGACACAGAGGCTCCTGTGTGCAGACCTTTGCCCTTTGCCCTAGCGCAGAAGTGACCCCTCAGGCCTCAGAGCCAGGCTGGGAGAGAGGCTCCCCCAGAGGGCGCGCAACCCTGCTCAACCCCTGCCTCACGCCACCGACTCCGCAGAGGGGCCGGGGTTCAGGCGCGGAAATGGAATTCCTGGGTCCGAGAGGGAAGTGGGGGACAGCCGCCCTGGGGAGGGCCCGTCACCGCTGCCCAGCACGCTGAGCATGTGGGCTGCCTCACTGCGCCCTTCCATTGGGGCTATGCACACTCGCTGCCGGGAAGTGAGTTTTCCCCGGAGCCAGGGCAGAGCTTGGCAGGTGTGCGGCAGGTTCCCTTGCGTGGGTGCAGCTGCTGCCTCCACCAGGTGATCCCCCCCCCGGCCCCCTCCACACAGGAGCCTCCTGTGCTCGGCTCACCACCTCCCAGGACAGCCCAGCCCCTGGCAAGCCCCAAGGATTGTCGGTGGGGGCCGGCCCCTGGCTGACTTTGGGGACAGAGGTGAGCAGAGACCCAAGGGCTGGGCCTTGGGGTGGTGGTGGGGGTCCAGCCAGCACAGCTCCCGGGATCCTGTGCACCCCTGACAAGGAAGGCAGTCCCAGTGTCCGTCCACCGGGGAGAACAACAGGGGGCGAACCCACCTGGCCCTTCTCTAAGGGTCTCGGCGCCCTGCCCGGATGTACTGTGGCACCAGCCGGTCCAGTCCGGGAAATGGGCCCAGACCGGAGTGGCTGGTGTAACAGATCCGATCTGCGGGCTCCCAGTCGGCTAAGCGTATATACTTACAGGATCACTCTATTTACACTAGAATTAGTCGACCAGACCGACACCAAGGAACTGCTGGCTTCTAAATCTTACGCCATAATCCTCTGAAGCTTCCTCCGCCTCGAGCACCTGGGCTCCTGGGCTGGCTCCCCGCCCTGCCCGGCCCCACACCCCCCGTATCAGAGCTGCGTGCCCAGCACCCTGGCCAGGTCCGAGCGGCCCACCCACGGCCACACCGCCGGGCTTCACCCCAGGACCGGCCCCTCAGACCAGGGCAGGGACAAGTGGTCTCGCCCCCTGTTTCCCGCGGCCCGAAGGTGGGCAGTGCCAGTCGTGGCCAGGGCACCACCTCGGACCTTCAGCCCCAGCCTCGCCCTGGTCCTCTGGTGCTGGTTCCAAAACGGGCCTGCCTCCCCCCAGCCCGAAGACCTGCCAGGACCTGCATCTCTCTCTCTGTGGGGCCCCCACCAGTCAGGACAGAAAACCGGAGTGTCCTCCCTCTCCAAGCCCACCTGCACCCCATCTTCAGCGCCTCCCCACACCTCCAGCGTGTGCCCACCCACCACCCCCACCTGGCCCAGCCGGAGCCCCCCACTGGCACCTCTGGGGTCTGCTCTCTCTGCACTACGGCCTGTGTGACCTCTGACACAGGACCAGTGCCCACGCGGTCACATTACCTCCCGGAGGTCCTTGCTGGTGGCTTCTCTGCTCCCCAGCAAAGCCACTGGGCTCACCCCCAGCCCCCCCCACACCCGGGGATGCACCGGGTTCTCAACAGCCCCCGGGCCTCGTGTCCGGCAACTGCCCTCCCCCTCATGGCTGCTGTCTGTCCTCCGGGCCCCAGGCCGGACCTCACGCCACCCGTCTCACTCAGAGCCCAGACGCTCCCTGCACAGGCCTGCTCGCTCGCCTCCCACCCCATCCCACATGCCGCCGGGTCCCTCGTCCACTGGCAGGTGCACCCCCAAGCCCACCCCGGCCCGGGCCCCTCCAGGATCGCCAGTCCAGCTCCTGAATCCCAGGCAGGGGCTGGACTGACCTTGTGGAACCCCACCCCCCAGTGGGGGCAGAAGCAGGTCCACAGGGGACACACTGAGGAAGACCAGATAGGGGACAAGAAAGAGGCTTTTGAGGCCCCTTCTTGGGTCCCTGCCCACCTTCTGGACCTTCTGTATTGGACTGGCCTGGCATCAGGGCCCCTCACCGGGGGGAGGGCACGAGGTGGGCTGTGGGCAGGAGTGGCAGCCTCGGCCCCCTTCTCAGAGAGGGGACCACAGCCTGCCTCTCCCTCTCTCCCTCTCTCTCTCTGCTAATTAGCATGCTGCTTGTGGGCCGAGCTGGGAATGTAATTACTGGGGAGGCCGAGTCTGCCCAGGAATGCGTTTTGAAGGTTACCATAGGAATCAGCAGGCCTATTCATCCCGGTCATGAGGAAGGGATTGGGGACAAGCTGCGGGTTACACTGATGAGCCGCCCTGAACAAAGCCCCGCACTCACTCCTTAACCCTTTGGGGTCCAGACCCGTGACCGAGCAGGGGCCTAGCACCCTGTGCACCACTGCGCTTCTATAAGAGCCACCCCGAGCGGCCACTCAGGGGGGAGGGGGTGTCACCATCAGAGCTCCTGCCTTTGCACAGAGTGGGAAGAGGGCCGTGCAGGCCAGGGGTGGGCGAGTGCCCAGAGGTCTGCCACGGAGACCTGCCTGTGGACCACGCCTGTGGACCACGGAGGAGCAGGACGGACAGGATGGACACAAACCGGCACCAGGGCATCTGCAGGGTGGGGCAGGCCCTGGAGGCTCGGCCCAGGGAGGCCAGCGGGCAGGGAGGTGGGCTCTCCGTGGTGGGGCGCAGGAGCCCAGCACCAGGACTCCAGGGCTGCTGGCCACTGTCCTCCTCCCCACACAGCCCCGGCCCTGCTGACCTCCTGCCACTCTGCACCGGGGGTCTGGCTACCTGGGGAGCAGCGCCACCTGACCTCCCAACACTCCTGGGCCAATGCCTCTGGTTTCAGCGCCGGAGCAGCCTGTACTTTCCCGCCCCGTCCCGCCCCTCGGCACACCCAGAGCCTCCCTTTTGGATGCAGACCTCTGCCCACCTCTCAGCCACGCCCTCCACGAGCACTCTCGAGCACCTACTAGGGCCAGGCGAAACAGAAGGCCATCCGTGCTGAGGGCTGGCGCTCCTGGGGTGGCCACAACCCAGATAATGCACCAGGCTAGGGACAGGGTGACAGCAAAGGGGAAGCTCCAGAGCAGCCTGCCCCCGTGAGCCGTGAAGGGTCTGCAGGGAGGAGGAGGAAGCCAAAAGCTCAGCAGCAGAGGGGGAAGAAGCAGTGGGGGGCCACAAATGCGTGCCCCGAAAGGGTAGGAGGCATGGCACACAGGGCGCTGGTCCCCTGGCCAGGACTTACTTGAACCTGCATCCTGTCCCCGGGCTGGGCTGAGGTGTCCTAGGGGACGAGCTTGGGCATCCCACCCCACCCCCCCATCCCACACTGAGAGGTGCCCACAGGAAGCCCAGGCCCGTGGGTAGGCCAAGGAGTAAACATGACTGTCCCCCGGGCTGTCCTCCCGGCTGCGTCTCTGCCCGCCTTGGGCCCCTGCTGTAGAAGGTGGCCACGCTGCTCCAGGGCCCCCGCACTGCCATTGGTCAGACCCCCCTTCCAACCCTGGGACGGGCTGTGGCCACTCAGGGCACACGCTTGCTCATAGAACGTGCCGCAAGCTGCAGCGTGTGGAGGCTCCTGCCCTCCAGCGCCTTCCAGCACCTTCCAGTGCCTTCCAGTGAGGACAGCTGCAGCTCACAGCTGGAGGCCGCCTCCCAGTCCCCAAGCCCCCAGCTGCCTGAGGGCTGGCACTCTGAAAGGCCTGGAAGGGGGAGAGAGCGCTCCTGGGCTCCCCAGCCACGCCATTCTCCACAGACCTTGGGGGACGCTGTCTCCGTGGGGCCCGCCATTCAGCAGTGACCCAAGGGGCCGTGTGTTGTCAACAGCCCTCACCAGGCCAAGGAGCAGCTTGGGAGGAGAGAGGCAATTTGTTTGTGAATTTTGCCCTTTGTTATGGAAAGCTGTTGGATTTTAAAAAATTGTAAAGGTTTGAACGGTTACCTCCCAGGGTAGTCCGCCCCTCGGATGGGGAAGTTTGAGGACGTGTTTATTTCTTAAAAAAAAAAAAGAAAGAAAGAAAAACACAAAACAAAACAGGCAGAATGGATGTTAAGTAGCCGTATGCAAATTTCCTGGGGCCTGTGGATTTCATTCTCTTGAAATCTTTTTGAAAAGGCTCAGCCCCACAAAAAATGAGAAAAACGGTACTCTCCAGTCAGGCCTTGACTTCCATGGGAGACTCTCAGGTTCAAGGCCTGTCTTTAAGCTCCCTGGCCTTTCAGAAACCAGCATGCCAGCTAATTGCAGGGTCCAGGCCCCTCCGGGCACACCCGCCCCCAGGCTGCCCCCAGGCCCACCACTCTCGGGGCTCGGGGCTGGGGGACCCCTGCAGGAGGTGCTTCTGCCTCACCCACCAGGGACCGAGAGGTCTTGGGATCCCACCTGCCCTCCATCTCTGGGGGTGCATTAGACAAAGCTCTGAGCCACAGGGTCGCCCCAGATGGGGCTGAGGACACCGTTTCAGGTTGAAGTGTGACCCCCAGATTTGCACATTCGAAGGGCTGACCCTCCAGACTTCAGGATGGGACGGTATTTTGAAACAGGGATTTTACAGGGATGATTAACATAAAGTGAGGTCACTAGGGAGGGATCTGATCCCATAGGACAGGGGTCCTTCTAAGAAGAGGAGATGGGGACACAGACACACACAGGGATGGGACCACATGAAGACACGGGGGGAAGACGGCCGTCTCCACGCCGATGAGAAAGGTGTCAGGAACCGCCCTCCTTGCTCCTGGGTTTCAGACTTCCGGCCCCCCAGGACCCAGAGAGAGTCAATGTCTGTGGTTTAAGGGGCCCTGTCCACGGCGCTTTGTTGTGGGGATCCCGGAATCTAGAGGAATCCAGTCCCACTTAGGGACGGGGCTGGAGCACCCCCCCCCCACCGGTGCTGCCCAGGCTATGGCTGTGGTCACAGCATCACAGATGGTGTGATGGGCCTTCCGGGGCTCCCCACTGGGATGGGTTTGAACCTGGACCCCACCACACACACACACAGCTACCAGCTGCCAGGGTGAGCAGAGGGGACACCCTGCGTTCCGCACACAGGCCACAGAAGTGTTAGTTGACCGTGATGTCCCACAATAGGTCATGACTGACGGCCAACAGAGCACACTGGCCACAAGCACAGCCTCAGCCACAGCGGGGAGGAGGGAGCTGCAGGTTCTAGGGCAGGTTCTGGGTCAGGTTCTGGGCTGGGTTCTAGAGCGGGTTCTAGAGCAGGTTCTAGGGCACACCTGCACGATTCTGCCGTCCGGGCGCCGGTGCCACTGTTGCCCCCACAAGCCTCTTGCTCTGTTTCCAGCTCACGAGAAGCCAGACGGCGGAGACAAGCCTGACGGCTGAGGCCACAACTAAGCTCCCCCTTCCGAGGAGAGACCAGACGCACGTGCACGGCCAGAAACCTCTAGAAAGAGCGTCTCGGCCCGTGGACCCGGGACACTTGGCAACCAACACAGAAACCCGGCTCCTCCTTCCCCAACTGCCACAGGACCAAGGGGCAAGTCACTGGAATCCAGACGTTTGTCCAAGAGGCTCCCTGGCAGCTGGTTAGGGGCGGGGAACGGCCCGGGGCTGACCACCGAGACTAACTGGACTCCACCCTGCGCCGCACTCGCCGGCCCAACGTGTTGGCCACCGGCTGCCTGGGTGGCCTGGCAGTGCTGCTCCCTCTCTGCGCTCCGGTGCCCCTACTGTGCAACACGCACCAGCCGGGCCTCTGGCCACCGGGCGCCCCCACGGCCCCCACTCCCCCCCAAACCAACTGTTGCATTGACAAGGGTCCTGCAGGCTGTTCAGATGAGAGCAGCCCTGTTGCTAAAGGTTTGGGAAAACCCGACCTCCGGCCGGAGATGAAGGTGGTGGCAGATGGCACCTACCTGGGGGGGCCCGTCTCAGCCCAGGGCTCCACCCCTGGGTCTGTCTAACCAGCGGAAGTGTGGTCCTGGAGGGGACAGGGATCAGTGGCTTCTCCGGGAGATTCCGGATCCCACAGATCAACTCCATGTCGGCCTCAAACTGCCCGGAGGACTCCCTGCCGCTGCCCCAGGCTCGCCCTCTGACCTGGCCAAGGTCAACCCCCCCTGGGCCCCTCCCTGGACGGCCCTGCCAGGGAGCCCCACGGGTGCTGGGCCGGTAAGACGCTGGTCCCGTGGGGCACAGGAGACCTCAGGTGGGACCCAGCCTCCTGCCAGGCGGGATGCCACAGTGTTCCCTCCCCAGGGGACTGCCACTCCCAAACAGGTCGGCGCGCTGCGGACTGGCCGCCCGCTCAGCACAGATAAGCCCCTTCAGAAATCGGGGATTTAACTCAGCGCCTGAGTGACAGCGCGAAGATTTACCCGCTGCCCAGACAATGCCGCGCTGGGCTCTAATCCGCCCCAGACAATGAGCTGCCTCCGCCCTCGGCTCAGGCTTTCCCACGATGGCTGCTGATTAGCAGAGGAGCGTTGGACGGGAGCCACTATCTCTCAGGGAAGAGTGCTGGCGCGTCCGTCCAGGCTGATGGGGGTGGGGGTGGAGGAAGGGGAGGAGGGAAACGGGGATCACCTCCGCGCATTCTCCGTTCCCCCCACCCCAGGGGGGGCACCCGCTGCCTTCAGCCGCCCGGTGCCCAGAGGGCCAGGTGGACCGCACCTGAGCAGCTCCCCCCAGTCACATCCGTGGGGACAGTGCAGCCCGTGACAGCCCCTCTCCCCAGCCGGACACCTGTCCAGGTCCTGGACCTTTAAAGGGGCCCTTGGCCAGTGCTCCGCCCCTCCTGGAAGCTCCAGGCCAGAATGTCAGCAGTGGCCCGTGACAGAGGTCACCTGGAAGGGCGCCCCCCAACTTCCAACGGCCAGGCCTCTATCTGTACCTCTTAGAGGGGCTCCCGTCTGGCTGCCAGGGGTACTTGCGGCCTCTCCCCTCTCGACGCGCCGGTCCGAGGGCAAGGGCCCGTTTACCCATTGTCTTCTGCCCCCGCAGGCCCAGGACCAGGCAGGTCCACCCACAGACCTCCCATCCCGTCCCCGGCTGACATGATCAACGTGCCCTTGCGGCCCCGGTGGGGGCGGGTCTCTAGCCCTCGTGAGAATGTGATATGCCCAGGGCACCCGGGGAAGGGGGGACTCCAGGCAGCCGCCGGACTTCAGTGCACCCCCCACCCCCACCAACCCCTGGGGGCCTGGTGGGTTCAAACCGCATGTGGAGAAGCCGGGTCAGACAGCAGAGACCGGTGTCTGACCTGCTGAGAGCGAATCTCGGTGAAGATGAGGGTTTCCTGTTCGGGGGCCCCTCGTTCCACAGCGAGGAAAGTGGTTCAGCTCGGTGATCGTGGCCGGCCGTTGGGCCCTGGCGCAGAACAGCTGGTGGGGCGGTGGGGCGGGGGGCTGACATGGCCACTGTGGGCAGGCCGCTGCCACCGGGACCACCTGGCCACACCCTGGAGAACTGGCTGGGTGTCCCTCTCCCAACACCCCGTCCCCGCAGGCTGGGACTCAGGCCTCCTGTGTCTCCCATCAGGGGCACCCGGGCTCGCACCCAGCACCCAGCACCCAGCACCCGCTGCACACCGGCCACTGCCGGCCAAGGGCTAACTCAGTTCATGAAGCGTCTGCCAGGGGGGTGAGTGGGACCGCACCGGGCAGCCATGCCTGCAGGGCCACCCCTGCCCAGACCCAGAGGCCCTGGGGGGACCCTCTGCTTTGCTTTGAGGAGACAACAACTCTGCCTCCAAAGCCCCAACTTGGGGGGGGGCGTTCCTCCCCCCACAGGCTCCTCCCTCCTGGCCCAGCCAGAGCCAGCTCCTGGGGTTTCCCTGCAGACGCTGAAAAGCCCACGGCATGCCCTCCGCCCTCGTGCCACAACACAGGGGCCCCCACGGCACCAGGCCCCTCTTTGTGACCTTAACGAAATGTAATGCAGTCCCAGGGTGGCGGGGGCCCAAGGCAGACGGCACCCTCAAGCCCCCATGGGGACCCAGGAAACCCCTCACACGCAGCCTCCCTGCCTAGTGAGCCCCTGATGAGGGCCCCTCCAGGTGTCTCCCGCGGCTGGCTCACCAGGTGAGCAGCACTGCGTGACACAGGTGAGCCCAGCTCCTTGGCCGCTCAGCTGGAAGCAGAGCGGTGGTGTGTGTGTGGGGGGTGCCCCACGCTGTCTGCCCCTCCCTGTCTGCCCCTGCAGTCGGGAGACATCGGGTGTTTGTTCTCTTTCACAGAGTCTCCGGCGCCCACCCTCGGACTGGCCCTTTGCGGGCCGCACCCCACGCCTGACCCAGAGAGCGGGAGGGGACATGCCCCCGAGGCCTGGACGAGTTCATCAGTTGCCCCTGCACCCCAGCAACAAGCACGGGCCCCAGCAGGTCAGGAGCGCCAGGAGCCCCTCTCTGTGATACTCGGGGGGCATTTCAGAGCACCCCCAAACTCCAGGACAGCAGAGCAAGCTGAGTCTTGCTGACCCCACGCCCAACCCCAGCCGGGCCAGGAACCCACAGCCCATCTGCCAGCCTCAGCCCAAGATGTGGGGGACCCAGCGCCACACAAACGGGGTTCAGGGCCCCCTGTCATCATCTCCAACACCGGCCGTACCTGCCGAGGCCGTTACTGACGCACCAGAAGCAGGACACCTTCCCCTGGCCACCGGGGAGCCGGGGTGATTATCCCCAAGGCCTTAAACGCCTCACCTGCCCCTCCTTGTCCCCAACACCCACGGCCAGTCCAGCGCCACAGCGCACAGCGCAGCACCGGGGAGCGCCGGCCCCGACCCTCGTCTCACCGGTCAGAGGTGCTGGCTTCCTCTCTGGACGGGCACTGCGCACACGGTTCCGGGCAGCACACTGCCGCCCAGAGAGGCCAGGCCCCGGCGAGGCCGGCAGTGCTGGCTGGTTCATCCGGGACCGAGTCCTGACTGTGCGAGCAGCTGCCAGGCGATGGTGGCCTGGGGGGCGCTCTGCCCCACACCTGGCTCCTCTCCCGTTCCGGGCCAGAAGGGGGTTTGGGGCGGGGCCCTCAGGGGCTGCTCCTTCTACGGCCAGGGGACATCCGTGTGACTGGAGGCAGAGCCCCAGAGCGTTGCCACCCCAGCAGAGGTGTGCCCCGTACAAACTGGGAAGGACTCTGAGCTCCAGGGACGCCCCCTCTCTGCGGGGGTGGGGGGGCATTTCAACACCATTTCAACTGCAGCACAGACAGACGGACGGCAGTGGTGGCTTCTGTGAGGTGACTGGATCCCTTCCGGCGCCTACTGAGCTGCCAACACCGGGGAGATGGCAGGCTGCTCCCTGAAACCCCGATGACAGCGGTGTCGAGGACAGTGCGCTGGGCTCTAGACACGGTCCCCTGCCTGTGAGCACCCTGGGACCACCCTGCAGACAGGGACACGCCCTGGAGAGGTCGGGGTGCTCCCAAGGCCCTGCAGCCCCGGAGGGGCCCCGCAGAAGCCAGCCTTTCCCAACAGAGCCAAGCCTCGCCCTTTGGCTCCTCCAGAGGCTCAGCCACCCTGCCCTTGAACTTTTCTCACGACCTGGGAAACACAGGCAGCTTCTCTGAACCGCTGGGTCCTCAGGCAGGAAGAGGTGGCAGCACCTCCGACCTCAGCCCAGGCCTCACGGTCCCAAGGACACCCACACCCAGGGCACCCACCTGTCCTCTTCCAGAAGGTGCCGGAGGGAGCCGACACTCCCTGAGAGGCTGTCTGAGGCAGGGAGCGGAGGGGACAGGCAGGAGTAGGCAGCCGAGGAGAATAGCCTTGGTCCTACTGAAAATGCAGCTCCTGGTGACCCGCAGACGGCCCCGGGATCCACAGTGGACGGTGGCCAGCTCGCAGGCAACGACCCGGGTGACCGCAGTGGTGATCCGAGGGCAGGCTGGTGTGGGAAACCGAGGGAGACCAGGCCCTGCGGCCCCCTACCCTGCGTTCGTTCTGGGGAGGGATGGCCTACTCACCCACCACCCCTGCTCCCAGGCCAAGCCACCTGCTCCGGAAGCTTCTGAGGCTCGCCAGCTCTGGGCCCAGCTACCTTCCTGGCTTGCCCGGGAGTGAGACAGGGAGGCCCCACCCTGCAGCCCCCACAAGTGACGCTGGCAGTGTGGAGGCCGCGTCGAGGCTGGTGAAAGAGGAAGAGGCAGCGAGGGTCTGGGGCTGGGGAGCGGTTCTGGCCTCAGCCCTCAGGTGTGAGTTCCTCAGCACGCACAAGCCCCCGCCACCACCCCTCCAGTGACCTCATTTCTCCCCAACTCCAGGTCCAGCTTGGCCAGGGATGGGGGCAGGGGCTCGGAGCTGCCCCGCAGGGGGAGAGATTCAAGAAAGGACTCTGGCTGAGAGGTCTGGGGCTAGAGGAACCCCCATGCGGAGCCCCAGGAACGTCAGGGTGAAGGATGGGGAGGAGCAGAGGGTAGCAAGGCCTTCCCTGGGCGGTGGCTGGGTCCATGGCCTTCCCTGGGTCCAGGCGGGGCCAGCACGGGATCCACCTGGGCCTGGAGGGGCGAGCAGTCCTGGGCCCTGGCTGCCCAGGCTCCGGGGGCCTTGCAGCAGGTGGGGCTGCCTGGGACAGAGGCTGCTGGCCACTCGCAGAGCAGGGTGACTTTCCCCTGACCTGACTCCCTTCCTTCCTATCGTGGAGTCCACTCTTCAGGAGGGAGGGACCTTGGATGATTCCCACGGACTGAGGAGTGGGAACAGCGTAAAGCAGCCCCCAGGCCTCCAGCTCCCCAGAGCCTCCCCTGAGCAGGCAGCGCCAACCCCTGCACCCTCCCACTGACGAGCGTACCCCTATGAGTCACGACTAACCCCACGGAGACCTCCTTCGGGGACCCTGGCTCTCCCCGCCCCACAGATGGCCACGGGCAGCCCGGACGAGCCCAGGCTTCGTCCAAACCCTCACCCGCCGAGCCGGCGAGCAGCAGACCGGACCACAGCGGCCGTCCACACCCTCCCACCTGGGGCTGTGCCAGGAGACTGGGCAGGACCAGGACCTGGGCCCCCGCCTCCAGCAGTGCACAGCCAGCCTCAGGTCATTCTCAGAACTTGCCAGGGTCCCCCAACTCTGGGGTCTTGCTGCCTCTCCCTCCCCACCGCCCCCGAGGATGGTGGGGCCCTCCAGCTCAGCAGCCCCTCCAGAGGCAGGTGCGGCTGTCCCGAGTCAGAGAAAAGGAAACTGAGGCAGCATTCACACACTTCGCCCCACTCCAGCTGCTGCTGGCACGCCTGGTCCTAAGTTACCCCGTGTCCCCACAGACCCTGAGGGCGGGCGTGCTGTCTTCTGAGCGAAGCCACCTCCCTGGCCCCTGTGGGTGTTCAGGCCTCGCGGCGCCCCCTGCAGGGCTGCTGGGCCAGCGACCAGAGGGCCACTGCCTTCTCATCACCCTCGGGCAGACAGGCCCCTGACCCACCTCCAGCACCCGGCCCAGGACCCCGGTCAGCGCACAGTGAGGACAAGCCTGGGACCCCCGGGGCACCTTTTCCTCAGGCTAGAGGGTACGGCAGAGCCACAAGATGGCGGCCACTTGCGCGTGGCAAGGTGGGGACATGCGCAGGCACCTGGAGTGGCAGGGAGGTCCCACGGCCCCAGCCTCACCCCATCCTGGCCTTGTCTCGCCCAACACGGAAAGTTCCCCATGCCGCCCTAAGGGTCGCGGGCACCGGGGGTTCTGTGCCTCTGTGTTCCCACCTCCAAAGGGAAGAGCCGGGGGGAGCCCCCAGCCCGCACATACACAGCGCCTGCACCCCTGGCCCAAGGACTGTCCCGGAGGCCAGACACAGCAGCTGGGATCCCCACGGTGACGGCACCAGGCAAGGCCCCGTGCTGGCTGCAGGAAGCCACACGGGGGGGGGGGGGGGGGGGCGCCNCGGGGGGGGGGGGGGGGGGGGGGGAGCCTGCGCCCTCCAGCAGAACTGGCAGCCGGCAAGGTGCGGCCTCCCGCCGGGGCAGAGCTCGGGGCACATGGTGTTTCCCACTCAGCCAGGCCAGTCACGCCGATCAGCAAAATACCCTCTTGGTCACCAGCGTGAAAGTCACCTCCCTGTCTCCACGGGCCGGGACAGAGTGCAGTGACGCTGCTCTCTGCAGGGTCCCTGGCCGGGCGTCGAAACTGCGCGGGGCTCTGCTTTCTCACCATGCTGCTCTCACTTGCCCAAACTGCCCTCTGACCTACGTGTCCTGACCCTGAGATGGGGCGGGGGGCGCGGGATGGGGACCCCACCATCCACTTAACCTGGGTTGTTTGTGTTGAAGGCGCTCTGTTCTGAGAATTGCACAGCCACCCCAGAGGTGTTCGGAAGCCACCGGGAGGAGGAAAGTCGGGGCGGGAAACCCAGAGGTGCCCTGGACCCCCGGTCCAGGCCCCCATTCTCAGGTGCCGCAGCCCCCACCCCACCCGTGTGCCCCCCGCCCCCAGACCCTGGAGCTGTGAATTCCCTTTCCCCGGTCACTCTGTGGCTGCCGTGGGGTGCTGGCCTCCCCTCCTCCCTACCCCCTCCAGCACTCAGCCATCAGTTTCTAGGTCACCGACAGCCACAGACCACACTGGCTGTGGCCACTGCTTTCCCCAGACCAAGGTCACCAGCCAGAGTCACCACTTCTGTCTGGCACTTCCTGGAACACGGCGGCCTAACCCCAGAATCACAGGAACCCACACGCTTGTGGCGACTGGTGGGAATTCTCTGCACTCGGGGAACTTCACTGAGAGCTCCCTCCTGGGCCCAGCTTCTCGCAGCTGGGGCGCGCTGAGGCGGGGTGGGGGGCCCTGGCCAGACCCGCGGAACCCCGAGCCTCCGGCCCTTTGCAGCTGCTACGCACCAGCCACTACTCGGCTACGGTCAGGCCGGAGTTGACATCTGCCCGAGATCCAGCAAACGCCCGCTCCCCATGTCCGCCCGGACCCCAGGCCAGCCTGGGCCTGGGGAGGGAGGGGCGGGTGAGTCAGGGTGCCCTCTGCCACCCGGGTCAGAGGCAGCTTTTTTAAACAGAGGGCACGTTTCACCAGAAGAGGAGCAGAGGAGTCCTGAACAAAAGCCCCCAGGGTGCTCCCTCCCCCGCTCCCGACTGTCCCTGGGCCAGTGACCCACGAGCCCATTCCCGGGACCCAGTGGTGGCCCTGGCATGAGGGCAGCCGCCACGAGGCCCAAAGGACACAGGCCCATGTCACGGCCAAGGTCTGAGGCTGTGCCACAGGTGAAATGGGCTCATTTGTAGGTGTGGGGGGGACCCTGGGGAGTAGGCGGCACCTTCTGCTTTGGGGTTCACGCTGGGGGCCTCGCACGTCATCTCCCCTTCGGGCCACCTGTCCCCAATCCCGTTAAGGTCTGGGTCCACCGCCAGAGCTCAGGGCAGAGGAATGAGCCTCCGCTGCCCACCAAGCCCAGCCCTGCTCGGCGCCCGCCGCCCGGATCTGAGCGTGTCTGCCTCCCGGAAACCCCGAGGAGGAGCCCTGGCCCAGTCCCTCCTCGGGAAGCCCCATGCCGACCGTGTCCGTGGCTGACCTCCACCTCCCACCATCCCCTCCCTCGGCCTCAGTTTCTCCATCCACTCGTCACTGGCGTCAGCACGCCCGTCTCCTGCGGCGACCGTGGGACAGGTGGCCTCAGGGCAGAACTTTGGTTTCCTTTTAACACCCACCCCTCCCTCCCTTTCCAAGTCTCCTCGAGGGGCCTGGACTGGCAGACGAGAAGGAGCATGGCCCGGACACATCACGCAGGGCTGGGGGCCGCAGGTGGGGGCCCGAGACGCCCACTGAGGCCAGTCTTCTCCCTTGCTCTGCAGGCCATCTGGGCAGAAGAGGGGCTGCCCAGGCCAGGCTCTGGCTTGCCCCAGGAGCCCCTCCGAAGTCTCGGGCACCAGGGCTTCGTGGAAGCAACACTGGAGCTGCCCCTTGGGGCTTGCGGCTCAGCACAGACCCCAACCCTGGGTCCTGACCTAAGGGGTCTCCTTTCAGCCCAGGGCGGTGGCTCGGGGCCGAGGGTCTCAGGCAGGACATTGCCGCTGCTCCGGGAGCCTGGATCGGGTGCCAGCTTGCTCTCTTGGGGGGGGCCTTGGGGTGCCGGTGGGAGGCTGGCGTCTGAGGAAGTGGAGAGCAGCAGGCTATGCCCAGGGTCCCCCCCAAGCTATAGTCACCAACCCCCTCCCCAGTGGCTGAGCCGTGTGCACAGGGGACCAGCGGGCAGGGGCACAGGTGTGGCCTCTGCACTAGTCACGTGCCTGGAGGGCCTGAGGGATGGGCCCAGCATTGTCAGGTAAAAACAGCCACTGGAATCCTGATTTCTACCAGTACGTGGGCCGGCCCCGGACAGGGGCAGAGACGCTCTCTGGGGCCACACTGAGCAGGTGCCACAGCCCCTGCTCGGCCTGGGCAGGCGTGAGGCAAGGTCTGCCGGTTGGACTCCCTCCAGAGCAGAGAGGCACTTCCTGGAGACACGGTGGCCATAGCGCCCCTGGCACCCACCCTGCCCAGCTGCCCTGGGGTCCCCAGTGGATCCTTGTTGTCCCCGCCGTGGCAGGGACATCTCTGGGCTGTCTCCTAGAGGCCAGGACACTCATCTGCTTTCTCCTGTTACTTCCCGTGGTGGCCCAGTGGTGGGGGACTCTGCTAGGCCCTCGGGAGGTGGCGGAGCTGGGACTCGAACCCAGGCTGTCTGGTGCATGGTCTGGGTTCCCGACTGTCTGCCACATGCAGGGACAGCCCCTCCGTCCTGAACCCCGGCTTTCATCTGCAGGACACGTCTGCCTCTCTCGACCAGTTTGCCCACAGGCACATGGAGCCAGAACAGAGCTTCTCAGGACTTAGGCAGAGGCAGGGCAGAACCCTGTAGCGGTCCCCAACGGGGGGTGGGGGGCGGGTGGATGGTGAGCGGGTGGTAGATGAATGGATGGATGGAAGGATGGATGGATGGATGGTGGGTGGGTGGATGGATGAATGGATGGATGGAAGGATGGAAGGATGGATGGAAGGATGGATGGATGGAAGGATGGAAGGATGGATGGAAGGATGGATGGATGGATGGAAGGATGGATGGATGGATGGTGGGTGGGTGGGTGGATGGATGGATGGATGGATGGTGGGTGGGTGGATGGTGGGTGGATGGATGGTGGGTGGGTGGATGGATGGATGGATGGAAGGATGGATGGATGGATGGTGGGTGGGTGGATGAAAGGATGGAAGGATGGATGGATGGATGGATGGAAGGATGGATGAAAGGATGGAAGGATGGATGGAAGGATGGATGGATGGATGTTGGGTGGGTGGATGGATGGATGGATGGTGAGCGGGTGGTAGATGAATGGATGGATGGAAGGATGGATGGATGGATGGTGGGTGGGTGGATGGATGGAAGGATGGATGGAAGGATGGATGGATGGAAGGATGGATGGATGGATGGATGGATGGATGGATGGAAGGATGGATGAAAGGATGGATGGATGGATGGATGGATGGATGGAAGGATGGATGAAAGGATGGAAGGATGGATGGAAGGATGGATGGATGGATGTTGGGTGGGTGGATGGATGGATGGATGGTGGGTGGGTGGATGGTGGGTGGATGGATGGTGGGTGGGTGGATGGATGGATGGATGGATGGTGGGTGGGTGGATGGATGGATGGATGGATGGTGGGTGGGTGGATGGTGGGTGGATGGATGGTGGGTGGGTGGATGGATGGATGGATGGATGGTGGGTGGGTGGATGCATGGATGGATGGATGGTGGGTGGGTGGATGGTGGATGGAGTGGTCTGAGCCTGGGTCCCAGTCACGCGGATGAGCCTGCTCTCCATTTGATGGGACAGTGTGGCAAGTCAACAGGCACGTGTCCCCATCTCACTAAATGAAGAGACACCCATGGGAAGAGACTGGGGTCATGGGGACAAAGGTCCCATGAGGCCGGGCCCGGAGCAGACACCATGACAGGGAATGCGCAGCTGCAGAGTAAAGCTCCCCCGACTCTACTCCGCACTACTGGCTGCCCGGGGAACAAGCCACTTGGGGAGCAAAGGCACCCCAAGAAAGGGCTGTCTGACACGCATCTGTAGGGGCACTTCTGTTCCGACGAGGAAACCCTGTCGTACAAAAGGGCCGACTGAACCGCACATGCTTCATGGCTTGGGGACAACACAATTTTGCCACAGAGGAGCAGAGACAGACTCCCACGCATCCTAATGTCCCAGGTGAGCCCTCGACCCCACCTCTCGGCTAGCCCAGCAGGTGAACGAGCTCCCTGGAGGGCGCAGGCCCCCCCACCAGCGGAGGTGGCTCTGGTTTGCAGGGGCCTGGACGCGACGGGGAGGCCCAGGAGCCCCACGCCATTCAGAGAGTGGCGAGCTCTGGGCTGGGGACTTCTGGGTGGGGGGAGGGGGTGGGCGCAGAGAGCATCGGGGTCCCAGGCCAAGGTTCCGCCTCTGTCCATTCAGGGTGGGGCCACGACCGAAAAACTCCCTCAGACCACAGCCGGCCCCCGAGGGCAGTGGAATGTTGAGGGGGCTATTCTGTAAATGCATTTCGTGACCCCCTAGCTCCCACCCCACCCAAGCCAGGGTCCTACTTTGAGTTTTATTCAACCCCACGCGAGGGCCAGGCTGTCTGGGGGCACTGTCGCTCCTGGGTTGGTCCCAGTGACTCAGGCCCCCAGCTCCCGGACCTAACAGGGCGGAGACACTGGGCCACCCCTGCCTCTTCCACAGGACACCCTCAGCCCCTCAGACCCCTGTGCGCCCGGCTGTGCGGAGCGCTGCAGCGGCTGAGGTCAGACCGCTGGAGAGGCAGGGAGCGCTCGTTTCGGGCGCTGCTGTTCAGCAGTGCAGGCCTCATAAATCGCGGCCGCGCTGCTGGCCAGCTTCAGAAGGCGAGAGAACCATTACGAGGCGTGAGAATGCAGCAGGAAGGCCAGAGCCGGGAGCCACGGGGGGACGAGGGAGCGCGGCAGCCCCCAAATTCTGCCTAATCTCCCCTCCACCGACAGCTGGGGGCGGACCCCGTGCCACCGGCAGAAACGCACTTGCCTCCCCGGAAAATCGATTTGTCAACAACCGGAGATTCGTCCAAAGGCATTTCAAGGTTGTTTAAAAAAAAAAAAAAAAAAACTAAAGAGAAGAAGCGTGGGCAGAGGCACCCGCAAGCGGAAACGCTTCTGGAAGCAGCACCACTGGGCCCGGCGGCGGCCCCTCTAGCCTGACGGTCTGGAACAGCTGGACTCACGGTGTCCATGGGAGCGGGGGCGCAGGGGGCATTCCTGACTAAGAACAGGTTTGGAAAAAATATCAAAGATGGTTTAAATCTGTTCCTATGATCTGAAAAGTCCCTCCCACAAACCCCAAAATGTGAATTTCCTCATTTGGGGTTGAGTTGCCTGCCAAGGGCAAGGAAGGACCCCTGACCTGACCCCGATGTGGACAGCGGCTCCCTGCGGGGTCCCCCCCGGGCTGCGTGAGAGGCTTACGAGCCCAGGGGTGGAGCGTGGGGGCACACCCAGCAGCTGGGCCCTGACGGGAGTCGAGTGGGGAGCTAAGATCACAGGGCATCTCTCTGCGGTCGAATACTTACTCCATCACCCGAAGCCAGGAGACACCTGCCCTCCGCTGCTTTCCGCCCCCCACCCCCAGCCACTGGGGGGGCCCAGCACAGCACCGTGAGGCCTCCCTGGAAAGCAAACCTCCCCTTCATCTGCCCCCTGAGAAGGAGAGGGGGCTTCCGGGAGCAGCTCCAAGAGGCTCCAAGGTGGGCAGCCTGCAGGGGCAGGTCCCAGGTCTCCCTACGAACACGCAGTCTCAGTCACAGTCCTGCCTTTTTTCTTTCGTCCCCGGCCCCCTCTGTGGGTGGCGGAAAGCCCTCCCTCATCACCTCACTCCTGCAGGTTGCAGGCGGCGCTCCTGTCCTTTCCCCAAGTCTCCCAGCATGAGGCTGCTTCTACTTTGCAAGTTTTTGCATACATAGGGCAAGCACCAGATTAAGCCCAGAATCCGAGGGAAGCCAACACAGAGGAAGAGCTTGATAAAATCACCCCCGAAAGGTGGCAGGTGCCAGCTGGCGCGGCCACGGCACAGGGCGGCGAGGCCCCCGGCTTCCCACCTGGCCCTCCGGCCCCCAAACAGGGCCAAGCTGTCTGTGTGGGAATGCAGCCTGAGGAGTCAAGGTCAGGCCCACTCGGGGGTTCCAGGCGCTTCTGCTCAGTGGGTGCAGGGGCAGGGCCCTGAGGGGACAGCCCCTCGGGAACGGCCCTCCACCCCTGCATAGGAGGTACAGGACCGTCCGTGGCCCACAGCAGTAGCTCCAGGCTGAAAGGACAGGGAGCCTGGGGGTCAGTGTCGGTGCCCCTGGAGTCCAGGCTGGCCGTCCGGGCTCTGAAGCCCTGTATTCGGATGTTGCCAGGTAAGCAGCTTACAGTCTGTACAGCCTTCTGAACCCATAAGCACACCATGAGCATGCCTCAGTTTCCCCACCTGCCCTCCCTCAGAGGAAGAGACCAGAGGGGAGTAAAGAAAAAGGGACCCAGGGGCAGATGACTGCCCACCACCCCAGGACACCAGCATGGTCAGCAGTGTCTGTGGGCACCCTCTGAGGCCCCACTGGGCTCAGCCAGAGGAAGGTGCTGGGCCCCACCCAGAGCCATAGTTTGTGGCCAGGTGCAGGCAGCCTCGGAGCTTGGAGAAGCCACCCAGCTGCCTGCCCGCTGCCAGCCCACCCAGGCACATGGGGTGCCAACTCCCGGGGCTGGACACAAGTCTGGGCCCGGGAAGCTTGGGGCCAGCGAGGCCTGGCCAGGTCCCACAGCCATGCCTACTGAGGGCAGAGCCTGGCCTGTGAGCCCCCTGTGAGCCAGGCAGGTCACCCAGACACCTAGAGGACACCTGCCACAAGCCCTGCGTGGCTCTAGGTGGTGGGCCCCTGGGGGAAGTGGACACTGACTTGCAGGTGTGCGGGCTGGCCTGGCCTTGACTGGGCACAGCGCGCACGTCACAGGTGTCCCGCTCCACAGAGGGAGGGCCAGTCCCACCCAAGCCGAGCGCGGTCTGAGCCTCACAGCTTGTAGACGACAGGATTCGGTAGGGGTCTGTCTGAGCCCCAAACCTGTGTGGCCGAGCGCTGACAGCCAGACCGGGAGTGCAGACCCCTACCTGGATCGAGAGTCAGGATGCCCCCGTGCCCCTGATGGGGACAGCAGCTTCTGGTCTGGACCAGGCCTTTGTCCCGCCTCCCGGCCCCTAGCGAAGTGAAGCTGAACTCAGGGAGGGGACCCCGCACGTCTGGGGCCCCGAAGGCCCTGCCAGGAAGGGAGGCAAAGCTCCGTCCTTAAGCCGCGGGGTGACTCGGACCCAGGGAGGCAGACACCCCCTCACCCTCGGGTCCTCTCAGCTTCCTGCCGGGACAGCGAGTGGCCCATCGTCAGCATCCAAGACGCAGGGCCCCTGCGTGGGTGTGGTTTGTGCCCACAGGCCACCTGGACGGACCTTCTAGAGGGTCCACCCCTTCCTCTAGAGTGGGTCCCCAAGCAGCAGCCCAGAGCAGCGAGCCCAGGTCCGCTGCCAGAGGTGGGGACATGCTGGGGACGGAGGGGGCGGGACAGAGGGCCTGGATTCTGCGGAGCTGCAGCAGCACCTCCACCCCGGGACCCGCTGGCTCCCGAATGCAGCTCCCAAACAGCACCCGCCAGCCTCCGCACCCTCCCTCCCTGCGCAGCCGGCCCGCTGGGCCCAGCAGCTGAGATTCGCCCCGGACGCCTGCGAGCAGCCGGGCCTGAAAGTAAGATGCAGCCTTTTGTGTGTGATGCGGCCGGGACTCGAATTCCCACGGGCGAGAGCAGAAGGGACGGAGGTTCCCTGGCTCAAGTGTCTGGGACCAGCGGCCTCCACCCTGGGGCCGCACCTCAGATTTCGGCGACAGACCGGTTGCAGAGAGCAGTCCGAGTTATCGGAGGCCTGCAGGGGCTCGGTATGGCGTGGCCCCGGCCCCCAGAATTCCACGCCCCCCAGGGGCAGATAATCCCGCGGAGGGCCCCCTGCCAGAGCCCAGTACGACTCAGAGTGCTCTCCCGGCGCCGAGCGCTTCTGACCCCCGAGCAGCTCCGTTCAGGAGTCTCCTTACCAGGCCCCAGGGTTCAGATCGAATGTCCCTTTGAAAGGGCCAGACGAGACCCTGGGCCCCCGCCCCTGGACCTGCAGGACACCAGATCCCGCCCATCCTGCCTGTGCTTTGGGAGGCCACTGCCTGCCCCATCTCCGGGGAGCAGCCCGACACCCCAGGCCCGGCGCACCGGCATCCCGACGAGGGAGGAGGGACAGGCTTACCCTGCCAGGCGGTTGCCAAAACCCCCCTCCAGAGGGGACCCCCACCGTGCCTGCCCTCTGCGGCCCCAGCCTCCCTCTCCTCCACAAGCTGATAGTCCCAGGACACCCAGCTCCCGGAATCAGGGCCCCTCCCCTGCAGACATCTCTGTCTACGCGTCCGTCTCCTGAAACATCCAAGACAAAAAAAGGGAGTGTGGTTCATGGCATCACGCGTGTGCATGTTACTGGTACACACTGATGTTGTGTAACTCATGCAGGTGTGTGCACACACATGTGTGCCTCTGTGAGTCTGTGTGTGTGTACACATGCGTGCACACACTGATTGCAGAAGCCCCGCCGTTCTTCAGTTCCCCGAGTGAGTCCCAAGCCCGTCCCCGGGGTGACATCAAAGACACACTCTCGGAAGTCAGATTATCGGCTGGATAACCACAGAGTGAGGAGGCACGGCGTCCCTCCTCGGATGCGGGACCTGCCACTCGGCTCCCCCAGACCGCCTGAACAACACTGCACAAGAGACCCCCAAAACACAAGGCCCGCTCCCAAGGCTGGGCCTGGGCGCTGGCGCTCACAGGCTGGGCTCGGAGAGGCTCCCCCAGTGCCAGGCCGCTCCCCGCGGGAGAATCCATGGCTGGAGCCCCGGCCCCAGCGCAGAGGCCTGCCCAGGCAGCGCAGAATGCACCCTGCCAGCGTTCCCCGGCACCCCACCCGGCGCTCTAGCACAGTGGGCCGGCTCCTCGGGCCACACGCCTGCACCAGGGCCCAGGCGGGCACAAAGGACACGGGGCCCATATGGGTCAGATCTGCCAGCTCTCTGTTCTCCAAAACGTTCCCCACAAGCTCTTAAATCTGGAAGCCACACACTCCCGTGCAATTCTGCCTTCAGCTGGGCCTCAGAAAGTTCAAGAAACCCAACCTAGCTGCTAACAGTGATTGCCCCGGTCCCCCACACAGTAGCAGCCATCGCCACGCCATGGTCACGTGCCCGGCCAACACGACACCCACCGTCACTTCCCGCCTGAGGCCCTGGCCCCTCCCCACGTTCCATCTGAGCCAGTCAGAAATGGGGGGGCCGGGGAGCCCCATGAGCCTCCTGTCCTGACACAGAGGAGGGAGATAGTGGGGGTCACGCGACGGGGCACACAGCTCTTATTTTGTGTCCTGAACACCCGCAGGTGCCCTTCTGCCCAGGCGGTGAAGGCATCGCTCCAGCTCTTGGGACTTCAGGGAACAGCCGCAGGAACAGACCCCGCACCCTGAGAGGGCGCCCAGCCCTGGGGCTAGGCTGAAGGTCCGGGGCAGGGAGCACGTGATGTGAGCCAAGGTCCCCTGCTCTGTCCGTACCCAGCAGAGGCGGGACGGCCAGAGAGCCCCGGAGCCTGCCCGCACATGTCCCCATCCTCGGCCCTGATGAGGGGAAGGGTATCTCCTGGGACATCCCAGCTCCACCCAAAGTGGAACCCACCCTGTGGCGCAGGCCTCCTCGGCAAGTCAGGGTCCCGCCCACCCCAGGTCGCTTGCTCATCCGCAGCTCCCCTGCCTCAGCCTTGGCCAGGGCGACTCCAGGTCGAGAATGGGCCACTGTCCCTCTGACACTGGTCACCCCCAAGGGGACTCCCAAGGGGCACACAAGGGGCCTGCTCTTGCGAAGATCTCAGGGAGCAGAGAACCTCCCCTGGTGGGGGGGCAGGCTGCCACCACGACCCCCACACTCCCTGGCCACCTTTCTCCTTTGCCAAGGGGCACATGAGCCCGAGGGCCAGCCTCCCACCCCAGGCACCCACCCTCAGCCAGCAAGCGGGCCAGCAGGTTTCTGCGGTTTGGCCCAAGGTCAGCCAAGGTGATGGACCACTCGTGCCCTTTGGAATTTGGGGGTGCAGACTAAGAGCCCCCTGGGGCAGACCAGTGGCCAGGGCTTCATCGCCCAGCTCTGCCCGTGGCCCGGCACCCCCGGGAGCCTCTGTTTCCTGGCCGGGCAGAAGGGCAGGCTTTGCTCGGGTTCACTTTGATAAATTCTGTGAGGGGCACAGGCTCCAGGGAGAGATGCAGCGGTGACACTGGCCCCGACGGCCTCCTCTGCCCCGGGCCCCGCGGCCAGGCAGTGCCCCCCTGCTGACTGTCAGAGCCCCGCGATGCCAACCCTCCTTGTGGCTCCCCCAGGAGGCCCAAATCCGTCCCAGAGGTCCCGATGTCCTTCAGAACCTGAGGCAGGCCTCGTGGACGTGCCTGCAGGCCACCTCCCCGCACCCCTCCACCAGCAGGCAGGCCCCGCAGGTGAGGCCGAGCATTATTCTATCCGGGTGAATAAAGAATCGGGCGTTCTTTGTCAGAGAACGCCGGGCGGCATTCTTCCACGCCCGCCCTCCCCCTCCCTCCATCCCTGCTGAGGCTGTGGGTCAAGGAGGGGGACTCCCGAGGGGCAGCCGGGCCCCGCTGCCGTAATGGGCTTCTCGCCCTCGCCTGGTCATCGGTGCCCCCGCCCCTTTGAACAAGGGAAGTCTGTCAGGCTCGGAGGCAACCTAAAACCGGGGTAAAGGGAGAACTCGGAGCAAAGAAAGATTCCTTACCCAGGCTGCTAGCCCGGGGACCGGGGGGGAGGCCGAAAGCGCCCTCAGAGCAGTCCCCGCCGTAATTAGCAGATGAGATTCAATAACACACAGCCGCTCTGAGCGGCTTTATCTAACCTTTGGAAGGTAAGATTAACACCTTCGATGGGGAGAAAGTTAAGACCGGGGCCCCTGCGCGCTGCGATTCTGACGCTGAGCCGGGAAACGAGAGCCCCCCCTTGGGCCAGCTATCTGCCCCCTGATTTCTGAGCATTCTTTCTACCCACTGTTTTTTTTCCCCAGCCCTTTTGTTTGTGAGGACACTGGGCCAACCGTGCAGCTACCAAAGCTCCGCCCCTCCCCATCGCACACACGCACACACATGCACGAGCCCCCTGAACACAGGGAGAGTCCGTGTACCGGGGGGGCCGGGACCCCATCTCGCCGGCTTCTTATCAAAGACGCGGGGCCTCCATGGGCCCCGTGGAAATCTCCCGCCGCCCCCGGTTGACTCAGGTTTCACGAGCTCGGAAGGAGCTGAGGACGTGGGCCTCCTGTGCAGAGGCGTGCCCCCTGGAAGGGGCGCAGGCCGGGCCCTGTAGAGTTTGCCTCTGGCTGGGGCTGCCGGGCATGGTGGGCCAGGGCGGCAGTGGCGGCCACCGGGAACGGCCCTCAGAGTCATGACACGCACGCTGGCAGACGCAAGGACGAGCCCCGCACGTCTTAGCAGGTCTTATTTCTAAAGTCAAGTCCAGTCCCTTCCAGGGGAAAATCGATCTGTCTCTGATAGCGTCTCCTCCTGCTACCATAATAAATCAATAATCAGCTGTGGTATCTGGCGGTTTCATTCAATAAGAGGATGCCCCGTGGGCCGGGGGAGAGGACCCAGCACCGACGCGGGCGGGCGCCGGGCCGCCCCCACCCCGCGTTCCCGACAGCATTTGTGCCCCGTCACTCACTAGCTTCCTGCGCGGCCCCGGCGGGAACCGAATCCCTGTTCAGAGAGGCGCTCGCAGACGTGTGAGTGCAATTTAATATTTTCACACACAGGCACATCATTATCTCGCAACCTGACACTGGCCGCATAACTCTGTCGTTTTTCCAGAGGCCCCGCTTTTCTGTGCGTGCGCACGGGGCCAGGGTGATCTAAACAACCCCTCGCGTCTTCCTCTCTCCTGGGGGTTAGAGTCGTGCAGGGAAGCGCGGGCACAGAGCCCTCTCTCCACCTTTGAACTTCAGTCTCTCCTCCCCGCACAGCCAGCCAGCCAGCCAGCTGCACACGGCCCTGGGCCGGCCCTGCAGCCGAAGCTGCGGCCTCAGCGGTGTGGGGGGCCGTGGGGGCGAGGGGTTCTTTGCAAAGCACAAGGTTCAGGGACCCCGCAGCGTCACTGGCAACACAAAAGGACCCGAGGGTCAGTCTCAGACGTCGCACTCACATTTGCACACATACGCTGAACACACAGAGCCCACACACATAGGTAGACACGCCTGCACATGTCCTGAAGGCCGTTCCAGCACGCTGACCAGACGAAGGGCCCACGTCGGGGGTCGTGTTCCCTCGGGCGGCCAGAAAATGCTTCCCTGGCCATCAGGCTGCTTGAGAAGGCACCAGCTTTTCTAGGGACGGGCGCTGGGGTGATTTGCAGGGGCAGCCAAGATTCTCAGGCAGGGACGAGCAGGTGGCAGGGGAGAGGATGGGGGCACAGCCCAGTGGACGCCGTGCCCGGGCTGCTGACAGGAGCCTGGAGCAGTGAGGTGCTCCCTGAGCTAGAGACGTGCCACAGGCCATACGTCAGCTCCCTCCCAACAGAGGCCCTGGGCCCTGCAGCACGGTGGCCCCACCACACCGACACCCAGAACCGGTCCCCAGGACCATCTGGTGGTTTGTCCTGGCGCCACGTGCAGGCTTGGGGCTCGACCGAGCGGGGCAGCAAGGGGGCAGAGAGGGACAAGCCGCCACTTCCCAACCTGGGGCTGGGAGGGGCGGTGGACCGGGTCAGCCCCGGACGGAGATGCCAGTTTCCGAAACGGTGGACAAAGGCTGATCGTGTCGCTTTCCCGGGACTGAGGAAGGAAGTGCCCGCAGGTGAATTCTGGGCCTCACTCTGAGCCTTCGTGAGGGAGCGTCATCTGAGGGCACATAAGTGCCAGGAGAACTGACAGGCCGTAGCGGGGCTGGGGGGAGAGGAGGTGACAGATGACGGCCACCGTGGGGCTCGTTCCCCGAGCCCCATTTGTGGTCTGCGGTCAGTGCTTTGGGGCCCAGTGAGCCGGCCGCTCTGCAGTGGCGGGGTCAGCCCACCGAGCAGACAGGCAGGTCTGAGCGCCCACGAGTGCGCCCTTCCCCTCCGACTGGCAGCTAGAAAGGGCGCTGGGAGCTCCCGTGTACACCCCCATTTCCACACAGCACTGCGCCTGCCTCGGCGTAGAGACGCGGGGTCAGGCTGTGTCCCCAGAAAGGGGGCCGGGCATGTTCGTCCCGTGCCCAGGCGTCGTCTCCACGCGCTGAAGTGGTGGCGGGGCCCTGCCTGCCCCAGGGGCTGGGAGAACTGCCTTTGGGCCGCTGAATTCACAACAGAGGGCGAGGCTCCCAGGCCCAAACCTCCCGACCTCCCTCCCTCCCGCCTGCTCTCTCCTGCGGCCTCCGCCTCGTTCAAAACAGAGCAGCTGGTGGAGGGTCTGGTGAGGGATGGGGGGAGCTGGCCGTCCCCAAGGTGCCGAGGCTGCGGTAGCCTGCTGGGCTGAGTCTGGCTTCATCCCCTTCCGGACAGTTTGGACACGGCGGCCCAGAGTCTGGGACAAGCACCTCTGGCCAGTGAGGCAAAGGGTCTGGGGGGCATCTGAGAACCCCCAGACCCCCACACGGGCCAGAGCGCAATGGCGTGACCAAGTCTTCCTCTGAATGCCCCTCCCACCCCGCCAAGCAGCCTGCCACTGCCTGAGGTCCTCAGCCAAGCCTCAGGGCCCTGCACACAGTAGGCCCAGGGACAGACGACGTGCTGGGCTCCGGGGCCAGAGATGCAGGGACAGATGGACGTGAGCCGCCCAGCCGCAGAGGACCTGCAGGAACAGGGAGGCCTCTGATAAGAAGGAGCTGGCAGATGTCAGCAGCTGTCCGAGCCCCGAGGACAGATGTCGGGATGGAAAAGGCCCAGCGTGGCAGCTGGGACAGGGAGGCGGCAGAGGGGGCGGTGGGGGGAGGTCACTGGCCCCAGAGCGCGGCGAGCACCTGGCTGCCCCTCAGAGGGGCCGCCACGGACCTCACACCTGTGCTCCCAGCTTGAAAATGAACTCTCCGGCAAAGGACCACCCCACTCTATGAGCCCCAAGGCAGGAATCGAAGGGGGCCCATGGCATAGCTGGGCAGACCAGTGGGGGGCAGGGCTTTATGATGGTGTAGCCTGCGCCCCACAGTCAGAGCGTGGGGTGAGGGGGTCCGCGCCCTCCTCCCGGCCTGGGCACCCCCTGCAGGGCCTAACCGACCCACGGAGGTCAGAAGGCTGAGGACCACAAAGCAGGTTCCCAGGCCAAGGACATAAAACCCAAGTTTGGTTCTGAGCCTGGGGAAGCAGCATGTCCAGGGTGTCCTGACCTGTTTGGAGTGGGGCTCGCCCACCATTCTGACTGCCCCCCACCTGCCCCAGGGCCCCTACCTCCCAGCCAAAAATACGCAGCAAACATCATGCCGGACCCTTCCAGAACCTTCCATGCAGTCGCCCCCGCTCAAGGCCAGCCATGGAAGCAGGCGCAGGGTGGGGTGCTCACACAGCAACCCTTCACCTAAGCCACCCTCACCTTACCCTCCCGAAGGCCACCCTCTCCCTGGTTTCATGAAGGTGACCGACAGCTGTGCCTGGGTCTGGCAGCGTGCCACTCACCCCTCAAAGCTAGAGTGCACAGAGGGCCCCCAACGCGCCTCACGGCGGCCATGGCAGGGCCCGTGCAAGGCCGCCGAGCCGCGTCCAGGGCGCCCTCGGGCCAGGACGTGATGTTTGCGGGAAGCAGCTGGGCTTTGTTATTCTTTCTAAAGTAGCGAGGTCGACAAAGCCACTTACTTCTCAACTCAACTCGGCGGCTCAACAAACGGAGAGCAAACCCCAAGGCGAGGACACGCCCTGGGCATATGGAGGTCGCGTCCACGGGGCCTGGTCCCCAAAGGCAGGGATCTGGGGAGACCTGGCCCCGGACCTCCCCGCCCAGCAGGAAACAGTGAGCCTGTGTGCTCCCATGCCTGACATCCCTCCACGGAACTCACTGTGTCCAAAGGAGAAAAAGCACATCTGCCCAGGCGAGTCAGGGGGCTCAGGGGCAGGCAAGTGACCAGGGACATTTCTGGAGTTCCCCAGGAAATCCCCCTGGGGGCCTGGGTGTCCCTCTCCCCAGACATGGGGGGACAGCACCCCAGTTCCGGCCCACGGAGGTCTCCGCTTCCCACTCACACCCGTGCACACCACCTGGGGCCAGGGAAGCCCTGAGAAGACCCCGAAGGTGCCTGCACAGGGGCAGTGGCCCCCCGCCCCCGCCACGCCGAGACGGGCCAGCAGCCACCCTGCAGGGCTTCAGCAGCACCACTCGGGTCTCCTCACAGCACATCCCAGAGCTGGGAGGCGGGCAGCACTCTGCCCCGCAGCCCTCCCTGCGGACCCAGCCGCGTGGCCAGGGGGTGAGGAGCCAGGGCCCCATCCCCTGCCTCTGCCTGGTGGGCGGCACAGTCCACTTGGGCCGGACCAAGCCCTTGTTGGGGGAAGCTGATCCCACACACACACTGGGGCCCACCCTCCGCGCCCAGGCCTGATGGGGTTGCAGGCAGCAGGTGCACAGGGCCCGCGAGGCGGTGAGTCTGGGAAGTCCCCGGCCAGGCTTGTTCCGCACTGTCTTCCCCGTGCGCAGGGAGGGCGCAGGTGTCGGCCACTGGCTCCCTGGCTTCCCGAGCAGGCGAGCACACAGGGGGCTGGGGCAGCGGAGCACAGTCCACATCCATGGGAGGCTCGGCCCCCTGGCCCGCAGGCCCCTGGGTGTGTTCGGAGCCCTTCCTCCCCCGCTGAGGGGAGGCCGGGCGCACTCAGGGCTCCCGAGCCCCAGCCTTCAGGTCCCCTCTGGCCCCAGGTGGATTTCAGACGCCTCTGTGGCCACCCCAAGAGCAGGCTCAGGCCAGAGTGAACACGGAGCCCCGTGCCCCTAGGGTTGTGTCAAGACAGCCAGCCTCCGCCACGTCCACCCTGAAAGATGAGGCTTTGGGGCTGGAAGCGGCTCCCACGTCAGGAGGCAAAATGAGTCCGGGAAGATGCGGAGCCTTCGTGCGAGAAGATAAAACATTCACCGGGATCCAGGCACATTTCCGAATGATTATAAATTATTTTAACAGTGCATTTGCAAGGGGTTATAAAAACAGCCATAATATATTTTTTTTCCTTAGATTCTAGAATTACCAGTGTGACAGCTAATGCAATAATGATTTGTTTCAAATGCCAGTGTTTAAGCTGTATAAAGCTGATTTTATACATTTTTCCAGTAGGCCGCATTGTAGTTAATGAAATTAAACACACCAATCGCATTTGTCCCCAGGGGACGAGGGACTGAACACACCACTGGTTTATTTTTTTATTAAAATAAATTGCAGCCGGCAAGATGGACTAATTGCATACAGAATTGAAAAAGAAACATTCCATTGATATAATTAAGCCAATTTTCACGGACATAAATAGTTATAGTGGATATAAAGTAAGCAAAGCCTTCACCAGAATCTGCCTTTTCTTTTTTTTTTGCCCAGAATGTTAACTATTAAACAAATATGTATATCAGAGTGCGGCACTCCTGTGCGTGAGCTCCGGGGCACCGTGCGTTCCCCGGACTCTCGCCGAGTCTGGCCAGGCAGGCAGCCCGGGCACCTCCGCACCATGGAGGAGTTTTGCTGGAGAAACCCCGAGAGCAGCCAGAGCGGGGAGAGGCCACCCCTCCCCCCCCCCATTGCTCTGGGGCTGCAGGGGCTGCAGTGTGCAGCCGGCCCAGCGCCGTCCTGGTGGCCAGAGCCTGGAGGGCCAGGCCTGAAGACCAGTACGGGGTCCAGGCTGGACTGGATGGGTGACTGCAACCCCGAATCCCCAGGCTCTGTGTCAGGTCCCCCTCTCCTGGGTTGCCTGGTGGAGGGGGCGCAGGGGGTGCTGACAGGCCCTACACCTCCTGCATTTGCTCAGGCAAAGGCACTGGGGGGGGCGGTCCAGGCAGGTGGTTGACACTCCCCTATTCTGCACCTGCCCTTGGAAGAGGACCCCGGGAGCGCTGTGCAGGGGGGAGGGGGGGAGGCCTCCTGCCAGCCTGGGTGGGGGCAACGGCCCAGACCAGGGAGAGGGACAGGGGCCACCTGCAGGAGGCTGAGTGTGGGCGGCCATCCGGCTCCCCCACAAACTCGGGGCGCAGGGATGTCTCGCCTGCTTTTTAAGAGCAGACCTGCCACAAGCCCAGCCCTGGCCTTGGGGCGATGCAGAAACCCCAGCACCTCAGAATAAATCCTATGGAAATACCTGCAGTTCACGCTTGGGATGAGGTCGCTAAACGAGAGACCTAGGAGGGTTTTATTTAAGGGATAGTCAGTTTCAGCTGTAACTGGCTGTGTGACCTGCATGGGTCACTTGACCTCTCTGTGTCTGGGCCTTGGGTTTCTCACCCTTAAAGTGGTGCCTGCCAGCCACACTGCATTCTTCCCAGGGTCCGTGAAGGGGGTGGGGTCACGTCTTCCACGTGACCGCGGTTGCCTCAAGGGGAACCTTGACCTTCTCCCTGGGGGCCAAAGAGCAGGCAAGGACGCTGTCGGGCTCCGCAGCCGACAGGTGTGTGCAGCGTGAGGGCCCGGAGCCGCCTCAGCGGGAGCTGGGCTGACCCTGGGAAGCCTGACCCACCCTCCACCCCAGTCCGGACGCCTGAATCCTCATCTCTCCTCTCCTCGCTGCCCTGACTGAGACCCAGGCTCCCCCCGTTTCTCGGTGCCTCGGTCGGAGAAGCGGCCGAACGCTGGGCCTGCCCGCCGTAGAGCTTGGGTCGAAAGTCAGGGGTTCTGGGTTCGGAGCCCGCCCGCTGGGGAAGCTCGGAGGCAGAGACCTTCGGGGCCCGACCGGGCCCCAGGGGAGGGCAAAGAGCCGGCTGGGCTGAGGTCAGAGGCGCCCGGGGAAGGGCCGTCGCCAGGACCCGGATGCGCGGCGTAGACGCGGCCGCTGCTCCCTCCGCGCAGTTCTTGGGGGTGACTCTGCGAACGCAGAACTGGGAGCCGCTGCAGTGACCCTGGGCTCACTCCGGGGCTCCCAGGTTCCGCGCCCCATCGGCCCGCCACGTCTGGAGCCCTCGGCGGCGGAGTCTGCGCCCTAGGCCGCCCTGCGCCGCTGCGAGGCTCCGCAGCTCCTTCCGCGGCGCAGTTTCCCTGGCACACGGGGACGGCGCCCTGGCTGTTCCTCGCCCTCGCGCCCCAGAGACCGGGGCTGCGGCGTCGGAGACGCGTTCCGGGGGCTGATTCAAAGCCTGATAAATTGTGTTTAGCGCTCCTTAAGATTTTTAAACGAAATTACTCAAAAGATTTTTAATCCTGGATAATTTTTGTTGAAACTCTAATTATACATCACCTTAATTACCAGGCCAGCCCCCCAAGGATCCCTAATTGCCTCCTAATTGAATAAAACAGGGGGCTAATCGCGCCCGAAGTGGCCCAGAGAGCTGGCTTGCCTCCCCCAGAGGCCCGGTGCGGGGAGCCCCCGCCCACCTCACCAGCAGCACCTGGCCTCTCAACAGAAACGGGTACCAGGTCCCCTGCCCCACACTCTGCCCAGATGGGGACGCAGGGAGCAAGGAAGCCGAGGGCCAGGCGGTCGGGAGGCCCGGCCCGCACCTGCTCCGTCAAGGCGGAGGACAGCAGTGTCGGCAGCGGGCTTCTGTGTCCGGGGACCCTGGAAAGTAGCGATGTCCTCCGGGGGGAAGCTGCCGCAAGTCACTTAACTTACAGGACTTGGCAACCCCTGGCGTTCCTCCCGCAGGCCTCTGGCCAGGGCCCACCCGCAGGCCAACGGCGAAATCAGAGCCCGCGGGCTTCGGCGAGAGCCGCCGCGGGGCACCTGGCCTTGGCCGCCAGCCCTGCACCCCGCCCTCCCCTCGGCCTCTGTGTGTTCGCCCGAAGCGGGCTAGCGGCTCCGCCACCGCCGGACGCTTCCTGGCGCTGTGGCCCTCCCAGGCGTCCAAACAGGAGACCGCCGTCCCAGCTCAGGGAAGAGTACCCATGGTGGGGGCAGAGGTGCCCCAGGGTGGGAGAAGGGCAGGGCCCAGCAGAGACGAGGGAGCCTGCCCTGTTTCGGGGGAGAGCCAACCGCAGGGAGCTCAGCCTCCAGCCCCAGCGCCCCCAGCCTGTCTCACGCATCAGTCTGAATACACACAAAGGGACACAAAGGGCCACCTCCAGCCCAGGGAGCGGCCACCAGCCCACCCCGGGGCCTGGGCAGCCGTCATCCTGAGGACAGCATCCCCCTGGGCCTGGGATACGTGACAACGAGGACCTGGGGGGTGTGACCTCCATGCCAGTCAGGCCTCGCTCACGGGCAGCTCCCACAGAGGCCCTGGCTGGACCCTCCCTCCCCGCACAGAGGTGAGGAGGGCACCATGGCTGTGCTGACCTGCCACCCACCTGCCCACCTGGCTCGTGGCGGAGGCAGAGACTCCAAGCTCTTATCAGACACTCAGATTTGTAAGTGGGTGGCAAGACAGTCTCATTTCCCCACAGGCCTGTGTGAGGAGACCTGGGACCCCAGCTCTGGGGTCTGGGGTTGCCCTCGCTCTGCCCCCAGCTCCCCAAGTCCAGGATGAGGAGGTCATGGGTTTCCCAGCAGCCCAGGCCTGGACCCTCAGGGGCCTCTGTCCTTGGAAGCTCAACAGAGTCCCAAAGTAGGCCCCCAGGTGCCACCCTACTCAGCCAGCCTGCAGGCTCAGGGAGAGAGGCCCCCTGAAGTGGGGTCCTGGGGAGACACAGATGCATCTCTGGGGGAGCCCCCAGCCATGTGTCGGGGGTCACAGCCCTGGACCTGGCTGTCCTTCCCTGCCCGGCACAGGGCCGCAGGCCCAGTCCGTCCCTGCACAGTGTCCTTTTCCCGCGACCTCTCTGCTCAGCCCCAGCCCCTGACCCTGGCTGGGATGTGGCCCAGGGATGGAGGTGGGGAGGGGGGCATCCCATGGAGGCCCTGGAGCTGCCCTCTGCCCCAGATTCAGGTAATTAAGACAGATCCCCAGGGACGTCCACATCTGCTTAAAATATTGTCCATCGACATAAGATTTCTCCGTGGATCCTGTGCTCCACCGTGTCGGGGAGGCAGCCGAATTTCCATGCCTGCTGAGCCACCTTCTCTGGGATGGCTGGGGGCAGCTGGCCCAGCCCTGGGGCCCGAGAGGGAGGGCTTCCTGGAGCCTGCCCCGTGTGGGCTGCAGCTGGGCCTGGGCCTGGCAGACACGCTGGCCTGCGCTTCTCTCTCCAAGGACTCCTGGGAAAGGGCATCTGTGTGCAGCCGGACCCCTGGTCACGCTCTGCAGACCTAGGCCACGCTGCAAGGCAGGGCCAGGCCCTTCCAACCCTGCGGCAGCCTTCCCCACCTGCTGGGGTGGAGCAGACAGAGTGCCGATAGCCAGACCGGGGGCCAGGCTGGCTGCCTGCCGGGCATGGGAAGTTTCCCGGGCTGCCTCTCGCTTGCAGCGAAGGCCGGGAGAAAGAGGCCACCTTCCACTTTCCCGCCCCAGCTTCGGGCCCTTCCCGGAGAGAGCCTGACGCAGGCGGCAGGCAGTCCTGGCTGCCAGTCTGGAGTCCGCCCTTCCCGCACACACAGACCGGAGCGTGCACACGAAAACGCATACCCCACACACCCGCAGGCAGGTAGCGCTGGGGCTGGGGAGCCAGCACTGAAAAGGGGACCTCGTTCGCACCAAGAGGGGCCAGAAGTCACGAGAGGCCCGGAAGGTTAGGGGGGGGCCAGGCCAGGAGCACTGGGCAGAGGAGGCTGGCCAGAAAGGGGGCGCCTCCACGGAGGGCCCCAACCGCCACCCGCCGGGCGCAGGGGCACCCTACATAAGCTGGGACCTGCTTTTCCTGGGCAGACCCCACAAACGGCCTGCGACTGCGGAGCCGCTGTCCCGCCCAGCCAGGCCGAGTACCGAACACGGAGAACAGAACTTCCTGTGAAAACTGTCGCAAGTTTCGCGCCCTCCGGCTCAGGCTTGGGGTCGGCGAGTGCCGCGCCGCCGGGCACGGCAGAGTCAGGCCGAGGAGGAGCCGACAGAACGGCCTGGTGGTCGGGCGGGAACCCCAAGGGGAACAGGCCGGGCTCCCCTTCCTCCCGTGGGCTGGCGGCCGGCGGAGAAGGGGGCGGCGAGAGCAGGAGACGCCGATTCCACTCCGTGCGGCGCTCGCCGCTTCGCTGCAGCCGGGCCTCCGCTGGGGCTGCGGGAGCCGCCCTCGCCCGGCCTCGCGGCCGCTGCCGTCCCCACCTGCCCGCCTCTCGGGCCGCAACCCCGGGCCCGGGGGGCCTTGCGGCCCGAAACGCCGGCGCCGCGGCGTGGAAGGTGCACGGGTGTCCCAGAGGCGCGGCGGCGGTGCGGGCAGCGGCAGCGCCGGGCCGGCGGCGGAGACCCGGAGGCGAGGATTTGGAGGCGGCAGGCTAGGCGCGCGCAGCCCGGGGCTCAGCCCGAGACGGAACGAAAGAGAAAGTAAGACCGAGACCCGGCGGTCTCGCCGGGCCGCTCTGTCCCCTCCGGGCTCCACGGCTGTGCCAGGCGAGCGGGCGTGGAAGGGTCCGAGCGGGGCCGTGGGTGCAGGCGGCGGCGGCGGCGGGTGGAAAGGCGGCCCGGCGGGAACGCTGCTGCCGGAGGCACCCGCGCCCGGGCGGCCCGCGTGGGCTGCCGGAGGCACGGAGGAGCGNAGCGCACCCCTGGCCCGGCCGCCCCGGCCCCGCGGCCCGGGCCCGCCGGCGCGGCGCGGCCGAGCGCAGGAGACTTACTTTTGGCTAGCTTCCTCGCCCTCGCCTTGGATCGCATGGTGTCGGCTCGCGGAATCTCTCTCCTCCTCCTTGAGTCCAGAAGCAGCTACACACTATCTTCATCCCCCCAGCATTGTCAGTTTGGACACCTTCGCACATGCGCACAGAGCACTCAATCTGACACCCCTCGCCGGGGCCAAAAAAACTTTGCAATGTATTCATCATCCTCATCGTCGCGCCGCCGCCGCCGCCGCCGCCGCCCGCCGCCCCGGCGCGGGATTGGGGGGCTCTCCTCGGCCTTCCCGGGCTTCACCTCACTTCTCTCTCCCCCCCCCCCCCCCCCCCACCCCCCTTCGCAGCGCAGCTCGGAACTGGCCCTTTAAGAAAACATTCCGGGCTCGGCGCTCCCGCCCGGGGCCCGCACCCCGGACACTTTAAAAGGACCCAGGTGGCCCCGGAGGCGAGGCGACGATCCCCCCACCCTCCGCCCGCGTCGCGTTGCGCGGCGGCTCCCGCCCCGCGGGCTGGCGATGCAGCGGCGGCCGCGGCTGCCCCGGCGGCTTCCTCGGATCTGGGGGCAAACGCGCCGACAGTTCGGACGCGGGTCTGGCTGGTTTCGCTCCGCTTTCTCGCCTGTCAGTGCTAATTAAACAGCTTTGCGTTCGCCGTCGCCCCAGCCCGCTTTCCACCCCGTCTGTCCCCTCGGTCCCCGCCCCTGCCCCGCGGCCGCCCGAGGGGGTGTCCGGGTCCGCGCGCCGGAACCCGGCTCCGCCGAAGCCCCCTCCGGCCGCCGCCCCCCGCGCGCTGCCCTGCCCCCGCCCCTCCCCTTCGCCCCCACCCAACCGCCGCCGCTGCGGACTCCGCGGCTCCAGAACAGCAGCGCCAGCGCCGCCAGCTCCGAGCTCCGCGCTCCGCCACCGCCCCGGGCCCGCGGGCGGAACTCCGACCCGCCGCCCTCCGTCCTGCTCCGAGCTGCGGGGAGAAACGCGCGGGCGCCGGGAGGCAGCGCGGGGGCCGCCGTCCGCACCTCGGGCGTCCCCGCACCTCGCCGCCCCGGGACGGCCTGCGCACTCCCGCCTCCGCGGCCCCCAGGTGAGTACCCAGCGGCGCTCGCCGGAGCGGGACCACCTCCGGGGACCAGGCCCTCTGGAGACACTCCCCCCTCGCCTCTCGCGGCCCAGGTGCGCGTAGGGGTCGGGAGGGCCGGAGCAGCAGGTGGAGACGGACGGGCGGAAGCCGACCCGGTGCTCCTTCTGCCCGCAACCCTCCAACTGGGAGGACGGGCAGCAGAGGGGCCGGTGGGGCGCAGGCAGGGCGTGCGGGGACCGGCCTGGTGGGGACAGCGAGAACTGCTCAGGCGTCTGTCCGGGAGTCAAGAATGGACTGGAAGTGAGCGGAGGCACTGACGCCCGCGCCTTTTGGAGAACCAGGGTTCGGCGGGGCCGCAGGACTCGGAGCTGCCCCAGCGTCAGCCTGAGCCTTGGAGGGGTCCCGCCCGGAAGCGGGGGTCTCCGAGGCTGGGGGCCCTTCCGGACAGGCCCCTCCCCGGCATGGTGCAGTGACCAGCAGCACCGCCCCTGGGACCTACACTCCGGACCCACGCTCTGAGCATAAAAACAGTGGCCAGCCCGACGGGAGCTGGCCGGCCACTGGGGTCTGAGCAGCGGCACTGATGGCAGGGGCACATGCCTGAAGCTACCCCAGAAGAAGAGCCTGACAGCCCGGCTTTGCAGGCTTCCGAGGGGGCGGTGCCCTGGGCCTTCCCTTTCGGAGCCCCCTTGGCCCGCAGCACTTCCCCGAGGGGAATTCGAATGCCCCTCACCCCAAGGAGCTCCCAGTGTTCACGGTGTCCCATCTCGTGCCCCATCGCGGCCCCTGATGGAGGAGGGGCTCTCCGCCCAGCTCTGCTTCTCCCTGCTGGCCGCCCGCTGCCTCTGCCGTTTTGGGCTCTTGGGTAAGCATTGCCGGGTCTCCAGCACCCTGAACTCACAGGCAGCTCAGCCCCCACACACCTCCCCCTGCCCCCGCTCCTTCCCAGGGCCTGTCACCCACCCCATTGCACACCCTGTCTTTCCCCTCGGGCCCAGCAGAGCACCACTGGGCTCAGAGGCCCTGGGCCTCGCTGCCAGGCTCTCTGCGCCCATCGAGGACTAGGGCATGGCCACAGGCCGGCGCAGAACCCGCTGCCGCCCAGGGTGGAGAGGGTGGTCACTGGCAGAGGCCGGAGGGAAGGCTGCCGGATCCCCAGAGCTCTGCAGCCACCCGCCCAGCCCCGCCCGGGCAGCTGCAGCCAGTGGGCTTGACCCGGCTGCGCCGGCGGCAGAGAGAGCACAGGCGTACCGCCAAGACCCCCATGCAGGGAGCCCCCAGCGAGGTTAGGTATGAGGCCTGGGAGAATGCAAGGGTGCCTAGGAAGCATGCCCACCGCCAGAAAGGGCCCCCTCCCAGCTCCTGACCCCAACCCAACCCTGGTCCCCGGCAGACGCCCAAGTTAGGAAGGCCCAGGCTTCTTCCAGGAACGCCTGGCCCTCTCCCTGCTCCCTCCCACAGCCCAGGAGGCGATTAGAGGCCACGGAGCCCTGGCCAGGCCGCTCTCCACACCTGAGCCTGCCCTTTGCCAGGGCCCGGAGGAGAGGGCTGCAGGCCGCACCGGCCCTTTCTTCCCTTCCCCCGATAGGGCGCTGCTGGGTGGGGGTGGAACTCAGCTCTGGGCCTGCCTGGGGCAGGGGGGAGTAGGGACGAGGTTGACAAGGCGACAGGTGGGGCGCTGACCCCCACAGGTGCTGCGGCTCCTTCAGGGTCTCTCTCCAAACAGCCCGATCAGCTTGAGGAGCCCAGGCAGGCCGCCCGTCCCCAAGGCCATGGCCCTGGCCTGGCCAGGCCCTGCCCCCGCGTGGCCAGACTTAGAACGGAGAGCAGGTCGGGCCTCGTGGAGTCTCCGTGAGAAACGGGGACAGCGAACGTCAGAGCCCGTCCTACTGGGCCCCCAGCTGTGTCTCGCCCAAAGACATTCAGGGACTTGGGGGAACAGGTGTGGGCAAGCGGCGGCCGCTGTCCCTTCATTGACACTGAACAGGTTAAGGGTGATTTTCAAGGTGAGCCCAGCCCTGAGGAGCCTCAGGGCCATGCTGCCCAGTGCCCAGCACCCTGCACCACCCAGCCACCTCCTGGGCTCCAGGCTCTCCTCACTCCCCTGTCAGACTGTCGGAGCTCCGTGGGCTGTGGGCTGGCTGCGGGGACATGCCCTGCTCTCCCTGCGAATCGGGATGGACTTCGTTGCTGGGGCCAGGGCTTTGGAGAGAGGACTTGTACTGCCTGCTCCTGCTGCCCCGAGCCCGCTTCAGCCGGAGCTCCACCTGCTCCAGCTTGTCCTGCCAGCAGGGAGGTCCAGCTGGGGACCCGGGCTCGGGCGCACTGCTCTGGGGAGAGGGTCAGGGGTGGGAGGGCCAGCCAGGCCGGGCCTTCGATGCTGTGGTCAGCGTGGTGGTGTCAGCGAGTGAGGCGGCCCCCCAACTCCGGGAGAAGCCCGCAGATATTAGCACAGCACCGGGGCCTGCTCTGCACTCCCGAGTCCACCCACTGCGGGGCTGGGGTGCGTCCTCTGCTCGGCCAGGGCCAGCGCCCCGAGCCAACTGGAGGCCAGTAGAGGCCTGACCTCTGGAGAGGAGGTCGGCACCGCCACCGTGAGACCTGGGTGCCCGGGCCGGGCAGAACTAGCGGGGAGGTGGGGAGGGCCAGCCGCCCTGGGACAGAAGTGCCCACCTGGCTGGGGTCTCCGCACCCTACCGCACTTCCCGCTCCCCAGCTCAGCCCAGCCCAGGCTGCCAAGCGCTCAGTCTCTGAGCCCCATAGGATTCCCGGTCAGCTTTGCTCACCTTCTGGTCCCTGCTCTGAAAGAGGCTGAGTAGCTGAGAGGAGGGAGTCCTTCTCCTTTCGCCCGGGGCCTCGGAGCCTCCCCTGGGGGTGTCCAGCCCACCAGCGTTCGCCCCACCCCCCCGCAGAGGGCCACCGAGTCGGGCTGAGATGCCGCAGTCCTCTCTGGGCACCATCTCCCGACCCCGCCAGGTGGACTTGCCTCCCAGATTTGAGCAGCGGAAGGCCAGAGACTGGAGGGATGCTTGGGGACAGGCTATTGGGACTCCTGCCGCTCAAAGGAGAAGCCAGGTGGTCTAGCACTGCGCAGGACACTCCTGGGGATGGAACGCCGAGGCCCCGAAACCCAGGCTGAATTGTTCCCCTGAGTGCTCTCTCTAGACTGGGAGGGTGTGGGGCACAGTCACCCCCAGGGTCCCATCCTTCCTCCCCTGAGGGGCCCACAGCCCTGCTCCTCTGCTCCAGACCAGGGCCACGGCCCCCCTTTTGCCCCTTTGCTGATCCCAGCCCCAGAGACACCCCTCACAGCCCGCACGCTCTCTCAAAGTCTAGAGGACAGCACACGAGTCCCAATCCCCTGCCCAGTGAGTTCTGCACCAGTGGGGCGAGGCGGCTCCGTCGCTGCCCAGGAGGGAGACCTGGAAGTGCCCAGCCCCTGGTTCTGGAATTGGGTCCCAGGGCCGGGATGCTCCCGGCAGTACTTCCCAGCGATGCGCCAACAGCCTGTGTCCAGCTCAGCCCTGATGTTTCCAAACCTGCCTCCTTCTGTTTTCTGCGCTGCCAGCACCCTAGCGGGGGGGGCCCCCTTCTCCCAAGAGTGCAGCCGCCTCCCAGCGACCCCTGGGGTCTGCCACGTGCGTTTGGGGGGCGCAGCCCAGGGTTTGTTGTTTTGATTTGTGAGAGACCGGGACCCGCGTGGGCCTGCGACCCCTGTTTGGGCGCAGGAGGGAGCTGGCTCCTGTGTCCTGATACGAACGTGCCCTGCGAGGTGCAAGGAGCTCCCTGACGCGACCTCCGCGGCGGAGCGCACGGTGGGCCGGGACTAAGTGGCCGCCGCTGCAGGACTTCGCAACTGCCTGCGCGGGCGGCCACCGCCGCAGGGAGCAATAAACGAAATCGGTTTCCCACGCTTTCCCGGGCCGTCTCACAGCCTTTAAAAATCCGCCAACGAATCCCGCTGTTCGGTTTGCGGTGGTCCTGATCCCTGCGCTCACCCCGCACCCCGAGTCGCCAGCACCACCTGGAGCACGGAGCCCCGCGCCGCCCGAACCCTGGACCGCCGACGCCCCACGTCCAGAGCAGCTTCGTTCCCCCAGTGCCCTGGCCGGGCTCGCAGCGCCGTGAGAGCCGAGCGCCGCAGAGTTTGCACCGCGCCGTTCCGGAACACGACCGTGTGGACGCGGCCGCTGCCCAGGGCTCCCCGTTTTGGCTGCGCTCGGAAACAACGAAACGGGGAGCCGCGTCGCCTCCCGGACGGCCGAGTCCCGGGATCCGCTGGGCGGGAGCCCTGTCTTCACGCCCCACAACGCTGGGTAGCTGAGGATGCCAGACGGGCCGCCGGGTACCCAGGGAGACTCCCCAATGCACACCTCGGTTTGCAAAGCCGGCCCTTCCTCTTCCCCGCTGCGGCCCTGCCCCCACACCGCCAGCCTCCTGGGTTCGAAAGGAGATTTCGCCTTCTGCCTGAGGGCTGGATGGACACCCGCAAACGTTCCCCTGGACAGCGAGCTGCGGGGGGTTTCTCTGGGCCTCCGTGGCCCGTCTGAGAAATGGGAATGGGGCCGCACACTCCCCTGCCCTGCTCACAGACTTCTGGGAGGTTTGGGGGAGTACCGGCGGGCGGAGACTGCAGGCGGGAGACCGCCGGCAGCCCACCCTTTGGGGCCACCTGTGAGTGGTGGGGTTCAGGTGGTGCTACACCCCAGGGGTAAAAGGCAGCCCTTAGCGGTCTCTGCCCATCTCTGCCCTTCCCGGGCTCCCCGCCTCTTCCCGGAGCTCCCCTCTCCAAGGCTGGTCAGGGAGGGTGAGGGTCCTGCTCTGTCCGGACAGGGTGCTGCTTGCCCTGGGCTTCTCATGGCCCCTCTGGGGCCAGGGATGCAGGAAGGTTTAGCAGGCCACGCTCCAACTCTCCAACTCTCGGGGTCCACCGCACACCCCGTGTCTCGCAGAGGGCAAGTGCTGGGGCTGCCAGGGAGAACGACGGGCCACAGAGACCATAGTCCCAGCCCAGCTCTCAGGAGGGAAAAACCCCTCCCTCCCGCTCCCCCTCGTGGCCTGCCTGGCCTGAGTGTTCCTGGCTTTGGGGGCCTGCAGGTCCTGGCAAGTCTGGGCAGGACCCTTGGGCCGTGACCTTGGAGGCCTGGACTTCCTTAGCCCCCTATACGCTACCTGTAGGACCCATGGGGGTGGGGAAGAGGGAGGGGCACCGAGTGGCCAGTGAGGGAGGCCGGACGACACCCCTCCCCCACCCGTCCTGGCTGGCTGCTGAACCTCTAATCTGGGGCCGGTGGGGGAGAGCCGAGTCCCGAGTGCGGAGGGCGGAGACCAGGACTGCCTCCCAGGGGGAGAAAATCGCCTCTGCGGTGACCGAGTGACTGAAGGTGATGGAATGAGTCTGCATGTTCTCCAGGGGCCGAAGGTGGCAGCCCACCCTGGCCCTAGGCTGGGGCAGGACACCCTCGATTGGCTCCCACACCTGCTGGGGCAGGAGGGCACCCCACCCCCACACCTCCATCCTGCACCCTGGACGAAGCCCCTGATGGAGGAGGGGTGGCCGCAGAGGCAGGGACACGCGACAGCCGTGGAATTATAATGGGGGTGTGTCCCCGGAGGGGGGCAGAGGGACTGCCTGGCACTGCCTGCCCCCCCCCAGCCCGTGCACACACCCCCGCCATCTTCCAGGGCCCCTCCTGCTTCTGCGCTGTGCCCCACCCCAGGGCAAGCAGACAGCAGGGAGGGGTCGGGACAGGAGGACCTCAGGGAGGTCGGGGCCAGCTTCTCCTGCTCACTCCCTCTGAAACCCTGGGTCATCCCGCCCAGCTTTGGGGGAGGGGGCACTTTCTTATGCGTACTGTGGGGGCAGACAAGTGGGGGTGGGGGACTGGTGAGGGGACTGGGGAGTGCGTGGGGGGTGGGGCTCGCCGGGAGCTCTTCTTGGTTGCTGGAGCAAGGACTGCTGGTGGCAGGGTCCCCGCGCCCTCTGACCCCGCCTCCCCCAGAACCCAGGCCAGCCCCAAGGGCTCTGGGTAGGGGTCCTGGAAGGTGGCCCCCCCACCCTGGCTGGTCACAGAGGCAAGTGCAGTGGGGGCTGAGGACAGTCCAGCTAGTCTCAAGGGGCTTCCAGGGTCAGCCTCCCACCCTCTTGACCTTGGCCTGCCCCAGGCTTGCCTGGTCTAAGTGGAGGCTGTTGCAGGGCCAGCTGGTCTCCCAGGGCCTACAGTCTGCTGGTCATAGGTCACCACCTGCCCCAGGTGGTGGGGGGGGCGGGGCTCTTGGCTCCTGGCACAGACCCAGCACTCGTTCCTCCCTCCCTCCCTTCGTTCCTTCCTCCCTTCCTCTTTTCCTTCCTCCATCCCTCCCTCCCCCCCTCCTCTCCTTCCTTCCTTCCTTCCTTGGCAGATGGCAGAGGCCCCCCGGAGGCCAGAGCTGCTGGAAGGCGCGGTCCTGCGGTGCCTGCTGGGTTGCCAGTTCCCCGAAGCAGACCTGGAGCCCCAGGGCATGCCGCCCCATCCTGGGAGCCTGTTTGGTTGCTCGGTGCAGAGACCCGTGAATCGGGAGTGGGTGGGGCGTGCTGAGCGTGTAGGAAGCGACCCTTGTGTGCCCACACCCTGGCCTCGGCCCCCAGGTAGACTGAAGGAGACCAGGGCCACCTTCCAGGAAGTGGAGGCAGCCACCCTATGCTGAGTGACCGTCCTTCACCTGTCCTGGCTCGCAAAGGGCCACCTGCATGCAGCAGCAGACACCGGTGCTTTGGGAGGGGACCGAGCCGTGAGCAAGGGGCCCAGGAGCCCTGCAGCGTGGGGCTCGCTGGGCCGAGGAAGCCGACTTGCTTGGAGGGCTCGGTGGGTGACAGGCGCAGGAACGTGTTGGGAAGAGCAGGGTCAGGAGACCGTCCGTGGGGTGTCCTGGCCTGGAGCCATGCAGCAGGCCGGTGCTGCACAGGCTTGGCCCACGCCCCGGGCCTCCTCGCGGCGCCGTGAGACTCTCCCAACAGTCTCGTGCGGAAGGAGCTGCAATTATTTGCTCCTTACAGGTGGGAAACTGAGGCCCAGAGGAGCGAGGCTCATGGCAGATCCCGGGAAGCGGGCCCGCTGCCCAGCCACAAAGCCAGGTGACATGTTCTCCAGGGGTACTCGAGACGGTACCACACCACAGCTGGGCGGGGGCAGTGTCTCATCCCTGACCCTGGCCATCACTGGGGCCAGAGGGCGAGCTCCAGGGTGTGTGGCCAGGCGGGGTCACCCAGGCGCCCCTGACAGTCACTGAGTGAGGGGTGAGTCTGCCTGTGTCCATGTGGGGTGGGCCTCTGCCGAGTCCAGCTCTCACTGGGGCCCTCCCAGGGCTGTTCTGGGGGTGGGTCCCACGACCCTGCCAGTGGCTCTGGGGGCCCCCTTGGGGCGGTCACACCACCCAGTCAGTCAGACTCCGCGCCTGGGCTTCCAGAAAGGTATGTCCAATCACAAAACGTGTCATTTGAAACGACAGGTATCAGTGACGCGTGCTCCGAGCCCGGACCGCACGGGACACAGTCGCTCTAACAGACACGANTCTGCCGAGTCCAGCTCTCACTGGGGCCCTCCCAGGGCTGTTCTGGGGGTGGGTCCCACGACCCTGCCAGTGGCTCTGGGGGCCCCCTTGGGGCGGTCACACCACCCAGTCAGTCAGACTCCGCGCCTGGGCTTCCAGAAAGGTATGTCCAATCACAAAACGTGTCATTTGAAACGACAGGTATCAGTGACGCGTGCTCCGAGCCCGGACTGCACGGGACACAGTCCTTCTAACAGACACGAATAAGCCGGTTTTCACCTCAGAAGGGTCGCTTCCCGTGGAAACTCGGTGCCTTGAAATAGGTCAACTGACACACAGCAGGCGCTGCCCGTGGCACGTGGTGGCAGAGCGAGGCTTTCATTCTAGAAGCGGGAAGGGCCCGTGCTCCCCCCGCCCCACTCTGCTTTTCTGGGCAGTGATCGCCCGGCCTCACCCCCGCCTTTCATTTTTACAGCTGGAGCTGTTTACCCTCGCCCCAGCTTTCACTGAAAAGGAAAAACTATCACTTAAACAAAGCCATTGCGCACTCGGCGTCATCTGCGGGTTTCTTAACATAAATAAATCCCGCTGCCCGAGATTTATGTTCACCCGGTGATGTCATGCGTCGGAGGGTCCGTTCCCATCCGATCTGCGCGCGGAGAGTTTCCTCTTGTGTGTGCGGCTTTTGCAAAGCAAGGAAAGTGGCCCTGGCAGTGGGCCCTCCTCTTCTCCGCTCGGCCAAGACGCCAGAAAGGTCTCCCCGGGCAGCGCCGGCCCAGCAGAACCGGGTCTGAGTGGGGGAAACAGTCTCAGCCCCGAGGACCATTCTCAGAGCCTTTGCTTTGGGGCTAAGTTCTGAGGGTGGAAGATGGGTCAAGCTCCCGGAAGAACCTGAGCAGACCCGGCGGAAGCTGACGGTCCCCTGGGTCCCCCAGCGTACGGTGAGTCTCGGGGTGAGGAACGCGGGAGTCCCCGCTGATGGAGGGTGAGAGGCGGTGGCTCTGCACCTCGGAGCCGGAAGGGCCATAAACAGCAGTGAAGAGCTGGCACATGCCCCAGCATGAGTGAGCCCCGAAAAGGGTGTTCCTGTGAAAGAAGCCAGGCACAGAAGGCCACACGGCCCTGGCTGGTGCGGCTCAGTGGACTGAGCGCCAGCCTGCTGAACCGAAGGGTCGCCAGTTCAATTCCCAGTCACGGCACAGGCCTGGGTCGCGGGCCAGGTCCCCAGTAGGGGGCACATGAGAGGCAACCACACATTGCTGTCTCTCTCCCTCTCTTCCTTCCTTCCCTCCTCTAAAAATAAATAAATAAAATCTTTTTAAAAAAGAATCGTCACAGCCGGGACTTGGGGGCCACAGTCGTGGGCGTCACTGCTTGGTGGGGATGGGGTTCCCTTCTGGGACGAAATAGTAGTGACGGTGGCCCAACACTGTCAGCGTGCTAAATGCCACGGAGTTGCGCCCTAAGAAATGACGAATGTTAGGAAATGCGGATTGTGTCTCAATAAATCTGTTACTCGCAAAACCACTAGTGAGTGTGGGTGTTTCAGGAGCTTTGCGCTCAGCTTGAGAACTGGGCACTCAGCCCGTCGGGGGCCCAGACACGGGGGCCCCCGGGTGACATTCTCGTCTGCGGAGCCCTCCCATTGCACCCCCTCCTCCAGCCCAGAGGCGACCACCAGCTGGGTTTCGTGCTGACGATCTCCTTGTCTTGTCACCTAACCAGACGCTTAAAAACCAGAGTCTAGGTACAGAAGCATAATGACGTCGAAACGAGTGAGGGACGTGGCAGCCACCGCCGTGGCCCGTGAAATGCGGTCTGCCCCCACCGAGGACCATTATTTGGCCCCGAAGAGGGTTGGAGTGCTGACACGAGCTTCAACTTGGACGAGCCTGGCACGCGAGCACGTGAAAGCAGCCAGGCATTAAATTCCACGTGCTGGATGACTCCATGTATACGGCGTGTCCAGAGCAGGCCAGTCCCCGGGGGACAGGCGCTGACTGTGGTCGCCTGGCCATCGGAGGCGAGGCAGTGCCTGGGGAGGTGCCGTTTTCAGGAGGACGTGAGCCAGGCCGCAGCCCGGCCGCATCCCAGGGACACCGACCCTCGGTCGGGAGCCAGCGGGAGGGTGTTACCGAGTAGCCATCGGGGTCCCACTGGCCGCTGCTGCCCTCTAGGCTGTTCCAGAGGCGAGGACGTGGCGATAAAGGAGAGGAGTCTTCATTCAAAAGCTTCACGATTTTGGAATAACGGCTTCCCACTGCATTAGCCACATAAGCCTCTCAATGAAGGTTAAACTTTTTAACTCTTTAGTTGCAGCTTCCATCACTTAACCCATCAGTTAAGGCAAAACTCTAACACCTGGGCTCTCCTATCTTCCCCCTGGTTAGTTTTATCTTAATTCTGTAGGGTGAGCCTACACACTAAAACATCAGATACCAAAGCCGCACAGTTGGGAGGAATAGCAGGCTTCTGCCTCAGAGCCTGTCCCCTCCAGAACCCCCAGGGAAGAGTGAGCCTGCCACCCTCTGCCAGGCCAGCCTGACCCTAGGCTGCGCCCAGAGTTCCTTCCCACCCCAAACACCATCCAGTGGGAAACGCAGTCAGCCGAGGCCCTACTGCCCCGAGGAAGGAGAGCCCCAGAGCCTGAGAGCACTGCTTTTATTTCCAATCTCCTCGCCCACAAGTCCCTGCGCTCCTGAGGAGGTCAGCCTCTCAGCCAATGCTGGCCTGGAAGGTTTGCCGTTGCCTTGGCAACCGCCTCATCCAGCCCCTCCCCCTCCTCGCCCTCAGCACTCTGATCAAATCTCTCTGGTGTCAAAAGTAGGGCTGACCAAGGTCAGGGGTCCACGTGCTCATCCGAGTGGTATGTGTTCACTGCACACCTACTGTGTGCCAGCATGCTCACGGACCCCAAGGGTGCATCTGTGACCAAAACGGACAAAAGCCACCTCCCACCTTCCACGGAGCTCACTTTCTCGTGGAGAAGGCTGCTGAGGGAGACACAACATGGCAGAGGGCTGCCTGTGCTGTGGAGGAAGCAGGGGACGGGGGAGGGGCCAAGGGGGGAGGAGGGTCCAGTCTGCAAGAGGGAGGACAAGGGAGACCTCTGAGGTGGTGACATTTGAGCGGAGATGTGACGAAGGGAGGAGGGAGCCCCGTGCATACCTCCGGAGAGGGGACAGCCTGCGTGGAGGCCCTGAGGAGGGAAGGGTGGTGGGTGCGGCTGCAGCAGAGGGTGGGGGGAGAGAAGAGGAGGTCCAGGCGGAGGCACAGTGTCGGGGGGCTGCAGATCAAGGGTGCAGGCGTGCTCAGCTGGCCGTCAGAGAGGGAGTGTCCCTGAACCACACGGGGGCCACGTCGCCACCGGTGTCCTCGTAGGTGCAGCAGATGGAGGCAGAGAGATTCGGCTGCCTGGCTGCCTTTGATTTCAAAAGGTGATCAGGACCCAAGGGATGCAGAAGCCTCCAGAAGCAGGTGGAAGCAAGGAAATGCATTCCTGGCTCCCCAGAAAGGGAAATAGCCCCCCAAGACCTAAGCACCTCCTGATACCAGCAAGACCCATTGTAAACAGACCCCGGGCCCGTCTCAAGCCAGTAGGTTTGCGGTTGTTCGTGGCAGCGGCCACAGGAAACGCACGAGGCCAGCACGAGGCAGGAACGCCAGCCGCACGTGGTCAGGACAAGCCAGTCTGGGCCAGCCTGTCCCCAGTGAAGACGAGGGAACGGTGGCCGCAGGGGTAGTGGCCACAGTGCCCTCACACCTGACCCTGCAGGCACCGTGCGCCGATGTGAAGCAATCACCCCACCCTCCTGCCCCCAGCCACAACCCCGGACCCCCCGCTGCCCACCTCGGGGCAGCTTCTCTGACCCTTCGGCTCCCTGGAGCCCGTGGCACCTTGGCTTATGTTTTCCTTTTCGCAGAACCTGCCCCGCAGTGACTCCTGGGAAATCGGTAGGTGAGCCTTCCGGGACCGAGGCTGTCTGCAGGCGCCTTCACGCCCTCACTCACAGAGCCACGTTCTGGCTACGGGACTCTCAGTCGGACAGGGTCTCCAGTCCAGGATTCCGAGAGCTTGGCGCCACGTCTACCGCTGTGTGTCAGGGTCCCTGTGGAGAGCTCGTCTCCCTCACTGTGCGTGCGGTTCGGTCATCTTCGGAACCCCCTGGAACGCCCCCTGTCCGCCCACAGTCCGCCCTTCCACCCAGACGTGTCCTGGAGCGCGGCTGCTGGCGTCCCACCACGAGCTCTGTCTTCAGCGCTGGGGACTTGCGTGGACACTTTTTATTTTTTTCCTGCTGGCTTTCCACACTCTATTTTTGCCTCGGGAACTGACCTCAGTATGAAGTTGTCAGCTGCCCGGTGGGGAGCCCGGTTGTCAGCCCTTCCCCTCCGAAGGGCTCTGCTGTGTTCCAGTGTCTGCCTCCCTCCCTTCGGCTGGCCGCCCATGACTCGGGGGGAGCACCGAGCTGGGTGGGAGACCTGAGGATGGGGGGGCTCGTTGCCTCTGAGATTCGGGAGGGGCGTCCTGGGAGCCATTGTGGACTTCAGGGCATGCGCTGCCTCCCAGGGAAGCCCCGGGGAAGGAGGGAGGGGCTGGGTGCGTCTCCTGGGGGCAGAGCTGGGTCTCTGCCCTCAGCTCTCAGTCCTGCTGCCGGGGGTCCAGAGAGTAAACCAGGGGCTTTTCGCTGACATGGGGGAGGGGCAGCGGGAGGGGGTGGGGATCTGGGAATCTAACTTCCTCAAGGCCCCTTCCTCACAGTGCCACCTCTGTCCCCCTGTCCCCAGGGCACTGCTATGGCCAGTCCTGAGTTTTGGGGTGCTCTGTGTGTGAACCCTGGTAAAGTGTCCCCACTGGCCCCACTCTCCACTCAGGGCTGCCTCTCTCTTGTCGGCGACCCTGTGGCCACCGGTCCACCTGTGGCTCGCCGCTAACATGCCCTTCGGTGCCCTGTCCTCCCTCCCTCGGGGACAGACGTCTACAGGCATCCCTTTGTCCCCATCCCTTTGGGTCTGCTGAGGAAGGGCTGCCAGACCTGCGCACCCGCAGTCTTCACCGGCGGCCTCGGCGGCGGTTTCAGAAAGGGTGCATCTGTCAGCAGTCTGGGTCCCCTCCTGCTGGGTGCCCGGGTCCTGGTGAGTGACTTCCAGAGCACCCTCGGAGACCCCCGGCACATCCCGGAACCAGAAGGCACTGACCCGTGAAGCCTGTTGGGTCCACAGGATGGCCACTGTATAGAGTGGGCGCCCACCCCCGTGTGGACCTGTCCCCGACAGGGCTCAGCCTTCAGGAGCGGGAACCGTGTGCTGGAGGAGGTTTTCTCTGAGGGGACTCAATTCGGGGTGTTCTAACTTCCTCCTCCATTACACCCCTCTGCATTTTCCTTTTCCTCCAGCGACTGGATGTCTGCCATGTGACTGTGACAACGGTCACAATTAAGGACAGAACCCTCTCTGTCCATCTGGAGCCGGCTCAGATGCCACTACCCCCAGGATCCTCTCCCGACCCTGAGGTTGGTGCCATTCCCCTCAGGATCTACGCGAGATGGGCTTTCAGTAAAACTTCGTTTCCAAATACCACCTGAATTTACAGGTTTAAGCTTCATTTCTCCGGGAGGATGGGAGCCTGGAGCCCGGGAGAGACCTGCTCACCTGCGCCACAGCTGCCCTGTGCACCAGATGGGTCGCACCTGTTCGGGCCTCGGTCTCCTCACCTGTAAGCAGGAGAACCACCCACCCGCCCAGGCCACTGCAGGGCGAAGGTGCACACGCCAGCGGAGGGCTGAGGGTTCCACTCGTAGAAATAACCACCTTACTGTTTCAAAGCTCACGGCTGAGCGCCATTCGGCTCATTCACACCGCTGTGTAGCCGTTGCCTCTGGAACTTTCCGTCATTCCGAACTGGAACTCCATCCCCACCCAGCCCCCACCCTGGCCCACCATCTGTCTGCTCTCTGTCTCTGGGGCTTTGATTCCTGCAGGGACCTCAGACTGGTATGAGCGAGACCACATGGCAGGTGTCCTGGGACAATGTCATGCAGCACCGTGTCCTCGGGGTCGGTTGACACTGCTGTGGCAGGTGTCAGAACCTCCCACCTGCCTAAGGCCACAGTGTAGGACCGCAGCTCCCCTCCGCCCACCCGCAGACGGACACCAGGCTGCTTCCACAGCGTTCTTCTGTGCCTTGTGGCCAAGGGGCTGCCCACTCGCGGGCCCCTGCCTGAGGCTCCCCTGTGCGGGTGGGGTGGGCCTGTTTGGGGTCTCTTTGGGGGATAGGTGCCCTCCCCCCTGTCCCTCTGCTTCCTCCCTCCTGAGTCTACATGGGGCATCCCCTGATCCCCCATCCTGGGCTCCCAGTGTGGGGAGTGGGCACCCCCTCAGAAGACACGACTAGTCACTGAGGGGACAGGTTCACCCTGCGCTTGAAATTGTACTCAATTTCAAGAAACCCACCCCAGGGGATGCTAGGGTTCCCAGGGCCCGGTCCTGCCGGGGGAATTCTCATAGGAGGAGCTCACGGCGATGACCCCCTGCCCCTCCCTGGCCGTCGACACAGGGGGACGCACCCGCGGCTCGATGGCCCTGGGGCTCCATGGTCAGGAGAGACCTGCCTGGACAGGTGCACAGAAGCCACTGCCCTCACTCAGGGCTCCTGGCCGGGGACGTGGAGGGGGGCTGGCGTGGGGCGGGCCACGGGGCTGAATGAGCCCCCTGACCCTTCCTCTCCCTATGGAGGGCAGGAACGAGGTTGCCCTGTTGCCCCCCCGTGGGCTCGCCTGGGGAGCTCCTCACGCTGCACCCTGCCCTCTGCACACAGGGCTCCACGCCAAACCGCTGTGCCCTCCCCTTGCGCCCCACCTTGGCTCTGCCACCAGCCCCCTGCCTGTGGGCACACGAGGACCCTGGGGTCGGCTCAGCAAGCCCTTGGTTCTGCCTGGGATCAGCCAGGAGGGGTGGTGGCCACCAGGTGAGGGGCGGTGTCGGGGGGCAGGACCTGGCCCAGGTCCAAGGCCTTACTCCCCGCCAACGAGGACAGCTGTTCTCCATTCCCAGTTGCTGCCGCTGTCCCTGCTCTCTGTCACCAGCTCTCACCCGCACACCCACTGCCAAGGCTGCTGCCCACACACCCGTCCCCCCACGCAACCCTCGGGGTGTCCCCACAGCACAGACCTCTCGCCCCTGTTATTCCCGTTTTACTCCAGGGCTGAGAACGTGGCCTAGGGGACATGTTGGCAGTTTGTGCGGACGTGGACACAGGGTGGGCAGAGGATGAACGGGAGGGCGGAGGTGAGACGGTGAGTGGGCGGGTGGATGGTCAGTGGGTGGATGGAAGATGGACAATTCCCACCCGAGGTACCCTAGTTCAGTGACGCAGCTGGGGAGTGAACCGGGGAAACTGACAGCCACTGGGGGGAAGGCACTCGTTCAAGGTCACAGAGCACGTTGGTGACAGAGCTGGCCCAGGCCTCTGTCCCCCACCCCGTGCCGTCCAGCTGTGAGCAGGGCTGAGCTTCCCCTTGACAACCAGGTAGGAGCCAGCGTCCAGGACCCGCCCCCAGTGCGCCCCGCCCCCAGGAAACACAGTTCTCAGATCTGTCACTTCCTGGCCGTGCATCCTCGGTGCAGCGCCCAGGGAAGGAGGGTGGTGACCGACTCTCAGAATTGCTGCTCAGAACAGAACAGATAAGGCGACAGGCTCGAAGGGACAGGCGAGTGGCGGTCACATGGCATCTGTGCCCCGCCCCGCCAGGCACTGCCCTTTGGGCCTCGTTCGCTGAAACTGCTCCCCAGAGTCGAGACGCCTGGGCAGCCCCTGCTCCCTCCTCCTCTTGCCACGATGCCCCCGGAGCACTGAGCATGCTCAGTCCTGACACTGGACACACACACACCTCCTCCTGGGGTCTGGCTGAGGCCCCTCCCTGCAGCGGGGGTCTGGCCAGGTGACAAGTCCCAGATGTCTAAGGCAGGCAGGAAGGTGGGGGGCAGGTGCCAGAGTGTGGGGTTCATCCATATACCTGCCTTTTTGCACACCCTCCTCAACCCCAGCACACCTAGTCACACATTTCCAGTGACCTTGGGCACGGCCAGCAGGTGCCCAGCTCTTCCCAGCCCCCCACCAGCAGGCTTTCCTTAGGAGGGTCCCTGAAGCTGAGCCCTGCAGGGTAGTGGTGAGCCGGCCAGGGCCCTCCTTGGGCCCTTCCTGGGTGGGGGTTTGGAGACCCTCCAGGCTCACACAGTGGCCCCCCAGCTGGGTGGGTGTGACCAGCCGGCAGTGGGGTGGGCCAGGGCTGTCCTCCGTGTGGGCTCTGCAGGGTGTGGCACCGCCTCCCCCAGGGTCTTCGACTCCACGGGGGACTGGGACCCCCGAGGTCCCCTGCGGGGCAGCCACAGGCCCTCCGTTAGACAGACACTTCGGGAACAGCTCCAGGGTTTTTATGGGTTTGCCTTAAAGATTTTATTTCCAGAAAAAACCAAAGCAATTAATCCAAATTACAGAGTAGTCATTTGCAATAATATTTGCTTTAAATATATATATTTTTAAAAACCCCTAAGCTGTGGGCCTCCAGTGAATTCGAGGTGAAGGACACCTTGAAATAATTATACTTTTTGCTTGTTTTATGTTGTGAAAATGGCTTCGTCCATTTGGGGAAGAATTGTAAAATGTTCAGCTGACTCCCTTGTAAAGACAACGTTATTTTTTTTTCTCCAAATTCTGCCAGAATAACCACACTGATCGTTTGCCCTCTTGCCTTGAAGGTGGATTTCTTCCAACAGTGCCCCCAGCGCTGGTCCAGCTGCCTCTCCACCCAGCCCGGGCCCACAAGGGGAGACCAGCAGGACCTGTGGGGGTCCCCCCCACCTGGCCTGGTGGGGGGCCCGTGCGCTGGCAGAGGTTCAGGTGGGTGAGGGGGACCCAGGTCCCCCGCCCGACTGGGTTGAGTGCAGCCCAGGCCCGTAGGGCCCTCTGGCCAAGGAGCCTGTCTGGTGAGAGGCCGGGACACCTGCACATAGGAGCTCACTGATCCAAGAGGTCCTGCTTGGTCTCAGTGCAGCGCCAGAGCGCCCAGCCACGCGGGGTCAGGAGGGCTGGGTCCCACACCAGGGCAGCCAGGGAGTGTCCAGGGACCTGGGACCGGAGCCTTCCCTTCTGCTCCCCAGACACTGTACCATCGGCGTCGCCTCCCCAGGCACATGGTTGGAAAGGCGTCCCCAGGGCTGGCTGGCCTTCTCATCTTCACGCCAGTGTCTTTCGTTCCTGGCCTGTTTAAAACTCTTTGCCTAACCCAGGGCCACCAAGATTTTCTGCTGTGTTCTCTCAGTTTCGTGCTTTTTATTCTTATATGTGCATCTAAGATTATTTTGAGGGTTTTTTTTTTGTATGACTTAGATAAGAGTCGAAGCTCGTTTTTTAATATTTGAGTGTCTAATTCTTCCAGCATCATTTGTTGAAAGATCTCTAATTTCCCCACTGAACTGACCTGGCAACCCTGTGAGGAAACAGTTGACCAGACCCGTGTGGTCTGTGCGTGTCCCACTGTGTCTGGCCCCCTGGGGGCGGGCCCAGCCCTTCGCCAGCTCCTCCCCATCCCCATGACCCCAGCCTCACCACCAGCCTCCAGACACAGCACACATCTTCCGACTGCTTTCCTCTTCCAACACACTGGAGGCTGTTCTCTGTCCTCTGCATTGCCACATAAACATTAAAACTAGTGTCAACCCTGAGGAAGCAGACACCTACTAAAAGGGATCCTGGTGGCTCACTGGGCTCTTTTTTTTTCCCTAGAGGAGAGCCTAGCAGCCATCTCTGCACAGGGGCTCTCATGCAGCCTGCACCCCATGCAGCAGCCTGCACCCCGACTCAGCAGCGTGCACTGGACTGCCCTCCCACACTGCGTTCTGCCCGCTGAGCCTGTGCTTATAAAGGACTTCCTGGAGTTTTGTATCAACCAATAGGATTGCACAGCTCCGGCCAACCAAAGTGGTTCTTTTCTAGAACAGTGCTTTTGGACCAATCAAACTGTGAGGATTTGGAGTCCTCATCTGCATGAGGACAGACCAATCAGGGGCCAGGGGTGGGGACTTCTATCCACATAAGCCTGCTCCCCTCTGTCTCTGTATCAACACTGAGCTGTTCTGTGCTGAGTGGTTTCCTCGTTCACTGGGTCGGATTGGCACCAAGGACCATCAGTTTTCACTAGCTTAATTTCTATGATAGAAATCTTGCATTCTTTTCTCTCGGTTTTTTTTTGGAGATTTTATTTTAGTTAGAAAGGGGAAGGGAAGGAGGAAGAGAGGAAAAGAAACACCAATGTGTTGTTGTCTCTTGCATGCCCCCTACTGGGGACCTGGCCCAGAACCCAGGCATGTGCCCTGGCTGGGAATTGAACCAGCGACCCTTTGGTTTGCAGGCCGGTGCTCAGTCCACTGAGCCACACCAGCCAGGGCAGTTCTTGCATTTTTAATAGGTATTGCTGAGTCTATAGATTAACTTCAGGAAAGTTCTCTCTCCAACGCCGCTGACCCTCCGGACTCATGGGCACGGTGTAGGCCTCCCCTTTCGCGGGTCTTCTTCCCGTTGTCTCGGCCATGTTGGGGTGTCTCCACCCTGTAAGCCTTCCATTCGTTCCAGTTAAATTGATCACCAAGCGTGTCATACTTTTTCTTCCATAGAAAATTCTTCATTTCCATTTCCAGCTGTTCATTGCTGGTGTGCGGAAACCCGGTGTGTTTTTGTGCAACGACATTTGCACGTGGTGATCTTGCTAACCTCACTTTTAGTTCTTGCCGCTTCTTCGTGGGTCCTTTGGCTCTTATCCTTAGACAAACATGCCATCTGCGTCCACGTCTTTTTAAGTGAGCATCGGTGGCTTGCGCGTGTTTTTTGAATTATCCCTTTAATCTTGCCTTTCAAATGTACTGCCTAAAGTTGTTCCTGGCCTTCCTGTTTTCCCCTTACCGTCTGTAGGCTTGGTGCTGATGCCTCCCCTTCCTGTTGGATGTCGGTGATGGTGCGGTCTCTCTTTTCTCTCTGGTCTTTTTGGCTAGAGGTTTATCCATAACCTTTTCCAGGAACAGGTTTCGGTTTTATTGATTCTTGTATTCTTTTATTTTTAAATTCTTCCATTTTATTTCGTTTGGGCTCTCCTCTTTATTGCTTCCTCCTGCTTACTTTTTCTGTTCACTCTACAGTTCATTCAGGAGGGAGAACAACTTATTAATTGGATGTTTTTCTTTTTCTGGAGCAGGGGACTTAAGGTGACAAGTTTTCCTCTCAGCGCGGCTTAACTGCACCCCACACATTTCTAAACAGTGTTTTCGCTTTTCCTTAGCCTAAAACATCTTCTGATTTCTTTTGTGATTTATTTTTAATAACCCCTGAGCTATTTAGATATGTATTGGTTAGCTTCCGGATATCCGGGGGTTTGCAGATATTGTCTGTTGTTAAGTTCAGTTTAATTCTCTTGTAGTTAGAAAACACACTTTGTACGATTCCAGGCCTTTTAAATGTACTCGGACTTGTCTTGTGGCTCCGGAAGGAGTCTCTCACGACTGGGTCACGTGCCTGTGAAGAGCCGGGGTCTCCGCCGTGGCGGGCACACGCATGCTCAGGGTCACCGTGGCCTCTTATAGAATTAGCTCCTTCGTGGGTACCAAGTACCCTCCCTTGTCCACGGTGGTGTTTCTCCGTCTGAAATAACCCTTTACTTCCCGCTTTCTTATGGCTGATGTTTTTGCAGTATCCCTTATTCCAACCTTTTCACTTATCTACATAGTGACTGGTGTTCTGCATTTAGAGTGGGCTTCTCAGAGGCAGTGTATAGTGGGGTCTTTGTTTTTTTAATTCACTGGGACAATTTCTGCCTTTTAATTGGGGCATTTAGGCCATTTACATATAATATGATTAAATATAGAGTTGGATTTAAAATATATATAATCTTACTATGTATTTTCCTGCTTGTCTGATTTTCCCCCTGCTCTCGTTTTCCTGTCCTCTCGAAGTATGTTTTCCAAGACCCATTTTGCCTTCAACATGAGCCCGTTAGCTACCTGCTTCCTCTTTCCCGGATGCCCCAGAAGTTACGGTACACGCCTGTAACTTGTCAAAGTACCTTCCGGTCACGCCCCGCTGCCACACATAGGGCACAGACACCTCGCAACAGTGGCCCCCATTTGCCCCCTGGTGTCCCCATGCCGTTCTCACGGACGTCACAGGGCTTCCTCCGCTGACCGATGTTTTAATGCGTTAGCGTTCCTTCCCTCGAGAGAACTGTGTTTGAAGCTTTAGAAATTTAAGTGCTATTTGCCTGTGTATTTACTGTCTCCAGGACCCTCCATCTCTCTGTGGGTTCCTGCCTCCCTCCAGTATAGTTTCCTTCTGTGCCAGGAATGCCGTCTGGCAATGGTGGTACAGCTGGTCCGCTGACCCCAGGTTCGCTCAGCGTTCATTTTGACTGAAAAATCATTTGTTGCGCCTTATTTTGAAAGACAGCTCCGTTGGGGGTAGAACTCTAGGTTGACCATTTCCCTTCTTCAGTATTTTCAAAAAGTCTCTCCATTGTCCTCTGGCTGATGTGCTTTCCAGCGATAGATTTATTCACGTGCTTGTCTTTAGTCGCTTGTCTCCTTTCCCTCGGCCACACAGAAGACTTTCTCTTCATGACCTCAGCGATCAGATTCCGATGCACTTTGGGACGTTTTTCTCTTTTGTTTGCTCGAGATTCCTTGAGCTCCTTGGATCGGCGAGTGAACTGTGCTCCCTTAAATCAGCCGTTGAGTATTTCTAGCAACTACGCCTTCGGGTGCGTTTCTGCCCTTCACCTCCTCCCTCCCCACCAGATATTCCGGGGGCAGGAATGTGAGTCTGCCTCCTATTGGCCACTGTTTTCCTATTTAACTTTTTCTACATAACATTGTGGATAACTCTACTGTTCTCTTAAAAGATCCCATTGATTTTTTAAAAATTCTGCAATATCTAAGCTGCCGTTAATCCCATTCTGTGCATTTTTCCATTTTAGACCGTGTTTTGGGGGGGTCTTTGCGATAGCCCCTGTTTTCTCCGTGCTCCACTCATGTTCCCCTTGCTTTTTCAGTAACACAGATTATGCTTATGTTCAGTGCCCCAACATTTGCAAATTCATTCTTGGATTTCCATCAGTCAGGTCACTTAAGGGCCTGTTTGTAATTGTTCATTTTTCTCCTGTTCGGGGGACATCTATTCCTAGATTCCTGCTCCTTCTGATGCCTGGAAATGTTTTTAAAACTATCTGTTTCATATTTCACTCTTAAAAGAAGTTGCAAAAGAGCACACAGAGTTCCGAAGCCTCTTGGCCCAGCGCGTCCCGACGGCCACAGCTTACGTAACCCTGGCGCGGCGGCACTTCCGGGAGGCTCACGCGGGTACAGTGCTGTTTCAGCTTCGCCAGCTGTGCGTGTCCAGGGGCCCTGAGCTCGCCGCCTGTCTTTAGCTCCAAAGAACTCTGGGCTCAGTGTAGGTTCCCCCCCTGAGCCTCGGCCTGAGCGCTGGGCCCTCATGGACCAGGGGGGTGGGGGAGGGACAGGACGCATGGGTGACATGCTCTGAGAGCCAGCACACACCCCCCCCCACCACCTGGGGCAGGAGGGGCACACACAGTGTGGTGGGGAGGAGCCCCGAGAACTCCCAGAGACTGCCCACTCAGGCCCACGTGGCCTCGGATTCTGTGATCAGGAACATGCCCCTTGTCTTTGAGAAGGGGAACACCAGCCATCAGAAGCTCACCATGACGTTACTTCCTGACAGCAGACAGCAGGAAGTAGGAAATGAGCACTGATGGAGTACCTACCTGCCGTGCGTGAGGTGGGCTCTCCACCCACTTCATACTGCATCTACCTGGTGCCCAGCACACACCTGAGGCAGGTGCCACAGGCCACCTTGTAAACGCAGGTGGTGTGAGAGAGCAGTGAGCTCTATTAGTGGTACAGTCCGTCTGGGCGTGGGCAGGCAGGGTCCACTATAAAGTTCAACTTGTCTGTATGTGTGGAAGTTTTATAATAAAATCTTGGGGCAAGCACATCCTCACCAAGAACAGTTAATACCAGGAATGCAAAGATGGTTTAAGTTCAGAAAATCAATCTGTTCACCTTAATGACCTAAGGGAAACCATTAATAGGCACACAAAAAGTGTTCGATAAACATTAGCACTTACTTGTCTTTCTAAAACTCTCAGAAAACTAGGAATCGGGAGTCGCATTTTCAACTCGGGGAAGGTGGGGCTTCAAGTCCGGCCCTCTCAGATGAAAATGAGAAATAAGGCCCTGGAGAGTCCAAAGAAGGAAATTGACCTATGATTTGTAAGAATAAATATAAAATAAAAATAGGAATAATAGGATACGGATCATCCATGCAGTGGCCAAGCGTCCATCTCTACAAAAGCCCCACCCGACCCATAAACAACGTCCACGGCAGAAACATAAGAAAGCTCGGCAAGATTCCAGATCACAGTTGAGCGCACAAACATGTGAGCATTTCCCTGCATTGATCTAAGTAGTTACGAACAGTAGCAAAATACAAGATACCCTCTGTGGGAGAAATGAAACCCCCTGAAGATGTAGGAATTAGTCTAGCAAAGCACGAACGAGGTTTGGGGGGGAAGGTGGTCTCTGTCAGGAGGGAGGGTCCGGCCTGATCCTGTACTGGCGGCTCAAACGTTGAAGACGGCGCTTCCTCTCTCGATCAGGCCCGCTCAGCCCCAGCCAACGCCCCAGCAGCGCCCTCTGGGGACCTAACTGGCTCTTTCTAGCGGGATGAGGTGGAACGGAGGGTGGCAAATTGTTACAACAAGAGCCAGGCCGAGGGCTCACCCCACGGGCCACTGGGCCTCCCCAACACCCCGGGAACAAGACAACGAGACCCGTCATAGAAAACAGAGCTCAGAATGAGGCCTGTGAAACGTCTGGGCTCGTGTCTGGGCAGCAGGTGCGTTTGGAAAACCAAATGCTGTGGGGAGAAACCAGCCCTTTACCCAAGGCCCTGGGGACAGGTAAAGCACTAAGTGTGGAATGTAAAGCTGCAAGGTTTATTAATGACAGAAAATGGCAGAGGGGGGGGTCCACCACCCTGGTGGGCAAAGAGCTTAAAGTAGGCCCCACCTCTACTGTGGCCGGACACCAAGGGGTGTGGCTGTGTCGGCATTGAAGGTACAAAGAGATCGAGAGACGTGGACATAAACAGAGAGCCTGCGCGGTGCAAAGCCCTGGGGACAGGGCGCAGGCTGGAGGGAACCGGTGGTCGCTGAGACTGAGTGGTTGATCCCAGATCTGGAAGGAAGTGCCGCAGCTGAGAAACTCAGAGACGGACATTTCGGTGGCTGCCACACCGTGGAGACGCTCGAGGTCAACAGCGCTCGGGGTGATGCGAATGTTAGAAAGGACTCCCGCCTTCACCCCCAACCGGTGTGCAAACCTTTGGCCGTAAAATGATAGCCCGTGGGGTGGGGACAGGCCCCTGGACCTCCAGACGGGTACAGCGATGATGTCAGAGTGGACCGGTGGGCTTGTGTTTGCCCTGCGGTGTCACCCACTCGAGGACGGCTCCCCGGCCCACACAGGGTGCCACGGGGACACGAGGTCTGTGGGTGGACCATTGCTATCCGACTCCCCCACTCCTGATCGGGTACGAACTTGGCTCAAACTGGCCCTCCTGTGGGGGGTCCCAACAGGCGACAAGGACCAAGCGCCCCCTTTTGTTGGCAACGAGCTTCCATGCTGATCCCCGTCTGCCTGGCCCCTTACCCTATCCCTCGGCGAGGTCCNCCCCTGGACCTCCAGACGGGTACAGCGATGATGTCAGAGTGGACCGGTGGGCTTGTGTTTGCCCTGCGGTGTCACCCACTCGAGGACGGCTCCCCGGCCCACACAGGGTGCCACGGGGACACGAGGTCTGTGGGTGGACCATTGCTATCCGACTCCCCCACTCCTGATCGGGTACGAGCTTGGCTCAAACTGGCCCTCCTGTGGGGGGTCCCAACAGGCGACAAGGACCAAGCGCCCCCTTTTGTTGGCAATGAGCTTCCATGCTGATCCCCGTCTGCCTGGCCCCTTACCCTATCCCTCGGCGAGGTCCTGCAGTATCGAGGTTTCCACACTGTCTACGTTTTCCGGAGGGGACGCTGGGCCGCAGAGCAGTCACAGAGCGGCTCCCAGGCGGAGCTGAGCTCGGAGCCAGGCGGGCTGCCCCCCACTTGGCTCTTGGCCACTGTCCACAGCCGCCCAGAGCAGGGGAAGAGGGGGGTCGATGAGCAGAGCCAGGAGACACGGGGGTCTCGGGAGCAGGGTGGTCAGGGACATTGGGAGGCTGGCATCCCTGACAGAATGGCTGGTACAGAGGTGGCCGGTGGTCAGATGGGGCCAGGCTACAGAGTGAGGTGGGAGTGGGGCAGGTTCCCAGCTGTTCCTGTGGGCCCCACCTCAGGCCCTTTGCGCATGCTCTCTCCCATTCGCCTCCTTCCTCCCCGCCGTTCCTTCCAGGCTCAGCTCGGTGGCCGCAGCTTTGGGAATACCCCTCTGATGGCCCTCTCCCAGCGGAGTTAAGGGTTCATCTTTTTAAAGGGTGACATCATCGGTCTGAGACAAGTGTCAGGCAATCACAGGACAACAGGGCTGCTTCGATCATTCACTTGAGGGGCCCAGTAAGGTGTAGAAGCTGGTTCAAAGGGCAGCCAGGAGTGAGCATGGGGATGGCCAAGCGCCCCTCCGCTGGTGGCCTTCCCTCGGGTCCCCACGGGTGGGAGCCCTCGGGCTGCTCTCCACGTCCACAGCTTATGGCTCATAAAACAGCACGGAGGCCCTGGAAGGTGCAGAGCCCGGGTCCAGCTCAGCCCAGAGGGCTTGCTAGACAGCGCCCTTGGGGAGGGTTTCGGTGGGGCTTCCTTGCCTTTCGAGGCTATTGTCCCCGACGGTGCCTCTCCCCTGGGACACCTGTCACCACTGCCCACTGCCCGTCCTCGCTGTTTTCGGGCAACATCTTTCTCCTTGAATGGACAGTACGAGACTCCTGACCGTCTCGCCCACAGGCCAGGCGCCCTGGTGACGATGACAATGCCGTGGTGGGTGGACCGTGCCCAGGGCCCACGTCCTGTTGTCTGAGGGGGGTCCTGCCATCGAGCTGATGAGGGGACCCAGACCCCAGCGCTCAGCCGCTTCCCCTTCCTCCTGCCACCAAGCAGGTGGCCCCGGAGTCGGGGCTCCACACCGGGTGGGCCCGGCGTCCCCTGCAAGGAAGGGAACAAATCAGGGGCTCGTCCCGGGAAGAGGAAGGCGCGGTCCACAGGCCCTGTGCCCTCTGGTGAGAGCCTCCTGCCAGGCCTGGGGCCCGGACACGTCACAGAACTTGCCCCATCAGGGCGGGAGTCCAGTCAGAGGGTGGCGCCTCCCTCCCTGCCCTGGGCGGGGCCCCCCACACCCACCTGCGCACCCCCAGGACGAGGCCCAGGATGGGTTCTGCTGAAGCACAGAGCCACCAGGCGCTGGTCACTGCACCCTTCCACAGCCACAGTCTCCGTGCAGAGTTGCCGTCCACCCCCCCCCCCCGCCCGGGAACCTAGAGCGTTACTTTGGCCCCTGTTGGTGGCCAGTGCCTGACATAGCCGCCTCGGTGAGTGCTACCAGAGTCTAGCGTCCTCGTGATGCTCTCGTGTGAGCGCCAGTCAGAGCTCCAAGGCGAGCAGCCTGCCATCCCCGCGCCGCGTCCCCCACTCTGGGTTTCGGTGGCCTCCGCCGTGCCTTGCTCTAGTGTGTGCGGTTCCAATCGCTTCCTGCAAATCTGCCTCCTAGGCGTGGCCCGGGGGGCCCAAAGCACAGATGGCACTCCGAATACACCCTTCATGGGGACACACATCCCACTCCAGAGGCTCATCGGCCAGTGGGTAACCCCCTCCCTCCCCTCGGTCTGCCCCCGGCACCCCTGCAGGGTCTGCACCTGAGGTGGGACCCTCATCTGGAGCCCAGCCTGGGGAGGGGCCAGGTCTTCCTCCGCGCCCTTGGCTCCGCTCTCTGAGAAAGCTGCCCTCTGCCTGCCCCAGGCCTGGAGCGGACTTCTCTCCCCATCCCCAGGACGGAGAGAAACGTTTCAAAGAATGATTGTGTAACACTCGCAGAAAGAATGATTTTGGTTTCGTGTAATCCCAGCGGAAACGCTGGCGTCGTTTCAGACTCTGGCCGCGCACGAGCTCCCCCCGGGGAGGGGCCGGCTGGACGGCTGGACAGGCTCAGGAGCGAGGAGTCCACGTGACCTGGGGGGGCACTGCGTCCCGGGGGAGTCCTTCCACCCAGCCCGGCCTGCAGATCTTCCCCCCGCACACGTGCCTCTGGGAAGGAGGCTCTCGGTCCCTCCTGGACATCCGAATGGCAAGATGGGAAGTCTGGCTGCATCCAGCACCCGCCCCCCACTGTGGCCCGTGCTAGGGAACACACGCAGGCCTGCTAGAGAAGACCCCCTTTGAGAGGGAGGAGGGGCTGGGCCGTGTTCACCCAAGGCTCGAGCCCCGAGCCCCCGTCCAGAGGAGGGCCGTCTTGCTCAGACACCGCTGTGCTGGAGACTCTGGGCTCAGCAAACCAAGGAAAGGCCCGTCCCTCACAGCCCCACCACAGGTCTGCCTGGCCTGGCCCGGGGGCACCCGGACCGGGAGAAACCCCCCAATGCTCCCTGCAGCCCCGCTGCCCCCTCCACCCTCAAAGGGAGTCCTCATCTGGAGAACAAATACCAGCGACCTGGGCTCTCCTTCCTGGAGCAAACCCTGCCCCTGCCTGAGTCATGGGCACCACTGGCCTGGCCGTGGACGGGCCTCCCTGTGCCCACTCCTCCGGAGCCACCCCGCTGGGGCAGAATCTGGGGGGCACGTGCTCTCAGGTTGAACGCTGATGGCCTGCCTCTCTGCCACGGGTGTCCGCTCTGGAGGCTCCTGCCACCGGGGGCTTCCCTGACCAACAGGCCCTTGGGCCCCGCTCTGATAGGACACGGGTACACAGGCTGGCGGGCCCCACGTGCAGCCACGGGAAGCAGGGCACGAGGCCCCATCCTGCCCCGGCTCGCCCAGGGAAGCCGGGCTGTGGGGGGTTCAGGCCGAGGGTGGCGCCAGGCCGTGGTCCCCACCGGCAGGACGCTCTCCCCACAGGCCTGTCTCTCCCTATTGTCGGCATGGTGAGGCGGGGCCTCCGTGGGGCCGGGGTGGCACCGGGCCACTCCGTGGTGGAGCTGGGTGTTGTCGTGAGGCCCTGTACCAGTGTGAGTGCACGTGTGTGCCCGCCAGCACATGTATGAGCATGTGCACATACATGCAAGTATGTCTCTGCACATGCATGTGTGTGAGTGCGCAACTGCCGGCATGCAGGCGTGTGTGTGTCCCTCCACAGCCTGCCATGCTCCTCCTCACACCGCTGGAGGGTCCCCAAGACACAGGGGGCCCACTCAGAAGCACCGGGACTCAGACGAGGGCGGGAGCCTGCCGGGCTCTCTCAGCCGGCGCCATGGCCCGGGGAGACCTGCTGACCACTCGGCTCCCGGCCTGCTGCCCCGCTGCCGAAGCTCCCTGCGCGGACGCAGCGTGGACGGGCTTCAGCGACGTTCTCACCCCACATCTGGGCTTCGCTGTGGTTTCATTACAGGAATTTAAACCTTTTACTTGTACTCTTAAAGCTTGATTCCTGCTTTCCGAAAAGTCAGCTGGTTTCCTCGCACCCTGCTGCTGTGACTGAGCCACTTGGTGTGGGGTTTGCCGTTGGCGTCGCTGGGACCTGGGGACGACGTGCGCGGCTCTGAGGGGCAGACACTCTCCCATTGGTCCTGGCTGGCAGCCAGTCCCCTGCCAGGCCTTCTGGCGCCCGACCGTCACGCCTTGTGTGTCGTGCTCGGGGACACAGGTGCTCTGGAACGCCTGGAGATGTGTGTGTGCAGATGAGGGCACTTGGTGTGTGCAAAACACCAAGCCAGGGGTCCCAGTGCCCACAGCAAAGACATGACCCCAAAGTGCTCAGGGAAGTGCCCGCCCTCGCAGAGAGTGAGGTGTCAGTTCATGTCCCCAGGCCCGGCTGGCACTGCTGCCCTGTGGGAGGGCGTTTTGACCGAAGGTAAATCTCACTAAATGTCTTAAATGCTTTCCACTGTGACCCGTGGGTCAGGGTCCTCTGCAGAAATAAACCTGGGAGTGTGCTTGGGTGCACCTGTGCATACGGAGAGGCATTCACTGTGAGGAAGAGGCTCGCACGGCGCAGAACCGGCACGGGAAGCCCAGACTCTGGGGCAGGGACAGGCTGGAGCCCCGGGGAACTGGCGCAGAACAGCGGGAACCCCATCCTCCTCCTCAGGGAGGACCAGTCCTCTGGCCCCCACACCTTCACCTGATCGGGTGTGGCCCACCACCGAGCGGAGAGCAATCTGCTTCCCTCCTGGCACCTAGGTACCACTTTGCAGCGAGATCTGAGTGTTTGCCCCAGTGTCTGGGTCCTGTGGCCTAGTGACAGTGACACACAGCTGGCCCTCGCACCCCCCTGCACACTTGCTAAACCACAGTGTGACAGCCTTGCCCTGAACCCCGCAGTGAGGGCCAGGGGCCCTGCATGCGAGCCGTGGCTAAGGGCACACGGGGGCTCGATCCCGGGCAGGAATCGAGCCTGTGAGGTTTCCGGCTTCGGGCCAGACTTGGGGCTCAGGAGCAGCGGGGGCACACGGAGCCCTCCTGGCTCGGCGTGAGGCTCTGAGGGTGCCCCAAGCAGGAGGCAGGGGACGGGGGATATGGCTGCTGTCCTGGAAAGGCCCGGGCAGGTTTGGCCCCTCCCTGAGGAAGAGCCGGAGCCAGCTGCCCAGGGAGCCTTCGCCCAGACACCGGGGCCGGGGGCTGCCATGCTGAACCCCCAGAACGGCTCTCATGGCAAAAACACCAGGTACATTTATCACGGACGTGTGTCTCTGTTGAAACCAAAATCGGTTCCCGCCGACCGTGCCGCCCCTCACCCTGCACTGGGCCCCGGCCCTCCAGGAGGGCAGAGCAGAGGGAGAGGGAGCTCCCGGGCGGGCGGGCGCGGAGGGAGGCCGTGCCCCTGCGCACGAGCCAGACCCCGATGGAGGACTCAGAGGGGACGTCCAAGGCCTGAGTGGAGCAACGCAGGGGGAGCGGGCGCGTCCCTGGACCCGGGACCTGCGGGCTCACTCACAGGGGGCCGGACCTGGGCCCTGGGCTCTCTGTCAAGGGCCGTGCCCTGGACATACAGGACCGCTGGCCTCCCGGTGTCTCGCCAGCACATTCCCAGGCCCACGGTCACCTCTGATGGCCCTCAAGCCACTCCAGCCCGGGAGCCATATCTCCTACTGAGGGAAGCTTTGGGGCCGGCCTGGGGGCACGGCAGCTGAAAGGTGAGATTCTGCCCCTAACCTGGGAGTTCCGGTGTCCTGGGCATCCCTCCCTCTTTCTGCCAAAAAAAAGGGACAAAAGTTGCCTGGGCCACTTGCCCCCACTGAGCTCACAGGGAGAGAGGCCCACGGGCGGCTGGGAGCCCGGAGGCAGCGCGCAGTCAGGCTGTGAAGACATGGCAGGGAGTGACTGGTCGTAGCCATTCCATCCTCATGACCGTGCCTGGAGCTGTGACGCCAGGTGCCGGGGGCTCCCCAGGGGCCGCCTGAGCCCCAGGGGTGGGGAGCATCGCGCAGGCAGGACCTCACTGACCGAAGTCTCTGCAGCCCCATCGTGGGTCCTTGTGGGACCTGGGGTGGGGGCCAGCTGGCATCTGAGGCCTGGAGAGGTCCCCGGGGGCTCAGAGGCCCCCCGCACGTGCAGCCCTCAGCCCACCTGTCCAGCGTCTGCAGGCCTGCTCCCACCTTCTGACTGACGGCCCCAGGCTGGGCTGTACCGGGGCACCCGCCCAGCTGCCCTTGAGATGAAAGGCCAGCCTCCCGCCCCGGCAGGACGGACGTCTCTTCGTCCTTGTGTACCTCCCTAAAGCCGGCTGCCTGGCCCCCGGGTTCAAGACAGGGCCACACATGTCCGTCCAGGACCACCTCCCTCTGACCTCCACCCTGAGCCCCCCGGGGTGCCCCCCTAGACCCAAACCTCCTATGCACATCACAGGCTCTGGAAAAGCCTTGGACAGAAAGCAGGGGCTCCCTGTATGCTAATGGGGGGCTTATCATTAGTGCTCCCAATATCCCCTCGCTCCACCCCCTCCCGTGGCAGCTGGTCATACCCCCTACCCAGCCCTCCACTCAGTTTTTCTCTGGGGCCCTTCCCAGATTCTAGGACAGGCTGGTGAATGGAACAGCAGGGTCCCTGTCTCCCCCGGATCCAGGTGGCACCTGACACTGCGCATTGTGACCTTCTGGGGACACCCAGGCCGAAGCCCGAAGCTGCGTGGCCGAGGGTCACGTAGTCATTCCAGGCATGAAGTAAGCAGCCTGGTGTCTCCTTGGGCTCAGAGAAAGGGCAGCGAGAATCTCCACCCACGCCCTCCCCAAAGCGCAGGCTTTCTGTGTGAAATGTCCGATGTCGCGGGGGGAGGGACAGGCCTCTGGAAGCCTCCCCATCTCCCCCAGGGTGTTGGGGTGGCTGTGGGGCCAGGCTGCCCTTCCCACAGAGGCGTCCAGCCCCTGCCGCCTCCCTGCTCCTCCCTCTAATTGGGCCCAACGATTTCACACTCTGGAGCCGGGAGGTGCTTATTTTGGCTGGCCGAGCGGCCCATCCTCGCCGACCCCAGTTACGTAACCGTGAGGTATCCGCTTACTCGGCTGACGCCTCTCAGCCAGGCCTGAAATGGCCCGCACGGGGTGGGCGGACCAGCCCCCGGCCCCCCTCCCTGCCAAGCTTCCAGTGGGCTCTCGGTGGTGGCCCCTGACCCCACGGCCAGGCTGGCACGGTGACGGGAGCCCCCAGCCCCTGGGGGGGGGGTCAGAAGTGGTCACCTCTGACCGGAGTTGGCCAGCCCAGGCGGGGCGGGCCCCCGGGAGGCCTCCACCCTCTGATTGCATCCGCGTCATCCCTGGCCCTGCCAGCAACGTGGCCTCCGATCCAGAGACACTGGGGAGAGACCAGCGCCCAGCACCCCGGCCACGGCCACCCCGGTCCCTGCGGGCCCTGGACGGGGCCCAGCGGCCCAGGTGTGAAGGGATCCTGGGATCCCGAGCCCTCGCAGCCCAGCCGCCCTCTCCCGCTGGCTGCTGCCGCCAAAAGGTGGGGCGCGACGAAGGAAACAGGAGATTTGAATAATGGGAGAAAATTATTATGTCTTCGTGCGGGCTGGCGCCCAGCCCTGTTCCCTGTGAGGGCGATAACAGGGACGCGGCATCTTATGTTTCCGCGCTCCGAGCCAGGGCCGGCTGTGACAATGGGGGCATTGTTCCCGGTGTCGGGCACTGTCACTCGGGGTCGGCGCGCCGGGAAGCCAGGACAGGACAAGGCGGCGCTGGTCATTTACCAGGAAGCTCCAGGGCCACCGCCGAGCCTGAAGGTGGACGAGGAGGGCCGCCTGCTGCCGACAGGGTGCGTGTGCGCCCCGGGGACGGCGCTGCCCCGGGCGGGACAGCAGCCTGGTCCTGGCTGTCCTCATGGGAGGCAGGGGTCTTGGTTTTTAGCAAAATCAGGAGGCTGGAACCAGCCCTGGCTGTTGACATCAGAGCGAGCGAGGGGCTGAGAGGCCTAGACCTGCCTTCGGGGGTCACCTCTCAGGCCGGCAGAGGGCTGCCCGCCAGCAGCCGCACCCAGGGGATCGTGAGAGACAAGCCGAAGCATTAACTCGTTCCTCCCCGCCTCCAGGGACCCCCTGGGGCCGGGCAGGGTGGGGGCCCAGGGAGCCCGCAAAATCCCATCTGGCCTGAGTGCCCAGCTGTGGCTCCCTCTCAGACCACCCACCCCACCGTGAACATTCTAGAACATTCTAGGAAACATGCAGCATGAAGGGAACTTAGCAGACTTTGGCCCTCCCTGCACTGGTCCGGGCCTAGGTGGGCAGGAGTCGGGGACAGGAGAACCTGCCTCTCCATCCTGGCTGGGTCCACCCAGAGCCACGGCCGTGGTGCCCCTCCCACTTTTTGCAGCTTCACACATACCTGCTCATCCAGGGACAGGTGCCTGCTCTGCCCAGTGCCCAGGACAAGCCACCGTGGGAGCTGGACCTGAAACAGACCACGGTAACTCAAAGCTCGGCCTCTCTGTGCCCACACCTGGCACTCACACGGGGTGCCTGAGCCAGGTCTTGGCCAGGCCTCTGGCTGCCTGAACCCCTGACCGTCTGGCCCCTGCGCCCAGGGCCCAGCTCGAGACCCGAGCATGGTGTCCCATGGGGTCCCCCAAAACTTTCGGCTCCGGGAAACATGTTGGACCCCAGCGCAGCGCCCCTGCTGCACACACATCTCCATGTGCACATCCAGGTGCAGGGTGCTAGGGTCTCATGGGTGGGGTGCTCCTCTGGGTTGGTGCCACCCTGACACAGGCCCAGGAGTCCAGAGTCCGGGGACCAGAGGGCCACACCCATCCTTGTCCAGGGCCCTATGGGCAGCTGGAGAGTCAGACCTGTTTCCTTTGAGGGTCCAACTCTGCTCCCAGGGCCTTGTGCCCTGGGGTCAGCCAGGCTCCCTCCAAGTGCGGCCCCTGTCCTGTGCCCTCACCAGACATGAAACTCCCCTCAGTCAGAACAGAGGGGTAGAGCCACCTCGGGGAGTGTCCTGGCTTTCCGTGTTGGCCCGGGGTCCCGTGCTGGGTGGCAGTCCCGACTCTCTCATCGTCTGCATTGAGTTCCCAGAGCGTGACTCCTGGCGCACGCACAGCCCCTGTCACGTGGACATCAGGAACTGGGTACTGCGCGAACTGCCCCAGCTGAAGCCTGTTTGCTTACGGGTCTCCGTGCTGGCACGGGGGCCTCGGATCTCCGTGTCAGGCTCCCCACCTGCCCTGTGAGCCCTGCCCTGGGGGCAGAAGAGTCACGTCTCCACGTTTGGGGAAGGGCAGAAGGGGCAGGAGCAAGGGGTGGGGCTTGCAGGCATGGATTCAGGGCCCAGGGTCGTCCATCAGCCCGCTGGCTGCAGGGAGGCTGAGGCCAAGGGGTCCGGAGCTGCGTCCAGGTCCAGCTGCTGGTCCCCAGTCCCTGTGGGGGAGGCCAGTGTGTGGCAGGCTGGCCTGTCCTGTCATGATCCTGTCACCCCTGTCCTGGGCAGGAGCTGGCGCCTCTCTCCCGATACCAGCCTGTGCTGGAAGGTCTGGGGTGAGCGTCCCACGCGGGGCTTCACCCCACAGGGCTGAGAGCTGGGGGAGCAGCGCCAAGCAGGGGCTCTGGACACGTGGGGCTTCGACACCCACGGACGACTGGGAACCTGGCGTCCGTGCCAGTGTACTGGGGCTGTGCAGCGGGCACGCTCACGGCTGTGGTGCACCCCCATTTTCTGGGGGTGCTGTCCAAGCACAGAGGGTGAGCTGGCTGCACAACTTAGAATTCCCACCCTGCACTTCCTCAGGCCCCAGCTCTGTCCCTGTGAGGTGACGGGTCCTTTGCCACAGACATAGGCCCTTGGTCCCAAGGACATAGTGCTGATGATGCCCTAGAGGTCAGAAAGTCACTGTCCCCACCACTATTGCCACCTCCATTACCATCATCACTGTCACCATCATCGCCACCGTCACCATCACCATCACCACCACCATCACCCCCCATCACCCCCACAGCCACAGCAGTCGAGCCGTGGCCCCCAGCAGAGGACTAGCATGTGGTGAATGAGCTGCGGGTGACTCTCTGAGGTACAGCTGGCACATGGGAGGGTCCCCATGGAACAGGTGTGAAGTTGTGCTCAGGGGGACAGAGGCCTGGCCCAGCAGCCTGGGGTGAGCTCTGCTCCCAACTCCCTGCTCGGCTTTGGAAGGTCGCCACTCCTGAGCCTGACATCCTCACCTGCAAAACAGTGACCCCGACAGGGAGGGCCCTGAGGCGGGGGCCGGGGGTCTCTCTAGGCACCCTTGCAGCCTTCAGGGATGATGGAAAGAAGAATGTTACTCGGGAACCCGCTCCTTCCAGGTCCTCCGTCTTACAGCTGAAAGCCCGGGTGCAGCCCCACGAGCAAACACAGGACGCGTCTGCAAGGCAGGACAGGGCAAGAAGCGGCCGGGGGGCCTGGAGACCCCCTGAGCTTCCTCGTCGTCTTCTACACACCCACACGGGGTGTGACGTGTGGCTCTGACCCTGATCTCCAACGGGCTCGCTCTGAAACAGCGCTGAGGAAAGTCTCCTCTCACGGGGGAAGTGGGTCCTCACTACACAACACCTTTGGGGGCTATCCCCCCGCCAGCCTGTGGTCCCCACAGGCACAGTGGGCAGCTGACCCCACACCCCACCCCACGCAGCTCTGCCACCTCCGCCACCGCACTCCCCACCTCCAGGTCTCCAGGTCCCCTGCTGGGTGGTGTCGCAGGACCAGGCAGGGGGCTGCTTCATCCCCACACAGCAGAGGTCGGTGACATCCAGGCTCCTGGCAGGAGTCATGGTCATGGGGTTCAGGGGAGAGTTAGCCCCCAGCCCCACTCAGCAGCAATGAGACTGAGCAGGTGGCATGAGCCAGGTTTGGTCAGCACTGCTTCCCCTGCCCTGGCGTCCATGGGGCCCAGGGGGTCCTGAACCTGCGGCCCCACCCAGGATTAGCAAGATGGAAGGGGGTAGTGAGAGGCAGGCCAGCAGACACTCTGCCCTCCCCTGCCCAGGTGCCAGCTGAGCCCAGTGGCAAGCTGAGCATTCACCTCCCCCGACTCAGAGGCACCGAGGTGGTGTCGGTTGGTGCCAGTTTTCCCCGGGAAGGTTCGGTGGGGCCAAGCAGGGCGCTGAACCCGCCCCCCACCCTCTGCAGTGAGGCCGGTGCATCGGCACCCACGTCTCAGGGGGGTTTCAGCGGGGCCCGTCGGAAAACTGACCACACCCTTCCATTGGCCCTGGTGCTGCCCCTCAACAGGGGGGTGCCCTGCACAAAACAGGATCAAACAGGAGCGGTCCAGGGCACAAGCCTGGTAAACCGAGTAAGAACCCCAGAGACACCGCACACGGAGGGAGAAAGGCAACTCGCCCACGTGGGCTGTGGCGTGACGGGTGCCTCAGGCGTGGGAGCCACCTGGGCCAGGGTTTTACAGCGGCCGCCCTAACGCTGCTTCGGCAAACGATGACCATTTCCCTCGGAACAAACACAAAAGGGAAAATCTCGGCAAAGAAAAGAAAGAGCCATGTTTGGGAACAAGCACCCAACAGAAATGATCAAATGGGAAAAAATCTGCTGGGGGCTCGGGGCGCAGTGAGACGGCGGGGATGGGCTCGGGGACCACGAGGGCGCGCGAACAGACCGGACCCGGCCGGCAGGAACGCGGGGAAGCCGGCGTGAAAATGAGGGACGGGGTCTCAGGGGCCTGTGGGGCGGTGCCGAGACCGCCTTCTTGGGCGTCCAGAGACCCAGAAGGAGGGAGAGCGAGCGTGGGGCTGGAAAAGTGTCAGAGGACTCACAGCACGACCCCCCCCCCGAATTTGGCCAAAGACACAGATCTACAGATTCCAGAGGCAGGATGGATCCCAAAGAGAATCAACCAGAATTGCACACGCCGAGACACCTAGTTAAGCTTCTGAATACTGGGGACGACGGAAAACTCTCGAAAGCAGCCAGAGAGAGGTGACTTGGCACCTGCGGGGACCACCCGTTGGAGCAGGTGCTTTCCGACCTGACACCCCGGGGGCCCCAGAGAAGGACGGGGCGCAACGTCGTGCCGGTGCTGGGAGAAGACAGTTTCCCAGAACTCCAACTCCAGCCCAAACGTCCTCAGGGATGAAGGGGAAACAAAGACGTTCTCGGGTGACAGAAAACTAGGAAAACCTGTTGCCAGCAAACCTATTCTGAAAAAAAACACAGCTAGAGCCGTTCTCTGAACAGAAAGGCGATAGAAGACGGGAGTGGAAGGAATAGGAGGGCGGGGAACTTCAGGAAGAGCCAGACTCGGGGCTGGGCAGCAACGGGCAACTGTGGGAGCCTGGCCTTCTCGCAAGTTTCTTAAATCACTTGACGGTTGAAGGAAAAATCTTTTGGGGGGGGAAGATTTTACTTATCTATTTTTAGAGAGAGGGGAAGAGAGGGAGAAAGAGAGGGAGAGAACATTACTGTGTGGTTGCCTCTCCCACGCCCCCTACTGGGGACCTGGCTCGCAACCCAGGCACGTGCCCTGACTGGGATTCAAACGGGCGACCCTTTGGTTCCCAGACAGGCACCCGATCCACTGAGCCACACCAGCCAGGGCTAAAAGGAAAAATCTTAGTACCATCTGAGGTTGTGCTTGACGTGTGCAGAGGGAATACTGAGGACGCTTCTGTTCTGAGGGATGGGAGGGAAAGGGACTTAAGTAGAAATCGGTTTCCTACACTTCGGTCCAAGCGGCACAATGTCAGCACGGGGGACCCGAGTGCTACCCGGCACAATCACTGAGAAATCGTACAAAAACCCATGGATAACTCAAGGAAGAATCCTGAAACGATATGTAAGTAACCCATGGGAAGTAAGAAAAAAAGAACGAGGAACGGAGTGGGGGAGGAACAAAATGGCAGACTTAGGCTGAACGCATTACATTCCATGTAAACTGTCTAAATTCACCAAGTAGAAACACAGGGATTGTTGGATTTACAAGTGACCCAACTGTCATCTGTCCTCAAACACAGTACACGCTGCCTTCCCTCATAGGCCACGGGCCGTCTCCTCATTCTCTCGGCTCTCACTCCACCGATGGCCGCCGGCTCCTAAACAAAGCCGTGAACGACACCTCGGAATAGAGAAACCAGCGGAAAGAGAGCGGTCAACAGAGCAGCAGTGTGGGACCGCACGTGCTCCTGGGGGTGAGCCCCGAGAGAGCCCACATGGGCGGCGGTGTCTGCTCCCCCCTGCCGCCCAGGGCCAGGGGGGGGCCCTCCGGCTCAGCCGCCCTGCCCTGTAGAAGCAGAGCGAGGGCCCTACAGTGCTGAGCACCGCCCAGCTGAGGGTTTGCCCCCCTCGAGCAGGGCGGCTTTCCCTGGCTGTCTCGGACCCACCCACGCCATGTGTTTAAAACGCAGTCTCCGGGGGCCCTGGTGACTCAAGCTCCGGGCAGAGGCCCGGACCCCCCACTTTGGGTCCCGACTCTGCGAATGGACACGGCCCAACACAACCCAGGGCTTTCCCAGGAGGAGAGGGGACGGCGACAGGCCCCTCACACACGGGGTCGGAAGTTATTCTGGCGCCGTAAAGAGTGAACCGAGCCTGGCTTGGCTGAAGGCTGCACCTTTTATTGGGCACCTGGCCGATGTGGAGGGGCGCACTCTCGGCCCAGGGGCACCGCCCCAGGCGCGGGCCCCCTCAGAAGCATCTCCTCTGAACCACAGACGTCCCGAACTCCTTGAAGTCGGCAGAGGTGACCCACATCTGCCGGAAGCTGCTCAGGGAGGTAACGATAGAGGCGCCGATCCAGGTGGAGAACCACCGGTCGGGGGGGGCCGTGATCTTGATGGGGGTCCCCCTGCAGACCAGTCGCTCCAGCTCCTTCAGCAGCCGGTCATCCAGCCCCGGGAACAGGGTGGAGCCCCCGGACAGCACGATCTCCCCGAAAAGGGTGTTCCGGACGTCGGCGTCACACTTGGCAACACTGCAGGAGACCATGTGGGAGAGGCCCGGGCTCTGCAGGCCCAGCTGCTCGGGCGCGAACAGGGCCTCGGGCGCCTGGAACAGCTGGTCCCCGATCTGGACGAGGTTGCCGTCCGGCAGCCGGTACTCCCGCAGCACCTCCTCGGGCCTGCGGGTCAGCTCCTTCGTCGGCTCCAGGGCCACGTAGCACAGCTTCTCCTTGATGTCGTTCACCAGAACCCTGCTCAGGGCGCAGGGGAAAGCCCGCCCACTCGCCTGCAGCAGCTGCGTGAGGTGCTCCGTGAGGTCCTGCCCCGCCAAGGGGAGCTTGCTGACCGCGTGGGGCAGGGAGTAGCCCTCGAAGACGGGGACGGTGCACGTGACCCCGTCCCCGCTGTCCACCACCAGGCCCGTGACGCAGGCCGAGGCGTAGAGGGCCAGCACGGCCTGACCCGACAGGTAGAAGGCGGGCACCTGGAAGCTCTCGAACATGACCTCCGCCGCCTTCTCCCGGGCCTCCTTGGGGTTCAGGGTGGGCTCGGTGACCAGCACGGGCTGGTCGCAGGCCTTCACGCCCAGCTCCCACTCAAACAGGTGCCTCCAGAGCTCCTCCATGTCGTCCCACCCGGTGACCAGGCCGCGCTCAATGGGGCGGCGCAAGTGCAAGGCCTCGCCCTTGTGCAAAGCTTCCTCCCCGATGAAGTGCTTCTGGGCGGCCCCCGCCGAGGCTGCAGGGAACTTGGGGTGCCCCACGACGGTGCTGACCACGTGGCGGGGCCCGATCTCCCCGGACAGCCCGGCTTTGCACAGCCCAGACCCATTGTCGAAAATGACGGCCGGGGCGTCTAGCGTGTGGGCACCAGACATGCCTGCATCCTCCTCTGCGCGTCTCCGAGTGAGGCCGCTCCTCCGGCCGCTCTGTGACCCAGCAGGCCCCTCCGGAATCTCGGGGGCGCAGGGTTCCGCCGTTCCCGGGGCGTCTCCCGGACGGGCTCGCAGACGGCGGGCCTCAAGAGCTCTCCGACCACCCGCAGATCCACTCTCCTTTGGGGCCGCAGACTGCCGAGGCCTTTTCATGATGACAGTCACATATGTAACAATCCAGCCATGGCGACCACTGTCCTCGGCCAGCATCAGGGGCCCCTGGGGTGGGGCTTGGAGGCCCCGGCTCCCTAGCTGGTGAGGCAGGCGGGCCACACCCACGCACGGCGTCGTCACCAGCTTGTGGAGCTGAGGTGCTGCCTCAGAACTGGGGGAGGCAGGTGGCCCAGCCCGGAGGCGCCCGGACCCGCCCGGACCACGGGCTGCCGTTCATGGAGGGACAGACACACTTCCCTTGCTGAGGGGTGACTGAGCACCAGGCACAGGTCTGGGCGGGAGGCATGGTGCCCACGGCCCCAGCACATCGGGAACTTAGAACATTCTTGTTGAATGCAGACTCCTCCAGGAAGCCCTCAGGGACTCCTCTTTCCTTTACCCCAAGAGCCCTGGCTCTCTGTCCCACAGGACAGGTGCGGAGCTGGGCCCCCTGGCTCTCTCTGTGGGAGGCACACGTGTTCCTTCTCTGGGTTGAGGTCGGGGCCCCTCCTGGCGCTCGGCAGCCCCAGGAACGGGGACCCAGAGTGACTTCCCGGGGTCTGAGGAGTTGGGTCCCCGCGGGCAGCCCCGAGGGGAACCAGTCGCAAGGTCCGCAGAGCCCACAAAGGCCCAGTCGGAAATGACCAGGTCATCAAGCCGAGTCCCCGAGAGCCGGGTGGAGGGGCTGTTGCAGCCTCCACGGCACCCCTGTCAGCAGCTCTGGTCCAGAACCCCGTCTGCGGCTTGGGAAGCAACCGGGGCGGGTGTGGCCTGGTAGCCGGCTCCCTGGCCCTTAAGAAGGACGGGGATGGCTTGGGGGACACGTCTCAAGCCATCGTCCAGCCCAGCTCCTCCGCCATCCAGAAAGCTGCGCCGGAGGAAGCTCCCAGGGTCACACGTCTTTGAGATTCCCCTCCCCTCCTGCTGCCAGTGGTTCTCATAGCCCCCCCACCAGCCCACTGGCACAGCCTAACAAGCGCCAGCCGTGTGCTGGGGACAAGTGGTGGAGACACAGCTCCGTGGGCACCCGCTGGGGCTGAGCCTGGACGGGAGCTGACGAACAGGGTGGCATCACTGCGGATCCCCCCGGGGACCCTGCTGACGGAAAGCAGCTTGGCCATGCAGCATGGCTGGTGCTGTGGGTGACCCCCGCCCCCAAGTGTGCAGAGCCCAGACCACCGTCCGCCACCACTTGGGGCCTTAGGATTCAGGGTCCAACAGTCAAGGGGGTGAGTGTCCCTGGCAGGTCACTGGAATGACAGGGCCAGTGACCAGGATGCAGTGACTGGGTCCAGCCTGGTGACGCCACAGACAGCCTGTGCGCACAGGGTGCTCAGACCTGCTGCAGTGTTCTCCCGCTGCCCACACTCCGGGCTGAGTCCGGAGGCCCCTCCCTGCTCTCCAGCGCTCTGGGCCTGGGCCCTGACCAAGGCCAACGTGGGAGGTGGCCTAACAGTGTTGGGTGGCGGGGGGCACTGTCCAGGCTGTGTTGGATGACCCAGGGCTGGCGAGGCATCTGGTATTTGCAGGAAGGACAGAGAGGAAAGGGCAGGTCTCGTTTGAAGCTTGGACACCCTATTTGGGCGTGAGGCTCGTGGGGCCACTCAGCACCAGTCACGGAGACACAGGGACAGGGTCCGGGGGCCAGTGGCCTCTGACTCGAGGCCACACAGGCACACGCAACCCCCGCTGGCTCTGAGTCAGGGCTGGACACTTCCACCTGTGATCCCCTGGAACTTGGCCATTCCTCTGTGACCCCTGCCACACTCAGGCCCTTGGGCACAGAGCCATTGCAGCCAGGCCGGCCACCAGGGCGCTGGCTCCAAGCAAAGCCACTGGAGTTTTTCTGGGACCTGTTTTCATGCCAAGCTGTGCCTAGGAGATGTACTGCCCCCTGCCTCAGGTCTGGGGTCCCCAGCCCACCGGGCAGAGCATCCCCCTCTCCATCCGCTGAGGCAGACAACCCCTCGGGCACAATCCCTTCCCTGCTCCAGGCTCCGCGAGCTCTGGCGTCAGGCAGCGCCAGCTCCCCAGTTGGCCCTGGGCTTGGTGGAGGCCCTCCCCTCCTCTAACCCAGCTGGCGGGTTGTCCCCATGTGGAGAACAGCACAGAGGCTGAGACCCCGCCACCAAGAAGCAGGATACTCGGGAGAGGGGAGGGGACACCACGTGGCCCCTGAGAAAACTGAGTGGGTTTATGAGCCACAGCCTACGTGACATTGGGTTGGTTTCCAACTCCCCGCGGGGCGGAAATCCCAGGCCAGGGCTCTCAGGTGCCTGGGAACCTCTTCTCAGCCCTGCATGACGTCCACTGCAGAAACGCGAGTCCCCCTGACCACCGGGTCCGTCCATCTTGGAAGGGCCCCAGGGATCCAGCGTCCACGTCTTCAGGGTCCTCGCCACTTGAGCAGATGTGATGTGCAGCGCCACAGACACACTTCATGGCTGAGTGCTCACCGCCCAGGTTGTTTGCACAAGGACAGTGTCCCCTCTGCCGGCTCCAGCCAGAAGCCAGCCGGTCCGAGGCGGCCCTGCCCCCACCTGTGCGCCGGCCAGGCCTCGTAAATCGCTTGAACAAGTTTATGGGCAAACTGGCTGTAACTCCATCTCCCTCCACAGGGCCAGGCTCGCCACCGTGATTATTCTGGGGGGCATTCGCTTCCGTCCCGTGCGGGAAGGCTGGCTCTTGTTCCTGCCCCCATGGTCGGCCCCCTCACGGCGCCCCCTCCCGTGCCCTTGGAGGAGCCCCAGCCCGTGACGGAGGCAGACGGTCGCTGAGAACCTTGGGAAGTTGCCAGACACCTACACTTGGGAGGGGGCACCCCTGCGTCCCTCTGCCCTGGGTCAGCGGGACAGGGCCACCCAAGGCTGGGGGGCGGGCGGCGCCCGGTCCCATCGTCCCTGGTTCCATCTGTCACTGGCGCCCAGACCCTCAGCCAATTAGTGACCAGCAGACTGGGCTCATTAGTGCCGGCTGACATCTGGCGGCCAGACCCTGCTCGCTGCAGGCCTGGTCCGGTGTCAGCCAGCAGCCCGAAGGGCACAGGTGACTGCAGATGGCACGGTGGGCACTGCTCTTGCGGGGGACAGCGGTGCACATGGATGGGGAAGCCGTGCCAGCCCAGCCTCCACCTCTCTGCCCCCATCGTTTCCAGGGCAGCCTGGGCCCTGAGCCTTCTTCCTGGTCACCCTTGTAAGTCCCTGGGTGGAGCCCGCACCACCCGCCCATGCAGGATTTTATCCACCATCCACTCACGCATCTTCTGTCCGTCCAGTCTCCCAGCATCACCCATTCATCTGTGATCCGTCCCCCCACCCACCCACCCACCTATNGCGGGGGACAGCGGTGCACATGGATGGGGAAGCCGTGCCAGCCCAGCCTCCACCTCTCTGCCCCCATCGTTTCCAGGGCAGCCTGGGCCCTGAGCCTTCTTCCTGGTCACCCTTGTAAGTCCCTGGGTGGAGCCCGCACCACCCGCCCACGCAGGATTTTATCCACCATCCACTCACGCATCCTCTGTCCCTCCAGTCTCCCAGCATCACCCATTCATCTGTGATCCGTCCCCCCACCCACCCACCCACCTATTCATCTGTCCACTCACATATCATCCATCCACTCACCCACCCACCCACCCACCCACCCATCTATCCAGCCTTCTGTTCAGTTACCTTCTCTCTTCCCCCTGCCCCCCTCTCAGCCGCCTTTCCCTTCTCAGTGGTAGAAGGGAGCACCCTCTGGTGTGGAGGGCCGACTTACATCATATTCGGATTTTCCTCTGTGAGGGCAATTGGCACCCATAACCCTTTCATCATTGGTGGGTCAGGTCTATGGTCTTCCTTCCAACTGGGAGTTCAAGGTCGGGGCTTTGGTCCCTCTGAACACACCAGGGAGGCATCTGTCCCAGGCTTCTCTCCAGCGGCTGGTGGCACCTTGGCTGGTGGCTGCTTGACTCCAGCCTTCACGTGGCGCGCTCCCTGTGCGTGCACCCATGGCCAAGTTTCCCTTTGCTACAGGGACACAGCCGTCTCGGGTCAGGGCCACCCTAACAGCCTCATCTAAACTGCATCATCCCCTCCCTACTTCCACATAAGGTCTCATCCGTGGTGCTGGGGGGTGGGACCTCAGCATCGGCATTTAGGGGACCGGTTCGGCCCACAGCACCTGCAGAAGGAGAGCAAGCTGCTAGGTGTGGGGGTGGGGAACGAGGGCAGGGAAGGGGCTGTTCTGGCCCTTGACCGATATGTAACAATGGAACCCCAAACCCAGCCGCTGAAAACAGCGAACGCTTCTTCTCTCAGTGTCCACGGGTCTGGAATCTGGGCACGGCTCACCGGTGCCCAAGGCCCGGGTCTCTCACAAGGTGGCCGGTGAGTTGTTGGCTGCGGTCTCACCTAAAGGCTAAGGAAGGTTCGGCTTCCAACCCGTGGGGTCCTTCCAGGTGGCCTCCCTTAGAAGGAACAACAAGAGAGAGAGAGAGAGAGCCCCCAAGATGACAACCACAGCCACCGAGCAAGCAGATCTGGGGAGCAATGTCCCGTAGCTGTGCTGTTCGCTCTGGGTCGGGGGCGAGTCGGCCTGGACGGCGGGGAGGGGCTCTGTATATGTACACGCCCGGGCGCCGATTCGGTCTTGGAAGCTGCTCACCCCGGGGCGTCGGCCAGAGGGCCGGGGCTGTGGGCAACATCCCCCTCCGGCCGCTCTGACCCAGGCATGGCCACCCGGCCTCAGTGTCCCCGGCTGGCAGCAGTCATGTGCCTTCTGCCGGCAGCTCCAAGCCCGGCTGGAGTCTGCAGAGGAAAGCTTGCGATGCCTGTTTGAGGGGGGTGGTCTGTCAGCAGAGGTGTGGGGACAGGGGCCACTCAGCAGGAGCAGCCCGTCCGGGCCTCCTCTGGCTCCCTGAGAGATCCGCTGGGGACTGCGGTGGCCTCGTTTCCGGGCTGCTGACGCTTCTTACTGCTTCCCACGCCGTGTCCTGACCCAAGTTGTCCCAGCAAACTAGGGTTGCTCCCACCCAACCCCCATGCAGCCCAGGAGTCTTGACCCTTCCACCAAGTCTCTCTGCTGCTGGCCCCCCACACCCCCCACAGGGCTGCCCCCCACCGGAGGCCAGCCCAGCAGGAGCACCCCTGGGGTGGCCCTCAAAACAGAGAATCTCCTGCCCCCTGCTGGCACCTGACTGAAGTGTCACGAGATTCGGGGTTGGGGCGCAGGGGCGTCGGAACAAAGGAGGTTTGTTAGCTAGTTTCTCGGTGAGGCCGGACACACTGGGGGAGGGAAAAAAATCAATGTTTGTTAAATAGGGAAAAAATCGGCCTGCCTCAGTGGGGAAAAGGTTTATTTTCAAGTGTATTAAAGTGATTACCCAGAGGAAAGCCAGAGCCGATGAATAGCGTGCCGAGCAGCCAGCTTCCGACGGGCAGAGGTGCCCGGGCGGCCGCCGACCCGGCGCGGCCCAGCTCCTGGCGTTAAATGGCTCCTAAGGGTTCGGAGCAGTGTCTCGGTGAGGACGGTCCCCAGAGGGGCCGGCAGCCCCCGGCATTCAGCCCGTGATGAATAACTGGGGGAGCACGGGGCCCAGAAGGATCCCAGATTTAATTCAAATAATTTAAAATCTAATGTTGAAAGAGCTCTTTGCGGCCTGGGCCATGCGTCTCCAGCTGCAGAGAGAAAGGGCTTTGTGCTCGGCGGGCGGGGAGGGAGGGCCGTGCCCACCAGGCGGGGGACGCACCGCCCTGCCGCACGCAGCTTCCAGCCAGCTCCCCGGCGTGCTGCTTGGTGTGAGCAGCAGGCATCGTTCCTGACCCAGACCCGGGGCGAGATTTATCATCGCCATGGAGTTCCGACGCCTGGTGAAAGGGTTTTTGTCCACGGTGGGGTGGCCCCTCACCACCCCGCCCAGCGGTGGAGTGGAGGGGGGTGCCCTCCCCACCAGGGTCCCCCTCGCCCACACCTCGGGGCCCTGATCAGCTCTCCAGGCTCAGGTATCCGCCATGCAGGGGCCAGCACTCTTCGCTAGCACAGTGTGCTGACTCAGTGGCCGGGTCCACATCATGGTGGTGGGTGAGGGGCTGGACAGCCGGCCAGGTAACACCCCCAGCATGGCTGAGACTCAGTGGAGGGGGGCACCCCCGTTGGCTTCTCCCAGTTTCTGCCTGACCCATGGGCCAGGCAGGCAGCCAGGGGCCGGCAGGAGCGGGGTGCTGCAATCAGGCCTGAGTGTCCGCGCTCAGTCCTGAAGGCATCGAGTCCTGAATGGAACAGCCTCACCCTCAAAACCCACAGCCACCCCGTGCCTCCATGCACAACATTATCCAGGAACTGGGTGTTTGCAGACACCATCAGGTCAGGTAAGATGGATGCCTGGTGGGTTAGAATGGGCCCCACCTCCCACCACTGGTGTCCTCAAGGGATATGTGGACATGTGACACCTGAGGCAGAGGCTGGGTGGCACGTCCACCAGCCAAGGCACACAGGCACCCCCAGAGCCTGAGGACCCCGTGGAAGACCCCGCACCCCCACTGCGGGAAGATCTATCCCCGCCAAGTGGGGTTTGGGCTTCCGGCCCCCAGAACCGGGAGGGCAAAACCCCCCATGGTCTCGAGCCCCCCAGTTGTGGAGACTCCGCAGGTGTTTACGCAGCGACACGCATCCATCCATCGGACACAGGCGGCAATGTGCAGCCCCCGTGGGTACCTGAGACCACCGTCCCTCCCCTCCCATGTCTGCGTCTGGGCCCCCGGCGCCCTGAGCCCCCAGCCCCACATCCCTGGAGCTCCCCCCGCAGCCTCGACTGTGGGGGCCGGTGGGACGCACCCACCAGCTCCCTCCCCAATGTTACCACCTTCCCTTGTACTCACCCTTTTCCTTTTTAGGAGGAGCCGTGGGGCCTTCCCTTAGGGAGCACCAGAAAGGCAGCACCTCATTTCAGACTCGATCCCCGGCTCAGGTGGTGGAAGCCGTGGAGAGACGTCCAGGGGGAGGGCGGCTGGCAAAGCACAGGGGGCCATCCCCAAACTCGGTCTCGGTGCCCAGGCACGTCTCCCGTCTCTCCCCAGCAGCGTCTCTGGCGTGTCTCCTCTGTGTCGAGATGTGTGTTCAGAGTCTGGGCAAGTGACGATGGGTCTAGCGTGTTCGGGGGTGGCACAGGTTTCCCTAGAGGTGCCAGTTGGTCAGCCACGTCAGGACCACATGGCCATGTCACCACCACGTGGCAGAGGGAGGCATTCCAGGCCACTCCCGGGCAGGGCCAGAGACGCACGTCTGAGGTCTCGGTGGGGGGGGCAGGGGGGTCAGCACCGAGGGTCCAGGCCCTTGAGCCCCCGGGGTTCCTGACGCAGCACCGACAAACCCCAGCCCTGAGCCACCAGGCTGACCACCGTCCCACCCCCCCGGGAAAAGTGGCCCCGGTGAGGGAGTCCAACGGCTTCTGCACTGGCCCTGTGCCCCAGAGGGGGGTGGACAAGGAGCTGCAGCCAGCGGCTCTCAGAATATGGGATCGCCAGGTCACCTGGTGTCCCTCACAACCCTCGGGAGCACCCCTGACGACAGACTGGAATCTTCGTCCAGACACAGTCCACTGCCGAGGCAGGCGGCTCCCCGCTCCGTGTGTCTCCCACCGCCCGCGCCCGGCCCGCCTGCGGCCCATGCTGGCCTGTGCCACTTCCTCAGCATCTTTCCTCCAGGTCCCCAGACCTCAGCGCAAGGCTCAGAAAGACCCTCCCAGACCACCCTCTACGCCCGCCCTGTGCCACAGCCGCCCATGACCATGGACACTGGCGCGTCTCTCCGTGTCCCAGGTGCACCAGGCAGCAGCCACCTGGGCCGCCAGGTGGGACCCATGGGTGCAGGCTGCCCACCAGAGCCTGTGCTCCCAGAACAGTCCCGTCCGAAGCCCCGCTCTGGGACCAGCCCCAGGCATCTTCCTCCCTCACTTGTCCTGGCAAACAAAGTGCTGTGCAGCCACCATCGCTGACTGCGACCACGTCTGTCCCTCCCTCTAGAACTCGCACCCCAGGGGGACAGCAGTTCTGTAAGCACCTGGCCCTGAACCACCCAGGCCAGCACCTGTCTGGGCAACAGCCGCGGGGACAAACGAGTGAGTGCGTCAGTGAATAAAGGAATGAATGAGGGAGGGAGGGAATGAATGAGTGAGTGAATGAATGAACAGAAGGAATGGGTGGATGAATGAATGAGCAAATGGATGAATGAATGGGTGAATGAATAAGTAAATGAATGAGTAGATGAGTGAATGAGTAGATGAGTGAGTAAATAAATGAGTGACTGAGTAAGTGAAGCAATGGGCAGATGAGTACATGGATGAGTGAATGAATTGATCAGTGAGTGAATGAGGAAGCAGTCGGCTCCCCCCCTCTGATGTTAGGCAGGGATTCTAGATTCCGCTTTCCACCCTGAGCGGAGGCAGCTCCCACAGCGAAGCAGTTTGGGGACCTGGGACAGCAGCAGGTGCCATGGGGAAGGACGCCGCTCCAGGGCAGGGGTGACAGACGAGGAGCGCTCCGTCCTCTGGGCCCCGGTGGCAGCAGGGACTCCCCTTTCCTGAGGGCTCCTCCCAGCACAGGCCAGAGCGGAGGCCAGGCCCCCGTGTCCGACAGCAGGAGACTCGGGGCAGCTGCGTGCAGCTGGGCCCCGGCAGCCCCGGGGCCCTCGTCCTCAGCACCCTGAGCCCACACTCAGCTCCACGCAGACACTCTGAGACCACGTCTGGGGACAGCTCCAGGTGGTCAGTCTCCGTGAGAAAGACATAGGGGGCGACCTGTGGGCGTCCGCACCACTGCCAGAAGTGACATGGTCACCCAGCTCTCTGTCCCTGGGTCCGGCGGCCTCCACTGCCTTCAAAGGACCCAGGGAGCAGGAGCAGAGGGCCCGTCGGGGGAGGGCCCAATGGCCGGACTCGGCTAGTTCATCGGGCATGTATGTGAGTGTGCGTACGTGTGAGTGTGCACGCACATGTGTGAGTGTGCGTGTACTTTGTGATGCTGTCCTCACTGGTGTGCACACAGGGCTGCCCAGCTCCACAGGACACCCCTGTAGGGAACATAGCGCCCCATCTGTCTGAGGCTCACTTTTACCTGGGCACCCCACATCTGCAGTTGGAAACCTGGCCACCCCACCTGGGTGTCCCCTGCCTCAGGACCCTGAGCTCTACGACAGGTGTGTGCAGGTGGAGGTCGTCCCGTAGGAGTCCGAATCCGGGAACCGTGCTCGGCCTGAGTGACCGGCACGGAGCCCTCCGGGCCCCCAGCCCCGGGCAGAAGGAGATGGCCAAAGAGAGGCCGTCAGCCCAGAGCCCCGGCTGCTGTGGCCGAGCTCTGCCCCTCTGGGCGGCCCTGCCAAAGACATGAGCTTTCCAAACGGGAATCCAAACTCCAAATGGACACCACCTCCTTCTCCCCTGCCCCCCGGCCCGCCCGGCCAGACTCCCAGGGGAGGGGCCTCTAGAGAACCAGCTCAGACTGGAAACCTCCCCAGGCCCCGGCGGTTCTCACGAGAGCCCAGAGGTAACCGTTACCCATGCTCGGGTCTTATCTCCACGTTCCCAAGATATCAGCAACCCGGGCCAGCCAGGGCAGCTGAACCCAAGAGCAGTGGAGACTGAGGGGGGCCGGGACCTGGGACAGGGGTCCCCCGCACCGAAGGGGGCCGTGGTTCTTTCTGCGCGACACAGGAGGAGACATGCATAACCACTGCCCCGCCTACTGCCTTCAGAGGCTGAATCAGTCCTCTGAATCTTCAGAGGGCGTTGTTTAAGACATTTAGTGAGGACAAGGCCGGGTGCCCCCCTTGTCCCGAGGGCCCTGCCCCCTGCCCCCCAGTGCCCACCCTCTGAGAGCCACCAGCCCCCACTCAGCCTGGCTGGCTCCACCACAGGCCGGCCTCACTGAACTGTGGTTGGTGGGGGGCGGGGGTGGGGCAGGAACAAGGAATCACAGCTGGAAGCCGCGCGTGCGGGTGGTGTCAGGGCAGGGACAGATGGGCTGAGTGACAAGGTCCTTCAGGAGAGCGGGGGTGCCCCCATCGAGCTTTCTGGCCTTCCCGTGGTGCTCTCCGCCGTGCCCCCATGCCAAGGCAGAGAGCACCATGGGAAGGCCAGGAGAGGCTGGCCCAGTGCAGGGAGGCACGGGTATGCACAGGTCGGGGGTGATGTCCTGCCAGTTCTCTGCTCCTGGAAAAATCTCACGGATCAGAGGTCTCTCCCAGCCGGCCTCCGCCTGGCATTAGGGGGGTCACTGTTGGGGAACGCTGGGCTTGGCGTCCGGGCCCTGGAGTCGGGGCGCAGCTGAGCTGGGGTCAGGGAGAGGCTGCACTGTGGGCCCTGCTCAGGAGCCCTCGTCTCCAGCCCGACCTCTGTCCACGTGGCCACAGTCAGGGCTGTCCCCAGAAAGTGGCCCCATGGGCTGGGCTGCTGGAGACAGGGCTTTGGGAAAACCCCTGGGGGGAGGCCAGAGTGCCAAATGCCCCACCCCTGGCTGGGCCACACTTGTGGGCAGGGGCAGGGTCTGTGGGTGTCCGGAGCCGGAGCTCATGTCCCCAGTCTGGGAGTCGCATTGAGTAGAGGGGTGGGAGGGCAGGACCCCGCGAGGGTACCAGCCTCCCCGGAACCCAGGTCTCTCTGCAGAGCTATGGGCAGCTGTGTGGCTTCACGTGCAGAGTCCACTGAGGCGGCCAGTCTCACTCCCTGAAAATGACGAGCAGCTCTGTGGAGGACGCTCTGGGCACCAGCCTCTCTCAAGGATGTCCCCAACCACGCGGGGTATTGTCACCCCCTAGAGCTGAGGGTCCTGACCCCACTGCCCTGTGAGCACTGCCTGAGCTCAGGCCACCGCAGCAGAACACCGCAGACCAGACCGCAGACCAGACCGCAGACCGGGCCGCGCACCACGCTCCTGTCTCACAGGCGGGAGGCTGGAAGGCGGGGGGCGAGGGATGCGCATCCCGGCACGGGCGAGGGCGTGCCTCCTGGGCGGCCGACAGCTGCCTGCCACCGCGTCCTCGCACAGTGAGTGCGGGTGGGAGGGAGAGACAGAGAGAGGGGGTGGGGAGGGAGATGGTAGACAAATGATGGACAGACAGATTATAGACGGACATAAATGATGGGTGATAGAGACAGACAGATGGTGGACAAATCATTGATAGATGACAGATGATAGATAAATGACAGCTTGATAGATGGTAGGTATAGGGCACAAACAGACGGTGGGCAGATGATAGGTGATTGTAGGTGACAGGCAGGTGGTTGTAGGTGACAGACAGGCAGGTGGTTGTAGGTGACAGGCAGGTAGTTGTGGGCGACAGACAGTGAGAGTGCCAGTCTCTTCCTCTTCCGATGAGGACTGCGACCCCTCAGGAGGGCCTCACCCTGGTGACCGCCCCAGACGTGCCCCCTGCAGTGGAGAACGCACCAGGAATCAGGGCTTCACTGGGGGGCCAGGACTCTGCAACACGGAGCCGGTGGCAGCAGGCGCCCCAGTCGCTCTGCGGCTTTCTGACGTGGAGGTGACGCTCTTACTAAACAGGCGGAAGGTGGAGGGAGGAAGAACGGAGCGGAGTCCCCAAAGGGCTGGGGGAGGGGAGGCTCGCTGGTCAGACCCGATGACCGAGGCGTCCCCAACACCCTGCGGAGAAAATGTCGACTTTCCAGCCCCAACCCATTCCGTCCTTGGCCTCCATGTCTTGCTGTTGGACTTTTTTCATTTATTTTTTTAAGATTTAATTTATTTATTTCTAGAGAGAGAGGAAAGGAGGGAGACAAACATCAACATGTGGTTGCCTCTCATGGGCCCCCCACACAGGACCTGGCCCACAACCCAGGCGTGTGCCCTGACTGGGAATCGAACTGGCAACCCCTTGGTTCACAGCCCCGTACTCAGTCCACTGAGCCACACCAGCCGGGGCCCACTGCTGGATTTCGAAGCCCAGGACTATCGCTGTCCAGCTGTCACCCCCACTCCCACCTCCAAACATCCTTGTGCACAAACAGATGAGCTTCCCGGAGCTGTGGCTCCCCCCGACCCCCCCAGGGACTCTGGCCGTCCGAGCGGGACAGGAGGGCTTAACAACGCGTGTCTAGTGCCCACCGTCCTGTGGGCTGGCAGCTCGAGGCGCTGGCAGATTTGGGGTCCAGTGAATGCCCACTTCCTCGTTCCTGGATGACGTCTCCTCTCCGTGTCCTCGCATGGTGTGTGGACAAGAGGGCTCCCTGGGGAAGACTTGAAAAGGACACTGACCCCACTTGTCATGACTGTACGCTCATGAACCAGTCACCTCCCGATGGTCCCCCCAACACCACCACAGCGGGGGGTCAGGGCTCCAACACAGGGATCTGTGGGGAACACAAACATTCCACCCGAGATGTTCTCCTAACACCTCCTTCGGGCACTTGCTGCGGTGGGCAGAGGGTCCCCCCCATTGAACTGTCTGAATGCTGGGCTGGGGTCAAGGCTCCAAAAAGCACTGCTCTGGGGCCCTATCACCAATTCCAGGGGTGCCAGGGGGTGCTTCAGCGAGCACAGACCCCCGTCTGGAGGGGCAATGGCTCAGGGACAACAGAAGCCCTCCTCAGTGCCGGCTGCCAGCAGCACCCCAAACACACCCCCTCCTATCCCACTGCAAACTTCAGTGGGGGCCACAGGTGAAGCGGGTGGGAGTAAAGACCCAGGACTCAGGTCGGCCTCTCTTGCCAGTCTGTGTGTAGGACAGTCACTCACTGTCCCCATCACGGCTGGCGCTTCCGGCCTCTGCTGGCCATGTGTCGGTAGCTGTGGGTGTGTGTGTTTGAGTGAGTGTTAAAATATACAGAACTCCTTCTCCCAGGAATATTCTCACCAAAATAACCCGAGAAGATGCCTGTGTAAAAAAATTATTCTAGAAATGCCAGGTAAAATACAATAGACATCTTTTAAATGGGAGCTGAGCTTGCAAAAGAGTAATGGAAACTTCCCGGGGCCCCAAAATGAATACCATGACCCAAAATAGTAGTTGAGGTGAGCTAATGCTGTGGCTGGCTCCCAGATGCTGGTTTCGGTACAAATGAGCTTGACAGAGGCTCTCGCGACAGGGCATGAGGCCCTTTGACACTGGGGGCACACACTGGGGGAAGGCCCCTGCAGGCCCCCGTGCGCCAGCCGCATCCTCAGTGGACAAAGTGGCTGTTTAAATGCCCACCTACCAGCACACACATTTTCAAGGACTCATGTCTGCCGTAGCTGGACTGGGGTTAACATGTTTAAAGTTTCTCCAGAAGAGGAGCATTTTCCAGAAGGACCCCCAAAACCCTGCTTCTCCAGAGACACAAAGAGAACCTTCACCAAAGTTGGCAAAACCAAGTTTTCAGAGCCCTAGAATTTCGCCCAAGGCCCCTGGAACCTTGGAGAGTGTCGTCCAATACGATGGTCCAATCTTGGTGACACCGGAGAGCGTTGTGGCATTTCCACTTGTCTCATCCCACCCCCCGTCCCTGGCCGTGTGGTGGCCTGAAAACAAACAGCCTGTCCATCGTGAGAGCTTGAAAACTGACAGCCTGACAGCTCGGGATGGGGAGCCCGCCACACTCCCAGGCAGCTGGGAAGGCACATGGGTGTGAACTGATTTGCAAAGTTGCCACATTACATTATCTAAAACACCAAGTTTTCGACAAAAAAACATAATCCATTTAAATAAAGAAAACAATGTGGCCCAACAGGACCAAAAAAAAAACCCATCAATAAAAACTGCCCCTGAGGAAGCCCAGGTGTTGGACTTACTGGACAAAGACTTAATGTCAACGATTACAAATATATTCAAAGAACTAAAGGAAATAATGTCTAAAGAACTAAAGGACAGCAAGAATAATGCCTTACCAGACAGAAAATATCAATGAAGAGATAAAAATTATTTTCGAAAATCAAACAGAAATTCTGAACTTGCAGAGCACAATAACTCTAGTGAAAAAATTATTAGGTGGGCTCAAATGAAGATTTGAACTAGAAGAAGAAAAAAATCAGTGAACCTGGAGCTGGGTACGTTGAGATGATCCATTCTGAGAAATGGAAAGAAAAGGAGAATTCACAAGGGTGAGCAGCTTCAGAGACCTGTGGGACACCCTCAAACACAGCAACATATGTGTGATGGGAGCCCCAGAAGGAGAGGCAGAAAGGGCAGAAAAATTTTTCAAAAAATGTAGGAAAAAAAAAGCTTCTCAAACTTGGTGAAAACACATTGATCTGCATATTCAAGAGGCTCAGTGAACTCCAAGAGAATAAACTCAAAGAGTTGCACACCTAGACACATTGTAGCCAAACTGTCAAAACCAGAGACAGTCCTAGAAGCAGCAAGAGAGAAAAAGCAACTCATCAGGCACAGAGGGTCCCCAACAAGATGACCAGCTGGCTTTCTATCAGAAACCTTCTAAGTCAGAAGGCAGTGTGATTCCATGTGCAAAACACCAAAAAAAATATATATGATCAGCCAAAAATCTATAACCAGAAAAATCGTCACCAAAAAATAAACAGGAAATTAAAACACACCCAGATACACAGAAGGAAACAGTGTATCACTAGAAAGCCTTCCGGAGGAGAAATACTAAAGGGAGCCTTCAGGTCGACACAAAAGGCCAGTAGCCAGTTAAGTTGAACCCACACAAATTAAAAGTCCCTGTAAAGAGAACAAAAACATAAATATAAAGGGCCCGCCCTGGCTGGTGTGGCTCAGTGGATTGAGCGCGGGACTGTGAACCAGAGTATCGCAGTTCGATTCCCAGTCAGGGCACATGCCTGGGTTGCGGGCCGGTTCCCAGCGGGGGACTCATGGGAGGCAACCATACATTGATATTCCTCTCCCTCTCTCCTTCCCTTCCCCTCTAAAAATAAATAAATAAAATCTTTTAAAAAAAGGCAACATAAACATACTACTGTAACTCCTTACCCTGCATGATTTAAAAGACAATTGTATACAATAATATTTACACAACCGTGCTGATAAAACATATAAACATATAATTTACGTAACAATACAGCATAAAGACGAGGGAGGGAACACAGCTGTATAAGAGAGTGAAGTTCATGTCTACAATTGGTATTATTAAGTAGTATCAACAAAAAGAAATTCCATGTGGGATGCAAAAAAAAAGAGACTTTATTCAAGTGAACAGTTTGTGGAAGGGAAATGCAGCTTCCAGTAGAAACCCAAAGTCTGCTCCACCGAGACAAAGGGGAGGCTGCTTTTAATAGGAAAGTTCTTGTCTAGTTCCTGATTGGTCCATTTTTATGCAAATGAGGAATCCAACTCTACACAGTTCTGATTGGTCCAAATTGCACAGTCCTGATTGGTCAGCATTGTGCATTATGATTGGTCATTAGAAAGCAGTTTTATTGATCAGTATAAAAGCCACTGAGAATATAGTGCAGTCTGGATGGGATAGGGCAAGCGTCCATTGGTTGAGAGATGAAACCAGGAACTCCACGACTTCTGGCCAAGATGGAGGTGTAGGTAGACACACTGTGCATCCTCGGACAACCAAAAGATGGACAACAAATTTAAAAACAAAAAACAACCAGAGCTGGCAGAAAATCTAACTATATGAAAGTTCAACAACCAAGGAGTTTAAAAAACATTCATCCAGACCTGTAGGAGGGGAAGAGATGGGCAGCCTGGGCAGAGAGGACTCTCAGCAAGGCGGCTGGTGGAGTGGGTGGCTCCATGTTTGCGTGAGGATAAACCAGGAGGAATAACTGGGGAGCAAGACGGCACAACCCAGGGTTGCAGGGTGGGGGAGATAAAGCTTCAAAGCCTCTGACTGAAAAAACCTGTGGGGGTTGCAGAGGTGAGAGAGACTCCCAGCCTCACAGGAGATTTTGTCGGAAAGACCCACAGGGTCCTAGAACAAACACAAACCCACTCACCCGGGAATCAGCACCAGAAGGGCCTGGTTTGCTTGGGGAAAGCAGCGGAAGGGACTGAAAACTGGCAGAGAGCTGAACAAGCAGCACTGTTCCCTCTCGGACCCTCCCCACAGACAGTACCACAGCGCAGCCTCGTGGGCTGCCCCCCCCCCCGGAGAACACCTAAGTCTCCGCCCCTTACAACATAACAGGTGCACCCAGACAAAAATGCAAGAACAGATCAAAGCTCCAGAAAAATACAGCTAACAGGCAATGAGGCAACCTATCGGGTGCACAGTTCAAAACACTTGGAATCAGGATGCTCACAGAATTGGCTGAGTATGGTTGCAAAATAGATGACAAAGGGAAGGCTATGCAAAGTGAAACAAAGGAAAATGTCCCGGGAACCAACAGTGACAGAAGGAAACCATGACTCATATCAACGGTTTGGACAAGAAAGAAGAAGTAAACATTCAACCAAAACAGAGTGAAGAAACAAGAATTCAAAAAAAATGAGGGGAGGCTTAGGAACCTCTGGGACAACTTTAAACATTCCAACATCTGAATCGTGGGGTGGCAGAAGGAGAAGAGAAAGAGAAAGAAATTGAAAAGTTTGTTTGAAAATATAATGAAGGAGAACTTCCTCAATCTGGCAAAGGAAACAGACTTCCAGGAAGTCCAGGAAGCTCAGAGAGTCCCAAAGAAGTTGGACCCAAGGAGGAACACACCAAGGCACACCATCATTACATACCCAAGATTAAAGATAAGAAAAGAATCTTAAAAGCAGCAAGACAAAAGGAGACAGTTACCTACAAAGGAGTTCCCATAAGACTGTCAGCGGATTTCTCAAAAGAAACCTTGCAGACAAGAAGGGGCTGGAAAGGAGTATTCAAAGTCATGAAATCCAAAGACCTACATCCAAGATTGCTCTATCCAGCAAAGCTTTCATTTAGAATGGAAGGGCAGATAAAGTGCTTCCCAGATAAGGTCAAGTTAAAGGAGTTTATCATCACCCAGCCCTTATTATATGAAATGTTAAAGGGACTTATCTAAGAAAAAGATCAAAATTATGACCAGTAAAATGACAACAAACTCATAACTAACAACAACCGAACCTAAAAACAAAAACAAACTAAGCAAACAACCAGAACAGAAACAGAATCACAGAAATGGAGTTCACATGGAGAGTTATGGGGGCGGGGAGAGACTGGGGGAAAAGGTACAGGGAATGAGAAACACAAATGGTAGGTAGAAGATAGACAGGGGGAGGGTAAGAACAGTACAGGAAATGGAGAAGCCGAAGACCTTACATGGACGGACCCATGGACATGAACTAAGGTGGAGGGATGATGGTGGGAGGGGCGGTGCAGGGCAGAGAGGAATAAAGAGGAGAAAAAAATAGGATAATTGTAATAGCATCATGAACAAAATATACTTTTAAATAAAAGGAACCGGGAACTCCTTTGAGAGGGCTGACTCAGGCGGCAAGAACATGGTGCAGGGAGCCAGTGGCCCTTCCCCGAGATTCAGGAAGGACGGGAGAGCTCTCGCAGCAGCTGCCGCTTAGGAACCTCTTTGCAGACCCATTCCTTATCGAGGTCGACCGTGGGTATTGATGTTAATCGGTTTGTAATCATTTGAGATGTTAATTGGAATCCCCAGGACAAACACTAAGAAAACATACTGAAAGAAACCAGACTGCGATTAAGTTGGTACACTAGAAAATATTTCTTCTACCCAAAAGAGAGCAGGGACCACAGGAACCAAAAAGACAGGACGTGCAGAACACAAACCTCCAAATCGGGGACATACACAAGGAAAAGATGGATCGATTAAAACCATTATGTGGACAAGATGCCAGTCAGTGCCCGGGACCCCTGCGTCCAGAGCCCACACTCAACACGCATGAGCCAGTAAGAAAACAGCATCAACCTCACAGAGAAACGGCCCTAGTCTCTAACGGGCTGCTTCGGGGAGGCGGCCCCGAAGGGTTGATGAACGAGAAACCGTCAGGGAAAAGGAAGGTCGGATGGCCCGGCCGGCCGCGGCTTGGCTCCTTCTGAAGGACGAGCGGAGAGCCGGCAGGAACAGGCCCAGGGGCCCCGTGCACTGCTGGAGGGTCTGCCCCGGAGGCAAACTGTGGAGACTTCACAAACAGGACCCCAACCGGGACCCACGTCCTGGCCCAGGAATCTCACTGTGCTAGCACACTCAGCAGTGCCGAAACCTCGAGTCAGAACTTTGGGAAGGTGGAGACTCCTCCCGTCCATCCGTCCATCCGTCCGTCCATCCGTGTGGGAACAGATCAGCCTGCCCCACCCCTAAACCAGACGGCAAGGCCTCAGAGGGTGTGCAGCGGCCGACACCCAACCCTCCACTCAGGCCTCACAGCGCAGCACGGGCTGCGTGACTCCGCTCACATTGCATGCGGAGTCGGAGAGCTACCGCCTCGGGGGAAGGGAGATGGGGTGGGGGGAGGAAGGGCCCACGGGGCTCCAAGCATTCCAGAACATTCTGTGCCTTGACCTGCAGGCTGAATCCATGGTGCGCCCACTCGGTGGGAAGTCACACAACTGCGTGCACACCCATGGCCTTTGCGTTTTTTCTGCATGTCAGGTTGCCTTCATGTTAAATGTTCGTTTAGAAATTAACAAGAAAAACTAAAGGCACGACGTCTCGAAAGGAAAATGGGTAGAGGCTCTAGTGGGGCAGTGACAGTGGCAGTGACACACGCGTCTGGGCTCCTGGGCAGAGAGGCCCAAGTCACTCGTCACGGGGGACATGCTAGTTAAACCGAGACTGGCAGGCCACCGCACAGCCATCAGGCGGGACAAACGGGTGGTCTGCTGACACCCGGCTTTGGTGGCCTTGCTCACGCCACTGGGGCAGGAGGCCCCCGACCTAGTGCCCCCTCGCCCCAAGTCACTGGACAAGCTTCACAGGGGACCACGCGCCCGGCCCAGCAGCCTCACCCTCAGGCAGAGCCCCTCAACGAGCTCGCTCCTGTGCACACGGGGAACCACGTGCACGGCCGCCTGAGTCAGTGCCGGTCCCAACCGCAGAACCCGGGAGCCCCTGGGTGCCCGTCACCAGGACTGTGGCGGGGCAGGGGGTATGTCACGCCTGCAGAACGGCAGCTTCCCGACACAGAGTGGCCACTTCTCAGTACATTGTGTGTCCGGGGAGAGAGCTCGAAACCACTTACACATCATTCCGTCCACGAGCGAAGCGGAACTAAACGTGTGATGCCCAGTGGAAGGCTTCCAGGGCTGGGGACAGTAGACACCCAATTTTGGAGATTCGGGTGGAAACAGGGCGGGGGAGGCTGCCCGCCGACCGCAGGTTTTGGGGGTATCTCCCGGTTAGTAGCCATGCGTTTCTTTATGCGTCACACAGGGAAGTGCGCTGGGTTCATGCTGGCAGGAAGACTCCTCCGGGGCCTCTGACCCCACTCAGGGGACCGAGGGTCGGGGCCCCGGGCCACGGTCAGGAATGCCACAGACCACCCCCGTGTGACCCTGGAGAAGTCCCCTCTGAACGAGGGGGAGTCAAGCAGCAGAACCCTGAAGTCTGTCGGATGCCAAGCCCAGGTCCCAGTAGCAGGAAACAGGGAGGTCGCAGAAGGGCCACCACGCCACTTGGCTTGCATTTCCTGGGCCGGGGTGCTGGAGAGGGTAGGAGAGGGGCCCCCTCTATGGAGTGGGGCCACCTCCAGTTCACGGCCCTGACTCTCCCTTGCCTGGGCAGTAAGCCCCCCTCCTCTCTGTCCGCTAGTCTGGAGGTTTCACTGCCCCCCGAGCCCAAAGAGTGATTTCTTGGGGAACTTGGGTTGGGCAGGGAGAGGCTTCCTCCTGGTGCCCGGCCCTGGGCCCGCAGAGAAGCCCCATTCTTCATCTCGCCTCTGCACACAGCCTGCTGATTGACTCTCGGCACTTCCGGCCTCCCGTGAGCCACCAGCCACCCAGGCATGCCCCGAGCTGGGGAGAGGTGTCCCAGGTGCATCCTGGGAAGTTCACGCACTGGCCAGACACTCAGTAGGAGCCAAGTAAATATTTATTGGATGAATAGATAGAAGGATGCATGGATGGATGGATGGACAGATGGATGATGGGTGGACAGGTGGGTGGATGGATGGGTGGTCGTGGGCTCTGCACTCGTGGACTCTTCCTGAGTGGAGGTTACCCCATGAAGCGCTTGTTCAGACAGCTCCTTCCAACGGCCCCCCTGGGGTCACAGGGGTCCTCGGTGACCGGAAAGCTGCTCCTATTTCAGCTCGTATGACGGAAACAACGCCCTTGGGAACCTGAGGCAGTTCCCAGGCCTCATAGCCACAGCTTCAGCTGTTGGAATGGACGCGGGCTTGGATTGGGCGGGGTGGCTGTCGGATGGCCCCCGGCTCAGGCTCACTCTTAGGAATATTAGGACGTCCCCCCTTCGGGACGGAATGGAGACAGGCTTTCCCCAAGTCCCAGGAAGAGTTGGGAGCTTTGGATTTGCATCTTTCTCTGTAGCCATGGAAGGCAGGGACAACGAAGCCCATTCTGCTCGGCCAGGTACCGGAATCTGCGTTTAACCACCGCCCCTGAGCTCAGGGAGTGTCCTCCGAGAGTGAGACCCTCGGCCGAGAGACTACAGACAGACGATCCCGTGGAGCAGCCACAGTTTTAGAGAAGAGCGAGAGCTTGTCTGCAGGGCAGGAGGCCTGGGTGGGTGTGGGGCGGGTGGGGCTGCCTGACAGAGGGCGGCCTCCCCGGCGTCCGCAGGGCCCAGAGCGGGTCTGGCAGATGCTCCAGCGGCTGCGGCCCAGGGACACGGGGAGACCACGTCCCTCGGGACCCCGCTGGGCACAGGGCAGGTGCCTTCTCTCTGTGACGCCATGCTGGCCGCAGCTCTATGGGGCCTGTCACCGGGGAGGTTTCTGGGAGCCCCGTGGCTGGTCTGCTGTGCGCAGTGTTAGCGAGTTTTGTATATGCTAATAAAAAAAATAAAAGCCACTATTAAAATGAACCTCTGGCACATACCTGGTTTGGATCACATAGGAGCTGGCCTCTTGCACTGGAATTCGCAGCATCTGTTCCAATTAAGCCTTGCTCTCCAGCTCGGAGATGTTAGTGGATCACTAGCGTTCTGTTTGGACGTGAATGGCGCATTGTTCTGCCCCGCGCAGCCCGGCCGCCGCGCAGGCACCATTAAGTGGCTTTGCGGCCCAATTAGAAGTGGCGGTGGGCCGGCGGTGGGGGGCGGGTCTGGCCGCCGGGGCCAGGCGCTTCATGGACACACGTCAAGCAGGGGACGGCTAACGCGGACCATGTGTGCGGGAGCGGGGTCCGGCACACACGACGCCCAGCAGAGAGGGACAGGCAGAGAGGTGCTCCTGCATCTTGACTCTGGGCGAGGTGGCCAGAGCAGGGCGCGGGGACGTGTCTGGCACCACAGCTGCCAGGCACCCCTTCTCCACGAGGGCGCCCAGGCACCCTTGCACACGCCCACGCACATATGTGCACACGCCCATGTACACACACGCGTGCACACGCTTCCCGACCTGACTGCAGGGGCCACGCTGTCCCCTCTCTCGCCCCACCCTCCTGTCAGGAGTGGGCTATTTCAGGGTCTGACTCGTTTTCTGCTCAAAAACTGGATCTAGGGAGCGTGTCTGGAGAAATGGGGGCTCTGGTTAAGACAAAGGCGTGTGAGTGGGTGGACGGTGGGTGGGTGGGTAAGTGGGTGGTGGTAGGTGGGGGGCGTGGGGGGTGGGGGGCGGATGCATGCGTGGTGGAGTAGCAGGTAGACAGGTGAGTGGAGCCGAGCGATGGGAAGTAGTAAAAGGCAATATAATGAACCAGGTTTGGGGTACGTTCTCCTTCCTCCTCCTGCTTTTCTAGATTTCCCCAAGTGATCAATACTGAGCATGTCGCCTTTGTAATCAGAAGGGAGGCCAACAGGGCGGCCCCGTCCTCTCTCCCCGGGGCCCAGGGGCGAGGAGTCTGAGGCCGCGGCCTCTGGCCGCCCCGGCCCCTGGGTTTGACTCAGGGGCGCCTCTCACTGCTCCGGCCGCCGCTGCCGCCGCGGCTGCGCTGACGTCAGCCCTGGGGTGCGTAACTCAAGAAGCCTGTGGAGCTTCGCTGCGCCTGATCGTCCGCGCGCGCATGCGCGCTGGCCTGCTCTCCCAGGAGGCCGCACGCGGGCCGGCCGGCCGGGCAGCTGGTCCCGTCTCTCACAGCGGCGAGGGCTGGGCGAGGCCTCCCCATTCCACAGGGCAGGACTGGCCTGGGCGGGGAGAGCCCGCGATTGCGTTTCGGATGCGCACACGGGGTGCCCTGCCAGGGGCTCCCCTGGCCCTTCCTCTTTGGAGCCCTTGCTGCCCANTTCGCTGCGCCTGATCGTCCGCGCGCGCATGCGCGCTGGCCTGCTCTCCCAGGAGGCCGCACGCGGGCCGGCCGGCCGGGCAGCTGGTCCCGTCTCTCACAGCGGCGAGGGCTGGGCGAGGCCTCCCCATTCCGCAGGGCAGGACTGGCCTGGGCGGGGAGAGCCCGCGATTGCGTTTCGGATGCGCACACGGGGTGCCCTGCCAGGGGCTCCCCTGGCCCCTCCTCTTTGGAAGCCCTCGCTGCCCACCCTGCCTGGCTCCCTGGCTCCCTGGGTGGACAGTGGAGAGGGCTGGGGGGTGCTGTCAGGGCCCCATGGAGCGGTGGCTGGACGGCCGGTGGGAACACACAGGGTCCACGCCTCCCGGCCGATGGGGCCCTGGAAGGGGGCAGAGGTTTGTGTCTGTTTCCCGCCCTTGGCCCCACCTCGGCAGGTGCGTCTCGGGCCCAGCTCTGCCCACGTTACTCCACGGAGCCCTGGTGCCGCGGCTGTGAAACGAGGAAGCGGCGTCTGCCCACAGGGCGGTGCGGGAGCCCACGTGGGACCTGCACCCAGGAAGTGAGGGCTAGTGCTCCTGCCTGGTCACTGGGGGCCGGACCCTGGCCCCAGGGGTTTCGGGAATCCCGTGGGAACCCCCAACCCCATCTGATGCCCGGGAAAGGGATGCCCCTCCTGGGGAAGGGGTCGCTCTGGGGGCTCCTTAGACTTTTTGTCAGGTGAGCCCTCAGGACCCAGTCTCCCGGCTGGATTGGCCCTGGACGCCTCATCCCAGAGACCCCGGTGCCTAGGCTCACAGGATGGCACTTGACAGACATGTCACTTGTCACCTTGAAAGCTCTGGGGACAGCGCCTGCTGGGCCACACCTGGGCCTGGCCAGGGCCCCTCACTGTCCGGAGGCCCCAGCTCCACTCTCCTCGAGGTCTCCGAGGCGGCTAGCCAGCTGAGCCCAGGCCTCGGCCTCAGTCTCCACCATGGCACCCCATCTTCCAGGCCCTCTGGGGAAGGCCTGGGCCCTGGGAGCACTTTGGGGGCTCCTGGTCACTGTCACAGACGGTGGACCCAAGTCCCCACCCTGGCCCAGAAGCAGGGGTGTCCACCTAGGGGAAGAACTGAGGACGGACTGGAGTTTCTAACCCTCGTGACAGAGATTGTCCTCATTCTTATTCCCGTTCTGCCCCGGGGGACTCAGAGAGGCAACGCAATCTGTCCCAAGTCACGCGCAGCTTTCCAGCGCCAGGGCTGGGACCTCAGCCGGTGCCTTTCGAGGCGCAAGGGCCCGGCGGCCCTTTCCGCACGCAGCTGGAGAGGCGGGCGGGTGCAGAGTGTCCCGCGGGGCCTGCCCGCCTCCCTACCAGCGAATCAGCGCCCGAAGGGCCGCTGACCAGGAACCTCAACTGGCAGCAAAACGGGCACCCTTTCAGGCAAGGCGATCGCCCTGGTGTCCGAGAGAAGGGAGAGGCACTTGCTTAGACCTGCTCCCTCACAACCGCCCCAGGAGCTCCTCTCAGAGGCCGTTTCAACGTGTTTCCTTCTTTTCCCGGGAGATCACCTTCCCCGGCCCCAGGTGGGCGCCCCTCTACTGAGCCCACGGGCCCCACGGTGCCCTCCGACCCCGAGGGACTCCCTCTCGAGGCCCAGGGTGAGGGGGGCTCCCAGGACACCTTTCAGAGGCCGTTTCATCGAAAACCTTGAGGGCTGCGGGGGCTGAACCGTGGGGGCTGCGGAGGGCCGTGTTGCGTCTTTTCTATGGTGGGGGGACAGGTTGCCCCACTTCCCAGGCAGTGAAAAAGTAAACACAGCCCCAAATCACGTTAAACATGTTAAGCAAATGTGCGGCAGGTGGCGTGGACATTAGGTCATTTCTCTTAAGTGCTAACCCTGGGGTTTTCCAACGGGCCGAATTGACAAAACGAAGATGCCCCTTCCCTCCAGCCTCACGTCCTCGCAGCCCCGGGGACAGACCCGGGAAGGGGAGGGAAAGCCGGTCTTGCTGCAGGTCCCCAGGGGCCGCAGGCTCTCCGGACCCCGCAGCTTCTCGACCGCGTAAGTGGGATAGGAGTGGGGAGGACCATCCTCCCTGCCCGGCCCCCCATGCCTGCTGCCACCCCGGCCAGCTGCTCTGTGGACAAACACTGGTCCAGGGGACCCAGGTGGCCTCACTGCCCGTTTTCTGCTGGGGACCTTCTCCAGACTCCCGGGATCACCCCTCGGGCCAGGACCTCAGGCTGGGGCTGACTTGCCTGAGGCACCTGCTGGGGGAGTTCACAGAATCGCCTGCGTTCCAGCTGCTCCCGGACTCTGACGGCTGCTCTGCAGGGTTTTCTCCTGCCGTCCACCCACGAGGGCCCCGGGGGTGCAAGCAGGTGAGCACCCAGCCCAGAGCACAGGTGAGAGGCGGAGCTGGGCTCACTGGACCCCCAGGCTGCGCTGCCAGGGGAGGGGCTGGGCCCATGGCTCCAGCCCACGGGGTGGAGGGAGGCCCAGGAGGAGCAGAGGCCGCCGGTGGCTGCCGGGTGCCCGACTCACTCTGATTCTGTAAATTTGCCCTTGACTGCGGTTAACCAGCAGCTTTCCCTGACCCGGTCTGACCTGGCAGCACAGAGGGAGAGACCTGGAAGGACAGGAGCATCGGTGTAGAAACTAACCAGTGTTGGCCCCTTGTTTACTTCAGGGAAGAGGGGACCCTGGGGACCGAGCCACAGGAGCCCAGAGTTGTGGCCTCACAGTCCCCGCTGTGGGATAGACCTGGAGACTCCCAGCTGGTCCTGCTCACAGCCCTCAGGTCCCGTGTCCCTGTGCACACAGGCCCGGCCATGGGTCCGGTCTGGGCTGTGTCCCTCATCAGATGGCCCAGTGGCACTGAAAAAGCCCCCTCACTTTGCTGCACCTTCGTTTGTGTATTTGTTGTCTGAAAGGGTGGCCATGAAGGTCAGCCACTGAGCACAGGTGAAGATACTGCCTTCATTGTCAGGCCGCTCCAAGCAGGGAAGGGAGGACCTGGGAAAGACATTTCCCAAAAGCAGGCCCAAGGAAAGAGATTTCGCCGACACAGACACAAACGTAAGGATGACGGCAGACTTCCCATTGGGGACAATACAGGGGATAAGGCTGTGGGCCGGCCTCTCCAAAGTCCTGGGGACACCCGCAGCCCGGTATGGCACCTTGCCAGTGTGGACAGGAGCAGAGGTGCCTCAGACACACGGGAGCCGAAGGAGGTCACCATGGGCTGGGCCGACGGGAGCTCAGACATGCCCACAGGTGGACCTCAGAGTGGCCCCCCACCGCATCGAAGACAAGGGACACTGGTGTACACTGGAGGGAAGCAGGTCCGTGGCTGCCTGGGTGGGGCTGGAGAGACGGGGGGCGGTGACAAAGGGCGAGGGACCCTGGGGGCCATGCACAGGTTTGCAGTCAGCGTGACGGCGAGAGTTTCTTAGGCTCACAGATGAGTCAGGCTTGTTCAGCTTCCCAATGTGATAGGAAGGAACCCAACAAGATGGGGCCAGTTGACATTAGCCCTGAAAACCCCTTGGATGTGAGCTCACCGCCGACAGACCCCCGGTTGACCCATTTGCAGAGGAAGCCCCGGCGGGTTGAGGGGCTCCGCAGAGCTCCACGGCCCCCAGGACCTGGGTTGGGGCCCCATCCTTCCCCAAGGCCAGCCCCGCCAGCCACGCTCCATGACAGGGACCCCCCTTTATCCCAGCCCCCCTGCTCAGAGAAGCCCCCTGGGGCTGGGTTATTTTTGGAGCTGTTAATGATTCTGTTTGCCTTTCCATTGACCCCCACGGTTTGCTGCCCCTGCCCTGCTCCCTGCTCTGTGCCCGACTCCCTGCACCTGTCTCGGGGATGCTCCAATGTCAGGGGAGGGGGGCTGGGGCCCTGCTCCCCAGCCAGCCTGGCCCATGCCCCCGCCTCAGTACACACTCCTGTGTGGCAGGGGAGCCACAGCACCCATCACATGACTGCTGGTTGGGGACGAGACAGCCACATGGAGGGTGGCACCCATGGGCATCAGCATTGCTGCCGTCATGGGTGTTGGGGGAGATGGGAGAGGCAGGCGGGTCTGCCATTTACCCTCCCAGCATCTCTGCGCCTCCTGCCGCGCCTCCTGCCAGGGCAAGGGGCAAAGGGGGCAGGTGTCCTGCACACTGGGACCCTGGGCCCGGGGCATATGGGCTCCGAGGACTTGTCAGCGGCGTCCCCGAACACTGGGACACCCACGCAGCCCTTCATGAACCCGAAGCTGCCTTTCCCCGCGATTTGCAAATCTGGTGCATTTATAAAGGAGATCCCATGGGGTTGTTGGTGATTCTCTCACACTTAACTCATCAAAATGCTATTTGGTGAGAGCAAGACCAGACGACCAGACCGAGGGTGCCTCCCAGTCTCCGTTCCGAAGGGCTGCAGACGCAGCTGGGACCCCCGGGATGGGCACCAGGGCCTGGGGCAGCGCTCACTCTGCAGGGCTGCCTCCTTCCCTTCCCAGGGTGCAAGTCCTTGGGGACAAGGGCACTGGCCCTTCCAGCCAGCGTGAGTCCCTCTTCCTGGTGATTATCTGGGGGTCCTAGAGCTCGGACCCTGCATCCCACATACAGCCCACGTCTGACGAGCACGCAGCTCCTGAGAGAATGTGGCCCGAGGACGCCAAGGGTGGACCTGGAGGCTGGGCAGCCTGTCCGATGGCCCTGAGACCCTTGAGACAGGAAGGAGTAGAGGTGATGGCCCCTCTGGCCATCACATTCAGCAGGCAGAGCCTCATGGGTGGACACGTCTGCTGCCCGCCAACGGCCAGCAGCGTGGAGGCAGCCGCTTCCCACGGGGCACGTGGACGCTGCGTCCCAGTGAACACCCTGTTGACCCTTTGTGAGAATCCGCCCAGCTCGGCCTTCTTTCTGTCCAGAGGGTTCCAGCCAGGAACCGGTCATACTGGGAAGGGAAGGAGGCAGCAGGCGTGTCCCCATTGTCCAAAGGGCAGGGGGCACCCAGGAGTGACCGGGAGATGGACCTGAGCCAGCCAGGCACCAGCATGCCCCAACGTAGCTGCAAAGCCATGAGAAATGGGGCAGCCGGGCAGCGGCCCCAACCCCCACAGTGTGTGGGCACAGGTGTGCGGGCAGGGCCCCGGCCGGGGGGAACACCCGAGCGGACCCCTCATCTCCCCACACGGCCCCGCCTCTACCACCACCTGGCCTGGCTGGACACCTGACACCCCAATGGGGACAGGGCTCAGGCAGCAGTGGGCACTGCCGGGCCCTACACATCTGTTCAACACATACACACACTCGAGCACACTCATACTCACAGAAGCACACACAGCCCAGGTCCCGGGCTCCAGCCTCCCACCCCAACTGCTGAGCCAGGTGTGCAGCGGAGGGGGCACCATCTCCAGAAGCTACTGGTGCCCTCCCCACGCCCAGAGCCTGTGGGTCACTCTGGTCCACCCCAGGCTGTCCTTCCGCCCTTCTGTGTCCTTTTTGCTCACCGGGTGAGGTGACCCCCTAGGCCGTGGGGGCCCAGGTGTGAGTTCCACAGGGTTGCCGTTCGGGGCCAGAGGCCTGGACGACCCTGACAAACACTCAGTATGTCCCCAGGACTCGGAGGGTGGCGCAGGGATGCCCTTGGTTGGGATGGTCAGGCTCTGTCACAGGGGACACTGGCTAAGACCAGTGGCTACAGCTGCCCCGGGTGTGTAAGGACCTTCCAGCCCAGCACCAGGGACTCAAGTGGACTTGAGAGAGTGTGGGAGGACACGTGTCCTCGTCACACTATTCTCTCCACTCCTGGGGGCCCTCCTTCCACAGACCCAGCTGAGCCCCCTGCTGGGAGCCTGTGGTGCCTGGCTGGGCCCTTCCATTGGGGGGGCCAGTCTCAGTCCATTGGGGAGGTGACCAGTGGGTCCCAGATGACCGTCCAGGACGGCTGTGCTGTGACGGGGACGCCCAGGACTTGGGAGGAAGAGGCTGCCCTGTACCCGGTGGGGCGGGGCCCTGGGTCGGGGGTGCAGGCCTGCCCTGGCCGTGAGCTCAGTCCAGCCAGGGCTGTGGGCATCATGCAGAGTTGACAAGAGCACTGTGTGGCCAGGGGACACCATCGACAGCCAAACAGTAGGGGACGACAGCGCCGCCCTGACAGCAGGGAACGGCCCTGAACAGGGGGTGGGGGTGCGGGCAGCCAGAGCCTAGGGTCCCTGAAACCCCTCAGCAGAGAAGGAGCAGGTCCCGCACCCCCGGCAGGCTGGCTTCCGGGCTTTGTCGTCGTCCAATTTTCCCTGACTTTCGGGAGGCCCTTCGGAGGAAGACCGGCCCCAGGAATCCCTGCAAGTGGCCGAGCACTGAGGCACCGTCTGACCGGAAGTGAGACGGACAGGAGAGGGCCCCAGCGCGGCCCGCCCCAGACTGCTGAACCCACGCAGGCCCTGGGTGGATGGCCAGGGCCCGGGAGCCTTCCAGCTCGGAGACCCCCAACCAAGGCATGTGTCCTTGCTCCAAAAGAGGGCCACACCTGGGCCGTCCGTCACTCAGCCAACCTCAGTCTAGCTGTGTCCAGACCTCCGAGAGGGAGAGGGGGAGGGCGGCTCCGGCCGGGGCTCCAGGCGGCTGAGCCCTGGCGGGGCCGCCGTCCGTGGCTGGCACCCCGAGGGGAAGGTGCCCCGAGACCCTGTCGAAGGCCTTTTCATGGCACCAACTCTCCTGTCCCCCGAGCGCTGCGCCCTCTCTCCCGGAGAGAATTACTCTTATCTGCAAGTGATTTAAACTCTAAGGTTTACTGAAGATTTAAAGAGTGTGAACACAGTTGGAATGTTTTAAACTAACAGTACAAGTTGCATTTTAAGAAAATAATTAAGTCCCAGGGGAGGTGTGGGTTTGGAGCAATGACAGGCTTTCAAGGTTGCCTTCCCTACATGGAGTTTCCAAATAATAAAATATCTTCGAGTCCCTGCTGATGTCAGACGAGAACCTGTTAGTGTGCCGGCAAGCTGTCAGGGTTTTTAGAGGGCCCATTAGTGTCTTAAAGACGCAGGCCGAGCCTTCTCGGAGGGCAAGGGTCTGCTCCAGGCAGGGCTCCCCCGCGGTCCGGCCGTCCCCCTCTCCTGAGGGTCCCAGGCCCTCTGCTGGGTGCCCTGGCTCGAGGCCCCCAGAGCCACACCCCCACCCACGAGGCCTCCCGAGTTACCTGGGGAGTCTCAAGGCCCCGCCCCCCACAGCTCCATCTGCCCCAAGGGCGGCCCCAGGGAGGGAAGTCTCCCTGGGAGGGCCCAGCCGGCTCCTGGGGAGCACCGTGCAGGCGTCTCACTGCATTTACTCGGTGGCTCACAGGACCTCGCGGGGGTCACCCCCTCCACATCACAGAGGGGGACAGTGAGGCTTAATGAGGTACACAGCTGGTGGAGGGCCTGAGCAGCTTAGGAGCCCCAAAGCCCGGCCCTCCTCCTGTCTGAGACGACACCAGGTCCTGGCCCCGCCACCCGGTCCCCAGCTCCGAGCCGTCAGAGCCCCTGGCTGAGCCTGGACTGCAGCATGGCAGCACCCAGGGTCCACCCACCAGCCTCTCAGGGTCGCAGTGCCTGGAGTCCAGCCGGCGGACATCCCTGGGGTTAACACTGTGTCCACCCCCCGCTGGGCCGGCAGCCTCTGGGTGGTGCACTGGTCAGGTGTGTGGGAGCCGTCACTGCTGTCCCTGTGGACAACACGTGTCTGTCCCTGTCGTCAACGACCACCAAGGGGGGCGGGGCCCTCAGAGACACTTGCTCCGTTACCCTAGTTCTAAGATGCCATTGGGGTGCGTGTCGTGGACAAGAAGGGCAACCCAGAGCCTCCGGCCGTGCCCGGGCCACCTGCAGTGTTTGCAGTCCCCCACCCCACTGCGCTCCGGGCCACCTCCCGCCCCCCGCCCTGCCCAAGCCCAGGCCTCCGTTAGCTGGGCCCTCTGCCCGGGAGGGGTGGCGGAGAGAGACAAATGCAGGCCATTTGTCCGGTCTCTAACCCTTCCCACAAACCTCTGCCTCTCAGAAATAATTCTCTCCGGTAATTTACTTGCAAAACATTTGGCCATTAACACCCAGACGAGAGGGGACGGCAGGTCACACACTATTAAAAGTCCCCACACCTGGGTCCCCAGGCAGGCAGCCTGTGTAACCACAGCCTGGGCAGGGACGCCGCGGGGACTGCACCATCCCAGTCAGCGGAGCTCTGGGAAGGCGAGGGGACCCTCCCCCCTGCCCGTTGCCGCCAGCCACACCCTTGGGTGGGGCACGGGCTTTGTGAGGGGCCCTTTGGGGCGTGGTGCTGAGGGTGGCGCGGGCCGATCCCCCTGGAAGGACGAGGCAGGCGTTTGACTGTGAAGGCCCGCCGCCCACGGGCCACCTTTAGGAGCACTCACCCGCAGCCCTGCAGCTTCGCCTCCCAACCAGCCGTGAGCCCCTTTGCTGCTTCTGGCCACCAGCAGGCGGTACACTCGCCTCCCGGTAAGGAAACCGAGGCACGGAGAGATGGGGTCTCGTGCCCCACCCCGCCGACCCCTGGGGTCCCTCGGGAGGGGGGCTCTGTGTCCCAGGCTCGGCTCCGGGGAAGGAGCAGCAGAGTACTTATGGTACTCCGCTGGACGCCTGCAGACACGGGAATGTGTCACCTCGACACACCCGTGCCACCCAGACCCCAGGAGAGACCCCCTTCCCGTGGGGCCCACAAGCCCAGGCCCCAGGGCCTCCTGGGTGGCCTCTGTTTCCAGGCGTCTGAAGGTGAGAAGACGCAGGGGGCCCGTGCCCCCAGGGCCTGGGAAGGACAGGCTGCTTCCCTCCCCGTCCCAGGCCACGCCAGCGCCGCCCCAGGCCCCTTGTCACCAGGGCCTGCAGAGGTTTCTGGTGGCCAGGCCCTCCCAGCACATGNAGGCCCCAGGGCCTCCTGGGTGGCCTCTGTTTCCAGGCGTCTGAAGGTGAGAAGATGCAGGGGGCCCGTGCCCCCAGGGCCTGGGAAGGACAGGCTGCTTCCCTCCCCGTCCCAGGCCACGCCAGCTACGCCCCAGGCCCCTTGTCACCAGGGCCTGCAGAGGTTTCTGGTGGCCAGGCCCTCCCAGCACATGACCCCCGTGGGGAAGGAGGGGCCGCCTAGGGGACCTTACCCAGGCACACAGCGGGCAGCCACTGCCCTCCAGGCTCAGGCTCAGGCTCAGTCAGTTCACTGAGTGGAGGCCGTGAGGACTGTGCCCCCTGCACGCCTGAACCCCACTGCAGGCCAGGACGGTGGGGCAGGGCTCAGCGGCCCCAGCAGATCCCCAGAGCTTGAGCCTTTGCTCCTTGGCTGAAGTGTGGGGTCATCACAGTGTCCCTGGGGCCTGTGGTGGCTGCCAAGCACGGCCGGGGGCTGAGGACACCGCAGTGGCTGCAACCTGCCGGGTTCAGCCCTGATCAATGTGGAGCCCTGGGCAGTGAGCGTTCAGCCACGGGCCAGGACAATGGACCCCCTGCCTCGGGCCAGGAAAGGGGCCCAGGGTGGTGTCAGCACACACATGGCAGGCAGGCAGCGGGTGGCAGTGTGGCAGCTGAGGGCAGCTTCGAGGACCACAGGGCGTGTCCCTGCCCAGCCTGGGCCCAGCCTCCAGGCCAGGAGAGACCGGGACGCAAGGTGGTGGGCTCCGGGGTCCCGGCTTCCAGCAAAGGCCCCCCAGACACCCCAGCCCCGGGCGCTCTGCCCCGCCCCACCATGCCAAAGGCTCTATAAAGGCCCGTGCGGCGCACCAGAGAGAACACGGCTATCATTAAGGGATTTAACAACAGCTTTGCCCAATATTGGGGATTTGTTATGTCTCTCATTACACATTTTAACAAGCACATTTCTCCACGACGCAGCACCGCGTGAGGGCTGGCCGCGCTCTGCGCCCTGTGCTGCTTTCATTAGACAGCGGTTTATGAAGCCACCGGTCACAGGCATGGGTTCCGCCCGCGGCCACGGCGCGAGGGCCTGATGTCCTGCACTAGGTGGCCCGCAGTGCGCCCGGCGGTCGGTCCCCCCCTCCCATGTGTGCACAGAGCGGGCCCCTGTACCCAGGCCCCCACCCTTCCCCAACACCCCCAGCTGCAGGGGGGCTTGTAGCTCGGGGAGAGACCCCACACTGGACATCAGTGTCCCCCTGCCGTGTGATCCCAGGGACCTCGAGCCTCCTCCCCGGGCCTCGGTTTCTTCACGTGTGGGGAGCAGGCCTCTGGGCCTCAGCGTCCCCGGACCTGAGCGGCAACAGCTTGGCTCCAGCCTCCTCTCAGCAGCAGGGATCCCTGCGCTCACGCAGCACTGGGTGGTGTGAGCACGTGACGTAGAGGACAGGAAGGGCGGCTCTGCAGACACAGGACGTGACCCCCTCTGCGCCACCTCCCAAGGCCCAGGCACCCACGAGCCCCGGAAGCCACTGGGTGGCTGCGGCCTGTGAGCCCCCGGGTTCTGTGACTCAGGCCCTCGAGGCACACTGACCATGCCCTTCGGGCCTGCTCGGGCACCGGGTCCTGCCAGCCTGCACGCCAGCCAGCTCAGCGCCCCAGGTGGCAGCCTCCGTGGGAGGAACCCACTGCAGAGTCTGAGCTGACCCTGAGATGCGTGCCCCCGACCCGGCACCGCGCCTCTGAGCCCTCAGCTCCCGGCCGCCCCCTCGCTGGGGGCAGTTGGAGACGAGCAGACTCGTAGCCAAGGACAGAGTCCTGCAAGAAAAACTTCCAGACAAGCAAGACTGGTGGTTTGAAGTCGCAGTGTGAATGGGCGCTGGGGATGGAGCCCCGGCCCCTCCCGTTCCGAGGCCGGAGGCCGAGTGGGGAGCAGCCAGCAGGCAGGCGGCCATGCAGACTGGCCACAGTAGCCCAGGGGCGGCAGGGCCATGGGGTGAACTGAGGCCCTTCTGCCTGGCCAGGGCTCCTCGGCAGCCACCACACCCAGGTTCCATTCTCGGGGCTCCTCAGGCCCCATCTGCGCCACGGCACCTGAACCCCACTCAGTGCCTGTTCTGATGGTTGAAAACAGCTGACTCTAAAGCGTCTGCAAGACGCAGGGGTGTGGCCCGGGCGGCGGGCAGCACATGGAATGCACGTCCATTTGCTCCCTGACGCCCTCAGCCCGGGTACAGGGTATGCCGCACAGAGGGGGCACCCCGGGCCCTCATTCTGGAAGGATCCCAGGCTGGAAAACCTCCCCCTAGGCTGCCCCGTCCTCCTCACTTCCCCCAGCAAGTGCCCTCAGGACACCCGGGCGGATGTGGCCCCAGCTGTGAAAAGTCCCCCCCGCCCACCCCCAGAAGTGGAGGAAGGGGCAAATAAATAACAACGCCCGCCTGCTGATGGGGCCCGGGGCCGGGCTGGGCCGGGCAGCACGCGCGCCCACAATGCCCCGCATTCATTCCGCCCCCGAAACACGGGGCGCAGTGTCTGCCGCACAGGAAGTGGCCGCCAGTCTCCCGTGTAAACGCCATCTGAGGCCGGTGGACCAGGCATGTCCTCAATCAGGAAGCAGTAAATAAACATTTACGTCCCGGCCGCGCACCCGCCTGCCCCCGGGCTGCAGAGGGGGGCACGGGGGCGGAAATTTGTTTGGTCCTATAAAAGCACAGGCTGTATATCAATAGACGATTAAAAACGGAGACGTGGCCGGCTAATGGACGGTATTGATTTTAATAAGCGTTAAGTACATGGAGTTCAAGATAAGAGCGGCCGGGCCATCTCTCCACCCTCGGTGAGAGTGACTCACAGCGAGGAAAAAACCCTCTTCGCCAAAGTGGAACTTTCACCCGGCGTGGGAAGACCAGAGGAGCGCCTTGCCAATCAGCGTCCACTCCAGATTGTCCAGCGAGACGTGGGTGAAACATTAAGTCACTTGGACAGGGAGGTCGAACACATCGCCCTCAGAACAGCAGCAACAAGAACCCGGGGTTATCATGGGGTCGGGGCACTTGGCCAGGCCCCAAGGGCCACCATGCTCGGCCAGTGCCAACCCAAGCCCAGGGGTGACACGCCTCTCTACCAGCATCACCCCGTTTTGTCTGCCAGCTGTGGGGTCTGGGGCAGACACCCCGACACACGTCTGAACTTTTGTCCTGAATCCCAAAGTGGCCTGGACCCTCCTGAGGTCCCAGAAGCGTTGCTAATTCTCACGGTGAGCGCACTAGGGTCTGGGCTCAGCCAGGCAGGGGGCACGGGGAGGAAGCCCCAAAGGAAGGCAGGGCTTCAAACCCAGCAACCACCCCTCCGTGCCAGGGGACGCTGGGCCCTGTGCTCCACCCACCTCGACGGCCCGGCCCCTCACCCAAGGGACCCCACAGCACAGGCGGCGCAAACCCCGCCTGGCCCTGTGTCCAAACACGGCCTGGGTGGGAGGGGCAGGCTCTGCCTGGCCACTCACTGCCCGAAGGCCTGGCCCAGGACAGCGCAGCAGGGACCTCGCCAGCCCCTGCAGCTACGGCCTCCCCAACTCCAGGCTTCCCTGACTGCCTCTGCAGAGGGGGCCTCGCTCACCGCCGGCAGAGGAAGTGAGGGCCCTGCCACAGTCGCCCGGCTGCCGCCCGTCCACCTGCTCTGCCCAGGGAAGCCGAGGGGGTGGGGGTGCGGGGCCAGGAGTGGGGGCCGCAGGAGGCTGCCCCGTCCCTGGCCTGGGATCACCCGCCCACACCAAGACTTGAACACCAGGGGCAGCCTCCTAGAATTTTCTGAGCATCTCANGGGACCCCGCAGCACAGGCGGCGCGAACCCCGCCTGGCCCTGTGTCCAAACACGGCCTGGGTGGGAGGGGCAGGCTCTGCCTGGCCACTCACTGCCCGAAGGCCTGGCCCAGGACAGCGCAGCAGGGACCTCGCCAGCCCCTGCAGCTACGGCCTCCCCAACTCCAGGCTTCCCTGACTGCCTCTGCAGAGGGGGCCTCGCTCACCGCCGGCAGAGGAAGTGAGGGCCCTGCCACAGTCGCCTGGCTGCCGTCCGTCCACCTGCTCTGCCCAGGGAAGCCGAGGGGGTGGGGTGCAGGGCCAGGAGTGGGGGCCGCAGGAGGCTGCCCCGTCCCTGGCCTGGGATCAGCTGCCCACACCAAGACTTGAACACCAGGGGCAGCCTCCTAGAACTTTCTGAGCATCTCGGGGTTCAGTCCCACTTTCCAGGTGACCCCTCTGGCCTCCAAACTTCTAATAAATCATTTCCCTGGAACAGAAGCCAAACTCCCCTGGACCCCGCTCCCACGTGGGACCCTCAGCTGGCCCGGCCCAGAGGACCGGTGAGGAGGACACGGTCACGAGGGGCAGAGTGTCTTAGGAAATCGGAAGGCCAGAGTGCAAATATTTTACAGTTAGTGACGTGACCAGGTGTGAATTATAAAGCACCCACTGTGTGCCCCAGGCCGGCCGCAGGCGCTGCCGCCTGCCCGTGGAATGAGAGGACAAGATGGCAGCCTCGGGGCTGCTGCATCCCAGGCAAGCAGCGCAGGACAGCCAACATGAAAGGCCGCGGCCTGGAGGAGCGAGGCTGCATCCGAGCTTCGGCCACCGCAACCAGCGGCCAGGGGCTCGAAATCTGTGCTCTCCCGACTGGAGGCTGGAAGTCCCGCCCCACGGGCCCCACGGGCCCCATGGGCCCCACGGGAAGGGTGTCGTCTGTGTGGCGGAACCTCCCTGGTCCCCTAAGGACACTGTCACTGGACCAGGGCCACCCACCCCCAGCGGGACCCCACCTCAGCCTGATCACATTGGCAAAGAGATGGTGGTGGCGGGCGGAGGGGTGGCCAGGTGAGAGGTGGCGGGTGGAGGGGCGGAATAGTGAACGGCTGCCTCAGCCGCGTCACCCCTTCAGACCCAGCACGTGGAAGGTGTTCGGGGAGCTGGGGTGTGACCAGGACACGAAAGACGAAGGAACACAGAGGGTGAGCAGGTCGCAGGGATAAGCCACGGGCTTCTGCCCCAGAATGCACGGCTGCCAGGGCCCTGCCCAGCAGGCAGGCGGCCGATGCTCACCCCAGGGCCCCAACAGCCAGAGGGGCCACAGGGCCTCGAGGAGAGCCCCCCCGCACCCCGGCAAGGGGGGGAGTGTTTGCTGAGCGGCCATCCAAACTCACAGGTGCCCTGGATAGCTACTCTAAGTGACTATTAATTCCATTAATAGCCTGCGGCCTCTGCAAGGCGGGGGCCCTGCTAGAAAGGTGAGCAAATATTTGTTGGACGAGAGTGTGACATCCAGATGTCTGCTGGCCCATTTGCACGGCATCATTGCCCCCGTTACTTCCCAGCGCCCTCCTAGCAGCCGAGCAGGAGGCAGAGTGAGGCCGGGCTTCAGCTGCAGGGCGCCGTCCCTTCGCTCAGGCCCTGGCTCCCTGCGTCAGGCCCTCTGCTGCCCGAGGAAGTGCCCCCACCAGGCGGCTTCAAGGAAAGACACTCATTCTTCACAGTCTGGGGAGCTCGGGGGTGCCGAGCCCCCCCAAGGCCTCTCTCCTTGGTGTGTGGATGGCCACCTCCTCCCCGCGTCCTCATGTGGCCGTCCCTCAGTGTGTAACTGTGTCCTCATCTCCTCTCCTCATAAGGACCCCAGTCAGACTGGACAAGGGCCACCCTCGTGACCCCATTTTACCCTCATCGCCTCTGTAAAGGCCCCTCTGCAAATGCAGCTCTGTCCTGAGGTCTTGGGGGGCAGGGCCTCCCCAGACGAACTGGGAGGACACAGTTCAGCTCACGACAAGGGACTTGATGGACAGGTGAGCTCTGTCCTGCAAAAAGGAGTTTGGGCATCTCCCAGGATGACAGGCCCACACCATCTCCAGAGTCCCTCGGCCACCTGCGGATGAGCCTTCTTTTCAGCCGGCGTCAGAACAGTGTCCTTCCTGCCATCTGGTGGGACCCGGGGACAGCCTGGGAAGCCACAGGCACAGCAGGCAGAGGGGGCCCAGAGGACCACCCCCAGCCCGAGGGTCCTTTCCAGGGGGCTGTCACAATGTCACCCCACTCCGTGTGCACCTGTGTGCATGCAGGGAGAGGCAGCATTCCCATGGGACGGTCCTTCTCCACTCGCAGTGACCCGGGTCCCAGGCGGTGGGGGCCGAGGGAGCTCCCTGCGCTGTCAGACTGTGTGGGCTGCTGGCCTTGGAGACTCAGACCTGCTGCCCCAGGGCTTGGCCCAGGGAGGCGAGGGCCCCTGCAGGACAGTGTCATTTTAACACTGAATCACGTTCCTTGTGGTTCTCAGCTGTGCCCTTTGGTTCGCTGATTCTTTGGGCCCAGCGGTACCTCCTGGGAGAGCGTCTGCTGGTTGTCATTTGGAGCAAGATGCAGAGAAATGAATGAAAGGGCGGGGGACGACGTACCTCTGTCCCCTTTGAGTCAGTCAGGGCAGGCCCAACCTGGCGTCCTCGGCTGCTGGGGTCGCCTGCCTGGGGTGGCCTGCCTGGCATGTGCTGACTGAGGTGAGGGCGGGCGGGGAGGAGGTACACATGGGAGACCCCGCGGAGGTCCCGTGGGGGCTTCACTTGGCCTCCGTTCCCCTTGGCAGGAGAGGAAAGCGGTCCCGCCCTCTCCGGAATTTCTCATGCACCAGTGTTTTCCTCCCCTTTCTCTCGGCTTTTCCTCTAGTCTCGTGGGAAAGCAGGAGAGGGGAGGAGACAGCGGGGGTCCTGCCACCGCAAGCTGGCTGCTCAGGACCCTCCAGCCACCGCTATCAGCCCCTCAGCCACATCAGTCCCAGGAGGCAGCATCCTTCGAGACCCAGCGTTCCCCGGGGTGACCACTGGGGTCACCCACGCACAGTGGTCACCCCGGGGAACGCTGGGTCTCAAAGGATGCGCCAGGGATGGTCAGAACCTCCCAAGGACAAAGCAGAAGGCGGCCCACGACGGCGCCTCCCATGGGCCATGCTCCACGCTGCTGTGTGCGGACCCTGCCTGGCTATTTCTCCAGAAGGCCCTGCCCTCCCACCAGGGCGAAGCTCTCGGGGGCACCACACCCACCCTGGTCATTGGAGATGCCCCTGCTCCTGGCAAGGCCTCCTGCAGGCAGCGGTCCCATGCCTCACAAAGTGCCTCGTCAGACCCAGCAGACCCCGTGCCCAGTGCCCCACGCGGGCCGGAGAGGACGCAGCTGTGGGCGTCGTGGGGGAGGACCACTGCCCTCGGCAGGAGGGGGTTGAGTGCACACGGCGCGCAGGGACCTGCACAAAGCGGTGACGCTGGGCTGACCACATCGTCCACTCCCAGCCCATCAGGTGTCATCTCGGGGACACGGCTCAGCCCCCACATGCTGGCAGACAAGTGGGTCTCTCCCCCGCAGGGCCCAGGACCCTGGGACCGTGCCGCAGCCCACATGTCCTCAGATCAGGCCCTGTGTGTTCTCTCTGGCATCCGTCTGTCCACCCTTGCACCAACAGCGCGTGGCCCTCATCACGGCAGCTCTCTGACTCCCCCATCTGCGGGGCGAGTCTCTCTCCTGGTTCTTCGAGAGTGACAGGTTCTTCAAAGTCCACTCACCATTTCCCTGAGACGTTAGCAGTCCCCACGTCCCCACAGAGAAGTGGATGGCCCAGGGCTGTGCTAGGTCTAAAGGTCCATGTGCAGAGGTGAACACCTCAGCCTCATGGGGTTTCCCAATCCACGAATGTGATCTGCCTCTTAGTTCGTGTTTGTTTTCTTTAATTTTTCTATGTTGAGGTTTGGGCACCTTTCACGGGACTTTTCACTCAGCATTTGATATTTCTGATACTAATTTAAATGGTAGCTTTACCTTTTTTATTTTCTGTTCTTTACTAATAGGGACATATCTAGAAATATTAGCTAAACTCACTTATTAATTTTAATAATAAGTCTGTAGACTCATTTGTATTTTCTATTTACATAAGCATGTCACCTGCAAATTAAGACAACAGTGTCTCTTCCTTTCTAATGGTTTTAGCTGTTATTACTTTTTCTTGCATTATTGCACTGGCTATAATCACTAGTTCAGGGTTCAGTACAACCAGGAGTGGCAGGCAGTCTTGTCTTGTTCCCAGTCTTGGAGGCCTTTCAACAATTTACCGTTTGCTGTCCTTTTTTGTGTATTTACTTTGCCAGATTACAGAGGTTACCTTCTATTCTTTTGCTAATTAAAAAGAAATCATGTGAGGATGTTAACTTTTATCAAATGCCTTTGTTGACTCTGTTGTGATTATCACGTGATTTTTCCACTCCATTTTACTCATGTGCTAAATTACACTGATTAATTTCAAGAATGCTAAGCCAGTTTTTTTATTCCTAGAACAAACCTAGCATGGCTAAGTGACACTGTTTTATATGTTGATGGTTTTGAGGTCCTCAATGTCCATGTAGGGCCTTTGCATCTACGTTCAGACCTGGTGTACAGGTTGCTCTGGGTGAGGTTTCTACCTTAGGTTTGGGAACAAGATTATCCTAGATTCATAAACCAAGCTGAGGGCCATGACTGCTTCCTATTCTCTGAAAGAGTTTGTATAAGATTGGCCCAATTTCTTAATGTTGCTAGAATTGAACAAAGTTCATCTGGACCTAGAGTTTTCCAGAGCCAACTTCTTTTATTTAAGATTTTATTTATTTTTTTATAGAGGAGAAGGAAGGGAGAAAGAGAGGGAGAGAAACGCCAGTGTGTGGTTGCCTCTTGGGCGCCCTCTACTGGGGACCTGGCCTGCAACCCAGCCATGTTCCCTGACTGGGAACAGAACCAGCGACCCTTTGATTCGCAGGCCGGCGCTCCATCCACTGAGCCACACGAGCCAGGATGAGTGGCAGGTCTTTACATTTATTTGTGCTATATCCAATGTTAATCTCTCCCAGCAGACCTTTTTTCAACTTATTTCAACCTGCTTTTATCATTATATTTAAATTTTTTTATTTAAAAACCTATACTCAGATTCAGTGCCTGCAGATTTTATCATCAAAATCTGTTTCGATTTTGTTTTTATTGAGCCTGACAGCCTGTGCCTGTCAATGGGAGCATTCGGTCTATTTGCGTTAAATGGGATTGATGACACCCAGGCTCAAACGTGTCTGTCTGTCTGTCTGTCTGTCTCCTTCCTATTTGGCCTGAATCATCTATGGTCCTTTTTCCCTCCTTCCTCGCTTCTTTCAGATTGATTCAACTTTTTATTGCTCCGCCGCCTTGCCTCATCAAATACATACATTTCTATTGAATTAGCTGTTACTCTAGAAATGACGGCACCCACCCTTTTCTTGTCAAAGTGTAATGTTACTGAGTACTTTTCTCTCTTCTAAGGCAATACAGAGATCCTAAAGTTTTAAATCACACTTTACTCCCCCTCAACTTATATGTCTTGACATAGTGTACCTCAATCACATGCCAATGTGATAAGGGCGTGCTCCTGATTCTTCCCGGCGTCTCCGACCTTCCGCATGAGTCTCTTTCTTTCTCTGGAACCTTCCCGTGTCTGCCCACATGAGCACCTGCCTAGAAATGTCTGTATGTGCTTCCTCCCTTGAAACACACTCTGGGTGTGTGCAGGGGTCTAGACAGACCATGACGACGCTTCGCACCGTGCGGACTGCTCTGCTGCCTCTGGGTTCTGGTGGGCCCGTCGTCTGGCTTTGGGTCTGTGGCTCCTTTCCGAGTAATGGGTCCTATTTTCTCGTTGTCTTTAAGATTTCCCTTGGGCTCTGATTTTGAGGCTTGACGAAAATGGCTCAAGAAGAACAGCGATAGGGAAGGCGAGAGGGACAGACAGACAGCGACAGGCGACAAAGGCCCAATGAGGGGGGTAGGGGAAGGTCCCTCAGCCCGGTAGCTCCGACTCTCACAAACTTCTCCAGGGTTTGTGAGGTTTCTTGACCTTATATTCAGGGCAATATATTCTGACCTTACATTCAGACCTTATATTCTGTCAATTTCAGAAAATTATCGGCCGTTATCCGTGCCAATGCCGCCGCTTCTCTGTTCTCTCCTTCCTCCAGGTCCAGTTAGAAGCCTGTACAACCGCTCACTTCACCCCCCACGAATCTTAAACTCTCACCCGTATTTTCCAGTCTAATGTTCTTTCTCTGCGTTGCATCTGGATTATTTCTTCTTGTCTTCTTCCAGTCCTTTCATTCTCCTTTGATCTGTGTCTAATTGCTTGTCCAACACACCCACTGAGTTCCCATGTAACTTTGAGTATTATGTTTTTCAGTCCTTGGTTTCTTCCATTTGGTTCTTTACAGTAGTTTTCAGTTTTCTCGTAAAATTCCAACTCATTCGTCTTACCTCCTGGAGTATATAGTACCTACTCCATAGTAGTATGCTGCAAAGTACAGTGGTATAGCAGATGGCTACACTACAATGTGTCGCTGTGCTAATGTCCGTGCCTGGTAGTCCCAACACTGCAGGGGTGTCCCGCTCATTTTCACCGGGAGCCACATCAGCCTCGAGGTTGCCTTCAAGGGGCTGAAATGATTTGGAGACTCGATACATGTAACTGCTCCTTCACTGCCAGGAGTTGGAATCACAGTCGGCCTTAGAAGGTCCCCGCCCCCGCTCTGTTGGCAGCACCTGTGGGTCAGTTTGTATTTCCTGTTGTTCTCTTGGCTTCTATTTCTATTGTCCCATCTCCTTGTGTGCCTGGGTATTTTTATTGAATGCCAGAAATTATACATTTTTTTAAAACATAGAAAACAATCAGAGGCTTGAAATCAGGGCCTCTCCCCACAATGGGGATGCAAGCGCCCCCAGGCAGAGGGGGCTGAACCACCCAGGGCTCCTCCGGTCGGGTCACCGGCCTGACGGGCAGCAAAGGTTCCCAATCCCCAAGCCATTCCTTCCGGAACCGGTTGACAGCGCTGGTGGAGAAGCAACCCCCAGGGCTAAGCGCCCTTTGACCCTCTGCCCCCGTGCTCCCCTCATTCTCCACGCCCATCTCGGCTCCCATCCAAACGGGTTTTGTTTGAATTCAGCGGGAGGGCGGGTCTGAAGGCTCTCTCTGTCTTTCCTCCCGTGTCACTTCCCCAGATACGGCGAGAAGCCACGGAGCTTGGGACATTGACTGAGGCCAAAGACCTCCGCCCCACCGTGAGGGCCAGGCACCATGAGCGCCCGCCCCGGAAGGGTGCCGCCAGGGGGCCACAGCAGGGTGGAATTCAGACCGAGTTTGGGAGCCAGGATTCCATGGCCGGGAACAGCCAACAGCACAAACCCTCTCGTCTTCGGCTCCAGACCCCGGCCTGTCACAGCTGCAGCGCTGCTGGCTGACGGGGGCCACCTGCTCCTGGTCGCCGGTCGCCCACCCTGTACGCCTCCCGAACAAACCTCTGAGCCCTGCGGCTAAGGGGAGGGCGAGTCGTGGGGGCTGGGGAGTGGAAGAGAGGGAGGAGGTGGGCAGAGACAGCGTGGAGGGTGAAGAGGATGAGGAGGGGATGGGTGGGGGCGGGGTGGGGATCAGGCGGGCAGAGGAGGACGGAGGGGGAGGTGTGGGCAGAGAAAGGAGAGCAGGAGGAAGAGGGGCTGGGAGAGGAAGAAGGTCACGTGTGCCCATGCACTTGGACAGGGCCCGCGCCCGCCGTGCCCGCCGTGCCCCCCAGTTTCTGAGCCCCCGTGCTTTCTCTCTGCTCATGCCACCCCAGCCCCGTGGGCTGGCCTTGCAGCCTGGGAGCCCAGGGGGGAACCCCTCTCATGAGCCGGCTCTCTGCCCGGGCTTTGTTGGGGCTGCGGCAGCCCTGCCCCCACACCGTCCCCCACACCCGCTGCGGCACAGGCTGTCACCTTGGACACTCGAGCCCCAAACAAGCTTCTCTGGGCCAGTAATGAGCTCCATATGGGGTCTGACACGGCTGCCATCCCTCCTGAGCCCGGCCCCCGCTCCTCAGCTACTTTTGACATTCCTGACCATGGGGCACACAGCGGATGCTTGGGAGGGGGGACGGGAAGGGGGTGTCCTGGGAGCTTTGGGGGGGCCGGGAGCTCTTCCTCCGGGTCTGGGTCTGCAGCTGTGACTTTTTCCCTGCACTTCCGAGCCCTCGTGCCCTAGGGCTGGCCCCTGCCCGGCGCACCTCCCCGCCTGCCCACACCGGACTGGTCCGGGTGGAGGCAGGCAGCTTCTCAGACCACATGAGAGCCGGCCAAGCACACGTTTTCCACGGCTGCCCGCGATTTCCTCGGCAAGTCTCTCATCCCCGGCGACACTTCTGGGCCCGAGGGCTCCGTGCACAGGAATTCCAGCCGTGCAGTTGTTGGGACCGATCTTCCTCTCTCCTTGCTAAGGGCCTGTGACGGCACCCACCCAGCTCCTCCCGCCGCCCTGCCCCAGGCCGCGGGGCCTCGGGCGCTGTTTCCACTCCGAGCCCGCCTTTGAAGACGGCGCTGAAGGCGTCCCCGCGAGCCCTGTGTCATTCCACAAGTGCGCTTCAGCCCAGGGGTCACCCAAAATAGACCTGGGGAGGCTCCGTCTCGCTCAGAGTGAAGATGGGGGACCGGTTCCAGGAAATGGAAACCAGCCTCGGTCACCACCCAAACAAAGCGGATCACTTACCGAGATAGAGGGCACCCCGCGGCTGAGGGCGCCCCTGCAGGGCCGGCCGGAGGCCGCGGGCCAGGGCTCCCCCTCCGCAAGAGGAGGTCACTCTCTCGGTGCTCCTGGTGGCAGAAGGGGCCCCCCCGGGGGGCTGGGTGCTCTCAGCCCCGCGAGAAGCCAGCATCCCAGAGAGAGCCCCCTCACCCCCTGCCACCAGCCTCCTCCCCTCCCCACACCCCACCCCGCAGGGGTTCCCCCAGGCCCTGCTCTCCCTCCCCTCCCCCTGCACCATCTCCTTCTCCCCTGAGGACCATTCTCCCCTGAGGACCAGCCCACACCCTTGCTGGCCAAGGAGTCCAGCCCCGGGGACCCCCCCACCTCTAAAACCCCTGGGACCACAGGGCTCAGTCAGAGCACGGCACCTCAGCGGCGCCTCTCGTGGCCTTTCCAACTCGGCCCACAGCACCCAGTGAGAGAACGGAGGCTGCCCATGGGTGTTTCGAGGCCAAAGGGACACTCTAGCTCTCTCCGCATTGCCTCCACTTTAAAAGTGACAGCCAAGGCCTCCGGCCTGCAGAGCACCCCCCAACCCCCACCCCCGCCCCGAGGGCCCCGCCCCCTCAGAGGCGGAGCAGGGCAGAGGCTCCGCCCAAGGCCGAGAGCCACAGAGGGCCTGGTCTGTGCCCCGCCAGGCTGGCAGCAGCGTCTGATTGTCGCAGCTGTCCTCCACGCCAGGGCCACCCTGGGGCCTGGGGGGCACAGCCAGGGCACCAATGATGCATCACGGTCCCGCTGGAAGGTCCAGGGGACCGAGGGCCCGAGTTTGCACCGACACAGGTCTGAGCCTCCCCACCGTGCGGCATGGTGGGTGGAACGTCATCCTGCAGAGGGAAAGGTCGCAGGTGCCATCCCAGGTCAGGGCACATGTAAGAGGCTTCCTTTCCCCTCTTCTAAAATTAAGTAAAAACTTTTCTTTAAAAAGCCTTTATTAAAAAAATAAAATAAAATAAATCAAACAGCTACGAGCTAATCAATTTCAAAACCGCAGGAACATGTGAGATTAGACCGGAAGCCACCCAGTCTGTTTGGGGCCCTGAGCTCCCTGGGTCCTCGAGACAAAGGGCCACACACTCACAGCAGTAACGGGTCCTCTCCAGTCGGGGGCCAGAAGCCCCAACCACGGTGTCCGCCGGGCTGCGCCCCTCCGCGGGCTCTGGGGGCAGGTCCTTCCTGCCTCACCCCCCTCCCTCTACCATCAGCCCCGCTCCCCTGTGCCCCCCCCATTAGGAGGCTGTGGGCCTGTGTGTGAGGGGCCGCCCTGCTCCGGTATGACCTCACCTCAACATCCAAATAAGGCCCCATTCTGAGGTTCCGGGTGAACATAAGTTTGAGGGGACCCTGCTCGCCCCCGGACAGGAGCCCCACTCCCTGACTATGCCTTCGGAACCGAGGAGCGGCACCCTGTTATGACCACAAGAAGCCTTCCCTGAGCAGGAACACCCTAACTCTGGGTGCAGGGGTCAGGGCTGTGGGCTTGCCCCCAGTGGGGTCACTGGCTGAGGGGGCCAGGCAGGGACAGGGAATGAGGGTGTCCCTCCTTCCTCTGGGCTCCCAGCATCCCTGGCTGGCCAGGCAGTATGGTGACAATGGCCCAGAAGCCAGCCTCACTTGGACAGAGGGCCTGGAGTGCCCCCCACAATGGACACACCAGCCCCGGGTGGGAGTCACCCAGCCCTGCAGCTGACCGATTCCCAGCCAGGGCCACTCCCCTGCCACACCACGGCCTCAGCTGACTGCTGGGCGCGCACGACCCCCAGCTGCCGGGCTGGGCTGACTGGCAGGCCCGCTTGACGCTGGAGGGGGACTCGGAAGCACCAGTAGCCAGAGTCGATGACGATGGCCCCTTTGTCATTGCTGCCTGCAGGTGAGTGGGGCAGCGTCCCTGCGCCCGCCCCAGCACCCCGTGACCATGGACGGCGAGCAGATTCTGCCTGGGGCGGCAGCCCTGCAAGTAAGGATGCCTGCCCCGTGGGGGCCCGGCTGGTACAAGGTTCCCGTTACCTGGGAGGTTTTCCTGCCCCCCTTGAGGGGAGCTGGCCCTGGGCCCCGAAGAAAGACCCTGCCCCAGCTCCCCGCACAGCCCCCACCGTTCAGCCCCATCACCCACCTCCCTCCCTCCGGCCCCACCCACACCTGCCCCCGGGGCCCCTCTTCCTCCTGTTCTTCACGCCTGGACGGCTCCTGCCTGGTCCCACCCGTGGGGTCTCGGCAGAATTGCCAGCACCTCAGAGCATCTAGACCCCGGACAGGCCCCTGCCAACACCTCTCCCACTGCCCTGTGCATCTTGCCTGACCCATGAGGTCGGGAGCTGGCCCGGTCAGTCTCCTGGCCAGCCCTTGTCACCGAGCATGTGGCCAGTGCTGAGTGACGGCTGCAGGTGGGTGGGGGCAGTGCAGAGGACAGGGGCAGGGGTTCTGTGGCTCCCGCCTGCACCTGGGCTGCTTCGCCTCCAGGGCTGCTGGCTCTCGGGAGCGCTCCCACACCCCAGGCTCTGCTCTCAGCACCCCGTGCTCCCCGCTAAACACATGAGGCCCTAGGAGGCCGGCATCTCAGTGCGGGACTGGAGGCACCGCGCCCGGGGCTCTGTCGCCGCCGCCTCACGCTGACGCGAAGCGGTCACGTGCTGCCTTCGAACGCAGGCTGCACAGGTGGTTTCTGACCAGGCTCTGGAGGGGCAAGGCTGCCCACGCTGCCCACGCTCCCCTTCTCCACCTCCACGGTCAACTCTCACCAAGCTTGGTTCTCCCGAGCTAGCACACAGTAGGCTCTCTGCAGGTGAGGACAGGAAAGAACAGTCGTCCCCAAAGGACACAGGGACAGCCTGTGGGGTGGCCACCGAGGCTCTGGGGTGGGCTGGGCAGTGGTCCCTGTGGGACGGCGGGGTCAGCCCCCAGGTGGGGGGACCTCAGGGGGGCCTTGGGGCACGAGCCTGGGTGGTCATCCTCGGGGTCTGGCAGAAACCAGGAATATGCCTGGGATCTTGCCCGGTGCAGTTCATTTCTCTGTGTCCATAAAGTCACTTAAACACCAACTGGCCTTGAAATTGATCCCTGATTGGAGTCAGGTTGGAAGCCATGTTGAATTAATGATGCAGCCGCGCACCTCTGCTCCCCAAACTGTTTTATTAGCAGAGGTGTGCTGGGGGCGGGGGGAGGGGGTTGGGGGGAGGGGGCGGAAGGGGACAACTTCAAATAAAAGAGGTTTTGGTTCACGTTATGTTTTGCTAATATTTGAATTTTACCTAAGATTACTTTTTCTCCCCTATTTAATATATTGTTTTAAATAAAAATTCCTAATAAATCTTGAGAGAAATATGTCATAGCAGAGTTAAAAACCGTAGTGCAATATATCACAGTTCATAAAATGTTCTGTCCAAACAGCCAAAATCGTAGGGCGTTTGGACCAGAAGTAGTTAACTCCGGGAACGGCATTTTATTAGCTACTAAAATTAAGAAAGGGCAGCGCTGTTTCACAGCCAGATAATTAAGTACCGTTTTCTCTTTTTTAATTCTATAAAATTAAACTTCCTGTTTTAAAGGTCTGGAGAGGCCCTGGGCACGGGGTCCGCGGATGAGCCCTGAGGGCAGAGCCAGGGAACAACAAAGGCCTTATGTGCCCAGGACGTTAAAACGCAGGCCGTGGAAAAAAAACATGCCGCAGTCAGCAAAAAATTGCAGGTCATAAATCAGAGACCCATTTTTTCACATCGTGTTAACTAATCCATTGAATCGCGGTGCCCAGGGCTCCATCAGAAACAGAAGCTGCGGCTGGCCGGCCGCCCCTCCGCCTCCCGGCGCGGTTCAGACCTGGGAGCCGTGACCCAAGTCGACTCCAGCCGTTCCCCCTCCTCGCCCACGGCAGCTCTGGGGGTGCGGGCGAAGACACCCCCAGCAGCTGCCGCTCCTAATATCACTTGCTTTTACCCCCAAGGGGGAGGGAGCCCGTGGGGACATCTTCCTCGTGGTTCGGAGGAGGGATGGTCTGAGGTCACACCTCCAGGGCCTGTGAGAAACGGGGCGCCCTCCTCGGCAGGTGGGCCAGGGGCTTGCGGGCGGTGGCGGGCTCAGCCGGGGTCCCGCTGGCAGCACAGAACAAAGACTTAGTTTGGGACACGGCGTGTCAGCCCCCGCCCTGCCCTGCTGTGGGACCAGCCACGCAGACCAGTGGGGCTGTTTGTCCTCTGCTCGTGGTTTTCTCGTTTAACTTTATGTCATCCTCTGGGTGTTCGGGCCCTTTCTGCTGCTGTGTGTAGATGGGTTGTTCATGGATTCGGTTTTTTAAAAATGTCTGACGTGGCCAAGTGGGCTGCTCCGTGGTCACGGACGAAGCGGCGGGGCGGGGGGGAGAAAAGTCTCTGGGAGAGGGGACCCTGCCCACCGCCCGCAGCCCCCCAGCGAGAGGGCCGCCCCCAAGGCCACAGCGGGCTCTCTCCACCAAGCACCGGTGACTCTCTGCTTGTCCCTGAGCCCTCTGTCTGCACTGGCCCTGCGGAGTCGCCGCCACTGAGACCATGCGGGTGACGCATCTGGGGTGACACGCAGCCTCCCCAAGGGCCGGGTACCGGCCACGCCTTGACCAGGGCTAGGCCTCTCGGGCCCGAGGGTCCGGAAGTTAGAAGGAACGCTGAATGGCCCCGCCCAGGGGGGCTGGTGGGGGGCCCTCGGGACCAGGCCTGGGGCCAAAGGCACTGAGGCGGAGGAGCCCCTGCCGGCGGCTGCGAGGGGGGAATGAAGTCGCTCCAGCCAGCCCGGGGATGCGCTGCTCGGCCGGGCGGGCCGCCTGCGCTTCGGAGCCCAGTCACCTGTCTGAGATGGACGGGCGGTTTGTGGGGAGCCTGGTGCCCTGCCGCACCTGACACCAGTCAGCACAGGGACGGGGCCGAGCCCTCCGGGAGCCCCACGACCTGTCAGCCCCAGCCCAGACCTTCCTGTGTGTTCATGGAGACGCACGAGCCATCCCTGCGGAGAGGGAGGGGCAGGGCAAAGCCAAGCACACCCTGCACGCTGACACACACGTTCACCAGAGCCCACACGTCAGTACATGCAGACACATGCACACAACACATGCAGACACACGAACGAGGACTTCCGTGCACAAAGCTGACACACACTGGCGCACTTTCACCCACCCGCACACTCACACATACCAACAAACACACTTATACACTCACGCACACAGGCACACTCACACACACTGGCACACCCATGCACACCGGCACACACCCTCGTGTGTAAAGAAAACTTTTTACGCTGGTGGAGCTGCCCCCGGCTCGGAGCCCCATCTGTGAAAGCCCCCGAGCCCCTGACCAGCTTGCCTGAGGCAGCTGGTCCCCGGAGCTGCCGTCCAGTCTGGGAGGGGCCTGGTGGGGAGACAGGAGGATCTGCCCAGCAGCGGGGTCTGCTCTACTCCAGGGGGTGATGGAGGACGGGTCACCCAGAGGGGCTTCTCCGAGGGACAAAGGCGGGGACTCCCTTCTCCCACTGTGAACGGACCTCCGTCAACACGGAGACACTAGTGACCGAGAAGAACCGAGACAAAGCTGAGCTCCTGTCCCGAGTCCCAGGGTGGTCCCAGCGCGGGGCCTGCAGCCGTGGGCCCCTGGAACAGAGAGACCCTCTCCTGGAGAAGGGCCTGGAGGCCAGTGTGAACAGCCTGGCAGGGCCACCGCCCGGCACGCCACCATCAATCGGCAGAGCAGGTCTGCTGACGGGCAGGTTCACTCACAAAAAGTCACACTCGGGTTTGACTCACAAGCGTCTGTTTCCATGGGTCACTGTTATCTTCCAAAGGGAGGGTGCGTGTTAGCCAGCAGTGTGGGGAAGGCCTCAGCGAGGCTGTAGCGCTGGGCTTGGCCCAGCTCAGGACGACACAGTGTGGCGAGGGGCCGGAGGGTGTGCCGGCCGTCACCCCAACCCCCAGCCCGGCCGCGGCTGTGATTTTACCGCCGATGCGTGTGCTGCAGTGTAGACATTCTCTCTCGTCATTGGTTGCATTTTCTGTCCAGGGTTGCAGTCCCGGCACCAAACTGAAGTCGGCGGTGTCCACCCTCAGTGGCTCCCACCGTCGGTGTCCTAAGGGCCTGGGGACATGGGCACCAGGGGACACGGGGACATCAGAGGCTGTGCCCAAGCCAGCGAGCCCCCGTGGGGGTGGACATTGGCTGTGGACCCCTGGGGTCCTTCTAGGGACTGGGCCATTGCATCCCATGGTCCCTGGGGGTGAAGGGTCCCAGGGGCCTGGGAGCCCCGGCAAGACTGAACCCACGCTCGTGTCGGGCCCCGCCCCAAACCCCCGGAGGGAGGCGGGCCAGCCAGGAGGGCCGGTGCCCTCCCGCAGTTTAATTGGCAACAGCCAGCAGACGTGACCACATCTGCAGGCCGTTTCAAAGACAATAAATCAGGAGGAACTTTCCAGACTGGCGCCCTGCCAGGGCAGAGAGAGGGGCCGAGGGCAACAGGAGGTGTGCGGCCCCAGGTCCGCGAGGGCTTGGGGGCCGGTGGCCGTGGCACGGGGAGAAACAGGTTAGATTTGTCTCTGAAGAGAACAAGCGGCCGGCTGGGGCTGGGGGCCACAGCGAGGGGATGTGCCCTGGGGACAGGGATGTCCACGCTGAGGGACTGCTGGGTGTGTGTTTCCTCGGCTGTGGACGGGGCCTAACGGGTAGCTAATCCCGAGGGCAGAAATGAGAAGGCCCTCGGGGATCAGCAAGGGGAAAGCGAGGCCACAAGGAGGTGACTTGCCCCAGGGCACTGAGGCAGGACCAGGATCGGAACTCCACTCGACTCTGGCCGAGACCGGGGAACACCGGTTCCTACCCAGGAGTCTGGGCAGAGACACGCCCCGGGCAAGGCTGGGACTCACAAGGCCCCTCAGCGCCACAGCCAGGTCGCAGGCCACGAGTCCGAGGCACATCCTTGGGAATGGGAGCAGGGCTGGATGGCCACCTGGCGCCACGCGGCTCTGAGGTTGGCACACGGCAGTGACAGGCAGGGAACAGCACAGCCTGCCGGCCGCCCCAGAGCTCCCCGCCTGCGGGGTCTTCTTCAAACCAGGCACCTCTGCGGGGTCTGCGTTTGAAGACACACGTTTCAAATCACCGTCATCCCAGAGAGCTCTGTGGGACCCCGAGAACTCAGAGTGCGGGGGGGAGTCCAGTTGGAACATCAACCCAGGAGCCCAACTGCTGACCCTGAGGGAAAAGGACACCCGAGCGAGTACCAGGAACAAGGACTTACTGCACCAAGTCAGAGACGTTGAGTTATCACAACGCTGGGGAAAGAGACACACTTCAGAGCTCCCAGAGAGAGGAGGAAGGCACGGGGAGGGTCAGGAGGGAGACGGCCCAGACCTCAGAGCCCCTGGACGCTGGGGGACAACAGAGCGATGCTCTGAAGATTCTAGAAGGAAGTCCTCTCCAGCCCCGATGAGCTCACAGTCAAGAGTGTTGGTAGAATACAGGCGATTTCACAGATCAAAAGGGTTCAAATATTGACTTTCCATGAACCCTTTCTCAGAAAGCTACTTGAGCATTTGCTCCAGGAAATCAAGGGCATAAACCGAAAAAAGAAAGACAGAAGGAAAAAGAGACAGGATCAAGGAGAGAGGGAACCCGAAACCTGAGCAAAGAAGAGAAATTTCCAGAGTGCCGGTGACCACAAGTCCCAAGACAGCTGCTGCACTGGTGGCCCCGTGGGGCGAACTTTGGGCTGGGTCCCCAGACGGTCCTGATTCACACCCGTCTCCTGGCAGCGCTGTTACCAGCAGCCCTTTCCCTCCCAGGTGGGTCCTGAGTGAGAGGACAACTAACGAGCCACCAAAAAGAAGGGGGAGGAAGGAGCAAGGAGAGAAAAATAAGTAAATGAAACTAACAGAAAGCTGAGGCATTTGGTCCTTTTTCAGAGACATGTTAAGGATGAGTTGGCGACAGCCACACAGAAACGCATGCAAATGAAAATAGAAGGCAATTTTTACTGCAGGCCAATAAAAAAGTTGCTTAGGAAAGGAAATGAAACCACAGTCCTGTACGCGCGGCTTGGCCGGAACGTTCTCTACACATTCGTGAAAAAGTCACCAAAAGTCGTGACTTGACCGCTACATTGTTGCAGGGGGTGGGGCTTGAGGAGGGTTAAATCTCCAACCTCCTGCGGCACCAAGGCAACTGAGTATCAAAAACCAAAGCGCCGTGTGCATGATGGAAGGTCTAAACATTTCATTTTAAAATAGAAACGTAAGTACAGATAAAACTCGGGAAGGGCAGGGAGTAGCTGCTTCTGGGAGGCGACATCGGAGAGGTGGGGGCCGGGAGCTTTCCTCAGGAGCCTCGCACAGTGCACGCGTGTCCCCACGTGTACGAGCCATTCCAACCCCAAACACACACTCACCAGAGAAAGGATGGGTGTGGGTGCACTCTCCACTTCGGTGCTGACGGGAGGTCCCTCCAGTGTGGGGCGTCTGAGCATTTCCTTCCGTGTCACGGCCCCTGGTGTCCCCAGAGCTGTCCCCACACATCCTCAGAAACACAGACACCAGGAAACAAAATGACGCCCATCCACATCCCGGGGACCTGCCTGTGAAGCAGGTCAGCGGGAGGCGGAGGCAGCGGAACTAAACACCTGAATGGCCACTGACACCTGGCCTTCTGGGACTGGGGCCAAGGAACAAGGTGACGCAGCTGTCACCTCACTGAGAAGGGCAAGTCTCGGATGCCAGGTGTCGCTCCTGAACCTCCCCTCCACCACCCACCGGCCGTCGTGCCAGCCTGAGCAGACCCGAGCTCCCCCATCAACTCTGGGACACAGTGGACGGTGATGTCATCCTAGGACTCCAGTGGCCGTGCCGGCCAGCAGGCCCCGACCAGCCCTTCTTTCTGCCTGTTCCCGACAGCCCACCAGCCACAGGCAGCCGTCACCCAGCCGGGCGCGGGCACTGTGCTCTGTGGGAGCAAACGCAGGTCTCTGCCCCGGCTGCAGGCTCAGCCTGCAAAACTTTCTGCAACACGCTCTCCCTGCCACAGGCACCTTGGGGACAGGTGCCCCCTCTGTTCTGTGTGTGAGGGGCTGCACGGTCCCAGCCCACAGCAGGGCCCATGAAAAGTGGGTTTGAGACCACAGGGACAATGCCCCCACCACACGCCGAAGGATGCTGCAGAGGCACGTGGGCACCCCAGTCTCAGCTCGGAGTGGGCCCCATCCCTGCCCAACCTCAGGACAGTATGTGGGCCACAGTCTGGGGCCCACACAAGCCGTGGGCTCCTTGCCGCGGGAGGGGACGTAGGTCCTCACCGTGGTAGCCTGGTTCTGGACACTGGTGCCGCTAGGACCCTGGGAGGCCCCTGCTGTGGTCACACTCCCAGGCACCGCCCTGCAGCCCCACCCTGGGGGCTCCCTGCATCCCATCGTCCTCTGGGTCTGGGGTCCCCGAGACCCGCCCTCCCACTGGGCGGGTGAGCAGAGGCTTCTCAACCCCCTCAGTCCGGGGGTTCTCTCTGAGAGAGGCTGGGCCTCCTGCTGGGGGCAGTGCATGCACACGTGTGCGTGTATGTGTACACAAGCATGCCTCGTGCTTTGTGTGTGCATGTACGAGTGTGAGCTCAGCTACCCCAAGGGGCCGGCGGCAGAGGAGTCAGGAAACAGCAGAAGCACTGAAACGAGACACAGAGAAGCGACGTCACTTCTCACCTCCCAGAGGCACTGTCCACAGAGCCTTCTGTCGGTGAGGTCAGGGTCGAGCCAGGCTTCTGGTACCCACTCGGGGCCCGCACAGATGGGGCCTGCGCGCAGACCCCTCGTCTCCCGAGGCCCTGGCCCCCCGCCCTCCCCAGACAGGGCTTCAAGCAAGCCGGGCCCCTTCCTCTACCACTTCCCCCGACGGCGGGAATCCCAACCTTTCTACGCCAAACCTACAGAAACGGTCAAACCCGGGGCTGAGAGCGAAGCCCCAGAGATGCCCAACGCCCACCCTGTGGCCGCAGCGAGTCTGACCCCACGAGCAGGACAGTGAGGCCACTCACTGGGGACAGGCCCTCGGGGGCCTTCGCTCTGAGCCTGGGGACTGAGCACGCTCTCTCAGGCAAGGCCGCAGGGCAGGCAGAGCCAGCAGGGTCCCCGAGGCCTCTCCTCCCTGGTCCCACCTCGGCCTCCAGGGCCAGGCTGTCCCCGTGTGCTGGGCTTGGGGGGAGCAGAGCCGGGGTTCCTTCCTCGGACACTTCTGCCCCAGAAGCGCTCCTGGGCAGGCCCGCACCCCAGTGCGGCCGGCCTGCTGTTGAAAGACGGCCCAAAGGACGAATTAGATGAGAATAGAATGGCTGAGGGCCCCACTCACAACCTGGGGCCGAGGGGCACTGGCCCACGGATCTGCCAGGTGGGCACTGTGGCTCAAAAGGCCCAATTCAGACCGGGAGCTGCCCCGTGGACCTACCACCTGGGCCTCACCCCTGGGGTAGCGGACAAGGGCTGGCAACTCGGAGGACTCGCCTTTGGCCTGCTGTTCCCACCCTCCCCCCTTTCTTACCCAAAGATGAGGTGCTCAGTCACCCCAGCAGCCCCCCCTCACCTTCCCCCGCCCCCACATGCCCCAGTGTAAAGAATGGCTAATTGTAAAAACGTGTGATTCGGGCCGGCCCCTCCCGAGTGGCACGTTTCCTGGGTAATGAATTCAAGCCCCGGAGATGCCAGCGCGGAGCAGGGGCCGGAAAGGGGAGGGGGCCCCGGCCCCTCCCAAACACGCTCCCGGCCACTTAATCTTCCGCCGGGTTAATGCCTCGATTCACGGTGCGGCTCCGACGCAGCGGCCGCGGTTCCGCCCCCGCCCTGCCCCCCGTCAGCAATGCGTGGGGGTCTCCGGGTACACGCATCCGAGGCCCCAAAGCACCAGCGGGCAAAGCCGTAACCGGGCCTCCTGCAGCAACTTAATCTCCGTTTCATCTCCGCCAGTCCTGCAAGAATTCAGTCGTCGCAGGGTGAGAGCGATTCGGCGCAGGCCCTCTCCCTCCCACGCCCCAGGTGACATCTGGGGCCCAGGGTGGCACCTGTGGGTGTCTCGGTTCCCACAGATTCCTCAGCGTCGGAGTCCCCCTCCCGCCTGCAGCTGGCGTCCCCTGCTCACTTCGTGTGCCCAGAGCTGGGGGACAGCCCCCCGCACACCCAGCCTGTCCCTCTGTCCGCCTGTGCCGAGGTGGCGTGGGTGACCCCTGCAAGACCCAGGCCATCTGGACTGCGGGGTGTGGGACAGACAGACGGAGGTGGGCCTGGCTGCTTCCATGTCTGCCCCTGACTGGCTGGGCTCACCCCACCAGCATCTCCCTCCCAGGGACCCTCTCCCCCCGACAGCCGGGTTGGGGGGATGGGGGCTGCTGCGTGGGCTTGGCCACACAGCTCCCCAAATCTTCCTCCAACAGAAAGACCCGACATTTGCTACTCTGATTCTCCAGTGCCACCCTGATGTGCCACCACCTTGGCCGTGCGTTCATGCAGACACCCAGACGGGGAGGGACACGGGGTGGGGTATGGTTTGGGGCCCCACAGTTACCCTATTCAGGCGTTTGTGTCCATGGAGGTCTGGGGGTGACCCCATGGTGACCCATACAGGGGTGTGAGCCTGTAAGGTGGAGATCGGGGTGCTGGGAGGGTAATGGGGTAGCACCCTGCGTGAACGGGGGCCCCTCCATGTGGGCGGCTCACTCCGAGGGGTGAGTCAGGAAAGGCCAGCCAAGGGTCATGCACAAGATATGGAGGCCATGCCTGCACCCCTGGACTCTTCACCGTGGGGGTACCTGAAGGGGAGGGGCAGCTGGTAGTCCCTGGGCCTGGTTACGTGGGGGGTGGGGGGCGCAGCCCTGGAGGTGGGCCCATGGGAGCAGCTCAGAGTTACATGACTTCTGTTGGCCAAACCCAAGCCGAGGAAGAGTCAGGGCCCAGGCCTCCCCTACCTTCGCCCTCGGGCCCAGGGTCTGGAGCGGGTGGACACAGCAAGGCAGGCCTGGGGGGCCCAGATGCCCATCCGCCCGTCTTTTCAAAAACAAGCTCAGTCTACCCTGGCAGGCAGCTGAAAAGAGGAGCGTGTTCAGCCGCTGGCTGTGGCACTAGAGGGCACAGTTGGACCTCGGGGTCAGGACGCATGACCCTGCTGGAGTCGGTGCCCACTGGGCAACCAAGCCCGGGCATGAGTCACAATGCAAAGGCCCTGAGCAGAGGGTGTCACCCCAGGCTGGGACTCCCAGTGCCCCGATGGGGCAACCCCCCAACACAGGGCCCAGAACTCGAGCCGAACGTCCGCTGGGAGGTGGACCTCTCAGACCTTGACCCGCTGTTCCCAAGAGCAGTGGCGGCTGCCAACGCTGATGGGCTACAGCTGGCACTGAGGCCCCAGCCACTCTGTGCACACATGTCCAGGGCGGCCAGCACACAGCCCACGGCCAGGGCTTGGACAGCGGGGTCTTCGCTTCCAGGTCTGGAGCCGCACTTGGAGGTCCAGGGCTGCAGGGCTGGTCCTTCGGAGGCCAGGAGGGCGGCCCCACCCCTGGCCGCCCGCAGCTCCTGGTGGCTGCTGGCCTCCTGGGGTCCCCTGGCCTGTAGACCCCTCAGCCCCCCTCTGCTTCGTTCTCATGCGGCATTCTCCCTGTGTGTGCGTGTCTGCGTCCCGATGTCCCCTCTTACAAGGACCTAGTCGTGTGGGCTCAGGGACCAGCTCATCTGCATACCCCTATTTCCAAATGAGGTCACGTTCTGAGGTCCTGGGGGTGAGGACTTCAAGGTAAGAATTTGAGGAAACTCAATTCAGTTTATACCAGACGCCAAAGGAGGCCCCTGGCTCACCGAGGGCCCTGCCTGCCTCGGAGGGCACCCACTTCAGGAGGCCGGCCACTCAGGAAGCAACAGATGCAGATGAGATGCCAGGCCATGCTCCCCTTCGAAAGGTCCTAGTGACAAAGCTGGGCCACCCAGGAAGTCCCCAGGCTTTTGCAAAGCTGCAGTGAAGGAGCCCTGGTCCCGAGGACGCAGGTGGGCGCCAGCGACCCAGGGCCCCGCCGCCCGCCTGGAACAGCCCCCCACCCCTCCCTGCGGGCCAGCCTGGGATCAGCTGGTCGGAGGCGGCCCCGCCAAAGGCGTCTGGACTTTCAATTACCCCGACACCACGGAGAACACGCTGACGGGGCCGCATCGGGTTTCAGTCGCGGGTTCTGACTTCAAGAGCGGCCATAAAGCAGAGACCCTAAACATGGTTTTCGCTTTTTTCCCGACATTAGCAGCTCATCTGATACTTACTCTGAGGTTCCAGTTTCCTGAACGCCGATGACACATTAGAGCCCGCGGCCGGCGGGGCCGGGGTAACGCATGTGGGGGAGCGCGGCTCTGGGCCGAGGTCACAGGCACAGGTGCGGCCCCCGCCTGTCCCTTTTCTCCACCACCCGACGCACTGGGTTTATCTTTTTTTTCTACCTGGAAATCTTCTCACGTAAAAGATGGCGAGGCCTTGCCCCAGGGCTCGCCGAGCCTCAGCCTCACACCAGGAGACGGGATGCGGAGCAGAGCCGCTGCACGGGGTCCTGCCTGAGGACCAGGCCCCCTCAGTGCCTGGACGGAGGACACTGGGACCTCAAGGTCCTTGCTTCCCCAGCTCAGCTCCCGTACCTCGGCCACCCAAGGGCGCCAGAGGAAACCAGGGGACCAGAGCCCAGAGGGCCGGGCTCCCATTCGGGTCCGATGACTTGTGGTCCCTCACGTGGAATTCCTGGGAACTGGAGAGGTGGGGGCGGGGGCGGGGGTGGCAGGAGGAGGACTGACCTTAACCAACACCCGCCGCGTTCCAGACCCCTGCGGGCCTCACCTCTCCGTTTTGTCCTCATGGCCCTGTGAACGAGTCCCCGAGTCTCAGGGAAGGAGAGGGACTTTCAAGGGTCTCCTGGCTGAGACACAGCAGGTCTGCCTGCGCCCCGAGTGCCCAGGAGCACGGCGGCCTTGGGAAGCCCGTGCATGGCAGGAGCAAGCCCCAGAGCGCCCTTCCAGGCCAGAGAGCCACCCTCTCCAGCCTGGGGGGCTCAGCCTGGTGCCAGGCACTGGCGGGAGGGGCAGGGGGTGACAAATGAGGGTGACTCAGAGTGGCACAGGGGTGGCTAGAGCTGTGTGACTGTTCCGCATGACCCCCAAACGGTGGATGTGTGACATCACACATTCCTCCAAACAGGATGGCCACCGGGGGCGACCCTCGAGTGGCTTCAGTGCAGAGATGTCTCCGTGTCGGCCCCACGGCCGTGACCAGCGAGGCAGGATGATGCTGACGTGGAGGACAGGACACCTGTGGGTGTTCTGCTCTCGGCTCCGCCTTCCGCGTGTCGGAAGCTGCTCTCAGAGACTCAGTGTTAAAGAGGCAGATGAAGCGGCCCCGACCCCCCTGCCCCCAGAGGCTGACCGTCAGCTGAGGGTCCCAAACAGGAGAGAGAGAAGCTGCCCCTGGGCGGGGCCCCACGCCGCAGCCTGGGGGTCTCCCCGGCACCCTGTCCCGAGCGGATCAACCAGGAAATACTGGGCTCTGCCTTCCAGTGACGTTCAGACCTGCCACTCCCACCGCTGCCTCCAGGAGCCCTGGCCACACAAGCCTCCCTTGGCCCCAGAGCCGTCCTGGGCCCCGCCACGGCCCTGCGGTGGCTGAGAGGCAGCTCCCAGGTCCCCGTGCCAGTCCCCTGGACCGGGGCAGCCCCGTGTGGCACCGCTGTCTCTGAGCAGGCCCTCGGTGCCCCTGCGCCCCCACCCCAGTCCTCGGCCTGGAACGTTCTCCCCCCAACCCAGGCAGGTGCCCCTCACCTGCCCAGGTCTCCCTCCCATGTCACAGTCCCCCCTTGCCACCCGACACCTGCTCTCAGTCACCCTGCACCCCCTTCCTGCTCCGATTTTCCCCTGCGCTCACGGCCGTGGAAGTGTGGTCACCATCTTTCTCTGCCCAGCCAGCTGTGCCCACAGGGCTGGCCCATGCTCACGCCATCACACACACGCTCACACACGCTGCCTGGCCTCCAGGGCTGCCCCTTCCACCTGCGCTGGGGGACGGAGGCAAGTCCAGACCCTGCCATCAGGACCAGGAGAGACCGGCCCGCCCCCCCTCCCCTCCCAGCCTCAGGGGCCCTTCCCCCTCCCAGCCCCCAGCTCCTCCCACCTGAGTGTCCCTGCCACACCCGCCCTCTGCCTGAGCAGTCTGCTGACCCTTCAGATGCCAGTCCTGGATCCTGTCTCTGCGAGGTCTCGCCTGGCCCCGAATCCCCATGGACCCCCTCCAGGCTGCTCTGCGCCCCCCACACCGGTCAGTGCGTTCCGGGGGACCAGGGCTGCGCAGGCTGCTCACCGCTGTGTCCACAGCCCCAGTCCTGCCACACTCGCAACATCCCCTGAGTGGCGACGGGAGCAAGCGTGGCTGCTGCAGCCCCTCCCACTGGCCTGGCTCTGCCGCTGGTGAGAGACCCCCTTGAGCTCCCCACCTGCACAAGAGCCAAAAGGACGGCCCCGCTACAAGCCACACAAAGGCTGGCTGGTCACAAGAGGTCCCCGCACGGGAGCCGCCTGGGAGTGACAGTGTCCACGGCACTCCTGCGCCGGGCTGCCGGGCACCCCAGGGCCCCTGCGCACAGCACGCAGCACCGCTCTGCAGCCAGCGCCCCCCGACCCCAGATGTTCTGCGGGAGGCACATCTGGGAGCCGCATGTGGACGGAGGATCCGCGGGACCAGGACCCAGGAGGGAAGAGCCCAGTAGCCGGGCAGTAAAGGCCTTCTCCCACCCGGACGCGCGCGCCGGAGAACCCTGATTGGGCATCATAAAAATATCATGCCTGCTCACCGGGGATTTATAACGCAATAAAATGTAAACAAACAGCTTTTTAGATCAAAGTAGCATAAATAACAGACGCGCTGGCTTCTGGAGCAGAGTTAATAAATCGGGGGTTTTTGGTTGGAAACAGTTCTGGCGTTGACACTTCCCAACCTCCTGGCTGGGGGCCGGGGGACACCATTGCAGCTGAGGGGCCAGCCCCGTGTCACATCCACACATGTGGCCGAAGGGCCCCCTCCGCAGACAGGCACGGAGCCTCGGGGCCCACGCTGCCCCGCCCCACCCCCGTCCTGGGGCGGTGGCGGGGGGGGGGGGCGGGCAGCCAGGGGGGGCCGTCCAGGCTGGGCCTGGCCGGCGCTCCGAGAGCAGCATCGGAGCCGAAGCCACACTGTAAACCCCTCCGGCTGCCGCCCTCTCGGCCCCTTCATCTCGCTGCCTTTTAAGTGGAGACCCAGGCGCCCTGTGCACTTCCTTGGCCGTAACCAGAGGCCGTGCGGGCCCACTTCCTGCACCAACCCTCCGAAACCCGACCTGCATGGCCTCATCTCCTTAGGGCCTCCTGGTAGCTCCTGGATGCCCAGCACAAGCCCACGTGTGTGTGTGTGTGTGTGTGTGTGTGTGTGTGCGCGCGCACGTGTGTCAAGAGTAGACCGGCAGACTCACCAACACCTTTCCTTTGCCGACTACAGCTGCCCCAGGACAAAGATGTCCACCCACCAAGAAAGGCCCCTGCTGGCCTCGTCCATCCAGGGCTCTGCAGGTCCCGGCCCGCAGTCCCTGGGGCTCAGTCTGTCCCAGCGGGGCCATTGCTGGGAGTGAGGGTGGGGCCCGGGCTCTGCAGGCTGGGTGGCAGATTCCTCAAAGAAAACACAGGGTACGTAGTTGCGTTAGAGTTGAGACAGGCCAGGAGTGACCCTTTAGGCTACGTGCATCTAAAATATTGCCCAAGAATCCTGGTAGCAGTTGAGTTGTGACCCCTGAGAACACGGGGGAGTGCCCATGCTCAGGCCCTCCGAACGTCACCGTGCTAGGAGAGGGGTCCTCACAGAAGCGACCCAGCTGAAGTGAGGCTGCCAGGGCGGCCCTGATCCAGATCAGCCAGTGGGCATCCTTGTAAGAGGAGGTCACAGCACAGACGCACACGGGGACGGGGACAGGGGTGACCTGGTGAGGACAGAGAAGGGAGGTGGTGTCCCCACACCCAGCAGAAAGGCCTCGGGGGCACCGCCCGGTGACACCTGTGTCTCAGACTTTCTGCCTGAAGGATGGGACAGAATGAAGTCTGCTGTTTAAGCCGACCCCACCCCCGTGGTTGCTATGACAATTACACTAAAAGTTCCTGTGGTGTCTTTGAATGCAAGCGTAACTGGCAGTCCTTCTCTGGGTCACCTCCCAACCAGACACGCTTCCCCAGCGGCCAGCTAGAACCGTGGCCTCTGCCCCCGCCTCGCCTTGTGGCCGGCCACCGCTGAGGTTCAGGGTCAGAGGCTCCCATCTGGGCTACAGGCTGCAGCCTGCACTCAGGTAGCCAGTGGCCAGCTGCCTGAGGCGCAGACGGCCAATCACAGACACACGGTCTGCCCGCTGGCTGGCCAGGGAACGCCCCAAGCCGCCCCGGCGGGGTGCGAAGGCGGGATGGAAAGGCCGGCCGCACCCACCGTCAGACCGTCCAGACCTCTCCTGAGTCGGAGGCAGACTCTGGCTGCCGTGGGCTCAGAGCTGGAGGCGGGTGCCCACAGCCCAGGGCATGGAAGGTGGAGACCAGGCACCTGCTCCGTGCTGGCCGCCCGCACAGGCCTTGGCCGGGTTCTCCTGGCCTGATGTGGGGGGTGGGGTCGGAACTGCGCGGCCATCATTGCCCACATCCCCATGGACGCAGCCAGGCCCGCATGGATCCGAGCGAGAGGTGTGCTTCCCTCTCAGCCCCCGATGCCTGCCAGTTAATTACGGCAGTAATGGGCACCGCGGCACCTTGGCGATCACAGCTCGGGGCCCGCACCTCCCCTCTCCCAGTGACTGTTGTGTGGTGTTTGCTCCGACTATGAGCAAACACGGTCTGTCTGCCGCACGGCCCCGCAGAGCCCCACACTCGCAGAAGCACCCCGCTGGGGTACCTGTCACTTGACTCCAAGCTGGACAGCGAGCCCTACCCAAGGAGACCCCGCACACCACCCGCAGCACAGACTGGGCATGGGCATGCACGTACCTGCACGGGCCCAGGCACACGTGCGCACACGTGCCCAGGCTCCCCAGAGCCCCACGCTCCCACTGGGAAGCAGGTAGCCCGCGGCTCCACACAGGGGAGCCTGTCCCCCGGGCCCTAAAGCCGCTGGGCAGTGGACCAGGCGGGCCAGTTGGGCGCCAGCCCTTGGAGGACCCAAGGGAGATGCAGCCGCGCCCACTCCCCGGAGGCCCTCCATGCGCACCGCGGCGGGTGATTTTATTCCAAATGCGCTTGTCTAAAAATATCCTGTTTCTGTGTATTTTGACTCCACGCCCGAGAGCTCAAGCACGTTTCCGCGGGGAGGGGGGCGGGCGTGAAACCCGAAGCAGCTCTCTGCTCGGGCCGCTCTCTCCCGTTGGAACAGGACGGCTTTCTCCTGAATTCCAAACATCAATCTGGCCGGCCGAGCCGAGTGTTTGGTCTTCCAGCCCATAAAGATCTGAGACCATAAACTGCTCTTTCTTAAATGCTTCAAAGCATAACATTGACACCGAGTTTCACCGTAAAACAATCTGGGAAATGTAAGGGCCCGAGAGGGTTTACGCAGCGCAGCGAATCGCCTGACCCCAGGGGTGCGGGGGGCTTACAGCGCCATCCGGCCCCAGCCGCTCTCGGCTCTCAGCTCTCACCGCGGCGGGCGCCCTGAGGCCCCAGGACCATGGGCGGCATCCTCGTGGGTGGCGGTCACTGCTGTGGATTACGAAGCCGTGACCTTCCACCAAACAGAGTGAATCTCTCTAAAAGGGGCAGGAATGGGGGAGCCTGGGTCCCCCGTGCTCTGGGTCCTTTTTTCATACGGAAGGGACGAGACAGCTTGTGGTCCGCCGGGACCGTCAGGAACATTTGAGTGAGTTCTTGCTCCTTGGAAGAGAACCCCCGAGGCTGGGGTTGGCCTCCCCCCATCTCTGGAGCCGGGTCCGCCCTTCCAGGGTGTCTGGCTGCTCTGCCTTAGAGGCTGAAGTAACACAAGAGGGAAGCCTGCTTCTCCCCCAGGGTGGAGGCCAGGCTCCCACCGCACAGTGGCTCCCACCGGGTTGGGCAGGACTCAAGGCCCTGTGTCCCCGAGGGCCTGCCGTCACAGGCCACACCTGCTTGCCCCCAGGATGTCCCGCTGCCCCTGCAATGGAGGGCTGCTTGGAGGCCGCCTCGAGTCGAGGATCGGCCAGCCGAGTTTTCTGATCCTTCCCAGCAGAGGGAATGCCCAAGCCCGCCACCCACTCTCAGGCTTTGTGCCCAAACACGGACCACCTGGGAGGCTGCCTCACTGACACCAGGAGACCATGGTGACGTCCTCAGGGCAGGACCTCCCTTCTGAGGCCCCCAGGGGGGACCAGCTGCCCCAGATCTGTTTCCCGCACCCAAGGGAGTGGCGCCTGGGGGCCTCCAGCCCTCACGGTGGGAAGGGGTAGGAGCCACAGTTTGGCCTGGAAACCCAGCAACTGGAGAATTCCACCAAGTCCCTCAGCAGATGCCCTGGGACAGAGCTCCGTGCAGCCCGTCGTCCCCCGGGGGCAGGGGGGTTGGGGGCCAGGGGGCCCACAGGAAGAAAACGCAGCTCCTCACACCTCCCCAAATAACAGAAATAAAGACATGAGCGTGAGATCCAGTCCCACGAGCACTTAGAAGCTCTGGGTTTAATCCCGGCTCCATGTATAACCACACTCGGCCACTCACCTGTCCCAAGCGAAGGAGTGATTCAGCTAACTCCGTAAAGGACTAGTGTGGTGTCGGGCCTCACATAGCTTTTCCGGCCCTGGAAGTGCAGGCTCCTGGTTGGACGGAAGAATCTGGGGTCCACACAAAGTGCCCCCGAGGCATGAGGGGCTCCGCATGTCTTTTCTCCTCAAGGTTGTTGGGACAAGGGCCCAACAGATGAGCAAACGGAGGCCCAGAGCAGCAAATGGGCCCCTGGGGTCACCTCCTGCGAGACGATGGGCCGGCGCTCAGCCGAAGCCGCACATCCTGGGGTTGGGGGGAGGGGCGGCTGCGCCCGGACGCACGCGCCTCCCCCTACCCAGGGCCGAGGGGCACCTGCACTCCGTGACTGGTGGCCTCGTCCCTCTGACCTCTGAGTCGTCTCCTCTGACCCCACTTCTCTCTTAGAAGGACCACATAGATGACGCTGGACACCCTGGGACCCTCCCAGTCTCCAGACCAGTAACGTAATCCCATGGGCAAAGTTGGGAGTCCATGGGGTCCCAGGGAAGCACGGGACATCCCAGGGGCTCGCTGTCCCCTGCCTACTCTACTCTCAGCTCTGCTCTCAGCCACCTCCGTGGCTGTCAGGATATCAGGAGGGGAATGACAAGGGCTCTGAGACTTGGAGGGGACACGTGCCCCCCTCTGGCTGTGTGCGGGAGGGGCTCATTCGGGGACAGCTTCCTAGGAGTGGGGACATTGCAGCCAGGCCTTGGAAGCATCCATGGGGGGAGGGGGAGGAGCGGGGCAGCCCAGAGGGAGGGCAGCCCCGAGCCCCAAATGGGAGAGGACAGCTGGTCCCGGTCAGGGACACTGAGGACAGCTGGGACTGCCCGAATGTTCACGCCCCTCCTCCCCGGCCCCATGACAAGGCCCTCGGTCCCCCTCTCAGGCCCCAGGGCCTTCGCCCCCACACAGAGAAGGATCAGAGAAAGAGGGGCCCAGCCTCGAGGACAGCACTGACTTCAGGGACACCAAGCCCTGGGGCCCAGCCGCTGTCACAGGGACGGTCTGGTGGGGGAGGGGCCGCCAAGACCTGGAGCCCAGGCCACAGCAGCTGCAGAGGAAAGACCGCCTCGGTGACACCACGACCTGCTCGGTCCCCCTGGGCTACGGGGCCGTCGTCGTCACCCTGTGTGGAGGGGCCACACCACCTTGTTCAGGGGACCACGTCCAGTGCCCAGGTGTGACCTGGCCCCAGGTCCCCAGGCATCTTTCTTCCCTTCCTCCCACCGCATCCTCTGGCTCCGTTTCCAGACAAAGCCCAGGGTGCCCAGCACCCGAACCTCAGACCAACGATGAAAGACACACTTACGTTAAAACACAACTCGCTGTTGACCTGAATTCAAATTTACCTGGAGCCTCCTTGCTAGATCCGGCTGCCCTGCCTGGGTCCCTGCCTGCGCCCACTCTCAGGTCCCAAGACACCAGAGAAGGCAGGTCCCCTAGGGACCACATGGGGGTGGAACAGGCCCCTGCAGTGGCAGTCACTCACCACCAGGGGGCTCTAGGCGCTGAGATTTCCTGGGCACCTGGCTCGGCCCCCAGAGACCCGGGACCAAGGGACGGAGGAGGGGGAACTGGTGTGGGGAGGGGAGGCCCCTGGAGGCAGAGCTGGCTTCGCCCTGAATTTCCTCCTCAGCTCTTCGAGGCTACAACATCACCCCCGGACTGGGTGAGCATGGAGGCTTGAGTCAGAAGAGGGGCTCAGGAACGGTGGGGGTGGGGGCTCCAGTGCTGCCCGGCGCCGCCTGCCTCCAGCCCTATTTCTAAGTCGTTTGCAGTCTTCATGGCCACCCAGGAGCTGGTGAGCTCGGCACACCTGTGGGCGCCCCGCCCCTGCCTCGTGTCCGTCCACCCGCTCCCCGTGCTCCCGGGACTCAGAGCTGCATGCGACCCTCCCCACTCCCCGGTCTGCGCCAGGCTGCCCTGGTCCTGCCTTGGGCCCCAGCACAAAGACCCAGGGAGGGGGCTCATCTCTCCTCGCCCCAGTGGCCCCCCACTCCCAACAAGCATCTCTCCTGTGTCAGTGGCGAGGTTGCTGGGCAGGTGTGGCCTCTGGGCCCTCCAGGGAAGTGTCCTGGAGCTGAGGACAGGAGCCACCAGCCATAGAGAGGAGGGGAGGGGCTGGGGGTCAAGGGAAGCTGCCCCTGCTAGTGAGGGCCTCGCCCTGGCTGGGGAGGCGGGGGATCAGGGGAGGTTGCCATCGGAGGCTGCGCAGGGCCCCGTCCCAGGACTGAGGCTGGGCAGCAAGACCAGGGTGCTGTGTGGGTGGTTCCCTCATCCAAGTCACCAGAACGAGCGTATCCGAGGGGAGGCCCATGTCCCGGACAGTGGGGTGCCCTCGCAGCACCCAAGCCTACAGCAAGTCCCCTGAGCCAGCGAGAGACCTCTGGAGGCACAGCTGGGGTCCCCCCACCTGGAGGGGCAGCCATGACCAAGGGGGTGAGGCACCCCCAGACTGGAGGAGCCCCGAATTAGGGGTCATCAGAGAGAAGGGTCCCGGCTGAAAGCATCTCAGGGAGGCCAATGAAGGTGGGGGTTGGGCAGCTGGGCCTGATGTGGTAAGAGCTGGTTGGAGCTGGGCTGGGAGGGGCCACACCTCTGGCAATGTGGGCCCTCAAGAGCCTCAGGGGTCTGGAGCCAGGCAGCAGCGTTCAAATCCCAACTCCTCCCATTGCTGTGGTGTGACCTTGGGCAAGTTGCTACCCGTCTCTGGGCGACCTCCCCTGCAGGCAGCTGGGGAGTATAGATAAGTTCCTCGCTGTTTACAGCTGGTAGAGCAGAGCCTGGCGCAGACGTAGTGAGAGGGCACAGGGTGGGGGGACCCCAGCCCTGCCATGCGGGTCCTCCGTGGTGGTGGGCTTGGCCGGCACAGGCTGGACTGGGGGACGCATGGTCTCGGGGTGGAGCAGGCACAGCTGTGAGCAGAGGTCAACAGGCCTCCCCCAGGGTGTTAGCCCAGAGAGGGGGCCCTGTCCCCCAACATTGACCTTGAAGAGGGCCAGGGACGCAGCCCATCTCAGAGCCACGGTGGGGAGGGGGCAGGGAGGGGGTGCTGAGCCCCGAGGCTCCCCCGCCGTGGGGAGGCCCCTCCGCAGCTGCTCACGCCTGGCCGCCGGCACAGGGCTTTACTGTGGGTTTCTCCCCCCCGACTTTGGATATTTGGGGGCCCACGTTTATACTTTAATGCATGTTTTTATGGAAATATTTATGGCGCACATGTAGCGTGTAAAACACCATCGTAAAGTCACTTTGCCCCGACGCTGCTGAAGTGAATGATGTTGTTAGTGTTACAATTTCACCGAGTCTATCTGGCCGTAATGAGAACGGTCTGGGCCTGCTGCGGCCGCGTTCCCGAGCTTCCGCGGCTGCCGCACCAGGAACCACTTAGGACCCGGGCCTCCCTTCCCCGGGCGCGCAGCCCTGCGAGGGCACCCCCCTGGGCCCCAGGCGGCTTTCTGAAGGAAGCCCCGGAGGAGGACCCACCTCCGGCCAGACCCACCTCGGTTCTCCACTCGGACACCGGCTGCGTCCCCTCCTCGGCTGCCCCCCACCCCGACATCCTGGGGGAACAGGAGCAAATGCGATAATCCCGGACCGTGTCCAGGCCTGGGCTGCGGGCCCGGTGGGAACCCCCACTCTGGCCACCACGCTGCTTCCCGGCCTGGAAAGCGTTCCACCAGGAGCCTGGGACTGGCTGGGTCCAAGGAGGCCCCAGGCCGTCCTCGGTCACCAGACTGTCCTCGGTCACCAGACTGTCCTCGGTCACCAGGCCGCTGAACAAACAGTCCCCGCAGCCCAACCCACCTGAAAGGTGGTTAAACATTAATGCGCCAACCCGAGAATCCCTCCGCCAGACTCGGAGCCTCTCCGTCCTGGGAGGCCGTGAATAATTCAATGGTCCTTCGGGAGGCCTCTGAGCGGGAGCCAAAGAATTGTCACTAAGAGCCACGCCGGGTTTCCAGGACGTGGGGGGAATCGAGCGGACTTAAGCAAGGCACCAGGTACACAGGCTCAGGTGAACCGGACACCGACGCAGAGCGGAGTGAGGGCCTGCCTCTGCCGCTCAGCCCCTCGGCGTCTCAGCTTCCTCGACTGCGGGACAGGGACTGTGGGGACGGGCCCTTGAAGGCAGGATTTCACTCACATCGTCAGCATGGGGGGCAGCCCCTGGAAACTGGTGCCCTGGACACACGGTTCCTCCTGACCCTCCCTAAAAAAGCCCTACAAAGTGCCACCGGGAAGGGCCACACTAATTTCACAAAACAGGTCTGTGTGCAGGCTCCACTTCCGTCCGCCCGCGCCCTGCCCCGGCTCTGCCGGCCATTTCCAGGTGAGAAGCCGAGGGCCCGAACGCCTGCAAAGAGAGCTTCCGCTCAGCTCGCCACCACCTGCCCTGAGGTGCCCCGAGAACCAGGTGCTAAGAGGAACACTGATTCGTCGTTCTGTCCAAAACGTCCTCGAAAGTCTGGGGACAGGGGTCCCCGAGAGGGGGAACCACACCTCCAGGCCTCGTGGACACGACCAAGGCGCTAAAGGCAGAGCGAGCTTCAGAAAATCAAGTCCCCAGCTCACCTAAGACCTCGCAACTGCCCTCCCCCGCCCTGAGAAGCCGATGCCGGGGTCCAAGTGAGGACGCTGCAGCTGGTGTGAGGCAGGGAGGGGGGTCCCTCGCAGACCCTGCCGAGGCCTCCTCTGTCTGACCCCACAGGCCCCCACGGCCCCCCATGGCAGACGGACCTAGGCCTTGGGCCCTGCCCCGTGAGTCCTCAGGAGGGTTTGTGTCTGCTGTGGGTTGAACTGCTTCCCCCAAGAGAGACACGCCCAAGCCCTGGCGCCGTACCCATGAGCGCGGCCTGACGTGGAAACAGGGTGTTTGCAGGTGCGACAGCTTGAGACGCAGGCATGGGGGTGGGGCTCATCCGTAACAACCGGTGTCCTTATAACAGGGGACAGAGACCCAGGGAGGAGACGGCCGTGGGGCCCTGGAGGCGGAGACGGGGGGGCCCATGGCTACAGGCGCAGGGACACCTGGCGCCTCCAGAAGCTGGAAGGGGCGGGAAGAAGCTCCCTCTGGCACCTCCGGAGGGACCCCGGTCCTGCTCGCAGCCAGTCCTCGGACTTGCCGGCTCCATGGCTCAGAGGGGCTCCTGTCCCTTATTTCAAGCCCCAGCTGGGGGTCGTCGCCCCAGCAGCCCTGGGAAGCCCACACGGCCGGGCACTGAAGGGCCACAGAGACGCGAAATGAACAAGGGGTGTCTGGGTGTCTGGGAAACGACGGGGACAGCACAGAGGAAGGTGGGCAGGAGTGGGGGGCACTTCCAGCATCTGCAAACAGCCAGTCAGTAGACGGTGAGCACAGGAGAGCCCGGACTTGGGGACAGGGGCTGAGCCTTCTGCTGCTCGTGGCTGGACAGACCCCGCAGCCAGACAGACCCCTGGTCCGGGCGGACCCCACAGCTGGCCGGCGCACCAACACCCACCGCCCTGGCCCAGCCCCCGCCAGGCCTGCACCAGCCCTGTTTTCCCCATCTCCTGCCCACACCTTCTCTACTTGCTCATTTTGGGGTAAATAAGTGTTTTCTTTTGTTCCCAGCAAATGCGTCTTCCACATTTCTGCATGTTTTAAATATTCACGCACGTGAAAACTGAAACACACATAGTGTATTTATTATTTAGGGCGCTTTTTCCCTGATAAAACAGAAACCCCACATCCGAAGGGGAGCCTTACATTGTATTTCCATTAACGCCTCTCGTTAAAGTTTAAAGCTGCTTCGCCCGGGACCGAGGCTGGTATTTCCGTCTGTCAGGGAGCACGGCCATGCTTGTCAACACGACAGGGAGGAAAAAGAGCGGACAGGAAGGGAAATGCCAGGCTGTCAGCCGCGAGGCGCGGGCTGGCGGGCGGCCCTGCAGGTCAGGACCCACCCGGGGACAGGAGGCCTCAGACCCCGGCTCTGGTGCAGCCAGAGGAGCGCCCCGAGTCGGGGGACACGCCGTCTGGTCTGTGGCAACTCAGAACTGCGCGGCTGGGTGGACTGGGGCTGGAGCCCCTGGCCAGCTGCCCACCCACCCGCTCAGAGGGGTCCTGGCCTGGGTGCTGGGCTGGGGCATCTGAGCACAGGTGTGGATGAGGACATGTGACAGGTGCAACAGGCGACAGCCGTGTGCTCACCCCCCGGGAGTAGAGCTGTGGCATGAACGCACACCATGGGTTCTCCCCACAGGTCCACATTGACGTGCACAGGCTGTGGCCTGACACCCACAGGCACCCCGAGGCCAGCCCCCCAGGGGTACCCCCACCTGGGGGGCAGACGGCCCCCAGAAGCCCCGGTGCCGGGCTGTTGGGGGCAGGGGGCCGTGGTAAGCTACTCAAAAGCGCACAGGCAACTGTGTGTGCCTTCGCACTCAAGTCAGCGTGTCTGTGCATTGTTGCAGCTGTGTCGCACATATGTGTGGTGTGTGTGTGTGTGTGTGTGCATATGAACATGTCAAGCTGCGGCAGACAGGCCCCAGCCTCGGCAGGATTGTCCCTCAGGCTGCAGGCTGGCAGTGTGGTGAAGAGGTGGCCATCAGGAGTCACCCCCAGACTCGGAAAGTTTCTGGCAGCCGTGGCCAGGCTGGGCCTCCGGACCCCTCTCGGGCAACACCACGGACACAGGGTCTGAAGGCCACCTTCCGCCCCCAGACCGGACCTCGACTGGGCAAGCGCCTCCCCGAGGCCCCAGAGTAGACACACCGAGATGCCCAGGGAGGACCCGGGTTTGGACTCGCGTGTTGTGGGCGCAGCAGCAGGTCCTGTCCCTGCCGCCTCTCCCCAACCCATGGACCCAGGTCCTGCCCTGGAACCCCACCAACCCCCCAAGGGGTGGCTGCCCTGCCAGGGCCTGCCCCAGGGCCACATCTGGGGCCCCCAGCCCGACACCCCCACACCTGCCCGGAGGCTGCACCACACCGGGCCCTTCTCGGGGGCAGCAGGGACAAGAGGCTGGTCCTCGGAGGGCGGGGCAAGTGGGCTGGGCGGGGCTGGGCCTCCCTAGGAATCAATCACTGCCCCGACCCAGGATAAAGGGGACAGCGGGACCCCCACTGCCCATGCTCCTTGGGCCAGGCCCACCTCTGGGGACAGGCCCAGCAGATGGTCTGGACCAGGAAATGGGCCCAGCGCTCCTGCAGAGACGGGGAGGCCCTCCCTGAAGGACGTTCCTTGAGGGGCACAAATGCTGGGTGGGGCCCGGCCGACCTTGGGACACCCTGCTGGGGACAGCTAGGGAGGCACCACCAGCCACGGGCAGGAGGGGGCCGAGATCACACTGGATGCCCGCCAGCTGTCTACGGAAGCCGGGGGAACGGGCTCCAGCCAGCTGCCAGCTGCATCACCCTGCCCCTCGGACCTGAGCCCCACCTTTTCCTGCCCTGCCCCCGTGACCACAGCTGCAGTGGAAACTGTGTCCTCTCACTTCCAGAAGGTTCCATCCAGTGGCAACCCATGCAGGGAGCAGTCAGGAGAGGTGCACAGGTCCAGAGACCCAGCTCCTGTGACAGCTGCCCGGTGCCCCTCCGCCTTGTCCCCCCTCTCACCCTCGGGCCGGGAGCCACAAAGTGCTCCGCACCCCGGGTTCCATCCTGCAGGGTCTGGTCAGGGTCGGCGCCCCTGGGTGGTCCTGCCAAGTGCCTTTCTGAGGAGGGTGGGGTCCCCGGCAGCTGGTTTCATGGGGCGGGGGCAGGTCATGCCTGGAGATGCCCCCAGAAGCTGGCTCTGGAGTCCGAGTGTCCCCCCCACTGGGCTGTGAACGCATCTGGGATGGTGGCCGGTCAGAGGCAGCAGCCTGGGGACTGCCTGCCCGGGGATGACTGAGGTGGCCCAGCAACAGCTGAGCCCCCGCAGCCCCTCCCCCTTCGGCTCAGCCAGTGGGGGTGCAGGGAGGATGGGCAGGGGCAGAGTGAGCCGGGAGGCAAGGTCCCCAGCCCGCAAGGGAACAGGCAAAGCTGGCCCAGGTGAGCGGTCCCCGGTGTGGGAAAGGCACCCGTGGTTCCTTTCTTGGAACTGTCCCTGGTCTGAGGTGAAGCCGGACAGGGTCCAGCTTCTGGGGTTGGGGCTTCCAGGAGGGGCTTCCAGCAGGCTGGGTGCACCCAGACACCTGCAGGCAGAGACCAGCGGGCGAGGGGCCGTGCCAGCCGCACAACCAGCTACAAAAGAGCTGCCGGCAGCACCCAGAGCCCCCAAAAGGGCCCCTCACTGGGGCCAGCCGTCCACTCCGGGGGCAGCCGGCCTCGCCCACGGGGTCGCATGGCCAGCGCCAGCTGCCCCTCACTGGACGCTTGTCTTGGAACCGCTGTGACACGGTCGCCGTCCGCCCCCCACAGAGAAAACTGGAGAGGAAAGGGGTTTCCCGGAGAGGCGGCCAGGGTCCCACAAAGCTCACACACAAGCACACACACATGCACATCCCACACCCTCACACACCCACATGCACGCACAGACACTGCGCACCCCAACCCCTCCCGTCCCCAAGGCCTGGGAGATGCCGGGCCCCACTCCCAGGAAAGGCGCGTCCGGGCCCGGGGTTGGCTGCGGAGCTGCGTGCCCCCCGGCTCTGTGATGGCCCCTAAATGCCATCAGCCTGCAGAGGCTCATTCCCTCTCCAGCAGCCACTGACAGGTGCCTAAGAAACGCCTTGGCGGCGAGATTTATTGAGCGGAGAGGCGGCGGCCGGGCCGCCGGTGGCTGGTCCTCCCACGCTGAATTATCTCCGGCAGAAATAAAAATCAGCTGAGCGCGGGGTCTGGATGGGCCACAATCTGTCAGCAGAAAATTGGACTGTCACCGGCGTGCCATGTTCATTTTGGCTGATTAAAGAGATATTAATCTACTGTCACAGCGCAGCCCCTGTCAGCAGAGCTAACAGGCCGCAGAGGCTGGGCTGCCGGGGACACGCACTCGAGGCTTTCGGTGCCGGGAAGGGGCCGCCCTCTGCTCTGGGGACACGGCAGTTCCCCGTGCGGCTGTCTTTCTCGGCCTTGAGGGACCCCGGAGCCTCTGGCCACTCGGTCCTGGGCCCCCACTGTGGGTCTCTGGGAGTGAGGCCTGTGCCCCTCAGCTGGAAGCCTCCCCGGGGTGCCTGCCTCCCTTCCCCACGGAGGGAGGTTGGGGACCTCCTGCACAGCCGTCCCCTCTCCCACTGACTCAGGTCCACACTGGCCACAGGGACAAGGGGCAGAGCCAACCTCCGGAGAGACAGTAGGTGTGGCCTAATGGGCTCCTCTGGGCACACACCCACGCAGAGGTCCCCTGGGGTCCCCCCCCCACAGCCCCCAGGTCTCCAGACACTCAGAGACCCGAGTCAAAGGCCCGGTGGAGCCCTGGGCGCTGGAGTCACCCTGGGTGTGCAGTGCCCAGGAGGAGCCACACGGGGCAGCACCTACTGCATACGGCACCAACCCAGCTCCCCCAGAGTGCCTCCCCAGGTCAGGCGTCCTGGGGCCCCGGGGAGATGCCCCTGGGGAGCGGTTTTGTGGGGTGCGGGGCAGGGCAGGGGGTCCAGCAGTGAAGCGGTGCGAAGGGTCAGCTGTCCCTCCCTGACCTGGGCCGATGTTCTCACACCTCAGCGACTGAGCCACGACCCACCACGCCCATCTGGGCAGGTGCTGCTGTGGCCACTGTGGGCCAGCCTGCCGGGTGAGGCCACTCTGCTCACCAGAAGCCCCCGAGAGTCTCCACCCCCCAGCCCCGTCTCAAGCAGCCAGTGCCAGCTCATCGCAGGCGCCCGCTGCACGTCCACCACCCAGAGCCATGCAGCCCAGAGGGCTCGGTGGGTGCCGTTAGGAGAGACCAGCTTCTCCAGCCTTCTAGAAAATCACCAAGTTCACCCAAACTTCACCCAGGGACCCTCTGCAGGGCCAGGTGGGCACCAGGACTCCCAAAGGGGCATTGTGAGTCCAAGTTCACCAGGACTCACCCCAGGCTGGGGCTGCAGCCAGTCCAGGCTCCAAGACCACGGCCGGGCAGCAGACCCCAGGGCAACTGTGGCCTCCGGCACAGCCTCAACCACGGTGGACACGAGACTGATGCTCGCTGCTCCAAGGACAAAGCCGCATGGGGCCTGAGATATGGACCGGCGAGGAGCCTGAGGGCAGGAGGTGAGCCCCAGCCACGTGGCCCGTGGGGCCGGGGCGCGGGGGCTGGGGACAGCCGGGCCAACACCAGTTCCTGAACCCAGGGCTGTTCTTATCCTTGGGGCCACACGCGGCCCTCGCCCGGCCCCCGCAGGTCAGACAGCCCAGGATGTCTCTCGTCTGAAGGCAAGGGTTGATGGCAGACGAGGCACCCGCTCCCAGGGTTACCTTGCAGGCATCACGGTGGTGCCAACACGGCCCCAGGAGAGGGCAGGGGACACTCGCCCACCCCTTGCAAGCCCACACTCACGGGGGTTCGGGGGAGGCGGGCGTCGGCTCGTTGCGCCGCTCCATCGGCACGCAGGCCGAGGGCGTGGGGCACAGGCAGCATGAAATATTCAGGAGAGTTCTATTCTTGAATTAACTATGTATCGATTTATAATTTAAAAGGTGTGTGTCTGCCGCTAACAAAGATTCCACACTCGGTTCTGAGAGCTGCCAGGTGCCCAGGCCCCTGGGGGGTCCCTGTGGCAGACTGTTCCGCAGCGGAGTGCGGGCACCTCCGGGTCAGGGCGGGGGCCTCTCCTGCTCTCGCCCTCCTGCCCGCCATGACCCGCCTTTGGGTCTGAGCATCGCCCCGGCCCTGTCCCATTGGCTGCCCGACGGACAAGGGGGGCCACATCCCGGTCCTGCCTGCCTCCAGGCTGCCTCCTGCTGGCCACAGCGGCTCACCTACCGTACACCTGGGTCCTGGTGGCCGCGCCACGTGGCCCTCCCACCTGTGGGACTGTGCCAGGTACGCAGTGTGCTCCCACTGAGTCCCTCAGGCCTCACCATCCCTGACGAAGGGCTTCTTCTTTTTAGCCTTTATTTTTCAGAGCCGTTTGGAGCTTGGAGCAAACTGCATACACCCACATGAACAGCCTCCCCACTGCCAACGTCCCCACAGAGGGCGTGGGTGACGCCACCAGTGACCCAAGCGGATGGGTCATCGCCACCCAGGGTCCCTGCTTTACGTTAGGGGATGCTCTTCGTCTGCCCATTCTGCGGGTTTGCACAAATGTAGAAAGACCTGTCCCCATCAAAGCTCTCCCCCACTCGCCCCTACCCCATGCCACCCGCAGCCCTGGCCTCTCACCGTCACCGCAGACTGGACCCTTCCAGAAGGTTGCAGTTGGAGCCGACGCTGCGGCGACATTCCCAGAGCAGCCCCTTCAACTCTAGGTGTGGCCTAACGTTGGGAAGGCTTCCTGATCAAACCCGCTGCACAGACTCGGACAGAAAAGGAGCCCAGCCACAGGGACACACGGGGCCTGCGCGGGGACAGGGTGGACACTCGGTCCGGCCTGGCTGCCGCCCCACGGCCTCTGGGTGACGCAGCACACGCAGGGCCTGGCCAGCCGCGGCTCTGTCCCAGGCAGCTCAGACATGGGTCTGCGTCCTGGGGGCGGCGGCCCACTCCCAGTCCTTCCAGGACACGCCTCCAGCCCCCAGCAAAGATTTGAAGATTCATAGCGGCCTCCGCGTGGTTGGGGGGCCGGCGAACTCCACAGGCCCCGCCATGGCTCCTCACCCAGCGAAGCCAAGGTCAAGGCCGCTCCAGAGTCCCCGTCTGAGACCCTCCCGTCTCACCCCTTAGGGCATCACGAGGTGAGGGATGACGCCTGGGAACACAATTGCCTGGATCTCGGACTCCAAACGGTGATGATATCCATGGGAACAACACCGGGCTAATCCCCGACGGCAGCAGGAGGGCTTCGCCCGGAGAGCCCCGCAGCAGGGAGAGACGCCCCGCAAACCTCGGCTTCCTCCCCACTGCGGGCAGGTGCGTGGCGGGGGTGTGGACTAAGGGGCCATGAGACTGTGCAGGCAGAGATGTTCTGGAGGATGGCGCCCAGCCCCCTCCCGTGCAGGGGTCCCCTTGGAGCACCTCAGGGCCACAGGGGCCCCTCAAGGCAGCCCCCACCAGGCCTGACCTGTGGGCTGTGACAGGAGGAAGGATGGGGCTCGTCCAGGCCTGGGGTCTGGCTCACCTGCACGCCCACCATGACCCTGAGAGTCTGGCCGGACAGAGACAGCCCGGCACGCAGGCACGGGCCAGAGGCCATGACCGGCCACTTACAGTGAGCAGCTGGGCTGAGCAGATGGGGGCACAGCCACGGGGGTGGCCTCCCCCAGCCTGACATGTCGAGGATGCGGCAGCCTCTCCTGCCCTCTGGCCTCCTTGGCTAAACCCCACGGGAGGCCCGAGGGCAGCACCACAGAGAGATGTCTCTGAGGGTCCGCCTCCTCGGGGACACAGGGCTGAGCGGTGAAGGAGAGAGGTGGCCTGCAGGGGTCATAGGCAATGTCCCACGCAGCTCTGCTGGCCCTACAGCCAGCCCACCACATTGCCGCCAGCCTCACGGNACCATGACCCTGAGAGTCTGGCCGGACAGAGACAGCCCGGCACGCAGGCACGGGCCGGAGGCCATGACCGGCCACTTACAGTGAGCAGCTGGGCTGAGCAGACGGGGGCGCAGCCACGGGGGTGGCCTCCCCCAGCCTGACATGTCGAGGATGCGGCAGCCTCTCCTGCCCTCTGGCCTCCTTGGCTAAACCCCACGGGAGGCCCGAGGGCAGCACCACAGAGAGATGTCTCTGAGGGTCTGCCTCCTCGGGGACACAGGGCTGAGCGGTGAAGGAGAGAGGTGGCCTGCAGGGGTCATAGGCAATGTCCCACGCAGCTCTGCTGGCCCTACGGCCAGCCCACCACACTGCCACCAGCCTCACGGTGCCCAGCCTAGTTTTATATCCCACCCCCAGCTCCTCACCCTCTCGGCAACCGCTGAGGCCCCCAAACCGACATGCTGAGGTCCCCCCCGCCCTAGGACCTCGGACGCGACTGCACTTGGAGACAGGGTCACAGCCAGTGTGATTGCTTAGGATGAGGTCACAGTGGAGTCTGAGGCTCTTGTCCGGTGGAACTGGCGACCTTGTGAAAGGACACACTCAGACAGATGTCCACTCAGGGAGACAAGGCAGAGGGCGGAAGCTGGGCCCACAGCCGGGGAAGGCCGAGCAGCCCGGTGCTGAGCTCGGCCCATCCACGCTGTTGGCATCTCCAGCCCCCCGAGGTTGCCGTGTGTCTGCAAGCTGCCAGGCGTGAGCTTCCCACCCCTGGGGGCCTCTGCCAGCAAGACCCCCACTGGGTGGACAGGGGCCCCAGTGAGGCAGCAGCCCCTGAGAACAGCCAGGGCTGCCCCCACAGAGGGTCAAGGCAGGTTGGCACCTCCTCGGCAGCCTCTGCGGGATACCGCCCGCCGTCCCCTGCGGTCACAGCGGTGGGGCCAGACCAGGCCCAGGCTGCAGGGACCCAGGACTCTGGCAACAGGAGGCCCCGTGGGGTTCTCAGGCCAAGGGTGGGAAACCCCAAGGCAGCCTGGCAGCAGCCGCCCACAGGGACCCCGGGGCGAGGAGGGACACTCAGCGGGTCTTCGGGGTAGTGAGGTCAGTCCCAGGTCGGCTGGGGCCCTTCTTAGGTGTTTGTGGGCAGGCAGGAGAGAGGCCAACGGGAGCGGCACCACCGCTGTGCCAGAACGTCCCGTGTGGCCGTGGGCCACAACAGGCTTCCGCTCCGCGCCTTGGTTTCTCTACCTCCTGTCTCCAGGGTGGGCTGGGTCATGCCCATCTATCTGTGTGTGTCCTGGTGGGTCAGACTCACCGGAGGCCACCGGGCCAAGAAGCAGGGCCCGTGCGATGGGACCCCAGCTGCGGACACAACCCCGCCTCCGGCCAAGCCCCCGACACCCCGAGCTCCAGTGTGTGGATGAGCCCGGGGTCCTGCCTGCCGCCCGCCGCGGGCCTCCCCGCCTGCCCGCCCCTCCGACTGCGGGGCCTTCCCTCCACGTTCTGGGGCGGCAGTCCTCCGCCTAATTATCTCTAACCTCCTGTGGGAAGGCCGTTGTCCTTGCCTGATAGAAACCAGTAACTTTGAAAGCAAACTGGGCCTTAATTTTCCTTGACAGGCCTGCTTGAAGCATGCGGGCCGAGCCGGGTTTAATTAAATGCACATTCGTATTCCAAACAAATTAAGTACAATTAAGGACCCTGAGTTATGGGTATCTATCACTCCGTGATGTTTTTGTAAAAATTGCCCCATCGAGATCAAAGCCGGAGGACCCTTGCCTTAATTGCTTCATTAGGGTGCGCGCACCGGGCTCAGAGCGGCCCGGCCTGGTGTCTCTTCGGGAATCGCTCAAACGACGGCTCTCACAGTAATTGCTTCCACATTTCCCTCCCAGAGACGTCCCGGCCTCCACGGATCAGCGGCGATGGCTCGAGGAACCCGCCCGGCTTGGTCCCGCGGCAGCGGCCGAGGCGTTTCCATGGCGCCTGCACAGGGGCCCCCAGAGGCCGGCCAGTGGGTGGGCTGCCCCTGCCTGCCCACACTGGCCCGCTCAGCGCGGGCAGCTGGTGACTCAGGGGGTGGGGGCCCAGGCCAGCCCACAGGTCCACCAGAAAATCGGGCACGTACCGCCCAGGCCTCGACAGGCTTGTTGTGCCCGGAGCCACCCACGGGGCCCTGCCCAGTCTGGCCCTGAACTGTGCAAGGTGAGGGGAGCCCCCACATGCCGTCCCAGGCCTGTGGGAGCCCAGCCCCTTACTTGCGGCTGGAGCAGTGGCCACCGAGAGGGGGCAGAAGCCGTTGCGGGCCCTCTGTGTAAGGTGCGGTCACCCAGCCCCCAGTCTGCCCGCCGCTCCAGGCAGCCCCACCACCCCACATCGCTGTCGCCCCACTGGGATCCACTGGGTAGGCGTCCCGACTGCCAGCCCCACAGCAGGGGGCACATGCAGGTCCCTTTGGGAGAAGGGAGCAGAGCCACCTCGGGGACCCTGGGCACACAGCCACTCAGGAGGGCCTCTCAACCCAGGCCCAGCCCCTCCCAGGGCCCTGAGTGGACGAGGGTAGCTGGACTGGAGTCACGGTGTCCCAAGGGTACCATCTGAATCCAGGCCCCGGCTAAAATACTGGACGGCAGCCCGTGTGGCTTCTAGACAAGCAGCAAGCTGTGTTCCTGGTGCGTGTGTGTCCCTCGATGCTGGGGACACCCTCACACCACCGTGTGGCTCGTGGTTCACCAGACATGCAAGCGTTCCTGGGCACCCTCCACCCCGTGTCGCTGGATCCGGGCCCCTGGGCCCCGAGACTGCCCATCGGGGAGGCCATTTCTCTCTGCTTTGCAGAGAATCTTGTACTGGGGCAGCCCTTCCCAAACAGTGTCCTGCGGAACACCCGGAATTCCGTGGGCAGTAGACGCAGCACCTCCCTCCAGCCTGCTGTGCTTTAGGGCTGGGCCCAGGCTGGACGCGGCCCCTCCCGTTCTAACCGCAGCGCTGCGGAAGGCCCTCAGAGAGGGCTCAGAGAGGCTGAGCCGCTGAGCCGCAGCCACACAGCCGGGGCCCAAATGGAGTTGGAGAGCACTGGCTTTGAGAGCCAGGCCCGTCTCGGCCGCCGCCCAGGTGGGGCGCGTCCCCCTACCTCTGGGACCAGGTGCGCCTCCAGGCTGCCTCCCAGAGCCCCAGCTGCAGTCCGGGGGCTGTGGTCCCCACGGTCCCCACCACCCTGGACAGTGACGGATCGTCGGACCACCCGGAGCCCCGCCAGGCTCATTACCCGAGGTCGAACGCTCTGCCAGACCCACGCTGACACGCTCATCGACTATGCATGACTCTATTAGCATAGCGGGGACGCCTGGGGCTCCCACCGCAGAGCTTTAAGCAGAAATCAAAACAGGGCTGAGGGGGCAGGTGGCTGGTGAAGGCTCAGTGACGAGCCGGAGTCCCTGCAGGGGACTCTCCAGGCTGGCTCTTCCCAGGGAGCTGTCCCCACTATGGCCGATGTCCCAGACAGAGCCTGGACATGCCGTTCCCTCCCTGCGCCGGGGACCTCATGGGCCTGGGAGCCCCCCCTGCCCCCGGGAGACACCACAGGTGCCATTAGTCCTACAGAGCCTCTGCCCTCTCTCCCTCGGGCACACCCGTCCTCCCGCTGTCCCCAGCCAAGGGCTGCTCCTCCTGCAAGGTCCGCCGGAACCTCACCTATCTCTGGGACCTCTCCCACCTGCCCCATGGGGGGGACCCCGCTCTGGCTGTGGGCCTCCTCCACACACTGTGCAGCCGTCAGCAGCAGGGCGTGCCCGGAACACAGGGCCACCTCGCCCCCGTCACACAGCCACACCTGTGCAGGGTGGTCCGCGTGCACTGAGTGACGATTGTGAGCCGAGCAGTCTGAGCGGCCAGCCCACTCTTGGGGGAGGTGGCCTCTCTTTGGACATGGGCAGTGAGCGGGCAGCTGGACAAGGGGGGCAGAGTGTGGGGGACACAGGGCAGAAAGCCATCCCCAGGCTGGGCCATCAGGCCAGGGGGACACAGTGGGAATGAGGCAGATAGGGGCTGGGGCCACCCCTAGCGACCCCATGGGTCCTGCCAGTTTCTGGGGAGAGCTGAGTGGTCTGGCTGGGGCTGGAGGAGGAAGGGAGGGTGACACCCGGCAGCCCTGACCAGAGGGTGGCAGTGTTCTGGGCAGGGGACCAGCTGGTCTGGACGTGATGGTTAAACAGAGGACAACAAGCAGCAGAAAAGACGGCAGGACTCAGAGAGAGGCCCAATTCAAGGGCCAAAGGGCTGGGGGACGAGGACACCCACACTGGGCTCCCACAGTGGGGAGGGCCACCAAGAGTTCCTTCCGGAAGTTCTGGGGAGTGCATTTGGGGCAGAAATGAGTTCAGCCTGGGACGTGGGGGACTTGGTGGGGGAGATAGGTCCAGGTCCTGGGGGCACCAAGGTCAGACTCAGAGTCTGCCCCCCAGGTCACTGGCAGGGGTCTTGACCTCTGGTGACAAAGGTTGGTGTGTCAGTCAAGGGTAAGGGACGTCAGAGGGGGGCAGAGTGGCCAGAGGAGGAGGGCTCCGGGCCTGGTCTCCCAGAGAGGCCCCTCCTCTCCCTCCACCGTCACCTGTGACCCGGGCCATGGCTGTGGGGGTCCCTTGTCCCTGGGGTCCCACAGGCCATATGGGTGGGGCATACGGTTAAGGAGCTTCTCACCCCAAGCCCCCAGCCTGGACGGGACAGTGAGCATTTTCCAGACTGGCCCACAAAGCGTCCACAGAGGCCAGGCCGGGGTGCCTCAGCCGCCCCATGCAGCATGGCTCAGACTTCCTCTCTCCCCGGCAGCCCGTCCTCCTCGAGGGCAGGACCCCAGGGAGGCCCCCTGGCCCCGCGCAGCTGGGCCAGTTCTGGGACGGGCAGCCCCGAGCACAGTGCCTGCTGTGGGGCAACAGGGACCGTAGGCCGTGTCCAAGTGGGCGGGTGGGCATGGACCTGGACACATGGGGGAGCAGGGTTGAGGGTGGCCAGGTGTGCTGGGGTGAGGGGTCTGAATGGGTTTTCGGGCGTGTCACTTAGGAAACAGCAAAGGGGGCGTTGAGAGAGAGTGGGGGGTCTGCCCCATCCCCCACCCTCCCCCTTCCCCATCTGGAGGTCAGAAGACCCCAGGCCTCACAACATCCAGCAGAAAGCCGCCCTGGCCTGGGCGGCAGAGGGCCTGCGTGGTGCAGGCTACGTGGCCAGCTGCTCGTTCGTCCCTGCCGTGGCTCACTGGAGCGGGGAGGGGTGGGGGGACACCAGCGCTTTAAAGGGTGGAAGTCTGGGGGATGCTGAGGTCAGTGGGCTATGGGAGGTGTGTCCTCCTCAGTGGGCAGGACAATGGGGACAGCACTGGGGACAGTGCAGGGCTGGCAGTGACGGCTGACACGGGTCTGGCTGGGTCAGCGGGCGGCCTCTCAGAAAATGAGTCCCCGGGGCGGCAATAATTGTAAGTGTCAGGGAGAAGTCAAGGTCTCACAGCTTGGCCTGTGACGGCTTCTGACCACAAACAAACACAGATGAAAACGATGGCCCCGGGCGCTAGCGCTGACTTGCGAGGAGCCTTAACCCCCGAGTGTCCGGGCGGCGGGCCCGGAGCACCAGCCCCAGTGGCTGCCGACCAGCCCTACACAGCTCAGACCAGAGCAGCCGCCCAGACAGGGACCCCTGCCCGGCCCAGGATGGCGACCACAGGCCCCCCCAGCCTCCACTCCTGGGAGAGGCCAGGTGGTGCGGGCAGCTGGGGCGTCGCTCTGGGAGCCAGAAATTCAAACACCCCACGGATGGGGGACAGGGTCAGACGAGCAGAAGGGCCGCCCACCTCGGCCTCCCTGGGAGGCCACAAGGCAGCAAGGAGAAGGAAGCTCCACCACGCATATCCCGAGGCCTCGGCTGCAGAGCTCACCTGGCCAGCACTGCAAGCAGCTTCCAGAATGATAAGATCAAGGCCACCCGCCAAGGGTGGGGAATGGCAGGTTGTTACCATGGTTACTCACCAGTCCACTCATTTACCCCCACACACTGAGTTCAACTGCGATTTTAAAAAGTGGTCACTATGACTTCCGGTCAAGATGGCGGCCCAGGTACACACAGCTCATCTCTTTGCACAACCTACATAGAAATTACAACTAAATTATAGAGTAACCACCACTCAGAACTGTCAGAAATCGAGTTGAATGAAAGGCTGACAACTATAAAATTAAAGAAATCACATCCATTGAGACTGGCAGGAGGGGCACAGACGCAGAAGGGGCTGGTCCCACACCCACGAGTGGTGGGTAAAAATTTGGGAGGGGTATCTCGGGAGCAAGGAGCCCCAGCCCCATACCAGGCCCCCCAGCCCAGGGTTCCAGTGCCAGGAAGATAAGTCCCCATAGTTTCTGGCTGCAAAACTCAGTGGAAGGAACAGCTGGGGCCCCAGGCAGCTCCCCTTAAAGGACCCACACACGGACGCACTCAGGCTCACTGCCCTGAGCGCCAGCACCGGGGTGGCAGCTTAAGGAGCACCAGTGACATATGGGAGAAGTTAGGGTATCTGATGCCAGGACAAGAGCTGGGGGACAGGTTCCTCCCAGACAAAAATGAGAGCCGAGGCCACCGTCCCCTTCCTGGGCCCTCCCCCCCCCCAGGGACCACAGAGCTGGCTGGCAGGTGCCCTATCTGAGTCTCTATCAGCCTGGCGGACACTCTTTGACCCACCTGGGGATCCCCCGAGACTCCATCCCACCCAAATTATGGCTCGCCCGAACTGTTAACGGTGAACTTTCCATATGAATTTTCCTGGTCTTGGCTCATGCTTCACAACATTCTACCTCCTCTCAAACACGCAACAGCGAGCCCCCAGGCCCCCTACCTCTTGCTAAGTGGCCCCAGGGCGGCACTAGCAGCAGCCAGCCTAGATTCCCAGCTTGGCTTCGCCTGGGAACCTCCGAGCCCAGCACAAGTAGCAGCCCTCTCAGACTGCTGGATAGCCCATGCAGTGTGGCCCCTGGCAGAACACGGAGGGCGCTGACCTTGGCCTGCACCATCTGGGAAACCCCAGGGCCTGCACACCCAGTGGAGGCTACAGACACGTCACGGTACCACCTGCCCCCGCACAGCTGACCCTCCACGGAGGGCGCACCTCGAGTGCCCAGCTTGGGTGATAGTGAGGCTGTGCCACTGGACCCTACAGGACACCTACTGCATTGGGCCACACGACCAAGACAGGGAGTCAGAGCAGCTCTACCCAACACACAGAAACAAACACAGGGAGGCTGCTGAAATACAGGGACAAAGAAACATGGCCCAAATGAAAGATCAACGCTCCAGGAAAAGAACTAAATGAAGTGGGGATAAGCAATCGATCAGATGCGGAGTCCCAAACACTGGCTGTGAGGATGCTCAAGGAACTCAGCGAGGACCCCGGCAGTGAGGAAAAGACCCAGAAACAAAGGACACACTGATTGAAACAAAGAACAATGTACAGGGAAACAGCAGGAGAGTGGACAAAGCTGAGAACCACGTCAGTGATTTGAAAGCTAAGGAAGCAAAAAACAACCAATCAGAACAACAAGAAGTCAAAAGAATCCAAAAAACGAGGATAATGTAAGCAGCTCCTGGGACAACCCGAGTGTTCCAACATTCGCATCATAGGGGAGCCAGGAGGAGAAGAGAAAGAGCAAGGAATTGGAAATCTATCTGAAAAAACAATGATTGAACACTAAACTCCCTAATTTGGTGAAGGAACTAGACATACAAGTCCAGGAAGCACAGAGAGTCCCAAACAAGATGGATGCAAAGAGGCCACTCAAAGACACCTCCCAATTAAAATGCCCAAAGGTTAAAGGTAAAGAGAGAATCTTAAAAGCAGCGAGAGGAAAGAAGTTAGTTACTGACAGGGGAGTTCCCGTCAGAATGTGAGCTGATTTCTCAAAAGAAACTTTGCAGGCAAGAAGGGGCTGGGAAGAAGTATTTGAATCCTGAAAGGCAAGGACCTACAGCCAAGATTGCTCTACCCAGCAAAGGTGTCATTTACAATGAACGGCAGATAAAGAGCTTCCCAGACAAGAAAAAGTAAAGGAGCTCATCATCACTAAACCATTACTATATGAAACGTTAAAGGGACTTATCTAAGGAAAAATGATCAAAACTATGAACAATAAAATGACAAAAACACAAATCTATCAACAAGTGAGTCTAAAAGACAAATCAAGCAAACAAGGACAGAGACAGAATCGTGGACGCGGACAGCGTATTGATGGTTACCAGATGGGAGGGGCTTGTGGGGGAGAAAGGGTGGGGGGTGAGGGATTGAGAAGCACAAACAGGGAGTCACAGAATAGCGTGGGGATGCACAGCGCACTCTGGGAAGGGGAGGAGCCAAGAACCTATACACATGTCCCATGGACCGGAACTAGGGAGAGGGGATGGCCTGAGGGCATGGGGGTGCTGGGCGGAGGGGAGAAAAGGAGGAAAATGGGACAACTGTAACAGCATCATCAATAACATATAATCTTAAAAAAGAAAAAAGGTGACCACCATGCACAGTAGGAACAATAGATACAGAACGCCCACCGTAGAGCCACACCCACCGTAGAGCCACGCCCACCGCAGAGCCACACCCACCGCAGAGCCACGCCCACCGCAGAGCCACGCCCACCGCAGAGCCACGCCCACCNGCAGATAAAGAGCTTCCCAGACAAGAAAAAGTAAAGGAGTTCATCATCACCAAACCATTACTATATGAAACGTTAAAGGGATTTATCTAAGGAAAAAATGATCAAAACTATGAACAATAAAGTGACAAAAACACAAATCAATCAACAAGTGAGTCTAAAAGATAAATCAAGCAAACAAGGACAGAGACAGAATCGTGGACTCGGACATCCTACTGATGGTTACCAGATGGGAGGGGCTTGTGGGGGAGAAAGGGTTGGGGGGTGAGGGATTGAGAAGCACAAACAGGGAGTCACAGAATAGCGTGGGGACGCACAGCGCACTCTGGGAAGGGGAGGAGCCAAGAACCTATACACATGTCCCATGGACCGGAACTAGGGAGAGGGGATGGCCTGAGGGCATGGGGGTGCTGGGCGGAGGGGAGAAAAGGGGGAAAATGGGACAACTATAACAGCATCATCAATAACATATAATCTTAAAAAAGAAAAAAGGTGATCACCATGCACAGTAGGAACAATAGATACAGATCGCCCACCGCAGAGCCACACCCACCGCAGAGCCACACCCACCGCAGAGCCACGCCCACCGCAGAGCCACGCCCACCGCAGAGCCACGCCCACCGCAGCACCACTGGGGTCTCCCTCCATCTGGGTCCCAGCCACCTGCCCCGGGGCTCCACACCAGCCAGCCCACTGACTGCCTTTCCCTGCCAGGCTCCTCCGTGCAAACAGGGAAACAGCGTCCCACTGTGTAGGTGTGGAGAGGGCCCTCCCTAATTCCTGTCCACCCTGAACCCCAGAATGCAAGCTTATTTAAGAACAGGGTCTTCCAGGTGGGCTTAAGTGAGAATTTCAGATGAGACCACCCTGGATTTAGGATGAGCCTCAGCCAGAGAAGACACAGAGAAGGGAAGCTGTGTGACACTTCCCAGGGGGAGGCGGCCACAAGCCCAGGGGCACCTAGAGGCCCCCGGGAGCTGGAAGGGGCCGGAAGGAGCCTCCCCGGAGCCCGGCCCACATCTGCATTTTTGACCTCGGACCTCTGACCTTGGGGAGAGTCCATCACTCTGACTTTAAGCCCTCAGTTTGTGGGACGTTTATTCGTCAGCCCAGGACAGTGGTCCCCATGGCTGAGAGGCCCCACGCCACCCTGAACACCCACACGGCCTTGTCCCTGCCCTATGAACCCCACCAGGATGAGGGTCCCCAATGCCCCTCCAATTGCTGGCCATACAGGACACACCCCTCCCCCATCACACAGAAATCAGCAAAGACTCATGGAATCATGTTAAGAATGGACAGAAGGTGGGATCTGGCTGGCCACTGTTCTGGAAGCCCAAGACCCCACTCCCCAGAACACGGGGCTCCCCCTTGCTAGACACCAGCTTGCTGCCACACCCCGGAGGGTCCCTCTGGGGAGGCAACAAGGGGGCGCCCATGGCCTTCGGCCTCACCCTGACGGGGGCGGTGTAGGCTACTCATGGCCACGCTGGAGGCAGGTGTGACGGTTACCACAGGAGGTGCAGGAAGTGGCAGGTGGCAGTGGGCACTGCCAGCGGGGGACAGGGGAGAAATAAAGCAGTGTCAGCCCCAACTTCCGACAGCAGAACATGGCATTGTCTCCCCCACGACACGTGTTCCATCGGCCAACTGAACACACGGCACAGGCCGGCGCAGAGACACGGAGGGTTTTAACCACCGGGGCCAGTGCCAGCGGCCATGACCATCCCCTCGTGCCGGGCGCCGGCCACAACGTCGCTTCCCTCTCCTGCAGACAGCCCCGAAGCCATCGGGGGCCACCTGCCAGAACGAGACCCCCTGCCCCCATGGCTCACTGGGGGACCCCACTGCGAGGGAAACCTCCAGTCTGAGCCTGACCGATGTTTGCTTCCCGTAATCGTACCTCCTCAACCTTGAAACTGCTTTCTGTTCGGAAAATTATCTGCCATCTGAAAATAAGCCGCACTCACCGGCCGGTGCTGGCCGGCACAGCCGCGGCTGAGGAGCCGGGAGCAAATAAATGACTTTGGGGTCTGCTGCCTGGGCTGCGGGGGAAGCCAGGCTCCCACCCCTCCTTCCATGGGTGCGCACCCGGCACCCAGCACCCAGGGCAGGGTCCTAGCTTGGCCACTTGGACCAGGACCAAACCCGGCAGCCGCTGACTGCTGGAAGCAAAGACTGACCCACACAGACAGACAGACCCAGACCCAGGAATCGAGTCGGGGGGTGCAAAGGGGGCCTTCTGGAGGCTGACATCAGCGCCCTGCGTCAGCCCACAATACACATGGGGCATGTAGGCCCACACACGCACACACAGGCATTGTGGTCACACACACAAGGGGCACCCCGTGTGCACACATGCAGACTTACACGGGCACACGTGGGGCACACGTGGGGCACACGCATGCAGACACAGAGATCCCAGACCAGAGCTGAGGCCCGAAAAGGGCCCACCGAGGACCCCCCACCGTGGGCCGGGAAGGAGGAGAGTGCCAAGGGCCGCTTTGCCATCCCCGGGCCGAGCCTAGGCCCAGCACGAGGAAGGGACAGCCTGAGCCTTATGATTCAGCAGCCCCTGGCCACACTGTGACTCCAGCGTCCACAGGTCTGTGCTCATCTCTGCCACAGGTGTGGACTGGGCAGCTGGCCAAGAGGGCCTATCCTGTCCCTCCGGGAGGGGCTTTGCTCTCCAGGACGGCCCAGCTCCCGACCAAAGAGGGGGATGTTGCCCTGACAATGGCCCAGAGGACAGGACACAGCGAGGCCCCATGGGGCTGACAGTCAGGAGTGGCCCCAGGCTCAGGTGTGCGGGGCCGGCACTAACGCGCAAAGGCACAGGGCTCCCACGGTGGCTCGGCAAAGCCATGCCCAGCTCCAGCTGCTCCCCGAGGCTCCCCCGGCTGTGGACGGGGCCATCGCCATGCGGCTCAGTACCCAGAGTGGGCTACTGGCAGGGCCAGGGGGCCCCGCACCCTCGCCCAGGGCCCTGGGCCGGCAGCTTGCCTGCGTGTCCGCCCGGCCGAGCACGGGCTGCACGGCCCACTTGCTATTTTGAGGCTAAGGGCGTGGTGTTGAGGCGCTCGGTGTCACTGGGAGCAGGCTGGGGGAGGAGGGCAGAACCTTCAGAACTAATGTCAATTTTCTGCATCAAATATTTTGATAATTAAACAAAGCTGATCAAGAGAGGCGAGCAGCATGGCTCCGGAGCTCAGGAAGCAGCCCATTAAATAGAGGGCCCGAAAGCGCCTGCGGCGGCAGCCCCAGATTAATGGCTCGGCCGTAATAGATTTTCCCAAGCTCAGCCGCATGGGCAGCGTGGGCCAGGGAGGGGCTCGCAGCCCATGCCGGAGGGAGACCGTTAAAGGGACAGGGACAGTAAATCAAGGGGCCCACAGTGAGGAGTGGGACCAGCCGCGGGCTGCGACCCACCCACACATGTCTGACCCAAGATGTCCCCTCCTCCAGGGTGACGGGAGTCTGTGACCCAGGCACTGAGAGAGGCACCCTGCAGACCCCCTGCAAATGCGCCGCGGCTCCGATGGATCCACCGGCTGGCGAGGCTCCCCACTCCGGGTTCCCCCCTTCCGGCACCTGCCGTGTCCGAGGTGGGGCAGACCCAGGGGTGCAGGGCCGGGGACGATGCAGGCTCTGCCCACCCACCGAACCCCTGCCCGAGTCCACACCGCTGTGGAGTGGCAAACCAGCAAGGAAGCAGGTTTGCAGCCCTGGCAGAGGGCGTGCAGCCCCACCAGGCAGGTATGACCAGCTTCCCGCCCCTTCCCTCCGCGGCAGCTCAGCAGGGGCCAGAGGGCTTGCCCTGTGTCAGCCGCCCCCAGCCTCCATCCCCCTGCCTGGCTGCAGGGAACGTGGTAACCCTGCCTGGGTGGGCACGTATGGCCCATCCGTGCCCCTCCTCCTGCCCCCACCCTGGACACTGGCTTGGGCCCCGCCGCCTGCAAGCAGGACACGCCCAGCAGTGTGGCTGCGGGCATCCCACTGAGCCGCCTCCACCCCAGTTTCACTCCTTGGGGAGCAAACCCGAGCGGCCCCTGTGGGCCTGGCTGGGACTCATGGGCTCCGAGGGGCCCAGGAGCCTCCTTGACTGGCCGTGGGTCACAGACCAGCCGCAGTGACCATNGGGTGGGCACGTATGGCCCATCCGTGCCCCTCCTCCTGCCCCCACCCTGGACACTGGCTTGGGCCCCGCCGCCTGCAAGCAGGACACGCCCAGCAGTGTGGCTGCGGGCATCCCACTGAGCCGCCTCCATCCCAGTTTCACTCCTTGGGGAGCAAACCCGAGCGGCCCCTGTGGGCCTGGCTGGGACTCATGGGCTCCGGGGGGCCCAGGAGCCTCCTTGACTGGCCGTGGGTCACAGACCAGCCGCAGTGACCATGCAGGGCACTCACCTGGCCAGTGTCCACCGCCTCCTGAGAGTGGCAGAGCAGATGCCACAGTGCATGGAACCCCTTCGCACGCCCGGGGCCAGGGGGCAGGGCCCAGGCCCCGCCCTGGCCTGAGGTGGGTGCAGCTGTGGAGCCGAGCAACCCTTGCACTCTGTGCCTCCAATTCAAGGTGAGGTGCAGGCAGAAAGTCTAGGACCTGAGAGGTCCCAGGCCAAAGGTCACTGTGCCTATGGCTCTTCAGCAGGTAACCCCCCTGGGGGCATCAGGAGGGAGCCTGGAGAGGACGAAGGGAGGGTCCGGCTCCCACGGCCAGAGCCCCAGGACTGAGGGAAGGGGGACATGGGGTGGGGGGCAGGAGCCAGGGCTCCCTTTCTTGGCTCACACCTGGAACTTGGCCACCAGGACCCCAGGGACCAGCTGTCGACTGGGTCCAAGCTGTCCCCTGGAGACCCGGCAACCTGGCCACCCCAGGCCCAGACACCCCGCAGACTCACAGAGAGGTAGCCACCCCAGTGCTAGACAACCTGACACCCCACTTCCCTGCCCACCCCCCAGGGCCCTGTCGCAGGCTGAGCCCCCATTCAAGGTCAAGAGCAGCCACAAGTTCCGCGGTGTGGGAACCACTGCCACATGTGCCATCCGCCCATACATCATGCGTGCGCGCACCGCCCAGCCGCCACTGTAACGGTGAGGCAGCCGGCCTTCCATATTTCTGTTGGCACTGTCAGAGCGGATAAATCTGCCCTGGCCAGGAGGGCGCCCCGGGCCCCAGGCTGCAGGGCTGTGACCTCCCACCGCCCTCCCTGCCCCCGCCCACAGTGATGTCTGCATGGGGTAGGACTCGGGGTCCTGGACCTCAGGCACCTGAGCCCTAGGGCCCTGCAGCTCAGAGTCAGGCTGTCACAGGTCGGCTGTGGCCAGTCGCGGACCCTCTCTGGGCCTCCTTTTTCTCACATGCAGAGAAGGGGTGACCACCCCAACCCCATAGCCATCTGACGGAATGCAGCCGGAAATGTGAGACGCCCACCCCAGGCCTCCAGCACGGCACGTGCCGCCCCCACCCCAGGGTCTCCAGGCGCCACTGCCCACTCCGTTTTGTGCCTAGCCACCCCCGCCAACTGAGACACAGCGCTGGCCACCCTTGGACCCAGGCGCAGCAGCCCAGGCAGCCTGCACAGCCCACGCGGTGGGCGGAACCTCCAGGCCTGGTGCTCAGGAGCTGTCCCCACTGTTAAGAGAACCTTAGACGCCCTGTGTGTAGGTCCATCCCAAGTCTGAGACTTACCAGCCTCAGGGCCCACCCCACAGAGCTCTGTGGGCCACGCGGGTACCACCGAGAGTGGCAGCAGCACCCGCAAGCCGTGCACCCGTACCCCACCCGGGGGGTCCATCCCCTCCCATGGTGAGCAGCACCTGTGCCAGCCAGGGACTTGCCAGCCCCTTAGAATCAAAGCAGATCGGACCCCAGGCCCGGAGCTCAGCACCATCTCCTCATGGCCAGTGGCCCCTGTGCCTGGAGCACGTCACCTGTCGGCCCTGGCACCTCACCTCGATCCACCGCAGTCTCCCTGGGCCCCACCTCCTCCTGTCCACCCAGCCTTTGTCCCCCTGGAGGGGCTCCAGTGGCCTGGGGGCAGGTGAAGAAGGGCGTTTCCCTGGGCAGGGCTGAGACTCGTCCACTGAAAACACCAGGAGGGAAAGAGGCACCATCCAAACCCCGTTATCAGGAGCGCACTGAGAAAGCAATGTCCCCGGTTCCTCTCACGCAACAGCCCTTCAGCCGAGACCCTCGACGGGGGGGGGTGCCCACTGCCAAAGGCACCCGCAGCCCAGGGCCTGGGCCACACAGGGGCCCATCCACACCACCCAGACACAACCACCCCTGGGAGCCAGGTGTTCAAGGCCTGAGGTCACTGGGAGGGAGGCGCAAAGGAGAGGGTGGCCTGGTGTCCCCGGCATCTCAGCAGCAGACCTGGCTCCCGGGAGCCCCAGGGCACGGCCTGGCCCCAGCCCTCTGCCCCTGCCGAGACCCCTGCCTGACACCAGCAGGCAGGGTGGGTCCCTCCAGCCTCCCCGACGGCAGCACCCCCTCCAGGGTCCTGAAGCAGCAGCAGTGCCATGACTTTGGCCCCATGTCCTCCCTCCAAGGAGCGAGCAGACAGCCACCGGAGGCCAGGCCGGCGGAGGGGCATTCGGGACCACCAGTGGGTGCCAGGCCCCTCGGGCCGGCAGTGACCGAGTGACCTGTGCCCCCCACCCCGCTGCCCACCGTGCCAGCCCGGAGTCAGAGCCGCATCCGGCTCCGTCCAAGCAGCTCGGGCCGCTCTGGCCCCTCCCGGTCCCTGATAGATAATGGTTTAATAAGCGATCTGTTTTTTATTTAAAGGGTCGGCAGTAAACCCAGATCACATTTCTCACTTGGTGGGTCAAAAACCGCTTACGCTCGTTTCTGCAATGTAAAGCGACACTCTATCAAATCAAACACTTCCAGATGCGCCCAGCTTGCGCGGAGCGGCGGCTGCCGGTGGCGGGGGGCTCGGGGAGAGCAGGCCGGGAACACCACCTACCGGCCGGCCGAGGCCCAGCCCTGTGCGCCCGCTGTCTGGGGACTGGGCTGGAGCCCCGCTGTTGGTGGGGCCAGGCCCCTCGGCTGCCTGCCCAGCCTCTCTGGCTGCCTCACGGCCCCGACCACAGCCGCTGGAGGATCCCCGGGGTGGCCAGGCTCCCAGGGCACTGGCATGCCGGGAGGAGGGACCCTCAGGGCCGAACAGCCCAGTGCGGATACGAGCCCCTGCCTGGCGCCGAGCACACCCAGGGCCACAGACCCACCGCTCACCTCCTCCCCAACCGCGGGAGGCCCACCTTGTCTCAGAATCATGCACACAAACTCCCGGGGCACTCCGCGTGCATTCGGGCCGGGAGCCCACCTGCTGCCCCACCCCAGGGGGCAAAAGGGCCTCTGAGGCTCGGGCCTGGGAGGCAGCCACTGGGCAGCTCCCTCCGCCGCAAAGAGGAAAAGGCAACCGATGCCCATGCTGAAACGTCCCTGGGGCTGGAGCCACCACCACTGGCACGTAAACTCACAGCTGCCCAGGGCCACAGACCCGGGGCAGGCTGGGCCGTTGGGGAGCCTGCGTGGTGAGGACTCGGGGAGCCCCCCTCCAGTGGTCAGGGGGCTCCCAGACCCACCTGGGCCAGCTCAGGGGGAGCCCCTAGAAACACTCGCTGGCAGTCCCCCTGAAGCACATTCCGGTATGCAGTTTTCGCCCTGAATTAAAACCGCAGCCAACGTTAAATTTAATAATAGAGTTATAAACTCCTGAACATGCATGGCTGGCGGACCGACCCCAGAGAGAAGAGAGGGCTCTATAAATAGAGGTCCTTGTAAGCAAATATCGGGATTTGGTCCAAAGCTTGTTGAATTACCTTTTGTGAAAACTCCATGTCTCTGTGTCAGTCACGGGGGTCGGCGGGGGTGGCAGTCTCAGTGGCTGGGGACGCTGGGAGTGCCCCCATGAGCCCCCACCCTGCAGGACCCACCAGGAGGCTCCGGCTACAGGGGGACCCCACCCCAGAACCAAGACTCCCGCGGCAGCACAGTGCCGCACCGATTTCAGCCCAGTGATGAAAGGCGAGGTGGGGACAGAGGAAACGGAAGACAGATGACGGACGAGAGCCAGCTGGTCAGGGGAGTGCTGTCCTGCCTCCGGGCTCCAGACGGGCCACCCCGGGACGGAGCCCGGGTGGGCCCGGCCTGACCAGAGCCAGCTGGACCAGCCCCTTCCAGCTGCCCACAAGGTGAATGATGGAAAGTGCTCGGGGTCTCTCGGGGAGCAGGAAGTCACCCCCCACTCTGCCCCCCGCGGGTCTCTGGGATGCCAGCGTCACCCCAGTGTGGGGCCTGCAGGGCGTGCACGGGCAGGTGGCCCATCCCTACTGGTCGCAGGATGTCACAGAACAGAAATCTAAGCGTTCAGGGACCTCTCCCTGCCCCTGCCCGCCCCCGGTCCACTCATTCACCCCGCCCGCAGGGACCCCGCCCCTCGGGGTCTGGGGATGCTGGAAGCCCCACCCTGGTGCCTTTTCAAATACAAAGTCCCCTTGTCCACCTCCCGCTCCTTCCCTCAGCACGTCTCTGAGTTTTGCCCACAAAGGTAGATTTATACCCTGCCCTCCACCTCGGGGTATAAATCCCCCCATGGAGGGGGTTGTGTCAGAGATTAAGGAGTGAAATTTGGCTGCTCCTGGGCACAAATGCCATCTCCTCCAAGAAGTCTCCCTGCTTTGACACCCCCAACCCTGGGCACTCCCTCCCACCCCGAGCCACTCCGAGGTGGGGCCTGTGCTGTCTTCATTTTCGCCGTCCCCCGAGGCCCCCGCCCCCGCCACGCAGCCCCAGCCCCCAGCCCCTGGCACGGGAAGCACAGGTGACGGAGGCGGGTCATCGCCCCATGAGAGGGCTCGACGCATCTGTACGTAAAGCGACTCAGGCTGAAACGGGAGTTGGCCTTTGTGATCAGACACAGGCCTGACGCCAGCCCTCCCCGTGGGCTCTGCTCAGCCCCGCAACACCCGGCACAGGCCGCCGACAGGGTCCGGTAGGACGTGGGGCCCCTCCTGCTCACCCCATCACAGCCCAGCACCCCTGGCTCCCATCCTGGCTCTGAGGGACTCACAGATGGGGGCCACCTTTCTTGTCACTTTCTGGGGGTTGTGCGGCGGCCCCTCTGCCCCATGGTGCCCTGTGGCCGTCGCGGCAGACTTTGCTGCCTTCCGGTTCCGGTGGTGCAGGGCAGGGCCGGCCTGGGCAGTGGCTCCCTCCGCCCCCTGCGCCTGTGACCGCAGCCTCGCTCACAGGTCCTCAAGGTTACGGCTAACTGGTGAGAGGCGAGCAAGAACTCGGTGCACCCCGTGCAGCACGCACCCAGGGTCCTCCAGTTCCCTGCTCTGTCATCCAGGGGGCAGCCTAGGAGGGGCACGAAGGGGTGTAGCCTTGGACAGGGGACAACCAAGCAGGGACTCAGAAAGGAGGGGCTGGTTCGGTCTCAGGGTGTCCAGGGACACCCAGAAAAACCAAGTGTCAGCCCCTGGTACCTGGGAGGGGACAGGAGGCTTCCCAAAGCAAGTGACCCCCACCAGCCCGGCAGCTCTCCCTCAGCCCCACTGTGCCCCCTCCCCCACCCCCGGGGATGCGGTTCAGTTGGGAAAATGGGAAGCAGTGGCCCACAGCCCCAGCTGCCCGGGCCGCCTTAGAGTAGCAGGGGGAAGCCACGCTCAGCAGCAGGGGTGGGGGTGACAGGGTCCCTGACTCGGTGGGGAGGAGGGCTCAGGAGGCAGCTGTGTGCTACCAACCCCACTCCCTGCGCACCGGCCCCACCCGGCTGGTCTCTGTGGGGGCAACCGCTCAGGGCTGCTGTCTCCAGACAGCCCCTGGGACGTGCAGGGAGGAACGAGAGGGACCCCCTGCCGTGGCTGCGGCCCCACCCAGCCTCCCGCAGGAGCCCGGCAGGGACCACACCGAGGCTTCTCCAGGAAAAGCACGTCCAGAGCAGGAGGCTTGCCAGAGGGGAAGACCCTGCCCTGTCCCAGAGGCGCTGCTGCAGAGCTAACTCAGCCTCGGGGGTCAGGAAGGCTTCCTGGAGGAAGAGGCACACAAGGACGAGCCAGAGAAGAGCTACCAGGTCCCCAGGGGTGAGGAGAAGCAGGGAGGAGAGTGGGGGCCTCAGCCAGGCCCTCTGCCACCGAGCAGGTGGGGGCTGGAACCTCCTCCAGAAAGGGGTCAGCACGACCCCGAGGGTGGGGCAGAACCCAGCCGCTCACGGCAGACACAGGAAGAACACTTGATGGGAGAGGGAGCAGTGCCCCTCCTGGGTTACAGCCTGGGAGTTGGGCCCTCGGAGGACGGGCTCGGGCCACCTGCTGGCCTGTCTGGAGGCCCCTCAAGCTCTCCCCGCCCACCCCCCAGGCTCCGCTGGCTCCTGAGGGCAGACACCTCTCTTCACCCCAGCTGCCACTTGTCGCCCAGTCCTTGGACACTGTTCTCAGTGGCCAGGAGTGGCCCCAGGCTCAGTGGGAGACAGGATCTCTCCTGACGTTTCCTGGACCAGCAGAGGGGGCACTTCGGGAGGGTCTCCACTGCCGCTCTGACGGCAAGAGGGGGTTTGCACACTCCTGCCCGGTGGGGGCTTCCTCCCCGCCCTCGTCTCAGCCAGGAGGCAGGCTCTGGGCCCACTGGGCCCTCGGAGGGCCCCAGGAGCTCGGGACCCACACGGGCAGATTCGGGGCTGCAGGGGACACGAACCCGGGCCTCACTCCCCCCTGGGTCCTAGCCACTGAGTGTCTCCCTCGTGTCAGTCCTCCTTCTGGGTGCTGAGGACAAGTAAGGGGTTCCCGGAGCCAGGAGAGGACTTGGGGGCCCCCATCGCCCCATTTTAGGCCTCGGGGCCCCCTGGGACCAGCCCAACCTCTGTTCCTCCGGTACCTGTCCTGGTTCACTTGCGCCCTCCTGTCCCGCAACCTGCAGTGGCTCCTTTGTGCCCAGGCCGGGAGCTTGGGGACCCCACGCTCTCCCCTCACAGGCCCCCACCCCATGCTCCCTTGACACCCCCATTCTTGACTCTGGGCCTTTGCATGTGCTGACCCCCATCTGGAACACGGGTTCTTCCTTGGCCATCAGGGGGAACAAGCAGGGGACCCCCGGCCCAGCTGCCCCCGCTGCCTGCGGAGGCCCACCTGCCCCCCCCTTCGGGAGGGTCTGCCCTCCTGAAGAGAAAGCAGGTGGCCCATGGTGGCGGCCCCAGCCCCCCACAACCACGCAGAGGCCAACATGCCGGACGTGCCCACCCCCAGGAGCACAGCCCCACGCCCGCCGCCCCTGGGGGCCAGCACCCCCCGCCCTGCCCCCGGGCCCAGTCGGCGAGTCGTCCTGCGAACTCGGGCAGCTCTGTCAGAATGTTTTTAGCGTTTGTTCTGTTTTTAAAACCCTGAGGTATTAGAGTGCACTAATCTTTAAAAAGGTTAATTTATTCATAGAGATTTTGACAGAGATGTATGGCGCTCTGCAGCCCCGGCCCTTCCCGGGGGGAGCGAGCTGCACAGGGGAGGGGCGCTCACACAGGATGGACGGCAGCCCCCCAAGGGGCCAGGCCCTGCCGTCGCCCCACCCAGCCTGACCCCGGCAGTGTCTGGGCTGCCCCCCCCATCTGCTCCAGGACCTCGGTCCAGTCAGCAGGGCAGGGCTCAGGCAAGGCCCTCCGGGGAAGGGGCAGGGCCCAGCTGAGCCCCAGGTGGGGGGCTGTTTGTACCACCAGGGCTAAGTGGCCACAGGAGGAGCCACTGAGAAGCCCTCTTCTCCAAAGCAGCCACCACCAGCCCCCTGGGGCCGGGAGATGGGGGCCCACGTCTGGTCTGGGCCAGCCTGTCCCCCTGGACACCCCAGAGTGTTTGAAGCACATGGGAGAAAACGAGACAGACCTTCCCTTCTGGCCAGACTTCCTCGGCCAGGACCCAGGGCTTCTGGGGGTCCTAGAGAGGACACGGGACCCCAAGTGTGGGCTGGGCCCTGTCATCCAGCAGTGACCCACCCAGGCAGAACCCACTTAGCCAGGACCACGGCTTCGGGGACCCAGGTGGGCAGGCGGCGCTGCGGGGTGTGTTTGTGACACTCTGGGGAGAGAAGGCTCTGTTCCCCCAACACTAAATTCGGCCTCACCCCAGGGCCTTTGCACCAGCTCCTCTACCAGACTCCTGCCCGGCTTTCCTCTTCCAGGAAGCCCTCCCTGACCGCCCATGGACACTTCCCACCCCCCACACCCAGGTCCCAGCATTTCACTGTGTTTTGTCCTTCGACCACCCCTCCGAAAGGTGCGTGTCCACCTATCAGGTGCGTGTCCGCTGTCCGCAGCTCCCCCTCCAGAGGCAGAGCACGAGGCCTGGGGACTCTCCCCAGCCTCCACCAGCCCACAGGCACCCACGGTCCACGTGAGCCAGGCACACTGTCCACGCTGCTGCCTGTCCTCCAGAGGTCCCTGCTGGTGGTGTCCTGGTCCCCAGGCCCCGCTAAAACCAAGGTCAGTAACCACCAGGCCCCCAGATGGACCCAGGCCTTCGTTTTCTGTTTCTTTTCCACTGGGACTGATGGCAAGAAACATCCCGGGGCCGGCGCCCGAGCCCGTGCGTGCACAGTTCGAACTCTCTGTTCGGCCGGGGGGGGACGCTCAGTAAATGACAGCGTCCTGCGTGGACACCACTGTCAGGCCCCTCACTGGGCCCACACCAGGTGAGGCAGGACTGGCAGGCAGGTGAAACATCCCCTCCCGCAGCCCAGGGGGCACGGAGACAAGGCTTGCACCCCGAATCCCACGGCACACAACACCTCCCCTGCTGCCGCGGGGCCCCCGGGGTTCCGGGTGTGAAAGCCTCCACGTGTCCTTGAAGGGGGGCTGTGGGGGCGATATGGGGCACAGATGCGCCCGGGCCGGGTAAACAAGGAGGGAGCCGGGGGATCGGGTGACGCGGGTGGGGAACCGTAACGTAAACAGGGGGCGGTTGGTGTGCTTCAGGTGGATCGGCCTGATTCGAGCTGTCAGCTTTAGGAAGTCTAAATAAACAGAGCAGGCCGCCGCCTCCTGGCGCAGGGAGGAGCAGGGCGCCCCGCAGGGCCCGCGACCCAGCTCATCCATCAGCTGCGGGCGGCGGGCGGCCTTGGCCGAGGGCACCACGGCCACGTGAGCCCCTCCACCAGGACGCGCCCTCCGGGGAAGCAGCCCCGAGTGCAGGGCCACCGGGGTGGGGTGGGGCCGCAGGGACACCGGCCACCCTCTCAGGGTGCCGGCCAGCTATGGGGTGGGAACGAGGTGGGGCCCCGCTGGCCTGGGAGCACATCTGACCGGCTTGTATCCACTGCGCGTCACTGTGGGTAGTGGGATCCCATATACTGGGTCTGGCTGGCCTCGGAGATGGGTGTCAGGAGGGGCTCGCCACCCAGGGCCTGGCTCCCTCAGCAGCAAGACTCGGGCCCCTCGGGGCACACGGGAGGGCCAGGAAGGTGACCCGGAGCACCTGGCACCAGCTCAGCCCACCACGGACCCTCCCCAGGAACACCTGGGGGGACACGGCCTGGCCTCTGCCTTACAGTCCGCTCACTGGGACACGGAGCCAGAGAGCAGGCTCCCCTCACCCCCAGCCCCCCACCCCAGCACAGACCCCTGTTTCTGCCTTCTTGAAGCAGTGTCACCCCGGGGAGGTCAGATCAAGGGAGTTGGGGGGCCCAGGGGCTGGGCTGACCCTGAGCGAGGGTCTCAGGACGGCCACTTTGGGCAGCTCACCTCTCTCTCCCTCCCTCTCTCTCACCCCCACTTCCCGACTCTCAGGGCCACATCCCAGCCATGTGCTCCCTCCCTCGGGGGTGGGCACGCCTGGGTTGAAGCCCACCCGACACTGCCCCCCCCCCACAGCTCTGGGTCATTACCTCACCAGGACTGTGCGTGTTGGGAGAAAAACCGCCGAAGTTCACCCCCAGGCCTCCTCAGAGAGGAGCTCACGATGCCCCTTCACCCCTTCCTCCCCTCACCCTGCCCAGGGCCCCATCCCCCCACAGTGGTCGGGGCAGCTGCACAGTGGCCCTGCCACCCAGGGGCTCCACCTGCAGAGAGCGGGGTGGGGCTACCAGACCCAGGCCCGCGCAGAGCCCGGCCAGGGGCAGGCAGGGCCCAGCGTGCACCTTGGCCGTCCTTCAGGGGCTTCCCGGAGGCTGGGCTCACCCATGGCCTGGAGACCGGGTGACTGGGGCCAGGCCCTTCTCTGGTGGCCCTCAGAAGGGGACAGGCATGCAATTGGGAGGCAGGGCTGGGTCGCCTCCGGCCACCGTGCGTGGGTGAGGCCCTGAGCCCTGCCTGGGGTCACGGGTGTTTCCTTGAAAGTGGCACCAACACCTCCCACACTCGCTGGGCTTTCTAAATGGGCAGCTGGGACCAGAGGGGCTTGAGGCTCTGCCCCCCATCCCCACAGCAGAGAAGCAAGTCACCAAGTCACCAGCTTGGGGACCTAGGTCTGTGCTGAGCCACCCGTGGGGGCTGAGCTACGGCAGCTCCAAGTCCCCGTCTCAGGGTCAGGGCCCACCCCACCCAGCTGCCCCGGCCCACGGACAGGAAGGGGGATGCCCTCCCCTTTGGCCAGGCGCTTCCTGTGGCCAGGTTTTCAGGGGCCCGAGGGACGGGGCCCTGCTCGGGTGCTGGGAACTCCAGATCTCCGTGCCCTGACCCCACAGGCTGCCAGCTCTCCACACGCACAGGCCGCCGCCCTCCTCGGGCCTCAGCTTCTCGCGGGCGTGGGCCCGGACAGGGCTGGGGGCAGGGCGGCGGGGAGGGCTCGGGGTCCTTGGGGCAGCAGGAGGAAGCGGTTTGATCTGCGGGTGGGAGTTTGTTGATATCCATTTCCCTTCCTGGAGGAACTGTGTGCGTCTTAATTCGGGGAAATGAGCCGGAATCAGCAGCGGGGCCCCAGAGCCACCCCACCCCCGAGGGTTCAAAGCCTAGTCGGGGGGGGGGGGGGGAGCCAGTGAGGCTCCTTCGTGAGCTCAGGGCTTTGCCTGTCTGTGAGGATCCCACCAAAGGCCCCGTGGGGCCCCACCCGGGCTCTGCCGAGCGTAGCACCCCCGGGTGCCGGGCCCCTGGAATAGGGCTCCTGTCCCCACACAGCTGCCCTGGTGGTCAGCATTGTATTGTCAAACCTGCTCTTGGCACAGGTCTCGGTACGGGTCCTGGAGCAGCCAGGACGAGGGTCCTGCCTTGTTCCTGTCCCGTCCGGGCCTGAGGGGACTGTGCGTTCTATGTCCCAGCCCCTGCCCGAAGGCCGCACCCCTGCAGAGAGCTGGGCCCTGGTCCCAGGGCTGGCATCACTGGCCATGCTGGGTGCAGGACCTGGGTTCTGGGTTCGGGGCTGCACAGGGTGGTCTGGCCAAGGGCCACAGCTCCTCCCTGGGGACAAGCCTCAGTGTTTGTGGGAGGCTGTCCTCAGGGTCCCCAGGGTCCCCAGGGAGACATGCTCCTCCCCTGTCCCCAGCACTGCCCCCCCGTACACACGCAGCTTCCTGCACCCCCTGGAGCGGGCGGCTGGCAGCACCTGTGGCCTGGGTTTGCTGTCACTTCCCCACTTTGAGGGATCATTTCTCAGTGGCACCTTGGGCCACGGGGCAGAGTGGAGGCCAGAGCTGCCCTGGGAAAGGTCATGGCTGCCCATTTGCCACACACCTGGGCTGTCCCTCACTGCCCTGCGGCCGAGCTGAGGGACTGTCCTGCCAGACCCAAACACGTCATCTGTACAAGCGACAGACTCTATCGAAACCTCAGGTTGCTGGGACAACAGAGGCATGGGGTGCAGGCAGAGACCCTGCCGGCCGGGGGGCAGCCCGCAGTGCCGGGACAGAAGGCAGGCCTGAGCTAGAGCCCCAGGCAGGACCCCAAGAGCAGCTACCTGGTGGCCCGTGTCACAGACGGGAGGTCTGCTCGCTGACCCGTCCCTGGACCCCCACCCTGCCCAAGCACCCACCTGCAGGAAGAAGGTCGAAGACAGGCCCCATCCTGCAGGCCGACCTCCCGGGAAGCGCCGAGCCTCACGCGGCCTGAGCAGACACCACCTTCCTCTGCCTCCCAAAAGCCTTGGTCCTCGCAGGTCCAGGGAGGGTTTCGTGGCTCCACGTGGCCATGCCGGGGGTCCCAGCTGTGCACCTCACCCTGAGACCCTGAGTGACCGGAGGCACGAGGCCCAGGGAGGCAGGGGCGGGGGCAGGAGTGCTGGCCCCAAGCCCCAAGGCCAGTCCATGCCCTTGGTCAGTCCCGGGGCCTCCTCGCCGGATGAGGCATCGAAATGTGTCACCTCTGAGGCTGACGAACTGGCCATTACTGCACTCACCTGGGACAGTTGGCAACTGGGAGCCTGACGCGCTGCCGCCATGAACAGAGCCTCTGAAAGCCCTGGTCCGCCAGGCCTGAAAGTTCACACTAAATCTCACAAATGAGCTCTGCTTCCGGCCCAGCCCACTCAGCGGAGGGGCCACAACCCCACAGCAGGCGTGTGCTGGGCGCTGGGGATGGTCCCAGCCATGGGGGGCACGGGAATCACCCCAACAGGAGGCACGCATGTTCCTCATTCCTGCCGATAAAGAAATCAGTGTCCTTCCCAGCCAAGTGGGGCCTGGCCTGGCCTTTCAGGGGCAGGCACCTGAGTTTATTTTTTTAAAGATTTTATTTATTTATTCATAGACAGAGGGGAAGGGAGAGAGGGGGGGAGAAAAACACTGATGTGTGGTTGCCTCTAGTGCACCCCCTACTGGGGACCTGGCCCGAAACCCAGGGACGTGCCCTGACTGGGAATCGAACCAGCAACCCTGAGATTTGCAGACTGGTGCTCGATCCACTGAGCCACACCAGCCAGGGAAGGCACCCAAGTTTATGGAGAGTAAAGAACATGGAGCTTGTTGCCCAGAAAATATCCATCCCCCAGGCTCCTCCGCCCATAGTCTCTGACCTCGCTCAGATCATGCCCAGCCCCCTGCCACCAAGCCCACCACCCAGCAAGCTACACGGGCCGGGGCGGGGGGGACTTCCTGGGCGAGTGCTCAGGAAGATGACCCGTGTGGGTGGGTTTTCGTCTGCAGTCCTCCCCTCTGGCCACCCTAGTTCCAACCAGAGGGTCCCTTGACAGCCCTGGGGGGGTTGGCCAGGGGTGGGGGACCTGAGTGACAGAGAGGCAGCCGGAGAGGTGGGGATAGGCCTGCCTGCTGGGCAGAGGCCAGATGGGGGGCGGAGGGCTCTGCACCTGCCAGTGGCCCCCAGGGCAGGTCCGCCAAGATCCTCCACCCTCAAGGGCAGAAGGGCCTGTCTGTCCCTAAGGGGCTCCTTCCAATAGTCCCCTGGGAGGCCAGGGCGGTTTCTGATGCCGTCTGTCTTTGGCAGTGTTGACTTGAAGAAGGAGCAAGATGTCCGAGCCCTGGGAGGGCCCCCGGGAGCCAGGGTCCCGAGCGATGCTCCCCAGGGTCTGGACGCGACCCCAGGCCACTGTCCCCAAATGCCTAAGTTTGTGGACTTCACGAAGCTTGTCTCTGGAAGTCTCTCCAGGGAGGCCTCCCCCAGGACCGGGGCCCTCACCTGAGGAGCACCCATCTGACCAGACCTGGCCCCCCACCCCAGCCCCGGGATCGGCTCCACCTGCCAGAGTGGCGGCTTCCTGCCTAGAGCCCCTGGGCCTCCTCCACTTCCCCGGGCTGGCCGCTCTGCAAGTCTGCACCAGGCCACCACTCGGGGCACCCGGCCTCCCAGCCAGCCCTCCCTGGCTCTCCTGGGGGCTGCGGAAAGCCCCTGGGACGAAACTGCTACCCATGGGTCCTCAAGCCCCAGGGGAGCACATGCAGGACAGAGGGCTGTTTTCTGACACCCAGGATGGGGGATCTCGCCGGTCCTCCTGGCCCCGAGTGGGAAAGCTCACTGAGGAGGGAGCAGAGCTCAGAAGACACCGCCCGCAGGAAGGGCAGTGCCCTCCAGAGGGACCTGTCCTGTGGACGTCCCCAGGAGCCCCATCGCCTGCACAGGGTCGCACGTCCTGCGCCCACAAAGAGACGAGTGCTGGGTTCAGGACCCCGATGCCACCGGAGAAGCAAGAGGGAACATCGATGGAGAGGCGCAGCCAGAGCTGGGGTGTAGGGCCCAGCTCCGAGGCCCCACCCCCAGCTGTGTGGCCGCCTGGGCAGGACCGTGAGGCCAGCAGGGACAGTGGAACCCTGTCCTCCCTCCAAGGCAGACAAAGCGGGGAAACACCTTCACTGCCCTCACAAAATCACCACCGACTGGTGCAAAGCGCACGCTTTTCAGTGGCCCCGTGACCGGCTGCCCCGTGCTCTGGCCCCTCCTAACCCCCCGGCGACCTTGCAGGCTGGAGGACAAGTACGATCCCCCCACCGTACAGAGCAGGAAACTGAAGCAAGGAGACACTAGCAGCTGGTCCGAGGCGCCCGGGTGAGGCCCCCTGGCCCCACTCTGTGTTCTGGCACTGGCTGCTGGCTGGACCTGGAAATGCAGGGCGCTGCCCCGCCCAGAGCCTCACACTCTGAAGTTCGGTGTTTTGAAGGAGGAACAGCCAGCAGGAGGGCAGACAGGGAAGGGGGTGACGGCTCCTCGGGGCCCCATCTCTGGCCCAGTGGCAGTGATGGCAGCCGTCATGGGGGGTGGCCCAGGTGAGCAGCCCTGCTACATGGGGGCCAGGGAGAAGNAGCTCAGAAGACACCGCCCGCAGGAAGGGCAGTGCCCTCCAGAGGGACCTGTCCTGTGGACGTCCCCAGGAGCCCCATCGCCTGCACAGGGTCGCACGTCCTGCGCCCACAAAGAGACGAGTGCTGGGTTCAGGACCCCGATGCCACCGGAGAAGCAAGAGGGAACATCGATGGAGAGGCGCAGCCAGAGCTGGGGTGTAGGGCCCAGCTCCAAGGCCCCATCCCCAGCTGTGTGGCCGCCTGGGCAGGACCGTGAGGCCAGCAGGGACAGTGGAACCCTGTCCTCCCTCCAAGGCAGACAAAGCGGGGAAACACCTTCACTGCCCTCACAAAATCACCACCGACTGGTGCAAAGCGCACGCTTTTCAGTGGCCCCGTGACCGGCTGCCCCGTGCTCTGGCCCCTCCTAACCCCCCGGCGACCTTGCAGGCTGGAGGACAAGCACGATCCCCCCACCGTACAGAGCAGGAAACTGAAGCAAGGAGACACTAGCAGCTGGTCCGAGGCGCCCAGGTGAGGCCCCCTGGCCCCACTCTGTGTTCTGGCACTGGCTGCTGGCTGGACCTGGAAATGCAGGGCGCTGCCCCGCCCAGAGCCTCACTCTCTGAAGTTCGGTGTTTTGAAGGAGGAACAGCCAGCAGGAGGGCGGACAGGGAAGGGGGTGACGGCTCCTCGGGGCCCCATCTCTGGCCCAGTGGCAGTGATGGCAGCCGTCATGGGGGGCGGCCCAGGTGAGCAGCCCTGCTACATGGGGGCCACCGCCCTGGGGCTCGAAGCTTCCGCCGGCCAGGGAGAAGGACCGGCCAGGGAGAAGGACCGGTGAGCTGCCCCAGGCAGCCAGACCAGCAGAAGCACAGGCTGCTGGACTCCAGGCCCTTCCAGGCCCGGGGAGGGGGGGGAGCCCGGGGAAGCGGGTCACATCCAGGCCAGTCACATCCAGAGCAGCAGAAGAACCCACGACGGAGGCCAGAGAAGGCGACGCCCCTGGTCCCAGGGGACAAGCCTGGCCCCTCCTCCTCTCCTCCTGCAGGCCAGGGGAAGAGCCCGAAGCCCCCGCCTCGGCGCCCCTCCCACACCAGGCCCAGGGCTGGGAGCAGCCCCCTGGGGGGGGGACGCTGAGAAAGATGTGGGACAGCTCCACTGACCCCACCCCCAAGCTGGACCCTGCCCTGGTCACTCCCAGAAAGGTCTACACACTGACCCCCAAACAATGGAGTATGTTTGTCCACCCATGTGTCCACCCATGTGTATGTCCACATGAGTGAGTAAGCACATGTGCATGTATGGACTGGCACACACATGTGTGTGGGGGTGAGTGAGCGTGTGTGTCTGTGGATTGGTGTGTGTACCTATTAGTACAGCCATGTGTTCATGTGTGCACATGTGTTTGTACATGTGTGGATTAGTGTGTGCAGGTCGGTGCACACATGTTTGCACTTGGGTTGGTATACACAGGTGTGTACGTGTGGGGGTTTAGTATATACATGCATGCATGCATGGTTTAGTGTGCACACTTATGCATGTGTGGGTTGGTTCATGCATGTGAGTGTGTGTGGGTTGGTGTGCATGTGTGCATAGATATGGGTTGTATGCACACATGCCAAGGTCATAAAAAACAGAGAAGGGAAAGGCATCCACAGCCCAGGGGAGACCAGGAGACATCATGTGTCCCTGGACGGGGTCCTGGGAGGGAAGATACCCTGGCACCCTGGGTGAGCCGCCCGGGTGGACTCACACCCTGGCAGGTGAGTGTGGGCGGAGTCAGGAGCGCAGCTCCTGCTGCCCGCCCTGCCTGCGTCCACGTGCGTGTGGTCCGCGTGACGCCAACAAATCGCTCAGGGTGTGGGGGGACCGCCTCAAGGAGGGCAGCCAGGTGTTGGACCCCCAGCCCGCCTGGGCCGTCTGACACTCCTCTCAAGGTGGCACTGGGGTGGCGGGGTTTGGAAAGAAGACAGCACCGAAACCCCCTGGATTCTGTGCCATTTCTGCTCATCGCGAATCATTTCGGCACGGAGACCGCGGTTCAAAGCTCCCCAACACGGCTCTTTAGTGTGGCCAACTCTAGGAACCCGGAAACCGTCGCCGGCCTGACTGTCACCGACTCATCCCTGCGAGGCTCTGAGCACCTGCCGGTGCAGGGCAACCAGAGACCCAGGGACCGAGGCCAGGACTGTGAGGACAGGACTAAAGGGGCCCACGAGGGTCCTGCACTCAGGAGACACGGAAGCTCCGGGCCACGCAGCAGTGAGCAGGCCAGGGGACCCGGGCACAGTGAGGGCCTCGGCCATGCTGCCGTCCTGTCCTCTGCTTGGCGACCGGGCCAGCCCACAGGCACCCCAGGACTGCGTCCCCTGGCTCCTGAGAGAAAGGCGGTGCTCAGTGGTGGGGACGTGGGGCCCTGAGAAGCAGAGGCCCCGCCCAGGCAGAGGGTGGGGGGCAGAGTGACCCCGAGGTGCCCACAGTGAGCTCCGCCCTTGGCCCCCGAGGGAGGAGGCTCCACGGGCACCGTGTGAAGACGACGCACGGCCGGCCCCTTTCCAGACGAGTCGCGTTAACGACCGTTGAGCACGTCCGTAACTTCGCGGACAAAACTCAGCCTGCGGATCCCAGCGAGGCTGGGTCCTTGATTAATGCTAATGGCTTTTCTCACCAGCTGTGAAAATGCATTTTCCATAATTTAGCTGTCATTACAACGGGAAGGATTTATCAAACACACGCGCTCTGCGTGCTTGACGGCCTGAGGGCAGCCGCCCGAGGAAACGCCGGGAGCAGCCAGCCCCGCCCCCGTGAGCAGGCACCACCCCTCGGCCTCACCTGGGCCCCCTCATCGGCTGCCAGGCCCGGACGGAGCTCGGCCTCCCTGTGCACCAAGCAGTGCAGGGCCTCTCCCCCAGCCGGGACAGAAGGGGGGACCGGGACTCTCTATCTGGGACCGGGATACCCCCTCTCAGGAAGAGCAGGGGGTCACATGGCACCCGGGTCCCCCAGCCCCAGGAGCCCAGCAGCACCCAAAGCCCCTGGAAGAGGCTGGGCGAAATCTCCCAAGTGCAGAGGTGGCTGTGGGAAGACTGGGCCCCGGCCGGCAGTGACCCCAACGCAGCGGCATCTGGCCAAAGAGAAGTGCCCGAGGTGAGGGGCGGCCCACGGGCCACTGCCCCTCAGCCTCCCACCAGCCCTCCGCCTGCACCCCAACTGCTATGAGGCCCCGAGGACTGTGCGGAAGGGGCGCAGGGGCGGGCGCGCGCAGAGAAACCGGGGAGCAGAACCAGCGTCGAACCAATTAACGCCCGTCCTTCCGAGGGCCCGCCGCGCACCCGTTGCCTCCGATGAGCGGGCCGGGCCGCGCGCAGGCCCGGAGCCACGGCCGCGGAAACGCGCCTGCTTGTTTTAATCTTCGCCGAGCCGGCCTTTCGCCTCCAGCCCGTCTAATTGAAACTAATCTTCGCGGGCAAGGCCTGTCTCTTCCCCCTAATCCTCCTCCGAGGAAGCTCACATGGTCCCAATTACAGCACACCGGCCCTTTCTTCCCGCCCGGGTCTCCCTCCGCCAGCCTCCGCTTTTGAACGTCGGCATTATTAACTCCATGCCTGCGAGTTCCTGCCCGTCACGGGGCCGCGAGATGCTATCGCGGCCTGTTTCGGATAGGGTTACCGCGAAAGCATTTTGTGGGTTACGTTTCGCACAAAGGCGATGGAGGGCATGATGGCGCAGAACCGGTGAGCTCCGTAGGCCGCGGGGGGAGAGGGGCGGGCGGCTGGCCCTGATCCCGGGCTCCTGCCGCGGCCCACTGGCCGGGAGTCCAGGGGGTTCTGGAAGCTTCTAAGAGGGCAGCGAGGAAAAGAGAAGAGCGAGGTGTGCCCCCCAGCAGAGCCCCCGTGCCACAGTGGGAGCCGCTCCGTGTTACCACAGGCAAACGGAAGTCCCGCATTTCCAGGCCACGGAGAGCACCGCGTTCCCGAGCTCCGGGCTGGAGTCCCCTCGCTGCCGAGTTCGCGCGCTGATCAGACCTCAGGGTGGCAGCTGGGGTGTCCCTGACTCGTTTTCTAAAAAGAGAAACTGACTGCGAATCACACGATCGAGGTTCGATCCCCAGTCAGGGTACATGTCTGGGTTGCAGGCCAGTTCCCAGCAGGGGACTCGTGAGAAGCAACCATACATTGATGTTTCCCTCCTTCTCTCCTTCCCTTCCCTTCTAAAGATAAATAAATAAAATCTTAGAAATAAAAAAAGAGAGAGAGAAACTGAAATGAGTGTTATTTAATGAAGGCAGTTGCTGTTTTGTTCAAGTGCTCACACCCAGACCAGGGCTGGGGGGGGGGGGGAGTGACATAGGCCCAGTGCTGGTGACCGGGGAGGGCCCCTCCCACACCGACCAGCAGGGCCCAGGCTAAGGCAGACTCGAGGCTGCAAGACCCCACGGTCCCGCCCACCAACCTTCCTGGCAAGGGGCTGCAGCGCCCACCTAGATTTAGGGCCTGTTTATGAAGTTTGGGGCTTAACGCTGGAGGTGCATAAATCACTCATCCACCTCCATGCCCACGATGCACACTGGCTGCAGCCTCAGCTTTTCTAGAACAGTCCACAGATCAGTAAGGAACTCCCTCCCCCCAGGACCCTCCCAGCCAAGACCCCAGTGAGTGGGGGGCTCTGGCAGGCTCTCCTGGAAGCCTGTCTCCACCTCCAGGGCCGGACACAGAAACCCCAGGCCACAGGCCGTTGCTCCTCACAGCGCCGGCCTCCTGGCTGAGCTGTGAGACCGTGGCCAGGAGGAGCACCGGCCCGGGCAGCAGCATGCCAGCTCTAGGCCCGCCTCACTCTGCCACCGAGCTGCCCGCCGCACTGCTCTCCAGGCGCAGCCCAAGACCTGGCGAGCTGGCTCCGCTCATGCCAGTCTCCTGCCCTCAGCCTCTCCCCCGCCGCCGCCGCCGCCAAAACCTGGGGTCACCACCCCAAGCTGGGCTTTCTCACCCATGGCTCAGAGCTGGAGCTCCCAGCCTAGGAAGGTGAGGACCACACCAGAGAATGTCCAGCACCACACTGCTGGGCCCTGGGCCTGAGCAGGACATGTGCGGTCCCCCCACCCCTGTCTGCAGCCCAACCTCACCCCTGTCTCCTTCCGTGGCCAGAGGCCCCAGGGGCCCCATGCACGGGGCTGGCGCCACGCCGAGCCACCCGGTGCCTTCCTGGGCTGGAAGGGCGGGCCAGGGCCAGATGGAGAGGAGCAAGAAGCCACGGAGACCCTGCCCACAAGCAGAGGAAGAACACGGTGGGCAGGGAACGAAGCGACAGGTCAGGACGGCTAAAGTCAAAGCAACTGAGGCGCCAGGTGCTCACAAGGATGTGGAGCGACCAGGACGGTGCCCAACACGGTGCCCCGGTCGGGAAGACCGTCTGACGGTTCCTGTCCGGGTAAACCTGGACTTAGCAGAGGACCCAGCTGCTCCTAGCTCTTTACCCAGGAAATGGAAGCCCGAGGCCAAGCAGCGACCGATGAGCGAACTCACAGCCACCCTGCAGCTACCCAGACGCCCTGAGCGCCCCCAGGCGGTGGCTCCAGTGTGCCAATGTGCAGGACAGACCCATGCAATAGATACAATGGACAAGTGTGGTGGATACAATGCATCCATACATGGAGCAGACGGATACAATGTGTCGACAGACACAGGGGGATGGATATGTACAATGAATGCACGAAGCGGATACAGTGTATTGGTGTGGCCACAATGGGTGAACGCACAGGACAGAAGGCCACCCAAGGAGGGAAGTGTGTTGGTCCACACAGCGACACAGATGAAGCACAGGACAATTATGCTGAGAGGAAGACGCCAGACCTAACAGTGCGCATGCTTGTGCTCCGCTTGGGCAGAACTCCGGAAGAACCCGAACTAATCCACAACGATAGCAATCAGCCCGGGAGCTGCTCAGGGCGGAAGGGGAGGGGCATCGTCCTCCTAGCACGGGAGAGGACTTTCTGGGGGGATGGCAGGGTGCTATGACCTGAATGGGGGGACAGTCATATGGTGGAGACATTTGTCAAAACCCATCTGACTGGACACTTTACAGGATGCATTTTCTAATTGTGGTAAAATATACACCACCTAAAATTTACCACGGTAACAGTTTGAAGGACACCATTAGTGACATTAAGCGCATACTGTGCCCCCATCGCCCCTCCTGGACTTTCCATCTGCCTGCACTGAAGCGTGGACCCCACTAAACACGAGCCCCTACTCCCCACCCCTCCCCAGTGCCTGCCACCCACCCCTCTATTTTCTGCCTCAGGATTGTGAGTGTGTGCATGCAGTACAGCCGCACGGGCATCGGGACCTCTCGGCCCACGGCCGCCTGCGTGGCAGAGGTCCACAGGTTTGCGAGGACGCCAAAACGCCCCTGTCCCCCAGTGCCGGTGCAGCCCCGCGTCAAGTCGCAGTGGCACACGCTCCTCGTGTGTCCAGGTTGGCGGTGGTGTGAGCGAGCCGGCCACGTGCAACCCGGCACGCCCCCGTCGTCCCACGGGCCAGAGCCCCCCTCCTGTCTCAGGCTGGGTGACACGCCCTTCTGTGCACGCCCCCCCCCCACACCGCAAAGGACCCTCGGGCTGTTTTGAGCTCTCGGCCCCCATGACATGNAGTGTATTGGTGTGGCCACAATGGGTGAACGCACAGGACAGAAGGCCACCCAAGGAGGGAAGTGTGTTGGTCCACACAGCGACACAGATGAAGCACAGGACAATTATGCTGAGAGGAAGACGCCAGACCTAACAGTGCGCATGCTTGTGCTCCGCTTGGGCAGAACTCCGGAAGAACCCGAACTAATCCACAACGATAGCAATCAGCCCGGGAGCTGCTCAGGGCGGAAGGGGAGGGGCATCGTCCTCCTAGCACGGGAGAGGACTTTCTGGGGGGATGGCAGGGTGCTATGACCTGAATGGGGGGACAGTCATATGGTGGAGACATTTGTCAAAACCCATCTGACTGGACACTTTACAGGATGCATTTTCTAATTGTGGTAAAATATACACCACCTAAAATTTACCACGGTAACAGTTTGAAGGACACCGTTAGTGACATTAAGCACATACTGTGCCCCCATCGCCCCTCCTGGACTTTCCATCTGCCTGCACTGAAGTGTGGACCCCACTAAACATGAGCCCCTACTCCCCACCCCTCCCCAGTGCCTGCCACCCACCCCTCTATTTTCTGCCTCAGGCATGTGAGTGTGTGCATGCAGTACAGCCGCACGGGCATCGGGACCTCTCGGCCCACGGCCGCCTGCGTGGCAGAGGTCCACAGGATTGTGAGGACGCCAAAACGCCCCTGTCCCCCAGTGCCTGTTCAGCCCCGTGTCAAGTCGCAGTGGCACACGCTCCTCGTGTGTCCAGGTTGGCGGTGGTGTGAGCGAGCCGGCCACGTGCACACCCGGCACGCCCCCGTCGTCCCACGGGCCAGAGCCCCCCTCCTGTCTCAGGCTGGGTGACACTCCCTTCTGCGCACGCCCCCCCCCCCCACACCGCAAAGGACCCTCGGGCTGTTTTGAGCTCTCGGCCCCCGTGACATGTTGGGAGCACAGGCGCCCGAATCTCGTTTCAAGCCCCCACTTTCAGTTCTGTGGGGTCCGCACCCAGAAGTGGAAATGCTGGACCCCCACGGCCGTGCGTGCGCACCCCCGCCAGCGGGGGGGAAGGGCCCTGGCGTCGCCACACCCTCGCCAACACGTGCCGGCTCCGGAACTGCCTGTCTGGTAAAGGGACCCTGGTGGGTGAGCTCTGTCCATGTCAGCCGCCCAGGGGTCTACACACTTTTTAACGAAAGCAGGTGGCGTGGAGTCCCTGGTTCTGTCCCCCTCCCCGCCCCAGGGGGAAGGGGCCTCTCCAACCTCTTGGGCCTGGGACCCAGCAGCTCACACATCTAGCCCCTGGTCCCCGGATGAGGCTGAGTAGAGGCCTCTGGCGCGCCCTGGGGTCTTTCCTCACAGAGCTGCCCCCTCCGGGTCACCGTGCTCTCCTCTCGGTGCCTGGCCCTGCCCGGGCCCTTCCCTGGGCACCGCTGCCAGGGCTCAGGTGAAGCTTTCCAAGGGAGCTTCGCCGGCAGCTGGCTGGATGATGACAGCGTGACACGCACCCCACCCGTGCCAGGCCACTCAGCCCCTCCCCGGGACCCCTGGGCACCCTCCAGCGCAGCTTGGCTCTGCACAGACACTCAAGACAGAGCAACAGATGCAGTCAGCACCCCAGATGCCTCCCTGGCACCCTGGGCAGTGGGGACATCTCACCATTAGCCACAAACCCCACCTGGGCCAGGGCACACGGCCCGCTTGCTTCGCCCGTGAGAGCCCAGCGCCCAGTGAGGAAGCCGGAAAAGGCATCCTCGGGGACAAGCATCTGACCTTCCGTCCCTGTGTGCTTAATATGCAGGACCGCGGAGCCTCAAACACGTCTGCTCACAAGTAACAGAGACATGCATGGGCCATGTGAGCCCCGCCACGTGTGGGAGCAGTGGCGTTTGGCAGGCGCCACGAGCCTTGTCCTGTGGAAGCCACGGTCGCTCCGGGCATGGCCAGGGCAGGTGCCCAGGCCACGGCACGGCCTCGAAGGTGGGCCCAGGGCAGCTAAGCTGGGGCCACAGCTTTTTCCAGGGTGCATGACACACCGGTGAGCATGTGTTTAAGGGTGACGACCAGGGACAACGGTGCGACGAACCCAGTGTGTTGGGGGCACCGTTTGTGCCCGAGGCTGGGAATCTCCCCACTGCCCCCGCCGCCCCCACAGCCCCCACAGCCCCCCCACCCCCCCCGCCCCCACAGCCCCCACAGCCCCCACAGGCCCCCGAAAAGCGCTCACGCTTGCTCAGAGGGAAGGAGGCCCGAGGTCCCGAGCTTGTTCAGGAAAAGATGCCGGAGCCTCCAGGGCTCCGAGCCCGTGACCAAGTGTCCGAGCACTTGGGGTCAGGAGACAGGTCCGGGTGCCACCTGGAGAGGGAGTGACGACCCCCTGCATATTGCCGTCTCCGTTCATCAGTCTTGGTCCATCTGAGCTGTCACTCAGGGCCTGCTTCATCCAAACCACCGAGCGCACGAAGGCCCCTCAGGGTGGCTGGGACCGCACAACTGCAGAACAGGGCACAGCTGTGTGGTGTCCCCCCCGGGGGTCCCAGGGGACAGCTGCCCAGCGGGGACCGCAGCTCGGAGGCCCCACAGTGATGACCAAAGGCCTGGGGGGCCGAAACCCCCTTAGGAGCCTGCATAACTTGGCCAGATGACATCACAGGTTCTCGGGGGCTCCCTGGGCGTCTGGCCCTCCTGCGGCCCACAGTCCCCTCCACGGTCCAGCTCCCTCGCCCAACCCTGCCCCACGCAGGTGTGGCAGCGCCTTGAACCTGAACCCAAACCCCACTCCTGGAATTCACGGTCTCCAGGGTCCCCAGGCCCTCACCTGCCACCATCCAGCCAGGCTCCAGCCAGAGGAGGCCGAGCTTCTGGAAAGCTCCAGGTGGCGGGATGCAGGGGGGAGCCCCGTGCTCCCCCCGGCTCTGGGAGAGGGCAGCGCGCACAAAGCCCCATTCTCCTCGCCCGCCGCCCCCCTCTGCAGACGGGAGAGCCGAAGCCACATTTTCCATGAGGGTTTCCCGCCCGCTGGCCGCTGCTCCCAGCAAAGCCTCTTTGTCCCCCTTCCTGCCCGGCCCCCGCCTCCATAAACACCTCAAGCCTCCGAGGCAGGGGCTGTGGGGGCTGGGTGCTCTGTGCCCGCCCCACCACCAGCCCACCGACCCCGAGGAACTGCCTCCCCCCACCCCGCCCCGTTCTCCGTGCCCACGACGGGCTAGCCTTTGAGAGAAACAGGAAGGAGCCAGGCCAGGCCGGCCAGAGAGGGCTGGGGCCAGGACACTGACCCTCGTCCTGGCCATCCGTCCAGGCACGCCTCCCTCTGTGCCCAGTGCCCCGTCTCCTCAGGGGGTTGCTGAGACGGAGCACGTGTGCATGGTGGGGGTTGGCAGACATTGTCCCCAGGACGAGGATCGTGGGGTGGCAGCCAGGCCTGGCCAGCGCGCACGCGGGCGTGGGCCACTTCAAACAGCAACATCGCCAAGCAGACGGGGAGACCGTGGCACCAAACAGACCCCCGGGGAGGCCTCTTTCACCGTCTGGACTGAAGCGAGCCGCGGAACGTCGCCCCCCCCCCCCCGCCACGGCGACGGTGACCCCAGGCTCCCACCACTGTGGGCGTTTGAGCGAATGACTGCATGTCCTTGCCTCTGACACCGCACACCGGCAGCAAGCGGGCACAAACCCGCGACAAACCAGGGTCGCCTCTTCTGGGTGCGCCAATGAGCGCACACGAGGCGAGGGAATCGGGCCGGAGGGAATCGGGCCGCACGCGACTCGTCTCAGACGTGACATAACTGAAGCCTCGTGTGGGGGTCATGGAGCGCCCCAGATGCCGAGGGTGTGCCCACCAGTGGCACAGAGGCCGCTGGGTGTGCAGGGAACCTGCTCGCCACCCAGCCCCACACGTCCCAGGTCTGGGCGGAAAGGGGGCGGGGAGTCAGGCCCGGCAGAGCTGCGCTCTCTCCATCTGACCCTCCCCCAGGCGGACTGCAGCCCGGCCCCTGACCTCGGGCGTCTGGGGCACGGGCACCATGGGGACGCCCGGCGTCACGGTGGCAGTGAGCAGGCCAGGCCGGAGAGCAGCTCCCCGAACAAAGGCCAGACGTTCAGGACATGAGGGGAAGAGAAGACCAGTCACACCCAAGGTCCTGGCCAACAGTGGACAGTCCCCCTGCACCCTCAGCTTGTGGAAATGAGTATCACGCCCCCACACCACTCGGAGGGCAGGGAGTGGGGCGGGGCTCACCCCTCTGGAGCACCTTCACCTAGAAGGTGGGGTCCAGCCGAAACACCGGAGGCAGCGGGCCACTCCTGGTCCCCGCAGACAGCGGCCCCCGCTGAAGGGGACCACGCAGCCAGCGGGAGAAAGGGCTCAGGGGACGCCTGTCCGACTGCCCCTCCACCCCGCTCTGCCCCCTCCCTCTGCACTGACCCCTCAGCATCACTGTCCCCCAGTACCCAGTGGGTGGGGGAGAGTCAAATACGGTCACCCAGGGACCAGCCCCACCCTCACTCAGCCCCAGCATCGGCTGACTCTATTAGGAAGAGTATGTTTTATTAATACTGGATATTAAAGTTTAATACTGTGATTACAGGGGAAAAATGGGACTTCACCTTCGAGGAGTATTAGAGGATTCCAGAGTGAGCCTGGGAGTGAGAGGGACATTTGTCACGGCCCTGCAGGGTGGTGGCCCCATTCATCACACCCCCAGGCAAGCCTCCACGGCTGGTCCGTCAGCCTCACGCCGTCACTGACCCTGCGGCCGTCCTGCAGGGTCAGCTCCCATTCCGGGGGTCCGAGGCCACCAGGGAGGGAGCAAGAGTGAGGTGGGGCACCAAGTCCCCCACACAAGGCTCCCAGCTCAGCACCTGCCCCTCTCCATCCAGCCCTGGCCACCTTCCTGCGGGCTAAGACCGAGGCCAGACACCCCTCCTTCCATGAAGAGAGGTCGTAGGGAGCATGCACCCCTGGTTTGCCATGGGAATGGGGGCTTGGACGTTCCTCCCCTCCACCTTGGGTGTGATGGCCAGAGGGCAGCAGGACCCAGAAGCTGGGGGCCAATGGGGTACGGCAGGAGCCAGGCTGCTTCCAGAGACTGCAGGAAGGGGGGGCACCGCCCACGGCCACGTTCCCTTCCCCCAGAGCAGCCTGGACAGAGGAATTGGGACCTAGGGCCTCCAGGGGAGACTCTGAGGCCCAGCCCCGCACCTGCTCCCCACGGGCCCTGCAGCCCCTGTCCTCACGCTTCCCCCCTCCCCCTCCCCCTCCCCCTCCCCAACGGCAGTGCGTGTCCTGTCCACCTACGGGAACCCCTGGTGGGACACCTGGTGGGGCAACCTGCTTGACTCAGGTCACCTCCCTGTGCCAGCACTCACATGCACGCACACGCAGCTTCGTCCTGCACAAGGTGCTGGTCACCACATCTGGTGGGGGTCCGAGAGACTCACGGACGCCTTGGGGAAGATGCTGCTGGGAAGGAAAAATGCCAGCACCCGGGAGCCAGGTGGGGTGGGCAGGGGTCCCAGCAGCACCCACCATCAGCATCTCAAGGCTGGCGAGGGCAGAGCAGGGTGCAGACACCTACCTCTCCGGCACACCCCAGCCCACACACCTGGCAGACATCACTAATCAATCAGACATCGCGGATCAATCACCGCACGCCTGAGCCCAGACCGGCCAGAACCTCCCCAGCTGCCTCAAGGCAGCCAGGCCAGCTGGTTGGAGTGGTGAGCGAGCTGGGATCTGGCCAGAGGCCTGACTTGTACGTGGGAAACAGAGAACTGGGGCTGGGGTCAGCCTGGAGTGCCTCCGTTTCCCCCCCAAGGAGGAAGCAAGGGTGCAGGGGGCATGCAGCTGGGCTCCTGGCCACGCCCAGGAGGGCCTGAGAGTGGCCGCAACCCGCCCTGTGCAAGGAGCCTTTGCAACATGTCTGCCTCCTGCCCAGCAAAGCCCCTCGGCCCGGACGGTGTCGCTCAGGCAAGCCCATGCAGGTCCTCTGCCCAGAGCAAGGGCAAATGGCTGCAATGAGGGCCACGTGGGTGCCCCCCAGGGGAGCTCAGGCCCCCTCAGGGGATGGGCTGATGGGTGCCGGCAGTGCAGACGGGAACTGCTGTCTGCAGACAGCCTCGGCCCCTCCAGGGTGAGAGCAGAGTGATAGCAACCCCCGCCCCGCCAAGTACTCCCACGGGGGCGCCCTCACCTGGAGGTGGCCCCCTGACCCCAGCAGCACAGGTGGGTGGAGACCCACCCCCAGCCCCAGAGCACGGTCGGCCCCTCCTGGCAGGACCAGGGACCCTGCAAGGCCAGGCCTTCAAGGGATGAACCAAAAGGAGGTGAGGGACATACAGGGGGCTTGGGGGTGCACGAGGGACACCCTGGGACAGACTCTGAGCAGACCTGGGGGCCACCCCAGAGCGCCCTTGGCCTCGGGGTAGCTCGGAGTCCAAACAGAACCACAAAGCAAGAAATGCCAGGGACCCTGGCAAGGCCCTCAGCCTAGGCCACCCCCAGGTCCTGGGTGTTTCTGGGCCGCCCCGGCCTCCCGTAGCTGGTTACAGGGAAGGAGCCCCACTGGGCTCTTACCTGGAAGATCTCGGGGGTGGGGGCACCTTGAGGGAGATCTGGGCTGGCTCAGGTTCACCCTGCTGTTGCCGGCAGCTCAGCGACTGTGCCACGGAGCACCTTGACCCCTTTACTGTGAGTGGAGGGGCAGAAGAGAATAGACAGGTGGGGCGCTGGGACAGGGGCGTGGGCCGCTGGCAGCCGCGGCAGGGACCTTGCTCTGCCCTGGGGACCGTGTGCATCCTTAACTCAACTCCATACTGTGTTTTCAACACCAAGTGCAATTAAAAGTAAACCCCCTCATGCTTGTCTGAGCCTGTCTCTCTCTCCCCCAAGAAAGGCCATTCACCCCGAAACTGAGTGAGGAAGGGCGTGTGGGCGCTACGGGGCCCGGGACTGCCCTCCGTGTCAGAGTTCGGGGCTAACTCGTGAGGGCGTCGCCAGCATTCAGGTGCACGGGAGCCACTAGCCGGTAGCGGCAAGTTCAGCTTAAATCCATCAAAACAGATGAAATCTGAGACTTGGTCCCTGAGCCACACGTATGGGAGCCATAGCCTACCTATGCCTCCCATGCTCCGTGGCCACATGAGGCCAGCGGCCACCCTTGGACAGTGTGGACGCAGGACACTCGGGCACCGCAGAAAGCTCCAGGCAGGCAGTGGGGTGCCCAGACCCAGGCCTCCCAGGGCTCTCCTGCACACAGTAGGACCTCAGTCAGCACTCCAAGCACTGCATCCTCATCTGCTGCGCTGGTGGGGGCCACACCCTGAACTGGGCAGAGTGGGACATGAAAGCAGGAGCCGGTGGTCAGGGAGGGCTTCCTGGAAGAAGCAGTGAGTCAGGCAGTGGGGTGGCAGTGAGCACCGAGGAGCGAGCTGAGAAGGAAGGCGGAGGCTGCCGTTGGCAGGCGACAGCACAAACCCTGGAAGGGGTGGTCCTCCACGGGTACCCGGCAGTGATGACGGTGACCGAGGTGTACGCAGACCTCGGGGACACACTCTGGCCAGAGGTCCGACGGGCCCAGACCTCCTGGTGGCTCTGCTGAGCAGAGACGCTTTCAGGAGGAAGGTCCAGACCCCGTGGAAGCAGGAGGAGGGGCTCCGGGACGGACACCGGGCTGTCTGTGCCACGGGGGGCGGCAGCGGGTCCCCAGAGGGGAGCCTGGTGGTCTGGGGGTCTCGCTGGTCGCTGCGGCCCTTTCTCCACCCAGTCACCCCCGGGCAGAACCCCTGAGCCGCCCCCTCCTCACCTGAGCCTGGCGACCGTGACTCGGAGCTGGAAGGAGCACACAGCACACCTGAAGAAACCCCTTTTCTGGCGTTGTGTTTTTTATTTAATTTTCCAACGAACACACTCTTTTATCATCCAAAACCGTGAAAGTAAATTAAGGAGAAATGGGTTTCTTTCAATTAGGCTCAGCGTTGCTTTGAGTAACTGCCTATAATTCTATTTAATGAAAAAATAAAATCATTATTCCACATCTCTCCTGCTCTGTCACGAGCCCGCAGACGGGCTCCATTAGCGTGCACCGTAGATTTATTTAATTAGAAAAATATTTTGTTTTCTCTGATTCTTTGGGAAAAGAAAAAAAAACCCTCCAGGCACAAAATTAATCAAATCTGTTACCTGGTGGTTAATGGCCCCTGTGCCTCGGCCCTTCTCCGTCCACGCTGCCCCTGCCCCCGGGTTTCCACCCGGACGTGGCATGCACCCCCCGCGGGCTGCCACACCGCCTGGCTGTGCTCAGAGGCCAACACCCTCGCCGCCAAGCGGAGACCCCCGTGGCAGGCACACGGGAAGGCAGCCAAATTCTTTCCTTGCCACAAAGGGCCGTCCCCTGGGCATGCGGCCGTGTGGGACACCGGGGACACACCTGCTGCTGGTTAAGCTGAGGCCCGTATGGCGGCGCCCACCCTGGGACCACCGCCCGGGGCCTCATCTGGTCCCCAGGGACCCGCGTGAGGTCCAGGGTGGCAGGAGGGGTCTGGAGAGACCCCCTAACTGTGAAGAAGCTGTCCCTCCCGCCCTCCTGGGGGGCTGAGGACCCCACAGAGTGACCTCCCGTGCCCAGCAGGAGTGTGCATGGTGGGGTGCGTCCTTGAGCGGTGAAGGCCACACTGGGCCTTGCTCTGGGGATACCGAGTCCCCGCCCTCAGCCCTTCCGGAGGACAAGATGTGGATGGACCCACTGGGAACCCTTTGACGCTGCGAGGCCCAGGGGTGCTGACACAGAGGCCCCGAGCTTGGAGCTTCAGGGCAGGGGAGTTGGAGGGGTGTGGGCGAGACTCCGGGAAGAACTTCCATGGGGCAGGACTTGCGCATTCCAGTGCCCTGGTCCGAAGGAGGCAGTGAGGTCCGAATCCTCAGCCCCTGAGCCCCCCCCTGTCCAGCCCCCATCCCTCCCTTCTCTTTCAGGATCCCCCAGGCCCCTCAAAGAACCTTTCCCCCCAACCGCCAATCATTCCAGCAGAAAAGCAGGGCCACCCAGTGAGAGGTGCCAGTGGCGTGCTCGGGCTCCAGAAGCGTGTGGGGCACGGAGCGCTCCGGAGAGAAGCCGCCCGCCTGCTCCGTCCGCTGTCCCAGGGGGGTGTGGACTTGCATCCGTGGCCTCGTCCTGGGACGTCCCTTTAACTGCCCTGAAGGACTTAGGAGCAAGTTGTTTGGGTTATTATTGCCTTCCCTCCCCACAACCAGGAGCCTGACCCTAACCCAGCCTCTTGCTTCCCGCCTGCCTCGGTCTCCCCTCCTCTGGGCTGTCCCCCAGCCCAAGCTCCGCAGGACCGCAGATGGACATTCTGAGGGCAGGCAGAACCCGAGAGGACAGGCCAGCCCTCTCCCTTCACGGTGACCTGTCATGTCGCCTCGGAGGCCCCTTGTCTCCTTCCCGCCTCCCAGTCCCCAGCTGAGGCCAAGCCCCCACCCAGGCCCTCCTTGCCGCACCACCTGGGAAGGAGCCGCTGTGCACAGGGCCCATCTGTGCGTGGAGCACGGCCGCCCCCTGCTGGCGCCTGTGTGCAATGACCACAGGCGGAATTGGCCTTCAGAGGCAGTTGCCTCCGCCCTGCCAAAGCCGCAGGCTGGGCCGGGTGCTCGGCTGAGCCGGCGTCCACTGAGCGCTCGCCGTGAGCAGGGCTGGCACTGAGCATCGCAAGGCACGGCTTCCGGACCCCCGCAGCCTTGGAGTCAGGAAGCACACTGAGGCGCAGGTGGAGAGAGCCAAACATTGCCCAGATGGGGAAACTGAGGCATGGGCACCAAGTCACACACAGCCCTGTCTGGAGCTCTTCTCCGTGCCAGCAGCTGGTCCAGGGCACTCAAGGGGGTGCACCTGGGGCCAGCGAGGAGGAGGAGCTGGACGGGCCTTGGCGGTGGGGCCAGGACGCTGCCCTCCCGCCCCACAAGACCTCTCCTCCAAAGCAGCTGTGGGCAGGGCGGGAAGCCCAGGGCGGGTGGTGAGCCCCTGGGGGGAGGCCTGTCCCAGCCCTGACCACCCGCAGGTCCCGCAGGGGTCCCCTCTCCAGGCTGCCGCCCCAGACCTCCTCTGCTGTTGGGCTCAAGGCCTGACTCCACCCCCTACCAGCGTCCAGCACCCCCAAGCCTCCAACCTGCTCTCTCCCACAGAAGCCACCAGAGTCCCTGCCCGGCCCCTGGTCTGGCTACTCTGCTCCCTGGAGTCAAACACCAAGCCTGGCCACCCTGTTGTCACCTCCACCGAGATGCCAGGGTGCAGCCGGTGGCTGCGGAAAGGACCAGCCAGGCAGACAAAGGGGGTCCTGACGGCCTCAGCAGGAGAAAACCAGGGGGCCAGCTGTGGTCTGTCCCGGCAGCAAAGTCTGGGCTGTTCTTGTCCTCTGTCACAGTCGCTCCTGAGCGGCAGCTGCCACGAGACACTGGTGGGACCAGCCAGAACCGAGTCCACCCCCACGCCTCCCAGAGGCCCCGCCCACTGGGGGGTACAGGGTCGCCATGGCCCAGCCCCCCAGACTCCCAGCCCCATCTAGGGACCGCATGCAGACGGCCCTGGTCCACCGCTCCACACTCTCCCTCAGAAGAGACTCACTCGAGTCACCACAACGAAGGTTGCTGAGGCTCGGGCAGGTCACGGTGCTCCTGCAGGTCAGCAGCAAACATGAACCTTGAACCGACAGCGGGGGCAGCCAGCAAATCGTCTCGGTGACCCTCACACCCTCCTGGGAGGGGGCCGTGATGCCCCCACGTTCAAATGAGGCGGGTCAGGCCCGGAGCAGCTGAGGGACACGGGCAGGTGGCCAACAGGCAGGTGGGGCTGCACCCTGAGGAGGGCGAGTCTAAGTGGAATGGGCCCAGGGCCAGTTCAGGGAGGGGGCCTCACAGCGTCCCCAGGAAAGGCCAGGCTTCATGCCCACCCTGAGAGGGGTGAGCTGTGGGAGCACCGAAGTCTCCAGGCAGGGCCTGCCCCAGTCCGTGGGCCCCTGGCCTCAGCTTCCTCCACCACAGCAGGTCCAGGGCTCATGGGGCTGAAGTGTTGGCCTGGGCCAGGCCCCACGGAAGGGCTGCCATCCACTGTCACTGGTGTGTGCACACTAGCACACACATGCACTCACGTTTACACATGAGTGAATTACATACACTGTGTGCATGCATGCACATCTATGCCCATACTCTAAAGTGTGCTTCACACTTATGTGTTTGCATGCACGCGAATGGCATGTGTGGGTACACGTGTGTATGTGCACATGGTTGCACCCAGCTTCTGCATGCACGTGCCTGGGTGTCATGCATGCATGCACACCACCATACACATACAGGTGCGTGACATGCATGGACGGCAGTGTGCATAGGCACACATGTGTGGGTGCACGTGATTACACCCGATGTGTGCACATCTGCATGATTCATACTCCCAAGCAGGCACACAGCACGCACTGATGCATGCACACACGTGCACACAGCTTCTGTGTTTCTGGTGCCTTGAGAGGCTCCAGGTGCCTGGCAAGGAGGATGCGAATGGCGTGTGGGCTGTGAAGCCAAAGACCCTCAGGGTCTCAGCCCAGCTCTCCCGTAGGCTCCCGAGCGACACACAGAAACCTTCTTCTCCTCTTCCTGGCTTTAAATTTGTCATCGTTTTTAAGGAGGAAAGAATAGATCCTTTTAAACGTCCCGGATGGACGTCCGTCAGGGAGTGGGTGTTGATTACACCTCTCCGACACTCCCACATTCTGATAAAAACACCTCCCTCCCGGACTCCTTAAAGAGCTCGTTACTCTGAGGAGTCAAAACTGATAAGAACAGAGGAACTTTTTCATTCTCTGAAAAAGCCAACCCTCCCACAAACTTAGTGACGTTCCTTTCTGCTGCTCAACTTAAAGTCACGGGCCCAGAGCGACTGCTCCCAGAGCCAAGTGCCTGCCAGGCCATCAGCCCGGGCCCAGTCCTCCGACCCAGCCAGCGCCGGGCACGCCCCCCACGGAGGGCTTCTCTCCGCTCTGAACGTCACATGGCAGCAGGATGCAGCGGCTGCGGCATCTCTCGGCCTGCCTCCCGTGCTCCAGGGGACAGGACGATGACTTTTCGGGGAAGTGGCTGGCCCACCCCGCCCCCGCTGACCTTTCTCATGACCCCAGGACAGCTTTTTTTAGCCACCGTGCCCAGGGCCCCTAAAAAGGGCTGCTCTCACAGTCCCAGCAGGGTTTAAATGTGGTCATCGTCCAGTGTCTGGGGGTGTGGGCCCCTCACCAGCCTGGGCCGGAATCGGGCTTTCGAGACCAGCAGGGGGCAGTCAACCCTCCACCCTCACGCCCTGCGGCCAAGAAATGGGCCACTGTCAGGGCCCCGGTTCTCCGCCTGGCGCGCTTGGCACTGCTTCTTGGGAAACACGGAAGCATCCGCTCAGCCCGGCTTTATGAGCGTCCCCCGCCCCACATGCTCCCCGACAGGAGGGCCACCCCTCCCGCAGGCCCCCCGGCAAGGCTGACAGCCAGGGGCTTTCCCACAGGTGTCCACCATGCACGTGTCCACAGCAGGGGCCAGCGAGGCCGAGGGAGGCGCTCTGGCCAGGGGGATGCCAGCGCCCTGTGGGGCGGGGCTGACGCACACAGGGGTGTGCCTCTCCAACCTGGCTGTGTCCCTTCTGCCTTCGGCCAGTGTCCTGTGGCAGCTGCAAAAATTGTCACGAACGGGACGACTTCTTCAAACAACCGAAGTTCAGTACCTCGCAGTCTGGAGGTCAAGTCCAGGCGGGTCTCCCTGGGCCGACATCCAGGTGGGCGGCAGATCCCTTCTGGAGGCTCCGAGGAGAATCTGCCCTTGGTCCTTCCCGGCTCCCAGCCCCACCCGTGTTTTGCAGTCCCGTTCTCCACCGGCAGTGCCAGCCGTGAGGCCTCTTCTCTCCTCGCCGACCCCGGCTCTCCCTGACTGACTGGCTCAGCTGATCCAAGGACCCTCGTGATGACGTGGGGACCGCCTGTGTCATCCAGGGTAACCCCACCTCAAACCCGTCGTCCCTTAACCCCGTCTTTAAGTTCCTCATATGGTGTGAGGTCGCAGCTACAAGTTCCGGGGACCCGTGTGTGCACGAGTTTCGGGTCCCGTAACCAGCCCACCACCCTCCACAGGACGTCGCCGCCACCCGACAGAGACACACCTGCAGCCGGGTCTGGACCAANTGTCACGAACGGGACGACTTCTTCAAACAACCGAAGTTCAGTACCTCGCAGTCTGGAGGTCAAGTCCAGGCGGGTCTCCCTGGGCCGACATCCAGGTGGGCGGCAGATCCCTTCTGGAGGCTCCGAGGAGAATCTGCCCTTGGTCCTTCCCGGCTCCCAGCCCCACCCGTGTTTTGCAGTCCCGTTCTCCACCGGCAGTGCCAGCCGTGAGGCCTCTTCTCTCCTCGCCGACCCCGGCTCTCCCTGACTGACTGGCTCAGCTGGTCCAAGGACCCTCGTGATGACGTGGGGACCGCCTGTGTCATCCAGGGTAACCCCACCTCAAACCCGTCCCTTAACCCCGTCTTCAAAGTTCCTCATATGGTGTGAGGTCGCAGCTACAAGTTCCGGGGACCCGTGTGTGCACGAGTTTTGGGTCCCGTAACCAGCCCGCCACCCTCCACAGGACGTCGCCGCCGCCCGACAGAGACACACCTGCAGCCGGGTCTGGACCAAGAGGTGGCCGGGTCCAGGACAGCCGGGGGCACCAGCAGCCCTCCCTCCTGGGGCTGGAAGCCGTGCAGAACCTGCCTCATACGGCCCACGGGGCTGGGAACTGCATCACCAATCCCGGTGGGCAATGTCAGCTCTAAATATGTTTAAGTAGCAAAGTTATCTCAGCTGACACCCAAGGGTCTCCCATCTCGCTACGCCAAGCAGCCGGGGCCCTTTCCCGACACCTGGACTTGCTCGCGTCTCTCCAGAGTCGGCAGCGATGGCGACTGCAAACGAAGATCACAGTGCCATCGGTGGGTCTGGCCCCCGATGCCCTCCGACCATACGCTGCTCTGCCCCTCCCAGGGCTGATCTGCAGGTGAGAAGCCGGCAAGGAGCCAGACACGAGATCGGAGCTGGAGCCTCAGCGCCTCCGCAAGAAGCCAAACCTGGCGAAGCCCGAGGAGCCGTGGGTCCGGGAGACGGGCAGGTGCAGAATCGGAGAATGCAAACATAGGGGTGACAGACTCCCCCCTTGGCCACGCTCCCAAGAGCTCGCGTGCCCCCTGCTCCGCTGGGCCCGGTCCGCCGGCCCTGGCCTGGTAGCCGGAATCCTGCCCAGACTCCCCCAGCTCTCGGGGGACAGATCGAATTCTTAGTCCCTACCCGTGGTGTCCGATTGCCTGGCTGCCTTCAGCAGGATCCCCCCACGGGTTTGCACCCCCGACATCCTCGCCCTGTTCCCCAAGCTGCCACCCCCACACTCCCTGCCCCAGCTTGGTGACCAGGAACAAAGGCTTCCTTACTCTTTCACAGGTGTCAGGATGATGTCATCTCTACAGTGACCCCTCCCACCCCGGCATCACCCAACCCAGGCCAGACCCTTCGCTCCCCCAGGCTGCAGCCAGGGTCCAGACACTTCAGCCTCCCCCTCAGCCTCGCTCACACCCTCTGGGCTCATCTGCACCCACCCCCCTGAGCAAGGCAGCAAGCCATGGTGCAGATTCCTGACAGCCTTCTGCCAAGGCCGGCCAGGCCATCAAGGCCACCACAACCAGGGCACCCCGCCCCCCCTCGGAGAGGCCGCTCGCCTGACTTCATTAATCTAACACTGGCTCATGTGTCAAAGTACACACAGTTTCTAGTAAAAATGAACCGGCTGCTAATTAGGCTGTTCATAACTTGTTTCCCTGGTCACTAATGATAATTAACATGCAAATGAGCTCTGGGAGGGGAGGCTCTGGGGCCCCCGGTTCATTACCACGTTAATTACTGTTTGCATACTTAACGTTGCAGATACAAATGGCGGCATTTAGTGTAACGGGCGTGATGATAATTATACCAACGACATTTTGAAAAGTCATTTTGCTGTGTTATTTTTCTGCGTGATTAATGGTTCCGTGCCTGGTTGATAAACTTCGTTAGCACAAGCCGACGGAGGCCCGTACGCAAAGCGGCCAGCGGGCTCGGCCCATCCATCTCCTGCCCTGTTGGTCTCCAAGTCTCACAGGCAGCAAAGGCAAAGCAGAAAGTGGGGCGGCTTCGGGGGAAGGGAGCTTCCGGAAGCCCTGCTTTCCGGGCTCCCCACATCTGCTCTGAGGGCCACGGCAGACAGTGCCTGTTTAAGGGGCTGCGCCTGGGGGCGTGGGTGGCTGGAGGCCAGCCTCCGGGGGAGGGTCCCGCAGTGCCGAGGCCGAGGGAGACCAGCTTCCCTCCTCCCTCCCTTCCTTCCTCTTCTGCCTGCCAGGGGCCTGCTGGGCAGGCAGTGGCAGACCGACCCTGCTTCCTGGGGCCAACATCCCAAGGAGAAAAGCCCTCAACGTGTTGATGGGGGGCCAGTGGCGGAGGAGGGGGTGAGGGGCCGGGAGGAACGGGGCTGTTGCAGACAAGGGCCCAGCAAGGGTCTCTCAAGGAGGGACGATGGGCGGGAAGGACGTGAGGGAGGGAGTGTGGGGCTGTGCAAAGGTCCTGGGGCAGGATTGCCAGGGCACAGGGTAGGTGGCACAGTGGGGCAGTGTGGCGGGGAGGCGGAGCAGTGGGGCCCGGGGGGTGGGAGAAGGCAGCAGAGGTGGGAAAGGAGTGGAGGGTGCGAGGGAGCCCCGGAAGCCCAGGGCCATCTCCCCAACACTGGGACATCGTTTCTCCAACCCGCGCCCCCTCAGACATAGCTGGACCCACAACAGTACCCCTAAGGCAGAGGTGGCCCTCCGCAAGCCACCCGCCCTGCCACAGAGATGCCCAGAGCGGCAGGCAGGCGAGGGCAGTGGTGGGGACACTCCTCCCCTGCTGCATTATTGATCGGCGACAGACGGGGAGGCGCCCACGACAGGTGTGCGGCCGCCCACGCGCCCGCCGCCCGGCCTGCCAGAGCTCCCTTGGTGAGGCCAGCGAGGCAGGGGGAGGGGTTCGGGCCAGGGTGGTCAGGCCAGGAGGAAGGGCCCTGAGGGGGGAGGCCACCTGCCCAGCACGGTGAACTCTGCCTGCAATTCCTGCCCATCCGGCAGGAGAAACGGGGCAGAAACTTCATCTGGTGACGACCAGGCCCTCGCCCACCCTGGGCCCCTGGACCTCTGGAGGGGCCCGGCCACTGCAGCCTCAGGTAGGCACAGCCCACCCCCCGAGGGCTGGAAGGCAGCTCAGGCAGGACCGGAGCTGCACCCAGTGCCGGGGGAGGGAAGCACCTGGAGGGCGTCGGGTGCCGGGGCAGCTGCTAGGTGTTCTCCCTTGCCATCGGGATTGGCTGAGGGAATGAGGGGGCCTTCCCAGTGGGGTACCTACGGGGGAGGGGAGGGCAGGCATCCCATGGGGGACTGAGTGAGCTCCGGCCTGGGGCTATGCGGACCCTGTCCTTCTTCCTGTGCCCCAGGGGGCGCCAGGGTGCAAGGCCACCCATTCACTTCCAGGGTCACGCCAAGGGCCCCTGTTTGGAAGCCCTGCCCTGGGCCCTGGCAGGGATGTTGTTCTTGGGTGTTGGGGGCTGGAGCTGTTCCCCTGGCGGAGGAAGAGCCGCCTGGAGGCTGAGGCCACAGCAGGGTGTGCAGGCAGGGACCTGGCCTGGCAGCCACGCCCTGGTTTCTGGATTTGGCACTGGGGTGGGCCAGCTTGGGGCAGCTCTTGGGAGTCTGGAGGGCAGGCCGGGCGTGGGTGGGGGTGGCGCCCTTGCTTCTGTGCAGGCAGTGGGTACAGGGGGCTCTCCGACCCGACGGCCTTGGTCCCCGCAGGAGCCCTTGAGGGGCCATGACGACACAGTAGGAGCTCCCTGGCCCAGGCAGAGGGCCACCCAGTTCAGTGTGTCTGTGGACAGGGCCCAGGAGCAGCCTGCCCACCCACCCCGAACAGGGGGAAACGCACAGAAGTGTAAGGTCGCTACAAGGCCACCGCCAGCCAGCCACTCTTGTAAACACCTTCCATTTCCAAAGAGGACACTCACCCTGGCACTCGGAGCCCCCTTTCCAGAGTCGGGGGGTGGGGAGCATCTCGGCATGTGCAGCGGGGACCTCGTGCCCTTGCTTGGACCCAGTACCTCAGGGCGCTGTTTTGGGGGCCCCTCCCAGGGGCCTGTGGTGGTGCCCCGTCCCTTCATAAGCCCAGCTGGGTGTGACCACATCCACAGGCAGGCAGACCACCCTGGAGCAGAAGGAACAGCCTCTGGGGCCCCAGAAACACTTTCGTGCACCCGTGTTCCCCTCGGGTCTGTGGTGACGGTGGCCCTGGGCTCCGGCCTCGCTCCTTCTGGGTCCCCAGCACCGCACAACTTGGGTCCCCAGCACCGCTTGGTCCTCAGCCCAAGCGTGTTCAGCCAGAGCCTGATGTGCCCTTTGCAGTGAAACTCCGTTTGCCCCCAAAGCTGTGCACTTGCCACGAACTTCCCACAAGGATGCCACCTGTCCTGCCCCGTCCAGGCTGTGAAGAGCACAGCAGTGCAAAGGGCGAGTGCCCAGGGTCACCACTACCAACAGCCCGGACCCGTCAGAAATGGGGGACCTGTCAGAAACAGGGGAGCCCCCCACTGCGGCTGAAGGAAGGCGGTCTCCCTCCAAACCCGAGCCTTGCCGGGCCTGAAGTGCACCACAACGCTTGGTGTCCTGCGCCCTGACCCCCTTGGCACAAAGCAGGTGCCCTGCAGTCACCTGCGTCGAGGTGGGAGCCGTGACCACAGCTCGTGACGTGCCAAGACCGCCGGGCCCATCTGGCCAGCACCTGCGGGTCCTCGGGCCCCAAGTGCCGGCCAGAGGCTCCGGGGACTCGTTGGGCTAATGTGACTGTGAATGCCAGGCAGCCCTGCCTCCTAGCCCCTGGCCCTTCCCGCAGCCTGGGTGACAGCCCTGCTCCATTACCGTTATGCTCCGGCCTCATTAGGGTAATTAAAATGAAAGTAATCAAAGCAACAGGAAATCTCCTAATAAACTGTCACCGCTGCGTCCATCGCTCGGGCGCAGAGCCTCCGTGAAGGTCGAGGGGCTGCCTCGCAGGCCAGGAGCCAGGCAGGAGGACCAGGCCCTGCTGAGCACACCGACCTGCTGAGGCCGACCTTGACCCAGACTCCCGACAGGCCATAGGACCACATCCTAGGAGACCCAGCCCTGGGAAGGGAAGCGGAGATGCAGCGCCCCCACGCCCAGTGCCCCCACGTCCCCACAGTGGGCACCCACCTGGTTCCCTGCAGAGGATAGGGCCTTGCCTGCCGCCAGGGCCCTTGGCACCCCGAGTAGGGAGGCGCCCTTGCCCACAGCAGGGCCATCTTCCCAGGGACTTGCCACCCCCTCCCCGGCCCCCTCCCCAGGGGCCCCCAGGGCAGCTGCCTGTGAAGGGACCTTTCCTCCTGCTCTTGGGGGGAGGGTGCGGGGTTCCTAAAATACCAGCCCCCCTCCTCACATACAGGTGAGGTGACCCCAGCCTGGGGGCTCCTGTCGCGGCTCCTCAGAGCCACCTCCTGGGCTTCGCCCCAAGGAGATACCAGGGCCAGAGGGAGGAAGATGACCAGAAAGGGCTGGAAGGGCACGGGGTGCAGTCTGCCCTCGCAGAGCTGGGAGAAGCCCACGGGGAGGGCCTGCAGGGCTGGGAAGACCCAGGTAATGCCGGAGGCTGGCGGCCTGGGGGCGGTTTCCCTAGGGCTGGTCAGGGGGCCTTAGAAAGGGCCCTAAGCAGCCTGACCGAGCTCTGGGGGCGGCAGAGGCCCAGGCGACCCCCACCCACCCCTCAGCTACTGCCTCAGCGGTGGGGACAGTGAGGATGCGGGGCGAGGGGCAGCCCTACAGCGCAGTCAGCCCCAACCTGGCGTCCAGTGGCCCCGCACTTTGAGCCCCCCAAATCAGCTCGGAAGCTGCCACGAGCCTGGACCCTAGCGGCGCTGAGGCTCGGGAGCCAGGGAGCCGGCCGGGGGGCGGGGCCGAGGGCCGGGTGGGGCCGGGCTGGAGTGTGAGGCCGGCCGGGGCGCCCGGCCGCTGGGGGCGCCGCTGAGCCGCGGGTGGCGGGTGTTGACGCTCTCCAGGGAAACGCACGGGCCACCGCAGCCCGCGGCGCAGCGTTGGTGGGGCGCCTGGGAGCCCAGCCCCGCGGATCCTCCAGAGGGGCGAGCCCACCCCTGCGCCACCCACCTCCAGCCAGTTTGGGGCTGCGCGTGAGCCTTTGCCCTCCCTGTGCACCCCGCACCAGCCAGTGGCCCTGTGCGTGCAGGAGTGAGTATGTGTGTGTGTGCACGTGCACCCGTGTGCGTGCGTGAGCGTGTGAACCCGTGGCCCATGTGCTCGTGCGTGAGTCTGGCTGTTGGCGCTGACGGGGTCCGGGCTGGTCTGCGCCCTCTCTGGGAGACCGGAGGGGCAGGGCTGATGGCATGGGAGCTGCTTCTTCGGGCCCCAGGGTGTGGGAGGGCAGAGGGCACAGCAGGGCTGGTCCGCATCTCAGAGCCAACCCCGGCCTGGGTCCAGGGCCCCTCACCACCGCCCAAGAGCCCCGCAGGTGCCCCTTGGCAGCCCGGCACCCACTCCCGCCCACACTGGGCAGGCGAGGCCGCTGGGTGGAGTGTGGCCCGAGGTCTGGTGGGCCTGTGGCATCAGTGCTGGGGGGCCAGGGGTGCTCATGTGACCGGAGGTAATGAGGGGTCCGCCTTCCTGAGGGGCCTGTGCCAGCATGGGCTGTTCACGGTCCCCTCTGCGGGGGAGGGGGCTGAGGCCCAGAGGGAAACGTGGGCCTGGAGCCTGGCCAGGCAGAGCCCAGTCAATGCCCCAGCCCAGGGAGTCCGCCCGGGAGCAAACTCCACCCTGACAGCTGAGCCCACCCTGCTCTCCCTCAACAAGGCACCACACTGACGCTAGGGTCTCAGTGGGGAGGGCTGGGTGGCTGCTCGGAAGCAGGGCTGGGGGCTGCAGGGCCGAGGGGCTGACCGCTGTCTGAGCACTGGCCACAATCCCCACTCGACTGCAGGTGCCCGTGTGGACTGGACAAGGACCCATCAACGGCACAGGAGTGATGTCGGCCCAGGAGCTCGGGGCCTGCCTCTGCCGGGAGGGCGACCGGCACCTGGCCCTGGGGGAGCCGCCGCTGGCCACCGCCTTCTACCTGGCTGCATTCAGCTGCCACGCCCCTTCTGCGGTGCGCAGTGTCCAAGCTGCCCTGGCTGAGGCTCGGGGGTCACCCGTGGTGGCCACCCTGGAAGCCTGGTGCCGAGGGGACAGCCAGATCCCAACCATCCACTGGGACGGCATGGCCGTGGTGTCCCTGACGGGGACCCTGGCCTCCGCCTTCCTGGCCGCCCTGTGCCCGGACCACCCGGCCGCAGTCCTGCACTCCCTGGAGGGGCTGCTGGCCCACGGGCGCCACGGAGAGGCGGTGCGGCGCTGCGATGCCTTGCTGGACGCACACTCCCAGCAAGCCCTGGAGCTGCAGCTGACCCGCGCCCTGGCCTGGGTCCTGTCTGGGGAGCAGGTGGGCGCTGGCCTGGCCGACTACCTTCAGGCCTTCACCTCGCGGGCCGACCGCACAGTGGCCTTCGTCCTCACCCACCAGCAGCCCTACCTCCCAGTGCTGGTCAGCGTCCTCCAGGACCACATCTCAAGGAGTCAGCAGGCTGGGGACAGTGCCAGGCAGCAGGACACCGACGGCCAGAGACTCCTAGCAGCCCTGGACCCCGGGGGCAGCTGGAGCAACGCCCTGTCCCCCGAAGCTCTGCTCCACAGTGGCCGGTATAAAGACTGCCGGGCAGCGTGCAGCCGGGCCCTCGCGACCGACCCGACCAGCGGCAGACCCCAAGGTAGGAGTGCGGGTCGCAGCTCCCTGAGGGTCAGGGTGAGAGTCACTCCGGCCGTCCCTTCCCAGCACAGTTAAGTCTTGCCTGTGGTGGGGGCAAGAGGTCGTGCCGAGGCCAGGGACACCACAGGGACCAGAAGGACAAGCCCCTGTCCTGACAGAGCCCCCAAGAAAGGAAGCAAACCAAATATGTGCTTTGAGAAATGTAACACGCAAGGTGTGCCTCTAGCCAGACAGTCAGGGAAGGCTTCTGGGAGGAGGTGTCATTCGGGCTGCAACAAGGATTCAGACAGCAGAAACTGCAAGTGTCAGGCGGCTGGAGGAGAAAGAGCCTGGCATGTCCATGACCCTGAATGGTGGCTGTCGGGGGTGGGGGGCAGGAGGGGCAGCGGGAGACCAGAGGCCCTGAACACAGTAGCCGTGGCTAAGTCCTCCTGACCGGGAACACCCTCTGAGTTTACCCAGGGCAATGAGAGCCATGGAGGGGCGGGGGGGATTGAGACTTCGGTGGGAGGTGCCCCTCCAGAAGGAAGCTGCGGTAGAAGCACCCCAAATCAGGATGAGTGGGGAACCACCCCAAAATGAACACATTTTGGATGTTAAAAAAGAGAGAGAGAGAGAGAAAAGAAAATGTGTATCACGCCCTTGAAATGGTGGCACCGGTAGGTGCTCCACGGGCTGTCCCTCGCACTGTCAGGTGGACGTGTGATTGGCCCGCTGGACACGTGGGCCGGGTGGTGAAAGGACGCTTGGTTTGAAGGAGGGGTTGTGGAGTCGTCCACTCCAAGGAGACACTTCAAGTCAGGAGTCTGGATGGAGGACATGGGGCAATGGGACACTCAGAGAGGGCGTGAGTGTGAGGGGCCACCTGTCACACACGAGCAGGCAGACCCCATGCTGGGGGCTGGATATGACGCGTTTTCACGGAGTCCCCTCAGCTGCCCTCGGAGTGGGTGCGGCTGTGTCCCTGGGGCCCAAGGGGCTGCCGAGGCCACACGGAGTGTTCGTGGCAGGCTGGAATCTGGCCCCCCGGGTGTTCCTCACCACCCATCACACTGTCCCCCAAAAGAGGGCCCAGCAAAGGGGACGGGGGCACAGGAAGGAGGAGGAAACCTGGGAGGCTGCAGGGCGCTGGCAAGGGCACCTGCAAGGCACAGAGCAGTGCTGTGGGGGGGAGCCACTGCCGGGGGTCCGTGAGGACCGAACAGGGGTGTAGGTGCCATGGGCCTTGGAGGGGGTGCCCCAGTGTGGGAGGGGACAGAAAAGGGAGTGGGCAGGTTGATTTTGGACATATGCTAGACCAGACACCCCCAAATCCTCCCACTGTAAAAACGCTCGGCAGAATCACAAAGGATCCTGAGCTCATGGAGAGGAGGGGACCCGCCCGCCCAAACGGAAACGTGTCGTCGCGGCTGAGCAGGGAACAGTGCCACGGCAGGTCGGGCACTCAGCAACTCCCGGGGGGTCTTCCACTTTACTGACCAGTAGGGCCCTGCAGAAATCCAGAACCCCCCAAAGAGCTGCAGCCCAGACAACAAGTGTGCTAAAAAAAAAAAAAAAGAAAAACGGTGCCCCGGCTCCGCAGGGGAGGCTGCCGGGAAGCCTGCCTGTCCCGACCCGGCTCTGACCTGGGCAGGAGCTCCTTCCCTGAGGATCACTGCGTCCCCTGGACCTGAGTCATCTGTGTCACAGGGAGTCACCTGTCCCCACCAGCAGCACAAGTGGGGATTATGGTGCGAACAACGAAGTTTCCCATGACGTGCCTTTTACTAATGTCGTTTCCCATAACACACGCTTTCGAATCTTAAGGTTACTAACCAAAAAGCCCTTGCAGACATCGAACAGCCTCCCTATGTTTGGAAAGCGTTCTGCCCTTCTCAGCAAGCAGACACGCGGGACAAGACGCCGCGTCCAAGGGGCTTCCGCTCAAACCCCCTGGGGCACAGGCCCCTGCGCACCGCGGCTTCCGGAGCACTCGCCCTCCCAAAGCACCCGGGCAGCCATCTCCTGTGGGTTCAGCGGTCTTCGTTAAGACCTACACGGAAGGGCCATCTACATCGAAAACACCCTGGTGAGAGGGCCGCATGTTACTTCTAGGATACTGTTCATTGCCAACAGCTACTGTTCCTTGAGGATTTATACTTAGCCCCAGCTGCTGTGGCTTGGTGCATTGAGTGCCAGCCTGTGGACCAAAGCGTTGCTGGTTCAATTCCCAGTCAGGGCAGCTGCCTGGGTTGGGGGCTGGGTCCTCAGTTGGAGGCACGTGAGAGGCAACCGCACATTGATGTTTCTCTCTCCCTCCCCCCCTCCTCTCTAAACATAAATAAATAAAATCTTTTAAAAATAACTTTAAAAAAAACTACCAAAAGCGTAATACTTAATGGTGATATTTTAGAAATCTTGCATTTAAAATCAAGAATAAGGTGGCTGCCCACTCTACCATTAATCCATCATTGTACTGGCGATGCTGGCCAATGCAATAAGATAAGAAGGGAGGAAAACAGGTAAGACAGAAAAGAAGAAACAAAGTTATTATTCCACACAACATAAGTAGCTATGTAGAAACCCCGAAAGAAACAACAAAAATGTATCAAACACAGGAACAGGATTTAACAGCTTATACAAAAAGCATTTACATTTATAGACACCAGCAAGAAATAGAAATTTTGTTGTTTAAACACCTACCATTTACTAAAGCAACGGAGACTGATTGATTTCAGCATCGTCTGATTTTTATGAAGAAAATTATAAAACTTTATTAAAAGACAATAAAGAATAATTATATAAGTACAAAGAGATTAGATGTCTATGGTCAGAAAGATTTGATAGTAGAAGAGAAAAGCAAAGGACCAATAGTGGACAAGATGAAGGAGGAAGAGGAGGAGGAGGGAGGGAAAAGGAGAGGAGGGGAGGGGGAGGAGATGGAGAAGGAGGCGGTGCTGTAAGGGTCTGCTCCACCGGCTGGTGCAGAACTCTCCTGACCAACACCGACTTCAGGGGGAGACAGAGAGACCAACAAAACAAACTTGCCGGGAAGAAAGCCACCTGGAAGCTAACATGGGAGCATTACAGTGAATCCCTATAGCTTCGCTGCAAATCCACAGTGAAAGGGGAGGGGCCTTTGTGCCATGGATGTATGCGATACGCTGCTTCCAACCACGCGAAAAAGTGACGTCCACGGGGACTCTGTCGACAGCTAAGGTTTGCAGGAATGAAAGTATGAGACTATATCCACGAGGCCTCTGTGAACAGCTGGGCTTCTTAAGATACAAAAAAAGCAGAAAGCATGAAGGGAAATTTGATGCATTTGATGAAATTAAGAATCTTAACTTTCTGTTTTGCCCCTAACTGTAGAAAATGAAAGGACAAACCACAACAACAAAAAAAGAATATTTGCAAAATATACAATGGGCAAAAAATTAATAACCAGAGCAGCTGAAGAATTCCTACATGTCAACAAGGAAAAAATCAACCTTGATGCAAGAACTGGCAAACGGATCTCCCCACAGAGGACACACAGATGGCTAACGAACTTGTGGGAAACGTCCAGCATCCCGGTAACGACACAAATGCAAATTAAAGCAAGATGCCCTGTGCTACCCACCAGATTGGGGGGGGGGTACTTTGAAATAAACGAGCCTCGTCAGTAATCAGGAAAATGAAAATTAAGCCAACACAAGCAGAGCATCTTATGTCCCCCTTGACGGCCAACATTTTTAAGTGTGATGATGGAAGAGGCTGGCCTCCAGCCGAGCAGAGCAGCGGAACTAGACGAGGTGCCCGCAGACGGCAGTGATGAGGTCGGGACACAACATGAAAGGCAGCCGTGGGCAGGCACGGGCCAGCGGGCAAATGCGGCCGGGAACCGGGCATTGGCCCTGAAATACGGGGGTTGTGGAGGTGAGGTTTGCACACGTGCAGCTTTTCCCCGAGGGAACCCTCAGCCCAGGTTCCATGCGTGTGAAGCAGGATGCGGCAGCTTCACTGGCGTGCGCTGTCCCAAGTCAGGGTGCCCCGGGTCAGGGTGCAGGGCTGGGAGAAAGTGGCTGGAACGTCAGAAGGGAAGTCCTGATAGGAGGAAAAGTCTGTGCGCCGAATCCGCTGCCAGCCTCAGCCGAACACGGGCTGCACGGACCGGGGAGAGACTGGGTGGGTGAAGAAGCAGAAGCTGGAAACTGCAAGCATTTCACGGACATTCCAGCTGCCAGTCTGACTCCGTCCAATTCGGCTGCTAAAACAAAAGTCTCTTCTCTTCAGAGGCGCGTGGCTAGGTCCAGGCTCCACAGAGCGTCAACCGGACGCCCAGCGTACACTTTCTGAAAATGCTAGGCAGGCAAAGAAGCGGGGAGATACAACGTGGGCCACAGTCGGGAGACCGGCCTGGAGATGATCCGTGAGCTGAAACCAGCACACTGAGGACTGTAAAGGAACTGTGAGCACCGCGCTCAGGGCCTAAAGGAAAACGTGGCCGCAATGAATGAACAGACGGGAAATCGCAGCCAGTACACAGAAACTCCGGAGTTTGGAAAGCACAATAGCAGGTGAAACATTCCGTGGCCTGTTGAGGACGGCAGAAGGGTCGCCGAGCTTACCCGAGAGCGCAGACAGAAGACTGTGGGGGGCCTCATGCCCGGGGACAACGCGTACCACCAGTCCAGTGGGGGCGGCCGCAAATGCGGGGGCAGGGCAGAGAGCACACTGCCTGCCGTAGGGGGAGGAACAACCGCTCCCCAGGCCCCACGGGCTCTCCCCCTGCCGCCACCAGCGTTATTTTGTTGGGGGTTGGTCACTGACGGAAAAGGCTCAGGTTGTTTCGTTGTCGTTTCTCGTTTTGTTTCTGTTGCTTTTGCTTTTACTTTGGGCCACCAGGGTTAGACAGGGCAACCTGCCGCTGGCTGCATCGCTGGTTGGCTGATCACAGGGCACTCGAGATGCTCTTCTGTACTTGGCCCTGGGCTGAGAGGTGACGCTTCCCCACGATGACAACAGAGCAGGGCGGTGGCAGAGGGGCTTCCGTGCCTGCTCCTGTTTCCTGGTAAAGGACTATTATTATCGTAAAGGAAACACTCTGACGATTCTGAAGGACCGTGTGCAAAAAGCGCTCCGTGGGGGTTCAGAGGCCTGGGCTGGAGACACGCAAAGGGCTCTGAGGGCATCCCCACCCCGCCACCCCTCCCTAACCTGTAACAGGTAATGGGGCGCCCCTGACCTCAAGCTCCCGCCAGCAGAGGTTTCTGGGTTCTCTCAGGGGCTCGCACCTGCCCGGGGCGCTGCCGCTGCTGCGAAGCCGCCTGGCTTTCTGTACTGACTGCGCGCTCGCTGAGTAATGCTGCCCCTCCCACCTGTTCGGGGCTCTCGGCCCCCTTAATCCAGTGCATTCTCTCAGCCCTGCGACTGTAGCCCTCGTCACCCCATTCTAAAGCAGAAGAGGAAACTGAGGCAGAGGAGGTGGCCTGAGGGCCCCTCTCTTGCCAGCGGCACCACCTTCGCTGGGCCTGACGGAGGTCCCCGTTTTCCGCGAGCGAAGCACTGAGTCCCCACGCAGCCCAGAGAAGAGCAGATGAGCTATCTCGAGACAGCCGCCCCCGCGCAGGTCACAGAGCGGGGCCTCGGCCCGGCCTGCAGCTGGTCTGGGGAAGGGGAACTCAACCCTCATATTGATGACTCAGAGGCCGGGGCTGGGGGCTGGGGAGGAGGTGTTGTCATTAAATCTTCTTGTTGGCAGAGCGGAGAGACTGACTCTGGGCCAAAACTGAGAGGGCAGGGCTGCGGAGGCCTCCAGGGAAGCTGCCCCCCACCCCACCCCCAAACACACACGCGCTGTCCCCCGCCCCATTCCGATGCTGCTCCAGCACCCACAAGCTTCTGGCCTCCTGCCCGCGCTCTTCCTGGGGCGCGACGTCCTGGGAAATGCCACCCGAAGCGCTGGACGGTTGGGGCGCCTACAGCAGGCACCCCGGTAGCACCGGGTCCCACAGGTCCTCTGTTCTCTACTCCAGGTGAGCGCCTGGCTGCCTTGCTGGTCACCCGCGCGGCCGCAGCCTTCTTCCTGGACAGCGGAGCCCAGGACCTGCTTCGGGACCTGCACGAGGCCTTCCGCGAGAGCCCCTCGGGGGCGCGGAGGCAGTTTGAGGCCGTGCTCTCAGCAGAGGACCGGGAGCGCGTGCGGATCCAGGCGCAGGAAGTGGCGGACGTGGGTTTTGCCCACTTCCAAGAGGCCGTGCGGAGCCGCCCCGAGCTCCGCGAGGATTCCGACCGCGAGCTGCTGGCCCCGGTGACCCGCGCTCTCCGTGTCCTGCTGCGCGTGGCGCCGCCCGGGACGCGCCCAGCACTGGGAGCCCGCCTCGCCGAGTGCCTGCTGCTGGCCGGGGATGCGGCGGGCGCCCGGGCGCTGTGCGAGCGCCTGCTGCGGCCCGCACGCCCCAGAGATCAAGCCGGCGAACGCGCCGGGGACCGCGCGCTTCTGCTGGCGCTTCGAGGCTTCTGCGCGCTGCACACCGGCGACTCGCGGTGTGCCCGGGAGGACTTCCAGGAGGTGGTGGAGCAGGGACCGCCACATCCAGCCGGCTGTGTGCGTGCGCTGTGCGGCCGCGGGCTGCTGCGCGTGCTGGCGGGCAGCGCGTTCCTGGGCGCGCTGGACTATGTCACCGCCTGCCGCCTGCGGCCTGACGAGGCTCTGCTCGTCGCCAAGGCCTACGTGCCCTGGAACCAGCGGGGGCTGCTGCTGACCGTGCTGCGGGAGGAGGGCCGCAGAATGCTGCAGCGGAGGCCGGACCCGGGACCCGCGGGCGCGCGGGGCCGACGGAGGCAGGCCGCGGAGGTGGACAGCCCGGCGGCGCCAGAAGGGTAAACACTAGCCCCGCGTGCGCGCTCCTGGGCTGCTTCATTCCGGGCTCCTGCGAGGCAGCCAGGTGTGTGTCTTCCGTCTTGAGGATGGGTCGGCCGTCTTGAGGATGGGTCGGCCGGGGCAGGGAGCAGCTGGGTGATGTCCCTTAGTCGGCGGTGGCAGATTCAGCCCCAGGGCCCAGATCCCAGTCCTTAACCGTGACGCATTAAGGACTGATTTATAGAAAATCGGAAACTGAAGCACGGAAATGGAAAATGACCATCCCCACGGAGAGGCACCCACTAGCCGGTCCTCTGTGTGCGTGGAAACCTGGTTGGCAAGAGGACCTGTGCGGTGCCCGGGGTTTGGACCGCTGGGCTTTTCACTCAGTGGATTGCAAGCGTGTCCTGTGCCGCCGGCCCGGTGCCCGCCATCCAGGACCACGTGTGGTGCCGAAGCTCTGCTCTTAGCTGTCTATGCCCCCTAGTGCTGTCCTGTCACCCCGAGTTCTGCCCTTACCTCCTGAGGCCAAGGGGGAGCCTGGGTCAGGGAATGTGGCCTCGAAGGCGCCGGACTTTGAGAGCTGCCCGCCTGCCTGTCTGGGCTCCACACCCAGCCCCGAGTTTCCTTTGCAACCTTTCACCAGCCCTGCGGTGACTCCACAGCCGTGCTGAGCTACAAGCACCGAGCTGGGGCCTCCTGGGGCTGTGTTTGATGTCACCACACACCTGTGCACACACCCGTGTGCACACCCGTGTGCACACACTCACACACACACATCCGCTGCTCCCTGGCTGTTTGATTTGCATTGCTCTGATTTGCTAGTGAGGAGGAATCTTCTTGTGGGTGCCCCCTTTATATTTGTTCTCTCTGGGGGTTTTCACATTCCAGGCTCCCCACCCCTTCTCCCAGGGGCAGTTCGTCTCAGTTTCCAGGGGCACTGGGAGGGTAGGTGCCCCAGTTGGTTTCCCAGCTCTGCCTAACAGGAGCCCCTGAGCCCACCAGTGCAGACCTTGTGGCCTTGTTTTTGCCAAAGAGGAGAGTCAGGCAGGGTCCGCTGAGGTCCGTCCTGCCACGCCCAAGATGCCTGCCCCACCAGGCAGTTGGTGGGTGAGGGAGGGCTGAAGGTCCTTCCAGCAGCTCCCTGGCCCCCGCATCTCTGCCGAGAGGCAGCAGCCTGGCCCCAGCGCGTGGGCCAGGACTGGCCTGTTTCCGGCACTCAGGGTTGGGGAGCGGTGGGAAGGGCAGACAGAGGGAGGGGCCCACGCTCCACCGCTTCTCTCTTGGCAGGAACACCCAGGGCGTGTACCAGCTGGCCACGCTCCTGATGGAACTGGACGCGGAGGACGAGGCTTCACGCCTCCTGGCCGCTGACGCCCTATACCGCCTGGGCCGCCTGGGCGACGCCCACAAGGCCCTGCTGCTGGCCCTCCCCCAGAGGCCCCAGGCAGCCCCTGTGCTGGTGCGGCTGGCCCTGCTGCAGCTGCGGAGGGGTTTCTTCTACGACGCCGACCAGGTGAGGACCAGGTGAGGTCGGGGCCCCTGGCTCTGCACCCCACGGCCCAGACTTTGAGCAGGCAAAGCTTGTCCCAGCCCCAGGCTCCACACCTGTGCTCGGGTCTTGCGGGTTGTCATAGGAATTAGCTGAAGTAGGTGTCCCAGGCCCCAGCAGGCCTCCAGCACGCAGTAGGTGTCCCGTATTTGCTTGTGTTGTGCCATGAAGGAAGAGTCCAACGCAGACCGAGCTTCACCCAGAAAATTCCATGTAAACTCGTAACTCGGCTTTGAGGTGACCCTGCCCTGGGACAGCAGGTGGGGGGACAGTGTAGACGCCCTCAGGTCCTGCTTGTCTCCCTCTGAGAGTGCTCTGCTCTCAGGAAAAGCAGAACTCTGCCTCCTTTGGGTGTTGTGAGAGCTTCCTGCTAGAATGTGGTCAGAAGGTTACAGTCCAGGGGAGGATGCGGGGCCTTGGGGCACAGGCTGTGTGGCCCGTCAGCGTCCTCCTTCCCCTCCGACCTCACGTGTCTGGTCTCCCTGCCCTGGGCGATGCGCGTGAGAAGGAAGGATGCTTTTGGACCTGTGTCCCCGGTGAGCAGCCAGCAGGAGCACCATCGGATCTCTTCGGAGTGAAGCTGCTCTGCGCTCCGAGGTTATGTCTGTCTGGTGTCTTGCTCCCAGAACAGGCATTGATTGGTCCCAGGACTTTTGCTCCTATCTCCCATGTACAGAGGAGAGGGCGCGAGTCAGGAACACTGGGACACCCCAAACCCCCGCAACAGAAGGGACAGGAGCAGCCCTAAAGGACGCTCACACCTCCAGGCCCCCAGCCTTCCCAGTGCTCCACACCGGAGACAGGCACGCCTCTCCCCGCCTGAGCCACGCCCCCATAGCCACACCCCATTGCAAGCCACGCCCTCTCATTGGCCAGGGCCGGGAACACGGGGGTGGAAAGGACTGGGGCACAAGGAGGAACTGCGCTGACTGTCCTGCCTCCTGCAGCTGGTGAAGAAGGTCGTCCAGTCTGGAGACACGACCTGTCTCCAGCCCACCCTGGATGTCTTCTGCCGAGAGGACCGGCAGCTGCTACGGGGCCACTGCCACTCGCGGGCCCTGGCCATCCTGCGGGCACAGCCAGGCGGGGCCGAGGGCGAGGCTCACACCAGGGAGGCCATCGCCTACCTCTCTCTGGCCATCTTTGCTGCAGGTGGGAGCTGCCTGCCCGCCCACAGGTCCCCCATCCTGCGCCCGGTGCACGGGGGCATCGGGAGCCTCTGCCGAGCCAGGGGTGGGGACCAAGGGTTTCCAAGGCCACCTTTGGTTCACGGGTTCCAGAGTCGTGCGCCCTGAGAGGGCGCTTTGCACTGAGGTCCTGGCTAAAGCCCAGGAGAGGAGCCGGACCAGGAGGAGCCTGAGGGGGGCCCTCACCACACCCTGGGCCCTGCGGGCAGGAGGGCCAGCTGAGGCTCCGCTACTAGCTTTGCTCATCTCCCTCCAGCCTGGGAGGTCAGAGTTCAGCTTCTGCAAGCCCTCTCTGGAAGCAGTGGGCCCACATCTGCATGTATGTGTCCGGCCCCCCGACTCCCCCAGCCCACCCACGGGCCTCGCCGGGCAGGGTTCTGGCCAGAGGCTGGCAGGATAACAAGGGAAGGTTCATTCCCAGGGAGGCGCCGTGAGCTCCTGGGGTGCTCAGGATTCAGCACAGACTTGGGGTCAGAATGCCAGCAGATTTCTGGCTCTGCACTTACGGGGCACCTCCCCTCCAAGGGGGATGATGGGGACACCCCAGTGCGCTGGGAGCGAGGGTTAGGTGCGCTGATTCTTGGACAGCCAGGGACAGAGCCCGGTGTGAGTTCGCCCCCCGCACACGTTAGCTGGGAGGGGGACGCAGCCCGAGTGCCCTGCAGAGCCCGAGCAGTGTTTCCTGTGCCTGTCGCTGGACACACACGCAGAAGAAGCACAGTGGGGAGGGGACTCGGAGGGCTCCTCCCCGCCCTCCTGGCACCTTCGCACTTGTGGCCACTCCATGCCCACCCCCCGAGGTCCCTTTCTCCTCCCGCCCCCTCCCCTCGGATGCGGCTGCAGGGAACACGCCCCTTCTCTTGGAAGCCCCTCCTGCTGCCCACCGGCCCTCCCAGGCATCACCACTGCTCCCTGTCCTGGGCCCCAGGGGTCTGTGAGCCCCCTGAGGGGCCCGCAGCTGTCACAGCCTCTAGGTTTCTCCCCTCCCTGGGCTCCCCACCAGGAGGCGCCATAAGTGCTGGATGAAGACAGACCACTGTGCCCGCCTGTGGTCGGTGAATGGCCCTGACCCGCCCCTTCCTCCCAGGGGGTCAGGCGAGTGAGTCCCTGCTCACCCGTGCCCGGTGTTACGGGTTCCTGGGCCAGAGGAAGACGGCCATGTTCGACTTCAACTCCGTGCTGCGGGCCGAGCCTGGGAACGTGCGGGCCCTGTGCGGCCGGGCGCTCCTGCACCTGGCCCTGGACCAGCGGCAGGTACTGGCCCCACCCTCCCCGGGGGGAGCAGAGTGGAGGGTGCTCTGGGGGAGGGGCTGCCTTCCTTCCCAACCCCCTACAGGAGAGGCAGCAGGGGATCAGGCCATCCTAACGGTGAGACACCCATCAAAGCCCCAGCTGCCCAGCGGGGGTGGGGGGGCTCACGGGAGCCCCACCCTCTCAGCCCCAGTTTCAGAGTCCTTCCCTGTCACCTGGTGAAGGCTGTACCTCCCAGCCCCGGTCGGCACCGGGACATGTGCCAACCCTCAGGGCCACCACGGGCCCTCAGCTTAAAACAATGAGACCTTGGGTGCCACCCTGCCCTGTCTACACAGAGCCTGTGGGTCCGGATCATCAGCGAGCAGGGGCAGGGACTGGGCAGGCGGGGTTGGAGGCCAGGCTGGGGCAGGTGTTTATCACAGAGAAGACACGCCCGGAGGCAGCCACAGCACAGCGACCAGGCACTTCTCAGCCAAGAGCAAGCTCACTGGCCTGTGACTGCACGGGGCTGTTTGTCTGCCTGCAGCTTCGCTGGGCGAGACCGAGCAGCGTGGAGGCAGCTCGCCTGCCAAGCTCCTTCACTTGCTGCAGGGCTGCAGCCCTGGGGAGCAACGGGAGCAACGCAAGGGCACCTCGGCGGCTCTTGCTTCTGCCCATTGGGGTATCCGCTTCCCCCAGGGTGCTGGCAGCCTGGGCACACCTGTGGTCAGAACCCAGCCCCTGGGCGCCCCTGCCTGTGCCCAGCAGGCAACATGGTCTGCGGAGACAAGCCCATTAAGCTGAAATGGGATCCACCAGGAGCACCTCATTTGGCTGACACCCCTACCCCAGTTGTGAGAGAGAAGGGACTGGACTGCCTACCCCTCCCAGTGTCCCCTGGGAGGACAAACACCCTGCTGGGATCCCTTCTGCCACCCACCCTCACTCTGCCCTTGCAGGAGGCTGTGGACGACACCCTCTTGGCCCTGCAGCTGGACACGCACACGGCGGTGCCTGAGATCCGCTCCCTGAAGCCAGAGGCCCAGGCCCTCATCGCGCAGGGCCTGTCCTCCCGCTGCCGGGACCTCCTGAGCCAGTGGCTGGACACCAGGGTCTCCATCAGTGACAGCAACACCCAGGGCCTCCTCGCCGTGGGGGAGGCCCTGATCAGAATCCAGGCGGGGCAGCTGAATGGGCACCTCCTCCTGGTGGACGTGCTCACCGCAATGGGTACGCAGCAGCCGGGCGTGGGCACTCGTGTCCATCCCAGCTCCTCTCAGCCCCGGGGTCTATTCTGTAAAACAGGAGAGAGATCCAAGACTCAGTGGCTTCCCGGTCCGTTCCACCTGAATCCCAGTTCCTGGGACCCAGTCCCCATGTGGGCCTGGTGTGTACATGTCTTTAGCTCCCAGACACCTATGTGGTCTTGCCTGCAGGGAGACATGGGGCTTCCCGCTGCACTCAGGACTCCTCAGTAATCCAAAAGAGGACCGAGTGCCCCCGGGGCCCAGGCCCCTTGCTGGTGGGGCTACCTTACTTCCAAACATGCCCAAATGCTAGCCATTCCTGAAACAGTCTGAACATGTGTCAGCACTTGCTTGAAAGGGGAGGTGTCTGTGCAGCCTGCATGTCCCCAACTTGTCATCCTCACCTCCAGTCCTGAGAGGTGCCCTGACCCAGGCCTCCAGGGAGCCTAGGGGTGGCTCCTGCTCCCTGCTGTCCTGCTCCTGGGGCTGCCCAGGCAAGAGCAGAGCCATGTGACAACCATGGTGAGGGACTCAGAGCCGTGCTGCTCGGCCTGGGGGTCAGAGACTTGGGTGACACCCCCCACCTGGAGGCAGGGCTACTGGTAGCAGGCAAGTCCATGTGACCAGTGTGGTGTCACCATGTCCCTCTGCTCCTGGCTTTCCTCCTGGCACTGAGCCCCTCTGTCAGCCTGCTGCTCCCAGAGCCAGCACGGAGCAAGACAGGCTGTGGCAGGCTCCCCAGTGCCGCGGCCAGTGAGTCCCCTCTTTGTGCTGCAAAGCCACCCTGACTGCCCTTCCTGGATCCCCAACAGGCAGCTACGAGGAGGCTGGCGCCCGCCTGCAAGAAGCCCTACACCCCACCCCGCCATCAGAGGCAGCCCAGGCCCGGCGAGGCCTGCTCCGGCTCAAGAAGGGAGACGTGCCAGCTGCTTCCCGGGACCTACAGTGCCTGGCAGAGACGGACCCTGGGGACCTCGGCTTCCTGCTGCGTCTCCTGGAGGCCTCGGAGCGGCAGAGCCTGGCCCAGGTGCCTGTGCACTCCGCGGAGCCCCACGTCAGCCCTCCCCAGCACCCAGGGGCTTGGGTTGCTTTGCATCCCCTGGGTGCTGGTTCCAGGTGGTGATGGGCTGGGTGGGCATGTGAGCAGGAGGCACCCAGGCTCGCCCTCTAGAGCCCTGACCACGCCCACAATTTTTTGGCTTCTCTGCATGCGGAGCAAGTGGCTTGAGTGGGGGAGAGGGAAGGGACGCCCTCCTCAAAGCCAGGTGGAACCAGCCAGGAGCACCTTGCTCTCGCAGGAAGTCCACGTCACCCCCAGGTCAGGACAGGAGAGATGGGTCCCTTGCAGTAAGAGGGCAGGTGGGGAGCCGAGAGGGGCCTGCGAAGGGATGTCAGGCTCACCACCTCTTTGACTGACTTTTTCATCTTTCATCGCACTCTTGCCGGGCAAGAACGCCAGAGCACCTTCCACCAGGTGCTGGGGTGGAGCCACACCCCGCCCTGTGGCCCTCAAATCTCAGGGGAGACAGCGGGGGTTCACTTCAGAGAGTGTCCATGTTGTAGAGACCCTAGGACAGGGCAATGGCGCACTGAAGCTGAAGCCAGGGTGGGGAGAGACAGGCCAAGGCGCGGCCTGGACAAAGGGCAGAGCTCGGAGTGCAGAGCTCAGAGTGCAGCTGACAGGGCGTGGAGGGGGCGGGGGCTGGGATGGGAGAGACTTTCGGCCTAAGCTCTCCTGGAGCCCACCTCGCAGGAGCCAGCGGGCCAGGGCGGAGGGCAGCGTGTCCTGGTCTTGTCTGACCACCTCGGCCCCTCCGCTGGCCCGAGGCAGAGGGTGGGCACGGAACCTGCGCTCCCCGGTGCAACTGAATCGAGCCTTTGCGCGGAGGGAGGGAGGCCAAGAGCACAGCAGGCTTTAGGGTCGGAGGACGAGGGGTTCGCGCCCGTGTGGCCTGGAGCGTCCAGGGCTCTCGTGGACCCCAGCACTCAGGGTCTGCCGGGAAGAGACACAGTTCTAGGTGTTTCAACAAGGGGTTGGTTTAACAGAGTTGGCTACACGCAAAGGCCAATGCGTCCTTCGGGAGGACGCTGCCACCGGGGGCCGAGGGAGCCAGAGTGAGACAAGGTCATCGGGACCCAGAACGCAGACAGGGCCGCCTCGGAACACAGAACGAGCTGCGTGGGCCGGCCTGGAGGCGGGCTTCCGCCGCTGGGGGTAGGGGAGGAGGAATCCGCGCGGCGCCCAATGACGCGCATCCCCCCGCCCCCCCCCCCCCCGAAAAGGAGCCGGAAGTGGTCGCGCCCCGCTTCCGGCTGCGGCCTTGCGCCTGCGCATGGCCGGTAGTACCGCCCCCGAGTCCGGAGGGCGCCAGGCCCTCAGGGCGGCTCGTCCCAGAGAGGCGGAGGCGAGCTGGACGCTCAGGGTCTGGTGGGAAGGCAGAACCGCAGCGCCCGGGAAGGAGCGTAACGGCGATGCCGCGGACACTGGTCCCGGCCAGGCCTCCCTCCCCCAGCCAGACGCGCACGTCTGCGTCCCAGCCTGGCGTTTGTGCTCCCAGACAGCGTCCCTGCTGTGTCTCCGGGCGCCCCGTGGGGACAGGGCGCGAGGGGGTGTTAGCACAACCCGACTGCCTGGAGAAAAGGGCGGGCGGGACAGCGGTTCAGGCAGGGTCTTGATTTGCCTTATTCTTTGGTGGGGGCCGCGGGGACAGAGAGGAGCCATGTGAGGCCAGCGGGGTACCCACGGGCGGAGGGAGAGGTTTGGAGGGCGGGCTGCAGCCACGCTCAGGAAAGGATGGTGAGTCTGGAGAGCAGACGTCCAACGAGGCCCCGGGGCTCGCGCTGGCAGACGCTGGGGTCAAGTGCGGCGGCGGCCTGTCCCCAGCTGTGTCCCGCTTTGCCGGGCCACAGTGAGAAGCCCACTCGTGCTTCCTGACCTTGGGCCGTGGAGGGGGTGCAAGGACAGGGCTGGGCAAAGGCAGTGTCTGCCTCTGTCACCAGGACCAGCTGGACAGCCTCGAGAGGGCGGGTAGGGTGCGAGGCCCATTAGAGGGGCCTGTGGGGCAGGTGACTTTGGAGAGAAGCAGAGGGAAGAGGTTGCCCGGGTGAGAACCGCAGTGGATCAGGGAGGGAGAGGGGCGTGAGGAGGACCCCCTGCAGAATTTCCGGGCCAGTGGGATTGCAGTCCCGGTATGCACCACCAGGTCTGCAAGTTCCACCGTGGCCTGGTGTGATGCATGCGCCCTGGTGGGGTGGCAGTGGGAAGGTGGGCCAGGGACAGGCTCAGAGCTGGCCAGGTGGAAGTCCCCCAGCCCAGAGCATTCGGGCAGCTCCTCTGCGGTGGCGGGCTGTGCAGGGCCAGTGGGCGGCTGTGACATTCTGGGCTGACCTGTGCTCCCTTCCTCTGCTCCCTCTGCAGGCCGCAGTCCAGGAAGCCCAAAGCCTCCTGACCGCACGGCAGCCCAGGCAGGCACTGGGCTACTGCTCGCTGGCCGTCCTGGCTGGTGGTGGTGGTGCCTGCCACCTGCGCCTGCGGGCCACCTGCCTGGCGGAGCTGCAGGAGTTCGGCCGGGCACTCAGAGACCTGGACCTTGTGCTGCGGGAGGATGCAGGGGGTGGCGACCTCGCGATGCGGGCAGAGGACTTGTGCTGCAGAGGTCGCCTGCTCCTGAGCCTGGGGGACGAGGCTGGGGCCACTGGGGCCTTCACCCAGGCCCTCAGGCTGGCACCTGCCCCTGCCCAAAACAGCCTGCGGGTGCAACCAGGCCGGGCCCCCGCCGCCCAGGCATTGCTGCGCCAGGGGCAGCGCTGCCTGCAGGGCCAGCGGTATGCAGAGGCCTGGGCAGCGGCTGAGAGTGGGCTCCTGCTTGACCCTGAGCACAGCGGCCTGAAGAGGCTGAGGGCGAGGATCCGCAGGGAGGCAGCCTCCGGCTGTCGGCTCCACTGACCCCGCGCTCCCCAGGCCCAGTCACAGGGCCCCCTTGTCACGTTTCCCCTAAACCAGGGGGGTAGTCACCCCTCCCTCCCTCCCTCCAAGGCCTGGAGTGGGTGGCTTCTCAGTGGACAGCCAGCCCTGGGAAGCAGAGCGAAGGGAGACCCAGGAGCCCTTGCTGCAGTGGTGTCCTGGTCCCCTGGGCCCTCGTAGCCCCGGCTTGGGGCCAGCAGGTTGGACAAGGACTAAGGTCAGCCCCAGGTAGCCCTGGGGAGAGGGGGCATGAAGCTGCCTTTGATCTTGGCCTCAGCCTCAGACAGGTCCCCCAAGCACAGAACTCCCCAGCTGGGGCCTGCTGGCTGAGACTCCTCCTTTGATGAAGCTGTTCTCCTGGGGAGCCCAGGGCCCAAACCCACCACTGCAGCCACGGGGACGATGGGGCCCCACCCCCTGCCAAGCAGAGAGAAAGAAAGAACCCACCCCCTTAAGAAGCAAAGAGGCTGAGGCAGGGGTCCACAGGGAGAGGCTGGGCTTCTCTTTGACTCTTCTGTTAAAGCGGTGGGAGTGTACAGAGCACGCCCCCCGTGGATTGAACTTGCCCTCAGTTGGCTTGGAAAACCCTCTCAGGCTGCGGGTGAGGAGTGCAGTCCTGCCCGTGGCCGTGGGTTTGCCTCACAGAGGCCAGGGCCGGGTCACAGGGTTTTCTCCCAGATTCGTGAACGAGCTGTGCTAGATGGACCACTGAAAACCTGGACCTGGGACCCTTCCTGCAGTGGCTCATGTGGACAAGTCAACTCCAAGGCCATGAGGTGGGGGCTGGCCCAAGGGTCAAGGTTAGAGGAGAAGGCCCAGCCCCCAAGCTTCAGGAAGAGGGCTAGTCTGGCAGCATCATCTGCGTGTATTTGCATCTGCTGTGCCCCCCTCAGGGCTTCCTGCCCCCACCTTTCCACTCGGGCACCTCCCGACAAGGTGCTCACCCACCACTGTTGTCTTACACCTATGTCACCATTCTCCGTCAGCCTGGGCCTGGCCTGGCCTTGCTGTCTGCCCTGAAAGCAGGTGGCCAGGCCTGAGGGCTGGGGGGCAGGCCTCATTTTCCTGTGCCACCCCCCCTGCCAGGAGGGTTCCAAGACCACTCAGCAGTGACCCCCATGCCCCACCGCCACCACAGCCTGCAGGGGGCTCCCCAGGGCTGCTCTGGCCCCGAGTCCCAGGACCTGGTGCTCTGCAGACTCACCTGTGCTCCTGGGCAGCCCCCAACCTGCCTCCTGCCACCAGGTCCTCCCTGACCACCTGGAGGCTGGCACAACCCAGGTCCAAAAGTGTCCTGGTAGAGGGCATCCCTCCCCTCAAAGCCTGGTGACCTGACCTCACCTCCGCCCCCACTGCTGGGGACCAGACTGCTCCCAGGTGCCCGCCCCCCCCTGCCCGGAGCAGGCAGCCCAGAAGCCAAGAAGATGGTGCTGACTGCTTACCAACAAGCTTGCCAGCTCGGTGGTACTGTGTGGCATTCCCAAAAGGCTTTCACTCATTCCCTGCTTTCTTCTCCTCCCTAAAGACCCTCCAAAGTAGCCTCATCCCACTGGAAAGGGGGGCTGGAAAAGTCCAGCAATTAGCACACAGTCACAGTCAACTGGGAGGGGGGGTGACTGAGAGCCACACCCAGCTTGGGTCAGGGTCCTCAACAGAAGACAGCCTGGGGACGCTGCAGAGGGGCCCAGCCACCACACCCGGCTCCCTGAGCAAGTCCTGTCCTGACCCAGGCCCAGCCTGCCTCGGGGCACTCCCCCGCCCACTGCAGGCAGAGGCAACATGGACCCTTACCCCAGCCCCGTGCCAGGCACTCAAGTGGGCAAAGCCCAGCAGGCCCCACGCAGGCTCTGGGGCGGGTCTGAAGGATGTATCGCTGGGCCTCCAGGCAGCGAGGCATTTTTTCCACCCCCTGAACATGAAACAACTCTTGGATTCAAGGGGAAATCCAACCTGGAACTGCGGTTTTGGAAACAGCAGTGACAAAAACAGTCTGGGGCACGGCGCCCAGGGTACAGCCTCGGCCCAGGCCCAGACTCCAGCGGAGAAGGCACAGGATGCAGCAGCCCAGACCAGCACCGGTGACGTGCGAGCCCAGTTTGAGAAGTAAGAAAGAGACTGAAAACGAAGGACATCTGAAGGCAGGAGTTAGGATGACCACAGAAGTTAGTAAATGGGGATAGGAAAGTGGAGGAGCTAAAAAATAAATCCAAAATGTGGTCATTCAAAAGTGCCCTGAGTGGATGAGTTGATGGCAAGCACAAGCACCGACCTCTGTGGCGCTGTTGGTCGGGTGACGGCCCACGAAGCAAAGCGTCACTGGCTTAAGTCCAGTGCCGGTCAGGGCACGTGCTTAGGCTGTGGTTGGGGAGCACGCGAGAGGCAGCTGATCCAGGTTTCTCTCCCTCCTTCTCTAAAAAGTAAATCTTTAAGGCAGGAAGAAGCACAAAGACACTGTTGTGAGGTCCTGACCCATTGACAGGGACGCTCCCTGCCAGGAAGGCCCGGGCGCTCTTCCGGGCCTGCTTACCTGCCGAGGACTGCAGACATGTCCCCGTGTGGGGCCAGTGTCGCCACTGGACCGGTCCATAAGGTTGTGACACGAGGTGGTTCAGCAGCGGCCATCAGGGAGCTCTGGGGAACAGGGCTGATCTCTCACCGTCTTGGAGGGTGCGTGTCCCATCCGGGGTCACACAGGAGGTCGAGGGGGGAGAGAGGCCATGGGCCTGGGGCTCTGCCTCATGGGGGTGGATGTCTGGGCTGTCTTGGGATCCCTCCGCGTGGGCTCATTTGGCACATAGGGGGAGGAATTCAGTCTCGGGAGACGGGCGGCAGCATCCCCTGCTCAGACGACTATGTGGCCCCCAGAGTTTTCAGAGAGGAGAACTTCAAGGTGATGGCGGCGGCCTCGCTCCTGGTCTGAAGGTTTGCTGTTGGCTGTGGCACTCAGCTGGCAAAGTGTTCGAGGTGAACGTGTTTTCAAATGGCGATTTCAAACAAAATTGTAAAAAGTGGCAAGGACAAAATGACAGAGGAAACAAAAGGAGCAACGCCATAAGGCTCAGATGACGTGGATTCGTTCTCCGGGAATATCGGGTAACTACACCGACCCCGGAAGAGACCCGAAGTCACGCGGCGGGAAGGGAAAGGCGGCGAGGGGGCGCGCCCAGCGGGGAAACGCTCGGCCCCTAGAGTGCGGTCCTCCCCAGGCCTCCGGCTCCTTCAGAGCCGAGGAGCAGGTTCTGTTTCAAAGGAAACGTGACCTCAGCCGAGTGGAAGTCCTGACCAATTTCGTGCATGAGGTACCGGCTCTAAAACCCCGAACAAAACGCCCGAAAACCCAGACCCGAGGGCAGCACAGAAGGAGGACGCGCCCTGAATGCAGGGCTGCAGGGCTGGTCTGCGCTGGAGCTCTGGCCGGGCTTGACAGCGAGCACGGCGATTCTCGGGAGGGGTGCGGCCGCCGTGGGTGCCCGGGTCGGTCACACGTAAGAAACCTCCCAGGCGCCCTCCCCCTGCACCTCTGGACCCTCCTCCCCGTGCGTCACACCGGGCGAGCCCGGCACCTCCCCCTTGTCCCCTGTGGACCCTGGAGGCCGGGCCGTCCACCAGATGGACCATCGGCGTCACTCCCGGCAGCAGACGCCGGGCGTTTCTCGTGCAGCCTGGTTTCTCATGCGGCCTGGGAAATCCTGCAGTTATTGGGGTGCCTATACCGTTTCCTCCTGGGTCAGCGTTTGCACTTGACCCCTGACCCCACACGCTGGGATCTGACCCTGCCTGCTGCGGCTGGGGTGGGGGGAGGGCTGACTAAGGTATGCGCCCTCTCCTGAGGGCCCCGGCCCGAGCATTTCCTCACAGTGTCTGTGTCAGCGGCCTGAGTCCCCAGCACCCCCCCGCCCCCCCCCCCCCGGCCTGGGTTCAACCTGAGAGGCGGCCTGCATGTGGACTACAGGCTTCCAACAAGACCCAGCACGGGCCTTAGGGTGAGGACCCCAGCTCTGGGGCCCAGGCCCAGCCAGTCACCCTCAGAGAGTCCCAGGGGCCTGGGGGGACCACTCATCCCGTGGGGTTCTGAAACAAGCAGAAACGCACTGGTGGCCCGGTCAGGCATGGAGGAGGGAAGTCCGAGCTCTGACAAACCCACCCTGCCCAGGGCCCCTGGCCCCTATCGGCAGGGCTGGGGCAGCTGAGCCTCACCCTGAAGCCCTGGGCACCCGCCGAGCCCAAGCCCCTCCCCTGCCTCCCAGCCAGGGTGTCGGATCGAGCCTCAAGTCCCCAAGGGCCAAGAAGGCAAGTCCCATGCTAGCTAAACGTGGGTGTCTCTGGTCTGGGGCCCTCCCTGGCAGCTCTGCCCACACCCATCACACACTGGGCGAGGCCCCCAGAACCTCCCTGAAGACTGACAGGAAAGGAGGCCCAAGATGGAGGTCCTGACCACACCGGTCAGCCAGGTGGGCAGTGTGGGAGAAGGGGCTGACCTTCCTTCCCAGCAGTCTCTGCAGCCCCCTTGGATGGAGGAGTCAAGGAGCGAAGGCAGAGAGGACCAGGAGACAGGGTCAGAGGCTGTGGAAGGGACACCCACGCAGCAGGGGGTCGGGCAACCCAGAACTGTCCTCAGCCCCGCCCCCACACCAACCCTGTTGGAACTCGGAACTCAGAGGGCCCCTGCATCACAAAGGGACCTGGCAGCCACTGGGCCTGACGGAGGCCCTGGAGTCACTGCCTCCTGTGCTTGGGAGCCCTCCCTACCCAGCCCTGCCCTCCGGGACGGCTGTTCTGAGCGGCCTGACGGTGAGCCGCTGGGGGCCCTGCCTGCTGGACCAGCTTTCCCGGCAGCACCCAAGAGCACCCTCCACACGCTGAGCCCATTGCCCAGGGGCAGGCAGGGCACCTCCTGTACAGCTTCACCTGTTCCTGGGGCAGGAAGCTCCCGGGCACTTTGCCCTTCCCGTAGGGACCCCCATGTTTGCGGCTGCAACAACCTCGAGGGGCCGCGTGCAAGGCTGGCTGTCGCCTGCCCCAGCCCAGCCATGTGGCCCCTCTCTGTGCCCAGCCCTCGGCTGGAAGGTTTTCACTGCCCTGGAGCAAGCAGGGTGGGCCAAGCAGCTCATCGCAGTGAGGGAGGGAACTCCTCATCCCACCCCTACCCTGGTCACTGGTGAGACCAGAGCCCCAGACGCTTGGCCAGGGCCCAGAGCTGGCCCACTGCCAGACCCACGCATTCACCCACCGCCCATTCAGTCAGAGATGCTCACCGATGCCGAGGCAGCCGGGCCCTGGGAGACGGCGCCTGCCATGTGGCACTGACGTTCCCAAGGGGCAGGTGGAAGTGGGAATGGAAATAAGGGGCGGAGGTCCCCAGTAAAACAAATAAGTCTGGGGTGCAGGGGTGCAGGGGCTGACTGCATTGAATCTGAACCCCAGGGAGGCCTCGCTGGGGGCCCGTGTGCAGGGGTTAAATTGGCAGCAGGTCTGGGTGGGGAGGACGGCAGGGGACACATGGGAGGTGATGGGGGCCTGGGGTCCTGAGCACCAGGCAGGCCTGGCTTCTCTCACACTGGGGCAGGTGACGGGGGACACCCAGAAGGTTAAGAGTCCGACTGAGATGCCCCGTGAGTCAGGACAGAGGGCAGGCCAGCCCTCAGTGTCGGTGGGGAAGGACATCTGGCCTGGCCCCCGTGGTCTTGGCGACCGGATGCTCCCTGCAAAGGGGGTGCCCACACACATGTGCCCACACATGTGCATGTTCACACAGGTGTACGGAGCACACATGCTCTCGTTGCACACTCACATGCATGCTCTCATCGCACACTCATATGGGTGTGAGTGGCCCCTGGCCACTGTTTCTCTGTAGCAGTCCCCCGGATCTGCCACGTGGACCCCACGCTGTGAGCACTAGGGGGTGGGGGGTCCCCAGACCAGTCCCTGCCAGACTCGGGACTGGGGGAGGCTAACCTGTGAAAAAGGCTGCCATCAGGGCCAGCAGGCTGGGTGTCCCCCCACCCCGGGGCCCCAGGCACTCAGAGACCCCAGCCTGGGAGGGTGTGGGCAGCCTGCAGCGTGGGGGCGAGGGCTGGGGTATGCACTTGGCAATGGAGAGAAGGACTGAGCTCTGCACCTGCTCCCAGCCAGCGTCAGGCCCTTCCAGCCTCAGGCAGGGCCTCAGAAACTCCACACCGTGTGGCCCCTGCCCTGGGTGGGCACCGCCCCTGCCCTTGGCCTTGGGGTTGCTCAACTGTTCACTGCTCTTGCCTAGAGACTCAGCGATGGGGCAGCTCGAACACCCCATGGGGGTGGTGGAGATGGCCGGCAGGTCCAGGCAGAAGCGCCCCGGCTTCCTGGAGGGGAGCCTCCTGCTCCTGCTGGTCCTGGTGACGGGTGCCCTGGTGGCCCTGGGCCTCCTCTATGCCCAGAGCAGAGGTGAGTATGGGCACCCTCCCCAGCCCCCTCCCCACTTCCCTCTGAAGGGGCCAGGGGTCAGGGGCGGGGGAAGCAGCCCCCTCCAGTGGGCCAGGCAGAGGTCTGCACGGGGCACCGAGGCTGCAGGCTGCGCTGCCACCCCAGCGAAGGGCCACTGACCGGCGGGGAGCCTGGGCGCCTTGCTGAAGGCTCTGCCCTGGAGCGGGCTGGAGCGCGGCTGGCTCTGCAGGCCCCGAGCCCACCAGCCTCTGCGGGACGCCGAGATGCGCAGATCAGGTCCCCACCTCTCCCACGCCCCGTGCCTGCCCTGCGCCACACAACGCCCACCGCAGTTCCCGGCCGGCCCAGCAGCAGGAGCCCGAACTCCAGCTTGGGACGGGCAGCGTCTCCTGCTGCCTCCATGGCCTCACTCGGGAAGGACCTGCCAGGCCCCTCCTCCCCAGGCCCCTCCTCCCCAGGCCCCAGGAAGGCCCCAGTCACAGGGGCCCATGGCTGCCCAGACAGACAGGCTGTGTTGCTGGTGGGAGCTGGTGGGAGGGTGCCAGGCTGGGGTCCCAGAGAGATGGGAGGGGCGACCGCCACGTGCAGCCCCCTCCCCAGGCCCCTCCCAGGCCTTGAGGAGCAGGGACTGTCCCCCTCTCAAGTCAGGGAGCAAGGCAGGCACTCACATGCACGCATCAGACCCCCGCTGCACCCTCGGGGGCCTGTGCGCCCAGCGGGCACGACAGGCAGGTGCTGTGGGCTCCTCCCGCGGGCTCAGGAGACCTGCAGGAGAGGCCCTCATCCCTCTCAGCCATGGGCACCACAGCCTTTGTGCTAGAATGTTCCCCCACTAGACAGCACCACCTGCACCGTTTGTGGTGAGCCCACCCCAGGCAAGACTGCGCCTGAGAACCAGAAGCAGGCTCGGGGTGTGAATGTGGTGGGCCTCCCCACACTGGGCTGCTGCCAGCCCCACCTGCTGCCCCCGCTGTGGCTGTGGTCCAGCCCCCCTTGGTCTCCTCCCAGGGTGGCCCGGCACTGCCACCTTCTTGGGTGTGGCAGGGGGGAAGGGAGCGGGTGGCTGGTTGCACAGAGAGCCCTGGGGAGCCCAAACCCCAGAGTACCGCTGCTCAGGGCTCCCCAGCCTGCCAACACCCAGCTCAGAGGCTTTCAGGGAACAAGGATGAGGTCGCCCATCCCGGCTGTGGGGTGCTAGGGGACCTGGCCTCTCCTCAGTAGTGAGGAGCAGCAAAGCCCACGTCAACGAGGGGGACTGTCCCTGCCCAGCCTGCCTCCCCCTCCTTGCCATCCCATAAAAGCAAGCGCGGGCGCTGCCAGGGCTCCCCCATCGGGATCCTGGGCCCACAGCCCTGGAACCAATGCCCCCGCCGACCGCAGCCCAGCCTGGGCTCGCGAAAGCGTTTCTGCGCCCGTCTGTTATTCTTTATTTCTGCATGTTTTATTTCCACTCTGGTTTTTTATTGACTCGTGAGTTGTTTAGAAATGTCTTATTCTCATTTCCAAACGCACAGAGGTTTTTTTAGTCACTTTTTAAAATTGGTTTCTAACTTGATGGCCTTTGTTTCTAACTTAATTACTGCTGTCAGACACCACGATTTACGGGGACATAGATGCTTTGCCACCTGCTGGGTCTCCCCGAAGGCTAACCCGTGGTCGGGCTCAAAAGCCACCCGCGCACGTGTCTGGAATAGAGCCGTCAGCTCTATTCCAGATGGGGATGAAGCGGGGACATAGACACAAATACATCCATCAGATGCATCAGATCTGCTGTTTGCTTGTTTCATTTTCTGAGTCTTTTAGTAGGTGAGAGACGCGTGTGTTAAACGTTGCACTAGAGAACTATCCATTTTCCTGGTAGTTAAGTATCAATTCACCTACTCTGAGGTCACATTATCTATGTGAATACAAATTTAAAAGTAGTCTGCCCTCCGATACGTGTAGTTCTGTTCTGACTCCATCTTAATGCTGCTTGTTGCCGCCCCGAGTTCTGTTTTCCTTTCGATTCTCCTTTGCCTGATAGAAGAGAAGACGTGAATGCGCCTCAGCAGCTGCTTCGTCCGTTTCTTCCACTCGCTCTGTTGAAACTTTGTGTCTTTGGCGTTAGATGTGGTATCTCCCGCAACAGCGGTAGCCGGATGCTGTCTCGCTCTGGGACCTGGAAGGTTCAGTCTGTCCGCATCTCCTTCGAGATGCCAGACTGCGTTCCGGCCACCTCTTAAACCTCTTCTCTCACCCCTTTGGACCAGTCTGCTGGTTTCCACTCCCTTCTCCCCGGTCTAGCTTGGAAGTTTTAGAGCTCTGTCTTTTGCATGGTTACCTTAGCTGGTTCGTTTTAATATTTGGTATTTTTAAAGTTGAAGATAAACCCTTTTTGGAAAATGAAATTTTTTTCATTAAAATCCCCCCGGGGAAATACCACCTCTTGCCCACAGTCCTGCCCACCCTGGAAGGCCACTCCTGGGAAGCAGCCACAGTTGATGTTTATGTGCAGAGGCTGGGAAACCACGCCCACTGCCTGGTTTTTTAAATAAAGTTTTATTGGAACACAGCCACGCCGTTCATGTATGTGTTGCCTCTGGGCGCGTTTGTGCTGCCCGAGCTCGGAGACCAGGTGAGACCCCCTCTGTGTGGCCCACAAGTCTGCAGCGCTTCCTGCCTGGCCCTCCACAGGAAAGCGTCGCCGGCCCCTGACCCGGAGTGTGTCCGTGTGCCCCAAACCTTGATGTTCAGCCCTCCCTCCATACCCATGTGAGGTCGTAGGAGGCATCAGGTTGGGGCTAACACCCCGGCTCCTACGTCTGACAGTGCGGCTAGGCAGCCCAGCCCCCTGCCCCCGCTGCCCCACATTCCAGCCTGCGGCCAGGGGGGGTTTCCTTCAGACCTCTGTGCCTCCGTTTCCCTGTCTGCGCAACGGAAGGTAACAGGCACCGTGTGAGAGGCTTGCTGGAGAGTCGATGACTGAGCGTGACAGAAGCACATAGAAAAAGGTCCACGGCGCTGTTCACAATCCGGTCCCGCACCAAACATCGGATGTTGACCTTGGCTTGCTGTGGGTTCCACTTCTGTGTCCCGAATGGGAGGAGGGGCCCGCTCCTCCTGCAGCCCCCTGGGCCCCGCCCCCCCATGCAGGGGCTCCGCTGCCTTTGGACACACCCACAGTGCTCGCTGGCCGAGTTTCCACGGGGTGCTTTTCACAACTGAGCTCTGAAGAACAGCCGGGTTACGTTTTCCTTTCCTGTTATTTGGCTTTCTTGTCGTCAACCGCTACCTCGTTTAAGGAGTTTCCTTCCGGCCAGATTACTTGATTACAGGCCTGTCTCGTCCCCTGCGGAGCTGGACCTCTTGCCTGGAGGACGCGCCCTGTTGTGGGGCGCCGCAGCCCACAACCTGGGCACCAGGCCCTGACATTCGCAAGCGGCGCTCCCTGCTAACAGCTCCAGGTGCAAGTCCACTCGGGACCACGTCTCGAAATCTCAGGAGTCTTTCCCCATCTTCTGATCTTTTCTCCAAACACTCGGTCGGCAGGGAGTAGCTATCAATGGGGGCAGGTTGTCACAGACTGCTGTCTCCCACGCAAGGCCGCACGCTCGCGCGAAAGGGTCCCGGCGGCCTCCGAACTCGAACAGAACCCCGGGAGAGCTCTGCCCGCCTCCCCGCCCCCTGGGCGCCTCCATTGTGTTCTTCTCAGAAGAGGACGTTTAGCAAAATCCTTGAGACCCCGCTCGTCTCTGTAAGCCAAGGACTCCGTCCACACACGGAGCTTCCGCGCGGCAGCAGCCCCGTTGTGATCAGGGGTGGGACTTGAGTCTCACGAAAGCAAGGAGACGTGTTACCCCCCAGCATTCCACGAACCCCCGATCGGGGTGAGTCTTACCCGATTCACTCATCTCTTTTTTTTAACCATTCCCAGTGCTCTGCGTTATTCATGGAAATTTAGAGTCTCATCTGGCGCCATTTTCCTTCCTTTAACACTAACGGTAGTTAAAGTGGGCCAGAAAGGAACTCCCCCAGCTCTTGTTTGTCTGAAAAGGCCGCCACGTGCTCTGAACTGTCAGAGTTCTTTCCCGGGGTGTAGAAGTCTGAGGTGACCACCCCCCGCGCCCCCCGTCCGCTCACCCTGTGGACGTCTGGCTGTCACGGCTCTGGGTGGGGAGACCGCCGTCTGCCCCTCCGTGGGGGCTCTTCTTTCTCTGGGGCCCTCAAGGTGTTCTCTTCTCTCTGGTTCACAGCAGTTGACTGGGGTGTGTCTCGGGCTGGGAGGGGTGCGTGTGAATACTTTGGGAACTACACTGCTCGTGGGCTTGGGGGCGGTGGTTATGTTTCAGTCATTTTGAACATTTCTCAGCTCTTCTCTTTTTAAATATTCTCCTTTCTCGGCCTCTCCCGGGCTCCACATATGTGGCTGCTGGGGGTTTGGTGTTAGCCCACGTTGCGTGGGTGCGCTTTTCGATGTTGGTTCACTCGCTCCCTCCTTGTGACACAGTGTGGAGAGTGTGGCCCTGATTAGAGTTCAAGTTCACTGGCTTTGCCTCAGCTGGGCCCAGTGCTCTGGTCAGCCTAAGGGTGTCTGCACCTCTAATCGTGTGCCTCTCGTGTCCCTTGCTTCTGTGTGACTCCTTTCATCATCTCCGTCTCTGCTGGAACCTCTTGCCCGTTCATCCGGGCCACCCCCCTTTTCCCTTAGAGCCTCTGACACACAAATCGCAGTCTCTGCAAAGTCCCCTCTGAGAGTGCCGACCAGTGCCGGGGCTCCGTCTGCCTTCAGTGCTACCGACTAGTTTCTGCTGTGACGATGGTTCGCTTTCCCTCGCTTCTGGGCCTGCGTGTCTCACACGTTGTCACTGTGCTGGACATTATGAGAGGAAGACCAGAAACTGAGAGAAGAGGATTGTTTGCACCCGTGAATGGGCACGCCTGCCCTGCTGTCAGGCCGTCCGTGTGAGGGGTTGAAGTAGTCTAGCCAGGCGCTCGCTGATTTGGGGGTTCGTTTTTGCTACTTGCTACCCCGAGGGCACCACAGACGTCCACGTCCTCTGGCAATGGGCTAATGCGACCTTAGGCTTCCAGAAGTGGGCCAGGGTGCCCACGGTCTGCACGCTCCTTCTTGCTGCAGCCTCGGCCGTCGGCAGTGCTGGGGGCCTGGGACGCAGAGAGGGTCCCTGCAAAACTGGGGCTTTGCTGTGGCCTACTGGTGCTAGGCCCTTGCTGGGCCAGGGGGATCCCTGACGCCCTGGCCCAGTCTCCGCCGAGTCACGCCTTGCGTGCCGCGGCCCCGGAGCGGGTCCCTCTCAGCATCCCTGCCCTAATCTCCACACCCACCACCTGCTGCCTAACCCCTGGGTTTCTTGCCCCGCCCTAGTGAGAGCAGGTCTCAGTGTGACACCTGTCTAAGGTCCTGGGCAGAGGCCCTGCACCTCTGGCCCTCGTTCAGACCCGTGGGCTTCCGCCCGGTCCCTGGGGGAGAGGGTTCACAACCCACCCTCTGCCCGAGGAAGTCCCCGTGGCGAGGAGGAGGAGCCCGGCCCGCACCTCCACAGAAGCAGAGAACCCGCACATATTAACCCTTTAACGTACGGACCACAGTTGTGTTGTTACACGGGTGAGATCTGCAGAGAGGGGCCGTGATCGGGGCCCCGGCTGCCCGCTTCCCCATGTCTCCGCTTCCCATACGAAACGCACACGCAGGTTTTACCGTTTCCGTTTGTCTGACAAACTCACCACCTCTCCGTGTGCGTTTCCATCTGTCCTTCGGGGGCCCTTCGCTGAATCCGCAGGGGCTTCAAACGGCTCCTTCGCTGACTCTGCCGTCAGCTCACCACGTCTCAGGGCTGCCGGGTTTTCTCTGGGGTATCAGTCAGTCACGTTCGCCCACTCCCTCCGTGCGAGGCTCCTCCCAGCTTTCTGGCGCTGTCCCACCCCTGCCTCTGGGCATGGCCACCTGGTGACCTCTCACCAGTCCACGTACAGCCTTGCCCAGCCCCCAGCTCCACTCCACATCTGGCAGAGGTCGGCGCCTCCCCCTCCCACTGGTTGAATGAAAGAAGCCACAGGGGCCTGTTGTCCCGGGAGGGCCGTCCCTCTGTCCCCGAGGGGGACGCCCACTGAGGGCCCAATCTAGCCCCAATCTAGTGCTCTGGACCACTGAGATGGGCAGACACCACGGGCAGCCGGGACCCACGCCCATTACCCCTGCACTTCCTTGTCCGGTCTGTGGGCCGTCCTCTCTGAAGTTCAGGTTTGCCCCCACGCACGCAGCAGGGAGCTAGCTCTCCCGCTCACTCCCGCCGTACTGGGGCCCCTGTGTGCCGGGCCCCTGCTGATGAGCCCTCAGACAGACGGGGGGTGGGGGGGGTGGAGGCAGCCCTGTACAGGAAGCCCCAGGAGTGCCCCAGGGTGTCAGCACTGAGGAGAAGGGCAGCGCTCTCCCAGCGTCCGTCCCCCAGGCTGCCTGGGAGCAGGAGGCCGGGGGACGGAGCGAGCGCTGTGTCTCTCCCCAGGGAAGCATCTGCCACCCCGTCTCAGCCAGCTGCGCTTCTCCCAGGAACAGGAGACCCCCGTAGCTCGAGAACCCCGAGGTAGACTCGCCCTCCCCACCAGGCATGCCTGGGCGGGCCTGCCCTGGGCGGACGGGTGGGGAGCCCACGGCCGGGCCACATCCACTGCAGGCCCAGGGTGTGTGGGCAGTGTGAGGACCTAAAGTCCCGTGAACACAGAGGACAGTGGCAGGAGACAGGATGCTCCCCGAGTGCTGGGAACCAGCATGAGTCAGCAGTCCCTCAGCTGCCCCTGAGGTCCAGCAGGGACACGGTGATGTAACCACCTGGACGGGGTAAGGGGAGTCGGATCTTGGGGTCCGGGTGTGCAGCACGGGCAGCCCAGGCAGGCTGCCTGGAGGAGCTGGCCCCTGACGGGAGAGCTGGCCAGGCAGGCAGGCAGGCAGGCATCATGACCTGCTTCAGCCCTGGGGCCTGGGCAGCTGTGGGGAGTCCATCAGAAGGAGACTCTGCCCCACTCAAGGCTGCAGGCCCGAGCCACCCAGGGAGGACGGGCGGCTGCCCTCTGGGCTTGTCCTCAGGGTGCCCCGCCGGACCACTCTCAGGGACTGGAGGTGGTGTGGAGGCCGGCCCCCCTCCCTACACGGCTCCCCACCCCATTGGCCCCCACCTGCGCCCCACCTGCTCCCTACCTCTCCAGGGCTCACACTGCTCCCTGCCCGCAGCCATCAAAGTGTCCCATCGGGAGGAAACCTGCACCAGCCCCGGCTGCGTGATAGCAGGTGAGCACCCTTCCCGCCTCGCCTTCCTCAGCCCCGCCCCACCCCGCCCCGCCCTGCCCTGCCCTGCCCTGCGGCTGCTGGTGATGGGGACTCTGGCCAGGCTGCAGGCCCAGGGGAGCAGCCCTGGAGGAAGCCTGCCATTGGGACAAAGGGCGGGCCCCGCCTCCGAGGCGGGGCGGGCTGAGGAATTTGGCTCTGCCTGGGATGCGGGGCCCCCCCCCCGAAATTAAAGAGGGGGGCTGGAGGGATGGGAGCCATCGAGGCGGGTCAAGGCTGTGTGGCTGCTTCGAGGTGGCTCTGGAAGTTGAACCCCCTGCGTCCAACCTCCCTGAGGCTCAGAGAGGATGCGTGCCAGGGGCCCACAGCCGGTCTCCCCTCTTCCTCTCCACCACGGGGACGAGCAGCCGCCAGGATCCTCCAGAACATGGACCCGTCCAGGGAACCCTGCGACGATTTCTACCAGTACGCATGCGGGGGCTGGCTGCGGCGCCAGGTCGTCCCGGAGACCAACTCCCGTTACAGTATCTTCGACACCCTGCGGGATGAGCTGGAGGTCACCCTCAAAAGTGGGCACCGGCCCTGCTCAAGGGGGGGCCCCCGGGGACGCCCTGCAGAGCCTGCCTCCGTCCCTAGGATAAAGGGACGCCCTGTTGCTGAGGGCGTTGGGAGCATGAGGACCCATGACCTGGCCCCCCAACATCCCCCTCAGGCCTCTGTCCAGCTTCTTTCTGGGCCCGCAGGGGTGCTGGAGAGTCCTGGCACTGAGGACCGGCCGGCCGTGCGGAAGGCGAAGGCGCTGTACCGCTCCTGCATGGATGAGAGTGAGTGGAGCGGGGCCACCCCTCGGGGTCCAGGCCGGGGGGCTATGACTGTGCCCGCCCTCCCCACCTGGCCACAGTGCACAGGGTTCCCGAGGGGCACCAACTCACTGCCAGCTGACCATGACCCTGCTCACCCCCTGCCCCCAGCACAGGCCACACTCTGTTCAGACGAGAGGAAGACAGGGAGGCCTGGCTGGGATCCCCAGGAAAAGAGTGGGTGTGGGTGTGGGTGCACATGCATATGTGTGTACGTGCCTGTGTGTATGTATCTAGGTATACGTGAGAGTGTGTGTGCATTTGTGCCGAGTGTGCATGTGTGTTGACTGTGTGCATGTGTGTATCTGTGTGTGTGTATGGGGGGGACCCAAGAACCCCAGAATGTTCTTCCAGAGGGCAGGCCCCTTGTAGTCCAGGCTTCCCCTGCTGTGAGTGCTCTGGGGACCCACCTGTATCAGCACACCAGTTGGTGTTGTTATGAGTGGCTGCGTTTGGCTTCAGTGAATTTTTTTTTAAGACTCTTTCAATGCGTTTGCCCCTTTGGTGATGGGGGATTTATGAGCGCAGCTGCCCACACGGCACGGAGTGCTCAGCAATTTTGGCCAAAATCGGCACGACCCCCGTGCCCCGCCCTCCGCATTCACCCAGTCTCTCCCCGAGCAACTTCTTTTTTGTTTCCCGGATGAAAAGTCCTCAAAGGGAAACGTTTTGCCGACGTGGAAGAGGTGAAACGAATGGCGGAAGCGCTAAAAGGCGTCAAAATGGAGGAGTTCAAACGCTCTTTTGAGCGGTGGAAAACCGTCTTGACGGGTACTCCATCGATGGAGAGGACTTTGCCCATGACTGAAGTTTAAACGTGTGAGGACAAGCACACAGTTTTTATACATCCGTCCCAGGGCTCTGGGGTCTGCCCTTGTGTGTGTGTGTGCATGTCTGTAGATGCGTGTGTGTGCATGTGGGCATGTCTTACAGGAGAAGGTCCCCCTGGCACCTGCTGGTGCTGGGGGTGGGGCTGTTTCAGCCCTCCCAACAGCTGCGGGACCACCGGCACGGGCTATTGTGGGGGGCAGGGGATGAGGACTCGGCTCCCAGGACCAAGTTGGCCAGTGGGGCCTTGTGGCCAAGGAGCCGGTGGGGGCGTGGACAGAAACTTCCCAGGAGCAGCCGCCAGGAGTGGGGGACGGCGGCCAAACCAGCGTGAGGGCAGAAGGGGGACTGGAGGAGCTCTACCAGGCTGTGCAGACGGGCCTTGGAGGCAGCGCCAGAGCCGGCCGAGCCTTGGCAAGAATGCGTGTGCACATGTCTGTGTGTGTGTGCTTGTGTATGTGTGTATGTCTGAGTGCATTGTGCATGCCTGTGTATATGTGCATACACGTGTGGGCCCGTGTGGGCATGGCTGTGTGTGCATGTGTTTGTACGTGTATGAACATGTATGCACATGACTGTGTGCGTGTCTGTGTGCCGATACATGCCTGCACGTGTGTGTTGGTGTGTGTGTGTGGGTGTGTGTGTTGTGGGGTTCACTGCGAGCTTTCTTGGCTCTTCGGTTCCCAGCAGGAGGACTCACACATCCGGGCACCTTCATCCTGTCTGTCCTGAAGCCCCTGCTCAGGGGCTCACAGACCCAGCCAGTGGGGCAGAGGCGGGTGGCCAGCTTTCCGCTCCATGGCGCTGGGGTGCGGGGCCGGCTGTGTTCTGGGGTCTCCTGGGAGGTGGGTTGCTTTCTCACTGGGACTCCCGCTGTGTGAGGGTACTTCCTTGAGCCCCCTGCTTGCACAGGCCCAGGCTCACCCCCCATCCCTGTGGAAGCTGAGGGTCTGTTCGTCAGGCTTGGCCAGACCCCGCCAGGAAGGGGACTTCCTGAGCTCCCCACCACAGGGGGTTCCTGGCCTGAGGCAGAGTGTGGAGAAGGACAGTGGCCAGGCCACCTGTGCAAACCCGAGGCTCTGCCGGGGAGCCAGTCTGTCGCCTCGGGCAGCCGTCCCTCGAGGGGCCCCATCGGTCACCGGCTGCTCCCTGAGTTCTGTCCGGGCTTCCAACAGGGCCAGCGGGAGCCGAGGGTGCCCTGCCCTGCCCTGCAGAGGCCGTGCCGCCGATATCAGGACCCCCAGTGGCCCAGGCCCTTCTCCCCACGAGCTCCCCCCACCGCCCACCCAACACCCCAGCGTTTCTACATGGGCGTCTCCCTTCATCCCCACGCCCTGGTCCCCGCCTTCACCTCATCTCTGGGCCATGTCGTCCCAGGCTTCCCACCAGCTCCTTGCTGCCCGGGAAGAGCGACACTTTTTACTACCTATCCGGCCTGTGCCCCAAGCAGGGCCCCTCCCCTCATGGGTGCCCAGGGGCCCCCAGCATGGCTCTGAGCCCTGCCCACCCCTGTCTGCAGGGCCCCCTCAGACTGGCTCGCCCACCACCACTGGCCGGTTTGTAGCTCCCAGGTCTGGCCTCCCCTCCCGGCCTCCTTGTCTGGGGGCCCCTGTGAGTGTGTCAGCCCCTGCACCCCCTTCCACACCTTCATCCCATCTCCACTGTTTCCAGGCCCTTTCGGGCCCTGGGCTGCAGAGCCTGGGAGGAGGGGCAGGCTCAGCACCGGCCGTGCAGCGTCCCCTGGGGTCTGTGTGGCCACGGTGTCGCACCGGCCGGTGTCTGGGTGAGCGACCACCCACTCCTTCCTCCCCCAGGCACCATAGAGAAGCGAGACTCTCGGCCCCTGCTGAATGTCTTGGAGGCAGTGGGAGGCTGGCCGGTGGCCATGGCCAGGTGGAGGGACACTGGAGGTGAGGCCAGGGCCAGGGCAGCTCGCACAGGCAAGGGACCCTGGCCCTGGGGCCCCTCGGAGCCGAGGCCTTCCAGGCCCAGGCTGGGGACTCCACACCAGCAGCAGGCTGGCTCCCTGGGGCTGTCCCCTCCAGCTCAGAAGACCCCTGGGAGTGACTGGTCTCCCAGACCCAGGCCCAGGACACACCCAGGGCTGCCAAACCCCAGCCCTCACTGCTACCCCCAGGGCCCTGGTGTGCCCTGTGGGGAAGCGTCCCCCAGCCCACAGGCCCACAGGCGAGCCATGCAGGTGTACCCTGCACCCCCAAGGTCTGGGCTTAGGGGGCCAGGGTCCACTGTGCACCGAGCAGCTGGGCTGGGACCCCGCAGGCCCCAGTGGTCTCCAGTCGGGGCACTGACTCCCCAGGCTGGAAGCTGGAGCAGCAGCTGGCCGTGATGAACTCGCAGTTTAACAAGCGCATCCTCATCGACCTCTTCGTCTGGAGTGACGACCAGAACTCCAGCCGACACATCATCTACGTATGAGCCTCACGCAGGGGGGCGGAGCCGGGAGGCAGGTGCCGCACCTGGTGGGGGCTCTCACAGCACAATGGGGGCGGCCAGGGCCGTGGCCCGAGCGGCACATGAGCCCGGGGTGTGTTCCAAGGGCCCTGCTCTGGTCCAGGTCAGAGGTTTGGGGGGGCCAGTGACCGCAGTCCCGATCCGAGGCCCATGTGCTGGGCGGGTCCTCAGGACCAGCTGTTTAGTCCCTTGGCCCCTGGGTCCCAAGCCTGACCTCAGAGAGCCCCTGTGGCCTCGGCCAAAAGGCCGGAGAGACCCGTGGGAGGGTGAGGGCGAGAGCGGCTGGCACACACCCGCCTCCGCGCACTCTGCAGTCCGGCCCCTGCAGCCCTCTGCCAGTCCCTCACCGAGCAGGGCCCGGGCAGCACCCCGCTTCTGGGTGGTGGGGAGGGAGAGCGCCTGACCAGGCTGTGGGGACCCGCGGCGCCTGGCCCCGACTCACCCCCTCTGCGTCCCCAGATAGACCAGCCCACCCTGGGCATGCCATCCCGGGAGCACTACACGAAGAAGGGCGGCAACCAGAAGGTGAGTCGGGCCCGGCCCTGGTCCCCGGCCCCGTCCTGCCAGCCCCCTGGCCGTCACTTCAGGGCCCACCGGGGGCCCAGCTCCCCTGCATACCTGCTTGGCCCTTGTCCCCAGAGCCAGCCTTTGTGAGCACGTGCGCAGGTGGAGGCTGGAGCTGGGGGCTGGGGACGAGCTTTGCCGCCGTGGTCGGGAGTCTCCCTAAGCCTCGGGGATAAGCTCAGCCCGGCAGCCCCGCAGCCTGGGCCTCCAGTGATGCGGAAGCTCGGGACGGGCGCAGCTGGGAGGGGGGCCGTGAGGCGTTCAGCCCGGAGCTGCCTGGGCGCAGCCGCCGGGTCTAGGAAGCAGGCGTGGCCACCTGTGGGCAGGCCTGTCCGGAGTGTGGGCGACAGTGGAGAACCTGGCCTGGGAGGGCGTGACAGTTGGCAGTGCCCCTCCGTGCCACCGCGGCCCACGGGCTGACAAGCATCCTGGAGCCTGCTCCGCGCCATAGGCCCACCCCCGCCCCACAGAGAGCCCCACGGGGACCAAGGTGGCCGGGCCGCCCGACTCCACCTTGCGTCCTTGGGCCCAGGTGCGCAAAGCCTACCTGCAGTTCATGGTGTTGGTGGCCACCATGCTGCGGAAGGACGTGGGCCTCCCTGAGGACAGCCACCTGGTGCAGGAGGACATGGCACAGGTGCTGAAGCTGGAGACGCAGCTGGCAAATGTGAGGCCCGGCCCCTGGGGGAGCTGGGGGAGGGGGCACACGCCCGGGCCCTGGCCACCACCCCCATGTCACCGCCTGCCCCTGCCCCGTGCAGGCCACAGCCCCCCAGGAGGAGAGGCACGACGTCACCACCCTGTACAACAGGATGAAGGTGCCGGAGCTCCAGGCCAAGTTCCGCCTGAAGGTGCGGCCGGGCGGGGGCGCCACATGGGGCCTGGCCCCAGCGGGAGCAGGACCCAGACCCGGCCCCAGGCCCCCCTGTTTCCGGCCTCTCAAATTTAAGCCTCAGAAATGCTCCCGACCCTGAGCGGGGCCCTATAACTGGTCACCCACACAGGGACGCTTCCCCACAGGCCAGCAGGCGTCAGCCAGGCTGTCTGAAGCGGGAGCCACTTCACCCCTGAGGTGGCCGCTGTGCTGACCCTTTTCCCAGGGCCACAAGCTGCGAGGGTTTGCTGATTTGACCGGGCTGGGGAGACCCCATCACAGTCCCCCTCTGACTCCCAGCAGGGCTCTGCCCACCCGGGGCCCTGCCCACCCCTGACTGAGGGGCCCTGCCCTCACCAGGGGCTGAGCCCGGGAGGGGCCTCCTCCTTCAGATTTAGGGGCAGAAGTGTCGTTCCAGTCACTGCCAGCTGCTGCCAGGCCAGAGCGCAGTGGGCGTGGGCTGGGACAGGACCGGAATCGGAGGGAGGAGGCTGGGACACACCCCAGGCCAGAGGTTTCAAATAGTCCAATTAATTGACTTATCAAAGACAGATGCCCCTATTCTTCACGGCTGGTGTTCTTGGTGTTCTGCTCGAGAAACCTTGGCCCCCCACCCGCCAGGGTGGCTCAGGTCTACAATCAGCCCTGAGTTTATTTTTTACGGAGAGCAGCGTAGAAATCGTTTCCTTCCGTGCCGATGGCTGAGTGGCCGGGTGCCATTTATTGAAAAGAGCCCCCAGTCCAATCCCCACTCTGCTGCTATCTCCGCTTGAAACCAAATGCCCGTGTGTGTGTGTGTGTGTGTGTGAACACTCTGTGTTCCCTGGGTGCCTTCGTCCGCCACCTGCCAGCCCCCACTGCCGTCACCACACGCACAATTCGGATAATTCTCTGTCGGACCCAGCGTGTCCAGCAACCTCCCTTGTCCTTCCGAGTCCTCTGGGTTGCTCTTGGCCTCGTGCACTTTCTTACGAAACTCGCCGTCAGCCGCCAGCCCCCGGAGGCCTGCGGAGGTTTGGTGGGGGGCTGCGTGGATGCTCAGAGTCGGTTTGGGGGAGGCTTCCAGCCCATGGACCTCATGGACGTCTCCGTGTGTTTGCGTGTTCTGCTCCTTCTCTCCGTGGGTTTCAGAGTTCTCCATCGCCGGGCCTTCCACCCCTTTCACGAGATTCATTCCTTTGGTTCTCGCATTGCCGTGAGGGGTATCGCTGGGCGGTGTGGCTGCTTCACTGCCGGCACTCAGAGACACCGGTGATGTGTGCGGCGGTTTTACTGGGCGCAAGCATTGGTTCCAACGCCCTGTGGGCCCTTCCGAGGGCACATTCCGTGCGTCCGACATCCCGCCCTGGGTGAAAAGTCTTGTTCCTCCCCTTTCGAGCCCCGCCCCCCCCCGGCCGACTTCACCTGTGTCTCGTCTGATTGAACGTGCTGAGACGCCCAGCCTAGTGCCACAAGCGACATTGGTTTACTGCCTACAACACATTTACATTTTCCCTTCCTTCTTTGGTCGCTTTTTGCTAACCTTTCGATCCCACTCAGGTTTCCAAAAAACGCGACCACACAGTCTCTTCCCTCTCACAGTCCGCGGGCTCTGTGATGAGGTTGCTGGCTTGGACTGTCTGCCCCTTCTCTGGCTTCCTGGCTGTTCTTCGGTGGGGGCTGGGGGCTCGGGTGCCGGCACGGGGCCCAGCTCTGCCACTCTCGCCCGCAGAGGTTTAACTGGACTCTGTTCATACAATCCGTGCTGTCCTCCGTCAAGATCAAGCTGCACCCAGATGAAGAGGTGGTGGTCTACGGCGCCCCCTACCTGCAGAACCTGAAAGACATCATCGATGCCTACTCAGCCAGGTGCAGCCCAGGGAAGGCCCCTTGAGGGCTCCCCATCTGTGCCCCTGCCCTTCCCCTCCCCCACAGCTCCTCCTCTCAGGAGTGTGTCCCACAGAGCCTGGAGGAATGAGGCCCAAGGGTGGGGGGGTTAGCGGCCAGTGGAGCCTCACATTAGAGATGTGAGCCCCTCCTTGAATACCTGGGGGGCATTCTAGAGGTTGTCCCGCCACCCTGAATTCCCGGTTTTGGGCAGAACCTGCCGACCAAGGGCCCACAAGCCCTACCCTCTGTGGGCAAAGACCGCCGCTGCGACCTGCCTGCCCTCTGGCCCCGCCCACAGGACCATGCAGAACTACCTGGTCTGGCGCCTGGTGCTCGACCGCATCAGCAGCCTGAGCCAGCGGTACCGGAACGCACGGGCCAACTACCGCAAGGTGCGTGAGACCCTGCACCAACAGCTGCGGCCGCAGCTGGAGCCCACCCGCCGCTCCGGCAGTCGGTCTGTGACACTGAGCACCTGCTGGGGCTGAGGTCACGGGGTCAGATCCCGGGAGGACCCGCCCGCTTGGGGCAGCGGGACCGAGGGCAGTGAGGAAGCTGGGGATTTGCCGTCTCAGAACCCACAGGTCTGACCTGAGGGCAGGGCGGGCTCCCCTCGGAGGGGAGACTGGAGCCCTCAGAGCACAGAAGAGCTAAGAATGGAGAGACAGGGCAGAGTCCCAGGGGGCAGAAGGAGGTGGTGGGGCGGCCCTGGCCCTCGGGGGCAGGAGGCAAGGTTGGGGAGGGAGGCAGGGCTGCCCTCTGGGCCCCGGCAGAGCCCAGGTCCATGGGCTGAGGCTCTCCTGCTTGTGGTCGCTCAGGCTGCTTGGGGGAGAATAGAGGCAGGGGACCCGCAGGGGCCCTGTGGCCATGGCGGCTGTTCTCAGACCATGACTTAGGGGAGGTGGGGTCGGAGTGGAGGCAGCAGCGTCACTCGGGTGTACAGGGCTTCAGACAGGTGCTGAGGACAGACGGGTGAGATGTCCAGATTGGCACGGGGCAGGAGGGACCCAGGAGTCGGCGGGACAACTCCGCCGTTCTCTGCAGAGCGATGGGCAGGGTGGAGCCCTCCGCTGCCACAGGGACACGCAGGTCGGGGCCCGTCTGTGCCCCTCAACAAGCGTGGGCTTGTTGGGCTGCAGACTAGCCCGTCAGGAGGGGCGGAGCCGAGCCTCAAGCTCTGAGGTGACGGAAAGGGTCACACTGGCTCCTTTGGGGGCAGGAAACCCCACAGTCCCGGCAAGTGGGGCAGATGTCACTCAGAACTCTGGGCTGGCCGAGATAGGGGGCCAGGAATCTGAAGGAGACGAGTTTCCATCTCATGCCCCCACGTCCCTGGGACAGATGGGCAGATGCCCTTGGCTCCACTTGGGTGATAAGAACAATGCAAGAGCTGGGAGCCCGGCAGGCAGGGTCTCCAGGGCCAGCCTAGGGTCAGGGCTGCCTCCCTGGCAGGCAGAGTCTGGCCACACAGCCTGGCCAGGGTGGCAAGGACAGGGGATGGGGAGCTTGGGGCTGGGTGGGTCCGCCCATCCTCCAACTCCTGGCCTGGGCGGAGCCCCTCCCTCAAACCTGCACACCCCGCCCTCCCCGTACCTGTGCCCAACATCCAAGGGGAGTCTCCTAGTTCACCCATCGTCCGCCGACCCTGGGCACCCCAAAGCTGAGCACAGGGAAGTGAATGGGAGCGAAGGCAGTGGAAGGAGCAAACGAAGGAGTGAGTGAATGAATGAATGGCTGCCAGGCGCTGTACGGCAAGACCAAGGAGGAGGCACGCTGGCGGGAGTGCGTCAGCTATGTCAACAGCAACATGGAGAGCGCCGTGGGCTCCCTCTACGTCAAGGAGGCCTTCTCCCAGGACAGCAAGGATGCGGTGGGTGCCTGGCACCCAGCTGTGGTCAGGGACCCCACGCAGCACCCACAGGGACCCAGCCCTGTGAGGCTGAGGCGGGCAGGGCACATCGCCACCAGGGGGCACTGTGACTCAGTGTTCTCATAGAGGGGCCCCAGTGTGCTCCTCCCCAGCAGCACGGGTGCGTTGGGGGTGGGGGGTTGGGAGTAACAAGTTTGCCCTGGTGCCTGCTGGGGGAGGCCAGGGGGGCCGTGCCTGTCAGGGGCTTGTGGCCCCCGGCCAGGCCTTGACCCAACAGGCTGCCTGGGAAAGGGTTCTGTGTCTAGGGGTGAGGGGCCCCAGGCACCCCTAGGACAAAGTGCAGCAGCAGGGACCCTGTCCCAGAAAGGTCACCCCCACACCACCTCCGGAGCAGACAGCAGCCTGGGCCAGGCTTTGGGCCAGGCTTTCGGCCGGTCAGCCGAGCCGTGGACCGTGCTCCCCCAGGTCAGAGAGCTGGTTGACAAGGTGCAGGCAGCGTTTGTGGAGACCCTGGACGAGCTGAGCTGGATGGACAAGGCCACCAAGCAGAAGGCCCAGGAGAAGGTGGGCAGGAGGCCAGAGGGCAGAGGTCAGCGCTTGCTGGCCCACAGGAGGGGCTGCTGCGGGGCGGGCCAGGCGGCGATCCCTGGCATGCTCACTGCACGGGGAGCACAGCGAGTCTGGGGGCAGCAGGCTCAGGAGGGGCCTCTGGGCAGAGACAGGCCTGGGAACCAAGCCTGGGAGACCCCCCAGCACCCCAAAAGCAGGTGAGGAGACCAAGACCTCAGGAGCAGGACACCCACCAGGAGCCGCTCTGTGTCTGCCCCAGCCCCAGCCCCACCGGACCCCCCAGCCAGCTGCTGGGCACAAAGCTTGGCCTGGGCCCAGCCCATCCACGGCCTGGCTCCATTAACCCTGCCCACACAGTCTATGGGGAGGGGACCAGGCCCTTGCCCCTCACCCACACGGCCAGGGGGGAGCCAGGACGCCCACCGTGGGCAGACATGGCCCCCCTCTTTGCCAGGCCATGAGCATCAGGGTGCAGATTGGGTACCCCGACTACATTCTGGACAAAAGGAACAGACGCCTGGATAAGGAGTATTCCAAGGTGCACGGCCCCAGCCAGGGGACCCTCAAAAGCCCCCCGTCTCCTCGCTCAACCCCATCTGCCCATGGACCCACCCTCTGGTCCACAGGCCCTTGATTACCAGGGGTGGGAAGGGGCGGCTCTGTCAGTAATTAGCTACCTCACCAGGGAGCAGCTGCAGCATCACCCCGTTACAGAAGGGGAAACTGAGGCCCCAAGGACAAAGGGGCTTGCTCAGAGACACGTCAGTGTGCAGAACCAGGGGTGCCCACCCCCACCCCTGTCACCCCTCTGCACCCGGATCCTGTAGGCCACACACAGGACCACCCTGCACGTCCCACAACCGGTCCCCTGCACCCCTGGCACCCTGCCCGGGTCCACTGGGCCACAGTGACACCCCACCCTCCCACAGCTGGACTTTTCAGAGCATCGCTACTTTGAGAACAGCCTGCAGAACCTCAAGGCTGGTGCCCAGCAGAGCCTCAAGAAGCTGCGGAAGAAAGTGGACCAGAACCTGTGAGTGGGGACAGCACAGGGCAGAGGGCAGGGCGGGACACCGACCCAGGGCCACCCCTGCTTTCAGGGGCTGGGCTGAGGGAGGCATCACATGTCTGGACTGGCCAGGCCCTGGTTGTCCCCAGTGAGTGCGTGGGGCTGTGGCCTGGGACCTCGGGAGTGGGCTCTGGCAGCCCAGGGGTGGCCCAGAGGGAGGGTCGCTGGGGGCAAGGACTGCAAGTGACCAGCTCACTTCGCCCAGCTGGATCATCGGGGCCGCCGTGGTCAACGCATTCTACTCTCCAAACCGGAACCAGATCGGTACGACCCGAACCTGCCCCCCGCCCCGCCCCGTCCCTCTGATGCCAGAGGTGAGCCTCAGGGGCCCGACCCTTCTTCCTGGGGGCACCCCTGCCCGATCTCTGAAGGCGAGAAGGTGCCATCTGTCCGCCTGTAGGAACCTCACACTGTCCCCCGTGTGGACGTCCAGGGAGGGGAGGGTTTCAGTGGGCAGGGCAACAGAAAAAGGTGTGGGGCGCCCAGACGTGGGTCCTGGACCCGCCACACCCTGGCGCTGCCCTTGGGCTCTGAGCCCCTGGGCTCTCATCTGTGCAGTGGGCGTGTGTCAAGGCCTCTACTTCCCGGGCTGCAGGATTATACAACAGGACCCCAGAGGTCCGGGCACACGGGGGTGCGCCCACTCACAGGCCCTTCTCTCCCCGCCCCTCCCCCACCACACCCACCACGGCAGTGTTCCCCGCGGGGATCCTGCAACCCCCCTTCTTCAGCAAGGAGCAGCCACAGGCCTTGAACTTCGGGGGGATTGGGATGGTGATCGGGCACGAGATCACCCACGGCTTCGATGACAACGGTAAGGGGCTGTGGTGGGGTCAGATCCGCAGCTCGAGTCCCGCAGCCCCTCCACCAAGTGGCAGGTCTGGAATGGGACTGTGCCTTGGGGTCCCGACAGGAGGCCCTGGGGCTGACCGCCCACCCCCTTTGTGGTCAGGCGGGAACTCCGAGGACTGGAAGGGCCTTGCCAGGCCCCCAGGGGAGCTGCGGTGGCAGAGGGGTCTCGAATGGCAGGCTCGGCTCCTGGCTGGGGGCAGAGGGGTGGAGGGCCTGCTCCGCCGTGCTTACCGCCCCTCCCTGGGCCTGTGACCTGCGGACAGCGACAGCGACACCAACACCGTGTGCTGTAGTTCCCAGTCCTGGCTCAAGACGCAGCCAGCCTGGGGCCAGTCCAGGGCAGCCGGCAGCCTCCATTCTGACCTCCTTCCTCTGGGTGGGGCCCCCCTGCCTGGTTCTAGTGGCCTGTCACCAAACAGCGGGCCTACACCTGCAGCCCAGGGAGGCTGGTTGACCATGGCACCTTACGAGGGCAGCCCCGAGTCCCGGGACCATGCCCCCTGTACCGCGGCTCCCTGGGCCACAGCACTTCTGGGCCCCGGGACCTGAGACCCCACGCCCTAACCTCGAGGGTGGTGTGGGAGACCGCCGAAGCCTGTCTCTCCCGAGGCCTGAGCCCTTGTCCCTTGGCCACGCGCTGACCCCTTGGAGCAGGCCAGTGCCCTTCGGGCCCATCCTCTGCTTCCTCTGCTCACAAATGAGCTCAGACGCCGGGGCCCCTGGCTGCAGCGGCAGGGCCACAGGCTCAGCCCACCTTGCCCCGCCCCCAGGCCGGAACTTCGACAAGAACGGCAACATGTTGGACTGGTGGAGTAACTTCTCCGCGCAGCACTTCCAGACGCGCTCGGAGTGCATGGTCTACCAGTACGGGAACTACTCCTGGGACCTGGCGGAGCAGCAGAAAGTGAGTCGGCCGCCAGGGGCGCAGCTGCGCCAGGGAGGGCGGGAGGCCCGGGAAGCCCGGCCGCTGCCCGCCGACCTGTCTCCCGCATGCAGGTGAACGGGTTCAGCACCCTTGGGGAGAACATCGCTGACAACGGAGGGGTGCGGCAGGCGTACAAGGTGGGTCCAGGAGGTGGGGACGGAGCCCTCAGACCGACACGGACTGCCCCCTGCTCGAGCCCAGGTGCCTCCTGTGGGCGCCAGGAGACCATTCCAGGCGGTGCCCTGTCGGGGGTGCCTGGGCAGGGGGCCTCCACGGAGCCCAGCCTGTGTAGGCAACCGGCCGGCCACCGAGTGATTAAGGTGCGAGCACCCGCCCTGGGGGCTCAAAGGGGGGCTCAAAGGACCCTCAGCGGCAGAGGCAGGGCCCACACCGGGACAAGCCTTGGAGTCAGACCTTCATCCCGGCAGCACAGCCCTGACCAGGGGGCGAGCTCCGGCCCAGCCCCCAGTCGGTGCCCAGCCCGGTCGGTGCCCACAGGCTTACCTGAAATGGAGAGCGGAAGGCGGCAGGGACCAGCACCTACCAGGACTGGAGCTGACCTTGGACCAGATCTTCTTCATCAGCTACGCCCAGGTAGGAGCCATGAAGCCCCTTCTCCCCTGCCCCCAAAGTTGCTCCCCTCTCCCATCTTTGGAGTCACCCATGCTGGGGGACACTGTGGGCGGGCAAGCCAGGCAGAACCGGAATTAACTGACCTGGAAGGCTTCCAGAAGGAAGAGGTTGGGAGGGAGGCTGAAGGCAGGGAGAGTTGAGAGGCGGCCGAGAAGGTTGGGAAGGGAACTGCTGGCCTCCAGTGTCCGCCACTGCCCCCTCCCCGCCCTCCGGGCCGTCTCCTCCACCTGCTGAGGTCTCTCCAACCCTTCCTCCAGTGCCCAGCCCCTTGCCTCCTCTCCCCGAGTCCTGAAGCCATGCCCCTCCTGCGCTCACAGGTGTGGTGCGGGTCCTACCGGCCGGAGTTTGCGATCCAGTCCATCAAGACTGATGTCCACAGTCCCCTAAAGTACAGGCAAGTGCTCCCCACACCCTCACACCCCCGTGCCTCCACATGGCTGCAACCTCAGCCCCTCCCTCTGCCCACAGGGTGCTGGGCTCCCTGCAGAACCTGGCCGCCTTCGCCAACGCGTTCCACTGTGCCCGCGGCACCCCCATGCACCCCCTGGTGCGGTGCCGCATCTGGTAGCCAAGGCCAAGCTGCAGCACGGCCCTCACCCACCCGCGGTCCTAGGAATCCCCACCACTCTGAGACAGTGCGGCCAGAGACTGTGCAGCTGGTGGGGACCTGCCTGCGCCCCGTGTGGGGCCTGGAGCAGAGGTCCCGCCCCGGACACCCAGGGGTGAGGGAGCCCAGCCCCACACCCAGCTGCCGTGATAGCACGCACCACCCCATCTCAGCCCCGCACATGCATTTAACTCCCACTGAAAGCTCTTTGTCACCAAAAGTCCACAAGCTTCGGACTTGAGCTGAGTAAACGCTTCAAAGAATCCTGCTGCCTCGTCTTTCCAGGGCGGATAAGGGCGGGCGGCCATGTCGGGGGGGGGGGCGAGCACTCGCTCTGACCCCCCCACTGCATCTGGTTCTGCCACGACCTACGGAGGAAACGACGGGTGCTCTGGGAGGGAGGGGCGCTCCTGACAAGTACCCCCACCCTAGGTTTTCATGCAGGGGTCACAGCAGTGGTAAGGATGTCCCCAAATGGTGGCCCTTGGCCCTCAGGAACCACACATTCAGAAGGAGAGCCACTAACAGGAAGAAGCTGAGGTCACAGGGAGCAGAGGGGACCCCGGAGCCACAGCCTGGCACTGAGTTTGGGGTCTGTGGACCTGGGAGCCAACCGAGTGCCCCGGCTGCCAGTGGAGGTCCTTGCCTGTCCCAAGCTTTTAAAGACCACTGACGGGGAGAGGGAGGACTGGGCCCTACCCGGAGCGGGGGGGGGGGGGCAGGCAGAGAAGCCCCCAGGAGGCCACTGTGGTCATCGAGGCCCAGACCAGGGTACACCGCGGGGAGACCCAGACGGTCGTCCGGACCCACTCTGACCAGAGGGCACGGAGGAGGGGGGCCGGGGAGTTGGGCGCCGCACCTGTGAGTGGGAAGTGCCCCTTAGGGCAGGTGAGGGGGTCTGGGGGGGAATCCCAACTGGGCCAAAACAACCCCACCATCCACTCCTGGCAGGGGCAAGTGACAATTGTCACAGTGAGGTTCCTACAGGCAGACCAGCTCGTTCCGTCCACGTCTCGGACCGTCCTCCCAAACCCAGAAGGTGGACGGAGACCACCTTCTCCCAGGAACCATGGGTTCCCACCAGACGCAAGGACTGGCCCAAGCCCTCCAGGCTGGGCTCCCGTGGGATGGTCTTTAGGCCTCTGGCTCTGCTCTGCCGAAGGCCTGAGCTCTCTGGGGTAGCCGCAGCGACCCACGCCTGCCCTGCTGGCCCTGGGGACGCAGGCTCTGCCCACAGGAAAAGCTGCCCCAAAGCAAACCCGGAGGGTGGATGCCCAGTGCTGCCCGCGAGACCACCGCAAAGGGGAAGATGACCCCTAGCGACCGTGAGCACACCCAGCCCGAGAAGGCGGTTCCCAACACCGTTCTCCAGAAACACAGCCAAGGCAGGCGGGGGTGGTGCCAGCCCTGGAACCGGGGTGGCAAAGGGCCCGATGTGCCCGGGACATGCTGTGGGGCCGGGAACTGTGGCTCATGGAGTCCCTTCCAAAGAAGCCAGCTGGAAGGGACCCCACCGGGAAAGCCGGGGACACTTTCGGCATGAGAATCAACAGGAATCGTGGGTTGGAAGCCAAGGGACATGAAAAACCGTGAGGCCGTGGCTGTATCAACACACACGTGAGAGAGTGAACGCGTGAGGAAGTGCCCCCCCCGCCCCCCCGTCCAGGGAACTTCGCTGTCTGGGCAAGAGAACCAGTGGACGGGCACAGATGAGGAAGGGGGCGCACTCGCAGCCTCAGAGCCCCCCCTCCAAACGCGCTGCATCCTCCGCGCCCCAGGTTTCTCCGGAGGGCGGATGGAGGTGCAGTTACACACCCCCAAAGCATCCTATCAACTTTTAATGGACGATAAGAAGAACGGAACACACCTCAACCTGGAAACACCTTTCAGGTGTGATACTCATGTAGTAACCCACGCAGGGTCCCCAGTGCCCAGCCACCCCCCCAGGAGGTGCCCGCCGGCCCACGCTGCAGCTGAGGGTCCTTGGGCCGGGCTGGCCAGTTAGGTACCAAGAGTGTCCCGTGGGGGCGTCCACATGGCGCAGGGGTGAGGGGAGGGCTCAGGGCCCTTCACGAGGATCACGGGCAGGTGGCTGTGGTCCCCAGTGCCCCTGGGCTGCACAGGTGTCCTCCGCTGCCTGCTGTGGGCTGGCCACCCAGCAGTGGGTCCCAGTGGCCCAGTGGCCCTGTGCGTGGCCCTCAGGGGGGGCTCAAGTACTCTGCGGCCACTGGTCATCAGCTGGGTCTCTCTTAGGGAACATGGCTGCCGTCTCCTCCACCGCCACCGTGGTGACATCTGGCAGGAGCTGGGTGACCCCCTGGATTTGGACCGCTGCGGCATGGCCTTCTGCTTGCTGCCTGTTGCCCTGCAAGGTAGCTTCAGCTGAAGACCCTGTGGCCAGCCCAGACCCCCATCCGGGACGCTCAGGGTCACCCCTTGGATCGCCGGCAGGAGGAGCTGGGGCCCCGCCCCCCCGAGTGAGAACCTGCTGGCTGAGGGTCTCACACCCGCAGCGAGCTGGGACCCCGCGCAGCCCGGCCATGTCACCACCAGCGTGAGGACGAGCAGCACTACCTGAGAAAGCCATCGCTTGCGGGCGGATCCTCCTGCCAAAGAGAGACACTCATGTCAGGGGAAGCCACACGGCCAGGGGACCGGGAGTCCCGGTTTTCACCGCACCCTCGCCCGGGACACCGGGCCTCTGGCAGCGAGACTGATGCAGACCCACCCGTCTCTGGGGGCCACGGCAGGTGAGAGACAGGGCTCCCTCCCAGCGGCCAGATGGGGTCCCTAACTCAGCCCAACGCGGCCACCAGCCAGGGAGCGGGTTGAGCACAGAGGACTGGGGGCCGCGGGACTGGGCAAGAAAGGTCACCGCCCAGCGGCTCAGAGTCCCGGGCGAGGACACAGGACAGACTTGAGAGCAGCCCCGGGGCCTGCCGGCCTTCCCTTTGCCCATTTCTGCTCGGTGCCTGCTCCCCCTGCCGGCTCAGGCTCCTAGCCTGGCATGGGGCTCTGTGTGGGGGGCAGGGGGCAGGGGGACAGCGGTGAGGGAGGGAACGAAGGACCCTGGGGCCTCCCAGCCCACCCCCGAGCTTCTCTGTCCCCTGAGGGCAGACGGGACATGGGTGCCCACACTTTGGGACCCAAAGCAGTGTGGCCCAGGGCTCCAATTTGGAAAACAAACCCCAAGAGGACCAGGGGCTTTCGCTCACCACACGGACACTTTCTCACGACCACGAATACAGCTGCCACGCTGAGGACGAGCAGGATGGACAAGAGGAGGAGCCAAGGCACCAGAGAGGAGCACGTGGCGTCTGCGCTGTTGGTCCCAGGCTTGGCTTGCAACTGAAACGGGTGACTGCACCTGGGGAGGGGAGCGGGGGTGTGGGGCTGCAGGCGGAGGGGAGGGCTGGGGAGGGAGCGGCCACCCAGCAGTCCGGCAGCTGCAGGGAGGTGGGTGGGGGTGGGGGATGCAGGGGCAGGACAGCCCCGGGGAGCGGAGACACTCCCCGGGGGAGAGAGACAGCGATGGAGCTGACAGAGAGTGAAGACAGAGTTGGTGCCGGGATGCAAGACTGAAGCCAGTGCCACTGACGGGGGGCAGACCTGAGAGGGGACAAGAAGGGGTCAGGGGGAGGAAACAGACACACCTGGGGAGGGAGGAGGGGGAGGGAGGGGGTGGATGGAGACAGAGACAAACCGAGGGAGTGGGGACAAGAAGGAGAAGGGCAGGGCGGGGACAGAGGACCCCGGTCCCCCCCCAGGGCAGACACACCTGGTCACCCCAGCCTCCCCCCAGAGACTTGGGGCATCCTGGGGCCCCGCCGCAGGGGGCACGGCCTCACTGTGGGCGCCTCTCCCACGCCTCCCCTGGCACCAGGACAGCAGGGAAGCCCCTAAACCTGACCTGGGGGACACCCCAGACCACAGGGTTTCGGGTCCCCGGGGGCAGCAGCCCCGGGGCTCCGGGTCCTAGGACATGCGGGCTGTGGGAATCACCGGATTCAAGCTTGCGGCAGGCGTGGGCCCCGCGTCTGCTGGGGGAGGGCCCTGATTTCCCAGGGGAGCACCGAGAAGCCCCCTCCAAGGCCACCCGAGGTCACCTACTGAGTCCAGGGCTGGCACACCGCCAGGGTCCCGTTGGGAGAGAAGGTGCCGTGCGGACAGTCCTCACACACGGTGTCCTGGTGCTCAGTGCCTGAGAGAGGAGAGTGTTGGCGGGGTCTCCCCAGGGCCCCGGAGCCCTGGGTGGGGCCTGTCTCCGCAGCTGGGCTGTGGCTCACCTGCCGCCTGCACCCTCTGGCCTGGCCTGCAGACGCTGTGGGGCCTGCACTCGGCGCACTGGTCCTCGTCGGGCATGCAGAAGTGGCCCCGGGCGCAGCCGCACACGGTGTTCGCCGTGCTGGAGCACGCCTGCCTGATCCTCAGGCCCAGGTCTGCACCGCGGAGAAGGAGCTCAGGGCCCGGGCAGGGTGTGCCGTCCTCGGCGGGCAGGGCCCGGCCCGGAGGAAACCCAGCCCAGGGCTGGAGAGTGCCTGCAGGTGGACGGCTGCTGCCTGGCCTGGGGGGGGGCGGGGCGGGGGTGACCAGGACCCCAGGCAACTCGGTTCCCTGCAGAGACCTGGCCAGGTCGACCCCAGGCTCAGCCAGAAGGTACTCCTGGGAGGTCCCGCACACAGAGCATGAGCCCCGAGGAGGGGCGTGGCACGAAGGGGCGTGGCCCGAAGGGGGCGTGGCCCGACGCAGGGGCGATGGCAGAAGGATCTCTTCAACAGGGTCCAGGTGTCTTGGGGAGACCGAGACCTCCCAGCCTTGTCCGCAACAGAGTGAGAACCGGTCCCTGATGGGGCGCACGCCGAGGCCAGTCCCAGCCCCGTGGCATCCACCGGAGGAGCACCCCTCAGCCAGGTCCCCAGCCGAGGCTGGTCAGATGGCAGCGGCAAGATGGTGAGAGCCCCTGGGCCAGAGGTGAGGGTGGGGTGCCCTCCTGAGGGGCAGTGCTGTGCCCTCTGACCTCAGCTCAGCACTGTCAGGCATGCTCTTGAGGCTCCCCGCACCTCACTGAACTCCAAAGCATTGTGGCCTCCACTCTTGTCCTAGCCTTGCTCTGGGGTCAGGAAGAAGGCCCAGGGTCCAGTGCTCAGCCTGAGGAAGGACCCCAGGCTGGGTGTGCGGGTTTGGGGTCCTGAGAGCCTGCACTGTGCGGGGAGGAGGCCCGGTGCCCAGGCCCCCAGGAGTAGCGGTTTGCCCCAGGTTGGGGGCCCTTGGGAGGGGACAGAGCCCCTGAGTTCTGGAGGGCCAGGGTGATGGGATGGCAGGGGCAGGGCCACTGGCCCCTCTTGGGAAGGACGCAGGTGTGGCCCTGGGCCTGAGGGTCCCCTGAAGGGTCTCCAGCAGGGAGCACTCCCAGGAGATGAGGGTGGCCTGCCCTGGACAGCTCAGGGCCCGGCAGCCTTGAGAGTGCTGGGCCAGCAGGATTCAGGTGCTCTGCACCGCGGTGGCCAGCCTCACGTTCTCACCTGGGTCACAGACACGACACTGTAGACACTCGACCAGGCCATTGAGGTGGGCGGTGAAGGTCCCCTCAGTGCAGGGTGCACACAGTGTGGTCCTGGAACCCCTACAGGCCTCCTTCACCCGGTAACCTGCAGCCCAGAGAGGCCCCACGCTGAGGAAAGGAAGGGGACGGCCCTCGGGGGCCCGGCAGCCGTGACACTCCCACAGGGGCTCACAGGCCCCTGGGTGGTTCCCCGGGGCCACAGTGAGTCAGGGTGGGGAGGAGTGAGCCCATTTTGCAAGAATGTAAGCCTGCTTTGGACTCCGAGGCCCTGCTCTGAGACCCAGTCCCCTGGCCCTGCATGGGCAGGCCACGCCCCCTGTGCCACCAGCAAAGGGTCTCGGGCGGGAAGGTAAAGCTGCAGGGTGCACCCTGGGGCTCAACCCTCCCCAGTCCCCTCTCTGCCCTTCCAGGGTCTTCATGGCTCCCATGATGCTGGGTGCTGGACACAGGTTCCAGCCAGGGGTGGGACGTGAATGTCTGCCCCCGGCCCCAGCCCTGGCTGCAGCAGCCCTCACACAGGGTCCCTGCAGGGCTGCACCCACCTGGGCGGCACTTGGGGCAACAGTGGTCCAACACTGGGTACTCGTCCGGTTTGCACGAGGTCATCGCCAGCACGCAGTGGGGGCACCCCAGGAAAACGAGCACCAGGGTCTGCAGGGGATGCACAGGGTGCTGGAGCCTAGGTGCTGCCTGGGCTGCGGGGCCTCAGCCGCACCCTCAGGGACACAGGCTCCAGCCACCAAGCCCCGCCAGGGTGATCCGTGAGGGCCCCAGGACAGGCTCAGGGAGCTGCCCCAAGAGCTGGGGTGGGCCACCCCGACTCTGGCCTCTGCCCCTCAGCTCACTAGGGTGGGCACCCCATCCCCCCGGGACGGCCAGAGCCCCTCTGGCCCAAAAGACCTCCAGGCCTCCCCCAGGCCTGCCTGTGCGGGGCCCGCAGGACCCTGGGAGCAGAGCAGGACGCAGGCTGTCCACGGCCTTGGCAATGAGGGGTCATCCTGTCCCAAGGGGTGACCACAGGGCTGACCCAGAAACCACACAAAGAAGGCGGCAACCTCCCTGCCCAGTGTGCAAACATCTGGCCAGTGTGCAAACATCTGGCCAGTGTGCAAACATCTGTCCAGTGTGCAAACATCTGGTCAGGCCCGGGTGGCAGGCTAGGTCTCCAGTAGGGGGCGTGCGAGAGGCAACCAGTTGTTTATCTTCCACCTCCAAGTTCCTGTCCCTCTCCCGACCGTCCCCTCTCTCTAAAAATAAATAAATAATCTTTAAAAGAGAACATTTCAGTTCATCTCCCCAGAAGCCACACAGGCCAGGGGGCAGTGGGCTCACCATGCTGGTGGGCTAACACTCGGCCTTATCTCCCGCGACCTGGCTGCCGGCCTGGGGCAAAGATCAGCCCCGGCAGGGCTCCTGCCCAGACACTGCCAGTGGGCTCACGCCACGGAGGGCTGGGGGGCTCTCCTTTAGCGCCTGAGTAAGGGGGTGGGCGGGGGCGGTGCAGAGGAAAGTTCCTGGGGGGGGAGCATATGGCTTTGCTGCCTGTCCCTCCAGCCCTGGGGGTCAGAGAACTGAGCGTCAGAAGCAGGAACAGCCCAAGAGAGATGGGCTGCTGGGGACGCTGTCCCGTGTGACAGGGCTCAGCGAGGGAGCAGGGACAGGGCTCCAAGCAGGCACTGAGGTAGGCGGGACTGGGGCTCTGGGGGCAGTGGGACAGGAGCGGGGCTCGGGGTGACTCACAAGACTCAGGGCATCGACCACGGGCTTCGGGCTCCAGCGGGGTGGTTGCCAGGCTTGCAGAGGCTCCATGTCCCTCCTTAAGACCCCTCATTCCCCGCCATCAGTCTAGGGACCCCTGCCAGCAGAACCAACACCATGACCTTCCTTCTTCCCGCTCGGTTTCAAAGAGAAAGCGAAAGCAATCGACCTCCGCTCAGTTTCCTCCTCAGCTTCAGTCTCTATGTAAATGCTCGGTAAACCCTCAAGCCTCTGGGTCCAGGCCCTCCCCCACCAGGTGTCAGGCTGAAATTCAGCAAGGGCTGGGCTCTCGGGACAAAGGGAGTGTGTGTGAGGAAGGGAGTGGCCGGGGGAGGGGGCCGGGGGGGCAGGGACTGGTTGGGGGGGTAGAGAGGGGAGCTGGGACGGGCGAGGGCCGAACTAGGGCAGCTGCCCTCCACGTGCCCCTGCCCCCAAGCCCAGAACCTGGTGGAGAAGTGCCCCTAGCCCCTCTCCTGTCCGTGTGCAGCCCCCCTGAGTTTCCAGTAGAAGCGGGTGCCCCCCGAAGCACATCCTCAGGTCCCCCGTCGCTCTGCACCCCAGGGTGCCGGTCCACAGCTTCCGCACTGGCCGGAGTCCTCCCTACTTTCTGCTCCCCTCTTCCTGGGGCCGCAGGGCCCTGTCCACTGCTGCTCAGGTCTCAGGTGGGCACTCTCCCCACACCTGAAGCCTGGCGCCCCCATGAGGGGAGGGGCACTGTGTCACCCCAGAGGGCCTGGCGGCTCCCACCGTGTTCATTCACACTGCCACCTGTCCCCGGAGGGGCTGGGGCTGGGTCATCCCTGCCCCCGTGGTGCGGCTGGGGAAATGGGGGCTCAGAGAGACCCGCAGGCGCTCACTTCGGCAGCACGTGCACGGCATTGGAACGATGCAGGGACTAGTGGGGCCCCTGCGCAAGGCTGGCAGGTAAATTCGTGAAGATTTTCATGTTTCGACACGCCAGTCCAAGAGAACCCGTGCACCCCAATGTTCACGGCAGCACCACTCACGATAGCCGAGTGCCGGAAGCGGCCTAGGCGCCCGTCGGTAAGTGAGCGCATCCAAAACTGTGGCACATTTACACGAGGGAATGGTACGCAGCAGAAAGAGAGAAGGAGAGCCTACCCTTCGTGACCACAGGGATGGACCCAGACAGCATCACGCTCAGTGAGATAAGCCAGGCGGTGAACGACAAATACCACGTGATCTCACCCTCAGCAAGAATCTAATCAACAGAGCACCGGCCTGCGAACCAGAGGATCGAGGTTCGATTCCCAGTCAGGGCACATGCCTGGGTTGCAGGCCAGTTCCCGGCAGGGGACACACGATACATTGTGTGTCCTCGGCAGAGGCAACCATGCATTGATATTTCTCTCCCTCTCTCCTTCCCTTCCCCTCTAAAAAATAAATAAAATAAAACATTTAAAAAAAGAATCTAATCAACAGAACAGACAAGCGAGCAAAATAGAACCAGAGACATTGAAATTAAGAACAAACCAACAGTGACCAGAGGGCGAGGGGAGGGGGATAATGGGGGAAGGGTCGTCAGGGACCACTCTTAAGGACCCACGGACAAAGCCCAAGGAGGGTAGGACCGACCAACAGAGGGTGGGACAGGGGGGAGTCAGGGGGAAATGGAGACAGCTGTTCTTGAACAACCACAGAGAAGGACAGAGGCGCGGCCTGGCCCAGAGCCTCCCCTGAGCACACCCGGCTCCGAGTCTCCAAAGGGATCTCCCCTCCCCGCCTTCCCGGCACCAGGGCCGCCCCCAGCGCTAGGCATGTGTGGGCAGGCCTGGGGTGGGAGGCCCCCACACCCAGGAGGCATGCTGGGGGTTCCAGAGCGGCAGCCCAGCCCCCACCCCTGGTGCCCCCGGTGGGGACTGACTGGGGGAGCCTGCCCCCAGCCCCTCCGCTGCCACGTCACACCCGTGTCCCTGACACCCGTGTCCCTGGCTCCCGTGCTTCCTTCATCGGCGAGGTTGCAAACCCGACGCAATGTGGTGGCTCTGGTCTAATCAGACCAGCCCAGCCCCTGAGGCGGGTGCCCGCCCCCCAGGCCGGGGCAGGGCCGCTATCAGGCCCTCGCCAGGCCCGGGCCCTGCCCTTCCTGCAGCAGGGGCCGGGCTGGGGCCCCTCCTGGCACCAATGTCCTCAGACCCGCTACGTCATTTCACATCTGGAGACCCTGGTGAGGGGAGCCTGGGTGCTTTAATGGGGGTGGGGGCCACACGTCCCACAGGCAGAGCTGTGAGTGCTCAGAGGCCGGGTGGAGGTCGGGGGGGCCCCAGGGCTTTGGGAGCACCCACGAGCATCCCAGCGCCACGGGTTCCCCTCCGTCCCCACCCCGAGGGCCTGGAAGAGGGACACCCCCATTTCTCTCCCCGCAGGTCAACGGGGTTTCCAGAACCCCTGCGGCTCCCTACAGGGGCCCAGAACAGGCTCGGGGGTGCTGGGCCCCCCACTACTCCCTCCTGGGCCCCCACTCGCCTCCCAACGCCTGGGGCACTGGGCAGGGTAGGCAGGCCAGAGGGCTGCAGAGGAGGAGGGCCTGCCTACCCAAGGCCCCGAGGACCCACACCCAGTGAGTCAGCCCACCCGTCCCACCAGGAACCCCTCAAAGGCCGTTGTGTCCACCCCACCCTGGGCAGGTGGGGAAACTGAGGCAGGGCCAGCAGCAGATCTTACCCACAGGCATCAGTGAACGGCATCCTGAATGGAGGGCGGCAGTGCTGACTCCTCCCGGCCCCCCCGTGCCCCACCCTCCCCCCCACACCCCAACATCAAGCCTCAAGGGCGTGAGTGCTGGAGCCTAGAGCCAGGCCTCAGTAGGGATGAAGGGGTGGCCCACCAGAATGCCCTCTGTGCCAGGCCTTTGCTGAAGCCCCGCCTCTTCTGGGAGGCCTTCTCTGTGTGCTGGGTGTGGCACCTTGCCCTGTCTCCACCCTCTCGGCCAGACCTCCATTCTTTCCTGCAAGTGTTATCTGTGGGACCCCGACCAGACAGACGATGGGAACGGGAGTTTTGTGTCCCTGGGAGGAGGAGGACGACCTGGGTTCAGATCTCTGCATGAGCCACTCCCTCGCTCAGCCATTCCCTTGTTCGCTCATTTGCTGGTTTGCTCACTCCGCAGCAGGTGTCCTCCCAGGCCAGGCCTTGATCTGGGCCCAGCTCACCAGTGACAGAATGAGGCCGGCAGAGGCAGCTGGAGCCATTGCTGGCTGGGTGACCCCGCCACATTCCTCAGCTTAGACCCCCAGGCAGGACAGGAGTGGGGAGTGCCGCCCTGGGCTCCGTGCCTCTCTGAAGCTCCATGGGGCTCCTTCTCCCCATCTTTCCCTGGGGGGGCGGCGGAGCCCACCCTCCAGGGCCTCTCCTCTGTGACTTGGGCACAGGGACCCCAGGAGCCTCTTCTCCTTCCTCTCTTGAACCACCTGTCTGTGCCCAGAGGCCCCGGGGGCTTCACGGAGAGCCAGGCAGGGGCTTCAGAGGGCCTCCGGTGCCCACCTCCCACCAGTGCAGAGGGGAAACTGAGGCTGTGCCTGGCCAGGGTCACAAGCCTGCCCTCTGAGGCTGGGTGTCCGGGCCCCAGCGCTGGTGCAGCTGAAGAAGCATCCCCAGAGGGCGGGGCCCCCAGCCCCTCCTCATCCTCCCCCTCCGGCATCCCTGGCACTGCGCCCCACCCTCTGGTCCCCCAACTCCACTGTCTGGGTGCGGTCAGACCAGGAACTCAAGTCCTCGAGTCTCGGCCTCACAGGCCTGAGCACTGACCTCACCTCGGACAAAGCTCGGGCGCAGGGCATCGACCCGCAGAAGCTTCGCGCCCCTCGGGCCACTGGGGATGTTCTGGGGAGGCCCTGGGGCTGGTGTGGGGCTGCAGGATGAGGGCGAGGTCAATGGTTCCCCTTCGGTCACGGGACCAGGACAGGCGGCTGTGGTGGTCACAGGATGTCTCCCATGGCCAGCGTTGCCTTTTGCACACGGAGGGCCTGGGGGATAATTCTTGTGCAAACATCCTGGTTCCCATGTAACTGAAGAGCAACTGTTTTTGCAGAACATCACATGAAGGAAGGAGGGCGTTTTGTAACACTGTCTTGCTACAGAATGTCACCGAGAGCAAGCGGCCACAGGCCGGCCTCTCCAGTCAACACAGGGCCCGCTGGCGTCCCCTACTGTCTCACAGGCAGCAGCTGGGGGCCTTTTCCAGCTGTAAACCCACCGCCTGAGCCCCTCTCCCGGCACCCCCTCTCCCGGCACCCCCGTGCCCCCCCCAGTCTGCCCCCTCAGGCCCCGCTGGCCCTCACCTCAGCCCCGCACACCGCTCTTCCTGGCCACCGCTCTTCCCGATGGCTCCCGTGGTCCCGGTGACGGGGCAGCTTGTGCCCACCCCACAGGTTTGAGGGTGCCAGGCCCCGGCCTGGACTTACAGCCTGCGGCCTCCGCTCAGAGCTGCTGCCTCCTGTGTCTCAGCTCAAGAGGAGTGTCCAGAACACTGTCCGCGGTACAGGGCTCCCCTGGCCTCTGAGCGAGGCTGGCACCCACGGAGGGCCTCTGGCCACCACAACATGGGGGCCTTGGAGGCCACCAGCCGAGCCAGGAGGCGGGGGGGGGGGGGGGGGGGGGGGGNGGGGGGGGGGGGGGGGGGGGGGGGGGGGGGGCGGGGGGAGTTCGGGAATGGGAGGCGGAAGGGAAAGCAGCAGGGATGGGCGAGAGGGAGGGAGCCCAGGTGGGCAGACCCTCAGAAGACCTGGGGAGGAAGGCCTAAGGAAGAAGTGTCTGCGGGTGCAGGCGGGCACACAGTAGGCCCAACAGGGCAGAGGCTGGCGAACTGAGCCAGTCCCCCGACGGAGAGTGGGAGGGGTGGACCGTGCACGGGCAGCCTTCCTGGAAAGCGCTTGAGAAGTGAGGATGGAGTGAGTGTCTGCCATCACTGACTAGTTCACCCAGGGCCCACCCAGGAAGTCCCACGAGGAGCAGCGCGCTGTGAACGCACTCGTCCGAGTGCCCGGGAGCGCAGTGTCTTTACAGGAACAGAGGATGTTGGAAACAACCTAAGACTTCATCAACAGGGAACCGGTTCCCTCCAGCCCGGATGGAGCGGCACCCCCTGGACCCCGCCCTCCGTCACCAAGGCCAGGAACTGAAAGACTGTGAGTCAGCCTTTTTCAGAGACGTGGCAACTCAGACCTCCGGGACCCCGGGCGTGGGGCAACACGCTGAGGCTGCCCCGGAGGACAGGGTCGGTCCAGCTCCACGCCCAGACGCAGTTGCATGGTGGGGGGTGCGGGGTGAGGAGAGGGGTGACACAGAGGTCAGGGTGTGGACAGCTGCTGCAGACGGGAACCAGAGGCCGACTCCTAGTAGAGAGGAACCTGAACGAACAGACCGCTCCAGAAGTCTACGGAAGGCCAACCCATGTCCACCGGAAAACAAGCCGTGCCTCTCAGTACAGACCTCAAAGCACCAGACAGCGAGCAGGCGGGGCCTCGGGGCCGGGAGGTGGCTGGGGGCTGAGCAGCCAGAGGCGGGAGTCCTCACGGGCCACTTGGGCGTCCTGCAGACGCCAGGGGCCGTGACTCGTCCACAGGACTCTGCTGAGGGAAGACTTGTCTAGATCTGTCCTGACGAAGCTCAGAAACGAGCCCCCAAAAGGTCACAAGCCCCCCATGCAACTGCGCTGCAACACTCTGAAGAATGACTCAAAGAAAAAACATCTGGAGGGTAGAAGAAGTGAAGACACGGTGCCCAGCATGCCGTCAAAAGCCACCAACCACTACATCACAAAGCAGGCAAATGCGACCGTGAGAAGCCATTCGGGAGAAAGAGGCCTCCAAAGGACAGCAACGATGGGGTTACCAGACAAGGACCCCAGATGAGTTCCATCAAAACCCTTTTGTAAGGAAAAAATATAAACACGAGAAAGAGGGAAGCTAGGGGAAAAGACCCAAATGGAACGTGAAATCCCAGGTGGAAAACAGGTGGCATGGGTGTCCGGGCGGGAGGGCCTTCCTCCGCAAAGAACCGCCGAAGCCTCACGCTTCGTGGTTCTTCCGGCTGGAAGTCCAGGACCAAGGTGTCAGCAGGGCTGGTTTTCCTGGGACCCCTCCCCCGGGCTGCAGGTGGCGCCCTACCCGCTGTGTCCTCGCTCGGGCTTGTTGTCTGTGGTTCACACCGCTGGTGTCGTTAGGGTCCGCATTCCCGTTCTTGACAGAGAAGGGTCGCAGTGGGTTAGAGCCCACCCGTGTGGCCTCACTGGAACTTAATCACCTCCTTTAACATCCTACCTCCAAACACAGTCACGTGCTAAGGCACTGGGGCTCAGGATTTCAAACATGAACATGTTGCCCCCAAGCAGGGGACACACTTCAGCTGTCAAGGGAGGATTAACGACAGGTTAGAAGCTCCATGAGGTGTCAGTGACCTTGAAGGTGTAGTGATAGAAACGATCCTAAACGGGCGTCCAAGAGGAAGAAGAACGAAGAAAAGTGAACGGGGTCTCAACCCCCCTCCGAATGCCAAGCTGTGTAACAGATGTAATTGGACGGTTATTTTCAAAGAGAGAGAGGGAAAGACAAGAACAGAAAAGATATTTGAAGAAGGAAATTAGAGGGAATTTCTCTAAATTTGAAGAAACTATAAACCCACCAATGCAAGAAGACCAACAGACCCCAGGAAAAATAAGCGGGGAGGAATGTGCGGCGAGGAGAATCGGAGCGGAGTTCCTGGCAAACAGTGATGGGGACGGTCCTCATCCACCGGACAAAGAGGCAAGGACGGGGCTTGGCCTGGACCCCTGCGAGCTGGAAGACATTGGAGAGCATTTACGAAACACCGGAGGAAAATCTCAGCTCAGAATCCCATATGCAATGAAGCTATTTGTCCAAAGTGAAGCAAAACAGAGACTGAAGACTTGATTTCACGCTTTCAAACAATAGCTTAGACAATTCCCCACAAACAGACTTGGACTGTGTGAAACGTTAACAGACTTTCTTCCAACACCAGGAAATCGGTGGCAGAAGGAAACTTACCTCTACTCAAAGGAACGCAAAATGAAAGAAATGGCAAATACGTGAGTAAACATGAGTCATCTCTATCTCATTTTAAACATTTGTTTTGAAACCAATAGCATGCTTACAGCGAAAATGATCGTGCATGGCGATGTTCAGAGTGTACAGAAGCAAAATCTGTGAGAGTAACCGCCGAAGCGGCGGGAAGAGGGAGGCCAGGGCACCACTGTAAGGTCCTCCTGGTTGTAGGCTGGTGGCACCGCGCTGTGTGGAGGCGGCCTACGATGACACGGAGGGGTGCCTGTTGGGGTCCCCAGGGCAACACAAAAGAGGTACAGCAAAGATGCACAGCTAATAAGCCCATAGTGAAGCGGGTGAAACAAAATACTAGAAAACTACGCTCAAGAATAAGACAGGAAAAGAGGACACAGGAAATAGAGAAGAGCCAGTAACGAGCAAGATGGTGGACCCAAATCCAGCCATATAGAAAATTACACGGAAGGTAAACTGTCTAAACACCCCGAGTAAATGCACAAATTGTCATCTGGATACAAAACCAAGACCCAGCTGTAGGCTGACCTCAAGGAACCGACTTTACATATCAAGATACAAGGTTCAAAGTAAAGGGTTGGGGGTTGGCAGTGACAAGGGTCCAGAGACACGGGACCTGCACAAAAAAGAGCCCCCCGAGTCTGCAGAGGTGTCTAGAAACCCCAGGGCTAACCTCATATGTCGTGGTGAAGACCGTGTGCTTTCCCCTCCAGACCAGAAGCAATAGAGGGTGCCCGCTGGCACCACCTCCACCCAGCATTGCCTGCAGGTCTCAGACAATGCAGCAATGTAACAGCCAGGAGGGGCAGGTCTTGGACAATGCAACAATGTAACAGCCAGGAGGGGCAGGTCTTGGACAATGCAACAATGTAACAGTCAGGAGGGGCAGGTCTTTGGACAATGCAACAATGTAACAGCTGGAAGGTGCAGGGTCTCAGACCATGCAACAATGTAACAGCTTGGAGGGCAGGTCTTGGACAATGCAACAATGTAACAGCCGGAAGGGGCAACAGTGGAGGGCTGGAACCCACGGCACCATTCTTCCAACGTTGTTTCTGTAAGTGCCAACTCTGACTAATGTGTAGCTTGCACAGAAGCAGCGTGTTCTACAAACACCCAGGGAACGGACTTCAAAAGGTCCAGACACCCAGCTTCAGGTGTTGCCCGGCTCCGGGGGAAGCGCCAGCCTTCAACCATGGAGCCTGGGTGACTAAACCAGGATGACACACACGGGACTGTCACCTGTCTTGGTGGAAAGGACTGTGCCTGACTGAACGTCAAGAACTGTGCGAACCCTCCCCTGATCTGTCTGCTCTGCGGCCCCTCCCTCCTTATAAACACCTCTGCTGGCGCTGAGAGGGGGGATGGGCTCCGAGACAGGTGCACATCAGCACCTGTCTCTGGAGGACTGGCTTTTGTAGCCACAGGCATCTGGACCTGCGTTTCCATTCCAATAAAGCGAGAGAAAGAAATAGAAGGAGTGGAGATTGGAAAGGAAGGAAAAAAGGTTCTTTGCAGGCAACGTGACCAGGTATATCACAGTCCTCAGACATGTACTAAAGAGCTACGTGAACTACAAAATTTATGTAGCAGGGCCACAGGACAGAAGATCAATATTTTTAAACACGGGGATGGGGATTGGAATTTAGAAAAGCAAGCCCACGGTGTGAAAAACCATGAAACGCTTGGAGGGAAACCTGACAGAATGCCGGGAGCCCCGCAGGAGGACCGCGTGCCTGGGAAGGCGCACACCCTCCGGAAGTTGGGGGGCTAGGTTGTCATAAAACGGCCTTACCCCCACATCGATCTGCAGATCCAGCGTGATCCTGGCCCAAACTCCAGCAGGTCTGTTTGTAGAAACTGGCAAGGTGATTTTTTAAAAATAGTTTTTAAAGAGTTAATTCGTTTATTTTTAAAGAGAGAGGAAGGAAGGGAGAAAGAGGAGAGGAGAGACTTCTGTCGGTTGCCTTTGACACGCCCGCAACCGGGGACCTGCAACCCAGGCACGGGCCCTGACGGGGAGTCGAACCGTTGACCTTTCGGTCTGCGGAACGACGCCCAACCCACTGTGCCCTGCTGTTCAAGGCAAGATGATTTTTTAAATTTACGTGAACTAGAAGGACTGGTTATGGCCAAAGTTCACTCTGAAGAAGAGGAGAGAAATGGGAGGACTTCCACCAGGGGACTTACAGTGTCGAGGACACGCTGACCAGGCACGAACTCAGAGAAAACACAGTGACTATCAGGGCGCAACCCCTGGACCCCAGCTGCCCTGCCTCACATGAGGACTTCTGCCCCTCTCATCACCCACACAGCTGCAGCCCCTCCACGCGGCTGCGTCACCGGCACGTGGACCAAGCTCCCCGCCATGGGCTTACCCCGCTCCCGGCAGCCCTCACTCAGGAGCACAGCCTGGTCCCCAGCACCCCGGGACCAACGGTGCCTGTCCATCACCAGGACCCCTGGACCTGCAGAGCTGCCCGAGGTGGGTGACCACCCCGACTTCACAGATGCAGTTATGTCCTGGCTACAGGGCATGGGCGGTAGCTTGGGGACTTCAGGTGAGGTCACTGGGAGGTGACTTGCAAACAGATCTGGGACCCCCCCCCACGCACAGACAGGGACACCCACATCCCAGCCAGGAGGACAGGGCAGCCTGAGGATGTGAAAAGGGACAGAGAGGCTCAGCCTGTGATGTGCGGAGCAGGGGTGGGGGAAGGGAGCCATCACAAACCAGCTTCCACTTTCTGACTGATTCGCCTTTGTGTTTTGTGGGGTTTTTATAGCAGCATATCTTACTTTTATAAGAAAAGGGCTAATCCAGGAATGCATTAATATGCTCTGCTGGTAAAGGCTGAGCCACGGGGCCAGCCCCAGGGGGCCCCATGATTTCCCCCGAAGGCACTTCAGCCGTTCCTGTCTGCTGCAGGCTCTGTCCCCACTTCCTCTCTGGGTCCCCTGCGTCCTGCTCCTCTCCCCTCAGCCCCGGGCCACCACTCAGACATGAGTCTGGCCCAGCTCCTGCCCCCAGGAGCCCCGTGCTGGACAAGTACCCCCTCGCCCCCAGCAACCGGACCCACAGTGGCCCGTGTGCCCACACGTGGAGACGTCTACAGACCGTGGGCAGTGTGCACCCGAAGCGAGGAGTGAGGCTACGCACCTGGAGGACACCGTGCCGCCGAGAGAAGTCAGCCAGACAGAGGAGGGCAGGCACTGTGCTCTCCCAGGAGGGCCCTGCGGGGCAGCTCCACAGAGACAGGGCAGGTTCCGGGCGAGGGGTGGGGCGGAGAGTGCGGAGCCAGTGTTGATGGGACTGGGGTTTCACTCGGGGAAGAGGAGGAAGTTCTCCGAAGGGCTGTGCCGCCGCGGGAGTGAGCTCACGGCCACTCTGAGGAAGTGGAGGTGGTCAGTCTGTTACTCGGGTTGTATTGAAATTTTTATAAAAGATCTTACTCATTTTTAGAGAGGGGAAGGGAAACATCAGTTGCCTCTCCTGCGCCCCCTACTGGGGGCCTGGCCCACAACCTGCCTGTGCCCTGGCCTGGAATCCAACCAGTGACCTTTTGCGTTAGGGGATGGCGCCCAACCCACTGAGCCACACCAGTCAGGGCAAGTTGTATTCACGAGTTTTTTAAAAACCTGTTTAACAGACAGCTGGGGGTGGCGAGGACCCTTGTGGTGATGGGACACTCGCTGTCTTGGGCAGGGGCTGGGCCAGCGCCCCCCCGGGAAGCTGGGGAAGGGTGCACAGGGCCTTTCTGGGCTGCTTCTTACAGGGACCTATGAACTGTCTCAGGAGAAAAGCTCAATGGGAAAATGACACGGGAAGCACCGGGAACTGGCGTCTCGCACACGGCTGCAAGGTGGCCGGCCCGCCGGAGCACGAGGCCTGCCGGGTAAAGGCGGTTGGGCCCACACCAAAGGGCAGGGGGCCCACCGGCAGCCCACGGGCCCCCTGGGGCTCAGGACCGTGTGGCCCACGCCGAACCGAAAACTTACTTAGAACATCACGAGACTGTTTGGGGATTATGTGGCATAATGTATTCGACGTGTGGCCCAAGACAACGCTTCTCGAAGTGCCACCCAGAGCAGACAAAAGGCCGGCGCCCCTGGGACTTTACCACCAGCAACTCGAGTGCTGGACACGCCGTCAGACTCGGGAGGCGCCGCAGGCCCTGGGAACCCTCCCCCCAGGACAAAGAAGGTGCTCCATGACCTCCACCACCTGCCCTGAGTGAGGTGGTGGCTGCCACCAGGGCCTCCCTCCGCCCACGCCTCTCCTCCCCCACGCAGCCATCCTGGGCGAGGGCCTCCCCACCTGCCCTCACCGGCCTGGCCGGGAGATGCCCTGTGACCCGGTAACAAGAACCCTAAGTGTGAAGGGGGCTCGGAGGGGCACCGTTATGGGGGCCGCCCTGAGCCCCAGGAGCGGCAGCAGCCCTAACAAGGTGGGCCGCAGGCTGCCGGGGTCACCGCCCTCCGACGACCGGTCCCTGTCTCTGGTCTGACTCTGGGCTTCCCCAGGAGGTAACTTCCCAGCAGGGTCTCAGTATCTCCCCAGCTGCTTTCCCCAGCGTGGCCGCCCACACCTGGGCATTCCCCCAGCGGTGTCCCTGTGGCTGGGGCCGGCCTGAGGCAGGCCCTGCTGGCCACCAGGGGGCAGCAAACCCAAGACCCTGTGCTCTCCTCTCTCCTGGTATGTGGGGGGGGGGGCCTGCACAAGGTCAGGGAGGGGTGGGGCTCCGGTTTGGAGTCCCACACCCTTTACAGTTGTTCCCCCCACCCCGCCGACCCCAGGCAGAAGCAGGTTGCTCCCTCGCCAGTCCTGGTTCAGCGATGCACGCTGCTGGGCTCCAGACCAAGGGGCCTCTCAATCTGAGGCCTCATCGAAAAAATCTTTGTCTGGGGGAGTCCACAGGGGTGAGATTTGGGGGACCAGGGAGAGCAGTGTGGGGGGGGGCACTCCTTGCTCTGTTCAGTCCACACTGAGCAGTCCCAGCAGGGGCTGGGAGGGGTGACAGAGGCTCTGGCCTGACCCCACTGCCCAGGGACACCAGCCCACCCTGCCTCTGTGCGTCCTTGGCTCATCCCTGAGGCTGCGGTTCCTCATCTGGGAACCGCGGACACCAGAGCCCAGGGCAGGGGCTGACCGCCATGAGGGTGGACACCGGAACCCATGAGGGCCTCCCTGTTGTTGAGGACCAGGAGACTGGGCCGTGACCAGGGAAGAGGGCCGGGGTCTAGCCCCTTGTCACAGGGCCCCATTTGTACCCTGGGCAGGGACCCTGAATCTCAGAGGTGGCAGCCAGCTGGGGGGGGCGGGGCCTGTGGGCAGTGGTGGAGACCTAGGGGAGATGCGCACGTCCATTCCAGCCCCACCGGGGTCCAGCTCTGAGGCACACACAGCTCGTGCCCCCCATGCATCCATCCCCAGTGGATCCGCCTGCATCACCCTGGGGCACCACCGAGGTCCCGCAGCCTCCCTGGGGTCCAGCACTCGGCCATGTCTTTCAAAAGCTCAGCGTCCCGCTGCCCTTTCCTGCCTGGCAGGAGCAAGACCCCGCTGCGGGCCTGGCCCCCGGAGGCACTGCCCACTCACTCCGCTGTGGGCCACCTCAACCATCGGCAGCCTCTGTAACTCACAAAGCCTTTGCCCCCAGGCCCCTCCTTCAAGGTGAAGATGTGGGGGGGACACCTGTCCACAGACTGGGCTGCTGGGCCTTGGCCCTGTGCTGGGCATGAAATGGGAAGCAAACAAAGTCCCTAATGCAGGAGGTCCAGGGTCCAGGTCTGGCAAAGTCGCCGCCAGGGCTGCCACCCAAGCCCCAGTGGGCAGGGGCTGGGGGCTTGCTACTGTTTGGCAGCAGAAAGTCGTCTTCGGGCAGCGGGGCCTGGGTCTGCATGGCCACCGGGCGCGCAGGGAGAGCTCCGCCTTCCGGAAGTCCCTCTGAGGTGCTGGGGGTGGGGAGAGTCGGTGGTCAGGGCTGCAGGGACAGAGAGGAGCAGGTATGGGAGCTCCACCAGGCAGCTGAGGGCGGAGAGTGTGCTGGACCCCACCCCCCAAGGGACACCCACCCCCACCCCGCCTGGCCTGGCGCAGCGCTCACCAGGGAGAGTGCCACCTCCCTCTCCACAATGTCCCGTTCTCAGCTCAGAGCAGGGCGGGTGCCCTGAGAACTTCTGAGACAGAAGGGAGAGCAGAGACGTGGCGAGGGGCGCCCGCCCGGACCCAGCCCAGGCCCCGGTGTGTGCCCTGCGCTGCTGCTGCTGCTGCTGCTGCTGCGATCCGCCTCCACTTAGGGGTCGGCAGGGGGATGAACCTGGGATCCAGCCGGGCGCACGGCCGGAGCGCAGAGCCAGGACGGTGGCCAGAGGTAGTGGCTGGGCCTTTATGCAGCCCCAGGCGGTGGGGCTGAGGGAGCGTGCGCTTTCCCACGCTCAGCAGCCAATCTGCCTTCTGGGCTGGACAAAGAACGGCCCCCTGGCAGCACCGCGGGGCTGGGGTAAAGATGCGCCCGCGCCCCCAGCAGGCGGGGGGGGGGGGGGGGGGGGGGGGGGGGGGGCCGGGGACTAGTGGGGTCGTCGGTTGGAACGTGCCCCGCCCCCGAGTGCTGCCCTCAGATCCCTGCAGTGGCCCAGAGGCCAGAGGAAACGGCCGCCCCTGCCCCCCAAGCATCTAAGGAGTTTGTCCCGCGACCCCACCGGCCCGTCCTCTAGGCCAGGGGTGTCCAGCTCCTTTTCACCGGGGTCACACCAGCCTCGTGGCTGCCTTCAAAGGGCTGAGTGTAACTTTAGGACTGTAACCGCTCCTTAACTAGGGGTGAGGAGCTCGGCACTGCCACCAGGTAGAAACAAGGTGCCGGGCGGATAAAACCAGGTGGAGGGCCGGATCCGGCCCACGGGCCTTGTGTCTGCTGCCTGTGCCTGGGCACAGGACACCGTCCCCACTGGACCTCCTCTGGTCTGCGCCCTGAGCCACACCTGGTCCCCCCCTCCGGGCCCCTCCAAGTCCTCACACCCAGGCAGCGGCCCAGCCAGGCAGCGGCCCAGCCTGGCTGCCCTCCCTCAGTGGCAGAAGAGGCTGCGGGGTCAGGCCGGGATGCGGAAGCCCCCGTGGAGACACGTCATCAGGGAGGGGGGTCTACCACCTGGGCTGCGGAGAGGGGTCCAGTTCCTATGGGCCAGGGTCGCTGCCCCTGATCATCCCCACCCTCCTCCTGGCTATCTGAAAAGCCAGGCTTCAGCCTCCACCTCCTCCAGGAAGCCCCCCTGAGCTCCTCCTCCTTTCCCCAGATTGGTCTTTGTATTGTACGTCACTATCGCAGGTGCCCTGGGCAGTTCATTCCTGGGGCAGAGTGCTAACACCCTGCCTGGCTCCCTGTTTTAGGCACTTTGAGGACCTCGCAATTTTGGACCCAGGGGCTGACCCAGGGCCTACGCCACCAGCAGCCCAGGGGACAGGCTCTCCTGTTGCCCAGTGTGACGGGATGGGCCGCTGGGGGTGCGAGGCATGGAAGTAAAGTGGGGGAGTGAGCAGAGCAGAGCCAGGCTTGGGAGCAAGAACGCGAACCACCCCCCCTCAGGTTCCAGGACGTGTGGCAGGGAGGAGGGGGGCGGGGCAGTGAGAATGAGAAGGGATCCCCCACCCCAGGCCCTTCCCCTGGGCACCCAGGACGGGTGAGGGACCCAGAACTACACCAGCCTCAGGCCAACAGGGAGAAGGCTGGCAGCTGGCCCCGGCCACTGCCCGAGACTGCCCCCGAGTGCCCAGCCCTGGGGCCTCCTGGGCCTGCGGTGGTCCCTGGTCAGGGGCCGCCCCCGTGGACGCAGGCCTTGCTGGGGGTGGCCAGGTAGGGCACGCCGGGCCCCTGCTCCCCGCCAGCCGCCCTGCCCTGAATGGCTGGGAGGCTTTTGTGGGCGAGCAGCTGGCGGCCCTTTATGTGGGGCCGTGGGAAAGTCTCTCGCAGCCTCTCGCAGCCTCTCAAAAGCCGGATTATCTCACCCTGGCCGGCAGGACACCCTCTCAAGGACATCCCCTCAGTGAGGCAGGGGCGGGGACGCCTCTGCAGAGGCCCTGTCTGCCAAGCCCTGGGCCAGGAAGGGTCTCCTGAGCCGAGAGACCCCCATCACCGGGCTCCCAGCCCCCAGGGTCCAGCTGCCTAGACTCAGAGCTGCCCCCGGGGCAAGTGGGGCTTTCAGGGAGCCACTGCCCACGTCACCCCTCCCGTCTGCCCCTCCTGGTTGTCTGGCCCCTGGCCCTTCAAGGGATGGTCAGCGGAGGGACTGCTTGGGACTCACAGCCCACAGCCCGCCCCCAGCAACTCACAGGGCTGCACTGACCCCAGCCAGGTCCAGGGCTGAGGCCAGACTCGGTGTGCTCAGGGGGCCTGGCTGGGGAGGGTGGGCGGGGGTGACACGCCTATACCTAGCACCTGCTGCAAACAGCTGAGCGGGGCCTTCTTCCTAGACCTGCTCAGGATTCTGAGAGGTAAGGGGGCCACAGCCACGCCCACACACGAAGCAGGGGGCAGGCCCCCACCGAGCTGCCTGCTGGGGTCGCAGGGCCTCAGAGGCACTTTGGCCTCAGGGGTCCCTCCGCCCCCGCGGCTTCGGCCCGCTCCCAGGAACAGTGGGGCAAGCGGAGCCAGAGACCCGCAGCACCCAGGTGGGACCTGCCTGCGCGCGTGGCGTGGCTGCCAGCAGCACCGGCTGTGGCAGCCGGATCGCCCTGCCTGCAGTCACTCCCTGGTCCTGGGCACGTGCCTGGGATGGACGGACGTGAGCCTCGTTTCACAGATGCAGAAACAGAGGCCAGGAGAGCCCAGCCGATGCGTGGAGGTGCCTAAATCCAAACCCTGAGCCCCGAGTCCTACCCACGAGGCCAGGCTGCCTCCAGAGGGTCCCTGGTGGGCACCCAGGGGCTACAATCCAAAGCCCGTGAGGGGCAGGGGACGGCAGTGGGAGAGAGGAGGCGGGCCTTCCCCTCTGGCCCCTTGTCAGGGCAGGGGGCGGTGCTGCGGGCACGGGAAGGCGCCGGCGGGGCCAGATGTGGCCCCCCCCAGCGTTGCTGGGGAGCCGCTGTGGCGTCCAGTCCCCAACCTTCACAGGCCACCTGGGGAGCCCCGCTGGGAGGACTGGTCCCCAGATGGCCTCCGGCCGCAGCTCCACACAAAGACAGGAGGCCCCGTGAATGAGTTTGTCCGGGATGAATGTCCTCGGGAGGGCCGGGGGAGGGGTGTGGGAAGCCACCCTGAGCCGCCCAAGCTGCCCTCTGGGGCGGGTGGGGGCGTAGAGCTTCGAGGGCTGCCCGGGGAGAGCCCCGTACCCCTGGGCCTCTCTGGGTGGCATCAGACTGACAGACCCCGCGGGGCCAGGGAGGCTACCGAGGGTCCCCCCCACCGAACACTAAGAGAAACACAGGCCAAGGGGCACCGACAGGGCTGTGCTCACTCTCCCACGGGGGCAGGTGGGGGCTGCCCGAGTATGGGGCTTGGGAAGCGTTGGGGCCTGAAGAGAGCTGGGGGCTTGGGGTCAGCCAGCACGGGTGGGTGGGCCCTGCCCACCGAGGCCAGGACTGAGGGGCCAAGCCTGGGGGGTCTGAGACACTCTGCATCCGCACCACAGGTCAGAGGAGGGACTTCCAAAGCCAGGGCCCAGAGATGACAGGTCCCTCTGACCCAACCCGGGCTTCCCAGATCTTCCGTCGACCAGTGGGCGGCCCTGCCCTGGGGAGCGCCCTGCCCTCTCCTGCTCCCACCTTCCAGCGACTGCCAATCGCCCCCCAGCCCTCTGCCCTTGCGCTGCTGCTGTCCCACATTATCGCCCCTCAAGAAAGTGGGGTGCGCCCACCCCATGCTGGTTTGGGGAGCTGGCAATGACCCGAGGGATCAACCAGGCCAACCCCTCAACAACCAGCCGGAAACCAAAGCCTAGGGCAGGCCCGCGGTTTGGTGGAGGGAGGAAGGGGCCCGCCAGGCTCGACTCCCCCGTCCACCTCCCCACCCCCCACCCCCGGCAGGAGGGGCAGGCGGGCACAAGCGAACTCAGAGGGGGAGGGGAGCCGGGTGATTTCAGGACAACGCGGCCTTTCCCAGGTGCGGAAACGCAGCTCGCTCTGGGGGTTCAGCCCCCCCCAGGCAGCTCCGCCTAGGGCGCTGGTGGGCCTGTTTGCTCACCGGCTCCTGAGTAGGGCTCCCCCTGCGGCGGCCCCAGTCGAGAAGGGTGGGTGGGCAAGGCCCCTGGGGGGTGGTTAGGGGGGCAGTTAACTCAGCTGGCAGGGCGCGCCGCCCCCAAGGCTGCAGTGGGGAAGCGTTTTCTGGAAAGAGCGGGCCGTAAATATTTTAGGGTATTTTCGGATCGCAGGCCGCGGCTCCCCACGTCTGGCGCTGCCTCCCGTAGGAAGCAGCCCTCCACGCGGGGAGGCAATGGGGCTGTGTTTCCCTCGCATCGCATCGACGTGTATGGGCGCTGAAACCGGACTTGCGTCGCATTTCCAGAAGTCCTAAAAGATTCCTCTTCTTCGCACATTCGCCTCAGCCCTGTGCAGCCGATCTGGGGAGGCGCAGAGGCCCCCCGCGTCCGCCCCGAGTGCTCGTGTTCGAGGCCTCTAATCCCTCAAACCCAGTAGGCGGGCACTGGCTTGTCCCCAGTTTACAAATAAGGAAACTGAGGCACGGAGAGGCCACCCGGTGGGGAGACTGCGTTGTTGGGGGCGGGGGGCGGGGGACCCAGGCAGGGCTGTGGGCGCGCGCAGGCCGTTCCCACGCTGGGCGCAGGGGGGCCGCGGAAGCGTGCCTGGGCCCGCGGCGTTAGTGCCGGGCTCTGCCTCTGAATGAATGAGGGCGGCCGCGGGGGGCGCGGAGAGGGGGGCGCCTCCCAAAAGACCATCTGGCTCCGCGTTATAATGGAGCGATAAAGGGCTTGCCTGCCCTCAGAGGTTGGGAACGAGCTGCTCTCTGACACCGCGGGGTTTTTAACCAGCTCCGGAGGCGACCCAGCCCTGCCCCCGGCCGCGCGCGCGGGGTGGGGGTGGGGCAGGAGGGGGCGCGGCCGCGTGGCCACCGGGGAAACTGAGGCTCGGGGCAGGGGCTGTCCTGGCCCGGGTCTGGAGTCTGGAGTCTGGAGTCCGGGGTGCTGCCCTTTGGGAATGTGGGGCCTCGTTTGATCCACAAAAGTCGAGTTTCCAAGTCCGGCCTGGGGACTCCGCGGGAACGGTGGGGGTGTTGAGGGAGGAATGTGGCCCATGGGTCACCCCTCTTTGGAGGGCACGAGGCTCTTGGGTTGTGGGACACCCCGCCACACCCCGCAGCCCAGTCCCAGGGCGGACCCTCCCGGTGAGGAGAGGGGACACAGCCCCCTCTCCAGGCCCTTGTAAGGGATGAGGCTGCCCTTCCAGGCGTGGCAACCACCCAAGGGCAGCTTCTGGGGGAGGGGCCAGGCACCCCCCGCCCCAATCCCAGAATCAGACCAGTCAGCAGGAGTGTGGCCTCGGCCCCTTTCTGAGGCCCACCCCAGCCAGCCTGGAAAACGGGGCGCCTGCACCCCCGCTGGCGCCTCCTCCAGGGCACTCACACACAGCCCTCCCCTGAGCAGCCCTCCCCCGAGCAGAGCCCTGGGGGCTCCCCAAGGCAGGAGAGGCTGGGGTGCAGACAGGGGGTGTGTGGAGGGTCCTGTCCCCTAACTCAGTTCACCGGCCACATTTCCTGCGAGAATCCCAGGCGACCCGGAGCAGCCGCCCCTGCCGTGGGGGTCCCTTCTGGGAGGGGCCCGACAGGCCAGGTGGGGGACGCTGCTCTCTTCTCAGCAGTGACACAGCTCCTCTTCGGCCACCCTCTGTCACCTGCAGCCACCTGGAGCCCGTCCCTCCAGAAGGTGACCTTGGCAGAAAAAGCCCGTCTTCCATGGGTAAACTGAGACACAGAAAGGCTCAGCCTGTGTTTAACAGAAAGGAAAGGCAGAGCCCACCCCCAAGGGCCTGTCCCACCACCCCACCCCGCCTCAGAGGGGAGACTCGGAGGGTCCGGCTGCATCCCAGTGCGCCCCAGCCCTGCCCCCCGTGTGCCAGGGTGACGGCAGAGCAGACCCCATGCCACCCAGCCCAACACAGGGAGGCGCCACTGCGTGTGCTGGTGGTGGCCCTAGACAGTGTCCCTGCAAATTAGAGGGGAGCCTGGGACCCACCCCACCTGAGATGGATGAGAAGAGGCCCCGGGAGATGGTTGTAGGGTCCGCAGCCCGGAAGACGCAGAGCAGCTGCCCGTCGGGAGAGGCAAGGGGTTCTGGGCCTCAGGGTGCCAGAGGGGAAACTGAGGTAGGCGCTAACTGGGTGGGTGGAGAGGAGGAGTGTGCAGGAGGCAAAACTGCCCCACCCCCCACCCCGAGCTCAGGCCTCCCCTTGCTCAGGAGCCCCGACCTGTCCGGCTGACTCTGTGGCCTTGGGCCTGCCCCTGCCCTCTCGAAGCCTCCGAGTCCCTCTGTGCGATGGGCTGAGCGAAGGGGGCAGCCCCTGCCTCCAGGAAGGCCGACGGTGTCCTGCCTGAAGAACCAGGCCCCAGCCCAGGTGCCCCATCCCCAACATCCTCACAGAGAGGACACTCTGCAAGTGGAGACTGGCCGGCAGACCCTGGGGCTTGGGTGTGCCCGGGGCTGAGAGGGGTCCGTCTGCTGGCAGGAACACGCTCCCGGCAGCACGTGGGTGGCCAGGCCCAGCTGCCCCGGGGAGAGGGTTGCGGCCAGCTCCCTGCGGCCTGGCCTCTGGGGGGGGGGGTCACCAGGCCGAGTCGGGGAAGGGCCTGGCCCTGCACAGCCATGGCCCATGATGTCATTTCTTAGAACCTCTGTCCGGCTCTGAGGGAACCGACCCCCTTCAGACCCCGCTGAGTCCAGCAGGACCCTGGGGAAGACGGCTGGTCTGAGCACTGAGGCCCCCCACGCCCCACGCCCCCCTCAGGCCCCTCTGGCTCTGCTGCTGACTGACCAGCAGGGACCCTGGGCAGAGGCCATGGGCCTGTGGGCAAGTTGCTTCCCTCCTGTGCTCCTGGGTCTCCTCACTTGTGAAATGGGGTCGGCACGTCCTGCCTGAGCATGGCCGGCAGCCTGGAGGGGCCACCGTGTGTCCCTGGGCAGGGACGGACCCCCACCCCCACCCCCACCCCCCGACTCCCGGCCAGCACAGAACGGGGCCGCTGTTGGGATCTTTCCCGGCCCACTCATCCCGGGGCCAGGCTCACCTGCTCCTGGAAGGGACCCAGTTCAGTGTAGGCCCCAGGGCAGGGGCAGGTGGGCCTGCTCACCGAGGGCCCCTGCGGGGTGGCTCACAGGGCCCTCGGAGCTCAGGGCACACTCGAGGTCACAAGCGTTCAGCTGCACACACATGGGCACCCATTCACGAGCACACATGGGCACACACGCACGGAACTGCCTCCAGTGAGGCTCGGGACCCAGGTGTCCACTCCAGCTCTCCACCAAGCTCGCACCCCCATGTCCTCTCTGCTCTGGGGACACACCTCCTCTCTGTCCTCAGGCATCACTTCCTCCAGGAAGCCTCCTGTGGCAGCCCCACCTTCCCTACCATCCCCCCAAATCCAGTGCCCTTCTGGAAAAAATGTCACTGTGCCTAAGCGTGGGTGTGCCCCTCTAGAAATTACCCAGGAAAATCAGGAAAATACAGACATGAGGAAAACTAGATAAATCCATGTCCCAAGACTGTTGGCATTTGGGGGTTCCCCTCCACCTCTCCTGCCAATGTCAGGTGGGCATCCTGGTTGAGGTGGGGCCTGTCTTCAACATAACTCCATGGTGGGCTCAGTCTGCACCCCAAATTCTCTCCTGCATGTCGGGGTCTCCCCAGCCCCAATGTCTGCCCTCAGGCCTCAGTCTCCTCTCGGCTCAGGTGTTTGCCACCAGGGACAGGGTCCCACGGTGGGGTGGTGAGAGGGGGTGCAGGGAGCTATGGCTGAACCTGAGCTAGGGGTAGAGGCCGGGGCTCCTCCTGGCCTTGAGGGGCCACCCCCCAGCACCCCCACAGGGTGGAGGTGAGCAGCTGAGTTTCCCACACTCTGCTCTCCTCGATCGCTGCCACAGAGACACTGCACCCGCCACTCTGTCCCGGGCCACCCCACATGCAGCTCGGCTCTGCCCATCTCTGTGCCCGCTCCCTGCGGGCTGCCTGGGCTCGCCCCTGCTGGGGTGAAGCGGTCGTCCCTCCCCAGGTGCCCCAGCTCTCCTGGGGACCCGGTGGCACCATGCACCCCTCACATGAGCACCCCCTCATGTGAGCATCCCAGGCCCCTAGCTCACCTCCCTCTGGCTGCTCCTGAAGGAGAAAGGCCACCTGCGGTGACCCAAGTTCAAGCTCCACCCCTCACCCACCTCCCTGTGGCCTCAGCAGCCTTGCTGTTCCCAGGACTGTCAGGGACAGGGGACAGTAAACACTGCCATTCCGGAGTGTTTCATCCTCGAGTCCACGCTGGCACGCGTGCCTCACGCCTCACAAATGCTCACGAAGGTCCACTCGCCCTCGTCTTCTTCTTCATCCCCAGCACAGGGCTAGCTGCCTGACTTCACACTGCCCTGGGCAAGTCACCTCCCCTCTGTGGCCCTCTGGTCCTTGTCTGTCACATGGGCACAGGGACACTCCCCTGCAGGGTCACTCTGAGGAGTCAGACAGCTGGTCCCCCCACCTGGTCTGAGTACACGCTAAAACAGTGGGACTCTCACCAGCCAGCGGCCGGCCGGTCCCCGAGGACAGACCCAGACCCCCTCACCCTGGGCGGCCGGGCAGCCCTCCCCGCTCTCCCTCCAGGAGCCAGGCCACCCGGGGCCCTGGCTGGCTGGTGTGGAGACAGTCTAGCCTTGCCCCTTCACCTCCCTGCAGCCTGGGTGCGGGCTCAGAGGCCACGGTGGGCAGCCTGGCTGGTGGAGGGTCAGCCCTGGACCCTGCCAGGAGCTGCTGGAGGCCCGGAGGGGACAGCACGGCATTTAGATGGCCCCAGCAAGGGCCCTGGTGCCTGTCCCTGTGCCTCACACCCTAGGGTGGCCCCAGGCTTGGGGCGATGTGCCACTGTGGGCCATCCCTGTCCCAAATTGCCCAGGAGACCAGCCTGGCCCCTGACCCTCCCCACCCTGCCCACTCCCCACAGCCTATACTGGAAACCCCCTTGCAACCAGGGCACCCAAATGAGGGGCAGCCAGTGCTTCCAAGGACCCTGCTGAGGGCACAACTTTTCCAGAGGATCTCGTCCCAGGCCTGGGAGAGACCTGGGCAGAGGCAGGCTGGGCGTGGCCACGTCCCCTTCAGACCAGTCCTGCCAACAGGGTCCATGCCAACAGCAGCCAGGGGCTGGGGGTGCCTGGCTGAGCGGAAGGTGTGTGGCATCACACCCACTCCCACTGTCCTGCAGCCATCACCACCCCCCCTCCAGAACTTTCCATCTTCCCGAACTGCACCCCTGGCCCCATGAAACGCTCCCCACCCCGCCCCAGCCCCTGCACCACCGTCTGCTCTGTGTCTGTGGGTCTGAGTCCTCCAGGGACGTCCTGAGAGTGGAGTTGCGTAGTCTCTGTCCTTCTGTGTCTGGCGCATGTCACGCAGAGTGACCTCCTCCGGGTCTGTCCACATTGTAGCGGGTGTCACGGCTCGCTTCCTTCCAAAGCTGAGCGATGTTCCCCGAGTGGCTGGACCACCTCGAGTGTGTCCGTCCTCCACGGACACTGGGCTGTCACCACGCTCTTGGCCATTGTGAGCAGTGCCACTGTGCACGCAGGGGCATGCCCATTTCTTCCCGCCTGCCCTCGACCGCTCAGGGGACGTGTCCGGCAGTGGGGTGGCTGGGTCCTGTGGTCACTCCATGTTTAATTTCTTTTAATTTTATTTATTTATTTTTAGAGAAGGGAAGGGAGGGAGAAAGAGAGAGAGAAACATCAACGTGTCGTTGTCTCTCACACACCCCCTACTGGGGACCTGGCCCACAACCCAGACATGCGCCCTGACTGGGAATTGAACTGACGACCCTTTGGTTCGCAGGCCAGCACTCGATCCGCTGAGCCACCCCAGCCAGGGCCGTGTGTAATGTTTGCGGGTACCTCTGCTCCACGTCCACAGTAGCCATACCACGTGCAACCCCAAGTCCCTCCTGGGCACAAACGCTACACTTTGCAGCCGGCCTGGGTGGGGAGGTGTGTTGGGCAGAGGTGGGCCTTGGCCCTGGACGCCAGGATTCTAGCACAGTGATGCCCCCATGGCTGTTTCTATGGGCGCATTCTCTCTGGACACCCCACTCTAGCCAGCTGGACTCTCGGGCCTCCTAGGCTGGGGATGGGCAGGACAAGCGCCCCTCGTTCTCAGAGCCTCAGCTGAAGGAAGGACCCCTCCCCAGCTGCCAGGGGCAGCCAGGCAGAGGATCTGGTCCCCCCAACGTTCCGGGTGCTTGTGTGCAAAGCCTGTCAGCCTGGAGCGGCCCTTCAGCCCCCCTGCCTCCCCCTCCCCGCCCCCTCGGCGTCCCCTCCCCCGCTGCCACTCACCTTGGATGGCGTGAGCCGGGAGCCCCGCGACTTTCCCACACTTCAGCCCCATTCACAGTGTTAAACGGCCCACAAAGGCCAGGCGTGTGCCTCAGAGGCCCGAGCTGCCATCTGGCCTGCACTCGGGGTGGGAGCCAGTGGGCAGGGACTTAACGCGGTTCATTTCGAGTTTCCCACAGCCACAGATCGGATCAAAGCTGCTGCAAGGGGGGTGGGGGGGAGAGGAGGGAGGGAGAAGGCAGCCCCGAGGCCCACCCTCGCCTTGGGCGACCACCCTGGCCATGGCGGGTGGGTGATCACTTGGGGCCCAGTGGGGGCTGGGTCGAGACTCCTGGCACGTGTCTCCTTTGGGCCAGGAGGAAGCTGGCTTGGAAGAGGGGCCGGGGAAGGACTCGGGCCCCAGCCAGCCACCCTCCCCGAGGCTGAGGATCAGGGTGGGTGGGGGTGGAGGGCCCCACCCGGTTTTGCCCTAGGCACCTACTGCCTGCAGCCAGGCGGTCCGGCCACGTGTGGGCTCCAGCTGCCTTTGGTTGGTGGGGGCTGTGGCCAGGGGCCCTCTCTCCCTGGTCACCTCGGCCCTTGACTGAGCGCCTCCTGGGAGCTGGGCCCCCGCTGGCAGGGTGTGGGCCACAGGGACACAGCCAACAAAGCCGTCCTGCCCCCACCCCGCCCACCCCCAGGGACACACCCAACACAGGCTCCCCCTCGGCTACAAACACGGCTCCCTCATCATCACCGCAGCCGGCCCATATGGACGGGCCACCGTGGGCGCCCGGGGCTGCCGAGCAGAGGGCTGAGCCTGCAGCCTCACACCAGGGCCACAGGTCTGCGGGAGGGTCCCCTCTCAGTGCTCGGCACCACCTGCCTCCGGACATCGCCCTGGGAACTGTGTCCCCTGCAGGAGAGGTGTGGGTGGGGGAGGGGAGGGCGGACCAGGTCCCAGAGGGTGAATAGGCGCGGCCCTTCCTCCTCCTCCACAGCCACCTGAAGGTTCCGCCCTGGGAACTGCCCCCCAACTCATCCCAATGGGGCACCAGCTGGCCTGCGGGGCTGTGCTGCGCCTTCTGCCCGCCCAGCCTGCCCTGGCCGTTCCGACACCATCCTGCCTGCTTCCCGGATGGGCCCTTCGCTGGGCAACCAAAGGCTCCTTGTGCGCAGTGGGGGTGGACTTGTGCTCACAGCTGTGGGTTGCTGCCAAGACCCCGGGTGGGGGGGCCCACTGGCACCCTTGTTAAGGCTCCGAGGCCCCAGCCACACTCAGGCGGGCTGCCCCCATGCTCCTGGACGTCAGGTCTGGCGACAGTGCCCTGCTGCCAGCCGCCACTCCCGTGCTGAGGCCCCCCTGCCCTGCCCACATCCACTGTGTCCCTTGGCAGTGCCCAGCCTCAGCTCCGCCCCTCCCCCAGTCCCCACAGGACAACTGGGCTCCTGGCTGCAGAATGAGAGGATGGCAGGCCCTCCCCTAGGGGCCCAGGGTGGGGCTGGTGGCCCAAAGCAGCCATGGACCCTCGGTTGGCCAGGCACCAGGGTTACCGACTTTCCCATTGGGTCCCTAGGGGGGCCATCAGGGCTGGCACAGCACCCTGCAGGCTCCGGGCCTGCCCTGCTCCGACCTGCGCATCTGCCACCCGACACCCCCACCCTCCCCTCGAAATGTCCAAGGAAAGCAAATCGAACGAGCGCCCACCCGGTGGGACACCCGTGAGCAGCAACTGAGAACCAGTGTCCTCCAGTGCTCTGCAGACTAAGGGTCAGCCCTCCTGCGGGGGGGCGGCTGGGGGGCCTCAGGGGCACCTGCTGGTTGGCAGCACCCCACATGCCTCTGCCTGACACCCCAAGCTGCTCCCTGGGGCACAGCGTCCTACAGGACTGCCTGGGGGCCTGTCTCTGCAAAGCTCCCTAAGTCCAGCGGGTAGAATTGGGGGCGGGGGGCACGACCACCCACATTCTAGCTCTGGAGAAGTCATGCGTCCCAGGCAACATCCTGAGAACTTGCCACAGAGGCCAGAAGGTGTGATCCTGAGGGTGTGGGTTCCTTGACCACCTGTGCACAGGGAGATGGAGGCGCCCGTGCACAAGGGTGGCCTCGCCTGGTCCCCCTCCCTGGGGCAACCGCAGGTCCCTGCGAGGGACGGTGCCCGGTGCCCTGGAAGCCGCCGCGTTAGCTCATCCTAAAGCTCTTCCCAAGTGGCTTCTGCCAGCCAGCAGCAGAGGGGGAGGAGGGGAGAGAGGAGGGCACGGGAGGGGAGGGGTCTCTCCTTCCTGCCCGCCCCCCCCCCCCCCCCCCCCCCCCCCCCCCCCCCCCCCCCCCGTCTCCGCAGCCTGGGAAAAGGCAGCATATTGAGGCGCGGGGCTCCCGGCGTCGGGCCCGGGATGCTAATGAGGACGAGCGTGTTCCCACAGCCCGGACATTGTGCCGCGCGGCCCACCTGCTCCTCGGGGAGCACCCATTGTGCCCGCGCCAATTCACAGGCAATTTAGCGTGCGCTAATGGGCCGGCGCCTTTGTGCAGCCCGCGCCCCCATTGGCCGCCGAGTGTGGGAACGGCCGCGGCGCCCGGGCCCCAGGCGCCAGCCCGCCGCCCGCGCCTATATAAGGGCCGGTCCGCGCCGCTCGGACGCGCCCGGCCGCCCGCCGCTCCCTGCTCGCCGACCGCCTCTCTCCGCTCAGGCATGGCCCCTAGCACCGTGGCTGTGGAGCTACTCAGCCCCAAAGAGAAGAACCGAGTAAGTGCGCCCCCCGCCGCGCGCCGCCCCCGCGCCCCGCGCGCCGCCCTCCGGCGGCCCTCCTGACGCCCCTGCCTCCGCAGCTGCGGAAGCCCGTGGTGGAGAAGATGCGCCGCGACCGCATCAACAGCAGCATCGAGCAGCTGAAGCTGCTGCTGGAGCAGGAGTTCGCGCGGCACCAGCCCAATTCCAAGCTGGAGAAGGCCGACATCCTGGAGATGGCTGTCAGCTACCTGAAGCACAGCAAAGGTGAGCCCGCCCGCCCCCGGCCGCGCGCTGCCCGCCCCCTCCGCGCGCCCCGCCGCGCTCACTGCCGCCGGTCTCCCCACAGCCTTCGCCGCCGCCGGCCCCAAGAACCTGCACCAGGACTACAGCGAGGGCTACTCGTGGTGCCTGCAGGAGGCCGTGCAGTTCTTGACGCTGCACGCGGCCGGCGACACGCAGATGAAGCTTCTCTACCACTTCCAGAGACCGCCAGCCGCGCCCGGCGCCCCCACCAAGGAGCCCAAGGCGCCGGCGCCCAGCCCAGCCAAGGCCAACGCCGCCGCACACCAGCCCTCCTGCGGCCTCTGGCGGCCCTGGTGACTCGGCGGGAGGTGCGGGCTGCAGCCCCGGGACCAGAGGGGCAGAGGCATCCGTCCGTCTGCGCCACCGGCGACTTGGACGACGGCCCCTTCTCTCCAAGGCTCGCTCCAGGCTGGCGGGCCAGCGGTAGGGTCATTCTCAAAGAATGTGCGTGCAGATTTCTTGTCTTTCAGGACAGCCGGGGCCCACCTTCTGCCAAGTGTCCGACCCCATGGGGTTGTTCCGTGTTTGCATTTCAGCAAGTGACTTCTGGGAAGTCCCCGCTGCCCGGGGTTCTATGACATTCGTAGGCATCGGGGGCTCAGCACCCCTGCTTGTAGAGGACTTTCTTCGGGCCCGTCGCCGCCGGGCGGGGGGGGGGCGGGGGGGCCTGGGGCGCGGGCGTGCCTGCGGCACATTTGCCTTTTGTGAAGGCGGAATTCAAGGTGCATCCTCATAGGAAAGCGTCAGCCGGGGTGGGGCGCGGAGGGGCCGCGCAGAGCCGCTGTGTGGGCCTGGCGTCTGGTCAGGGCACACGGCGGGCTGTGGGGGAGGGCGGGTCTCCGCCATGGTCTTAAAGGGTTCCTCTGTGGGTGGGCGCGCATGGGCCTGGCTGTGTACTCAGAATCTGAACTTTGGTCACGTGGGAGCCACGGGGCTGTTCTGCAGACTTCCAATAAAATCTGACTCGTCAGTCCTCTGCCGTCCGTCTTTTGTGCCTCACAGGTGTCCTCAGCAGCCACCAGGCATGCGGGGCTCCGGGGGTGAAGGGGAGGCGGCACTGTCCTGTGTGCCACCGTGGGTGGGCCCCTCTGGGCCATGGAAGAAGGGCTGGGTGCTGGCAGGGAGGCAGGGCCGGGCGGCACAGCTCCGCTGCCTGGCTGCACACCCCGCACACACAGGGGAGGCAGGGGAGGAGGCAGAGGGAGGGAAGTGCAGTGAGAGGAGGGGGGACGGAGAGGCAGCCTCGCAGCCCGAGTCACCCTGTGCGCAGGAGAGGGGGACGCACAGAGACCTGGATTTCCACCCCAGGCCTCTCACCAGCTCCTGCCAGTGGGGTGGAAGCAAGGTGACAGCTGCGGGGCTCTCCCAGCTCCGAGGGGACCCAAAGGCCACAACCTGCACGGGAGCTGCTGCTGCAACGGGAGGAGACGCGCGCCCCACCCTGACACTTCCCTCGAGGCCGGCCAGGGCACCCAGCCCTGGACGTGCTTCTGGGGCGCCTGCTAGGCTGGCCCTAGGTGGCTTCCTGGCCCTCCCTGCCGGCCGACCACGAGCAGAGGCTGGAACAGGCCAAGCTGGCAATGAACCTGCCAAGGGCCAGCCCTCGCTTTGGAAAGGGCACCTATTTTTAGGCAGGCTATAGGGTGTTGAGTCTGCAAGAATCTAGAGGCTTTGCCCCTGGCAGGCCAAGGGGCAAAGTCCACCCCGTGGGGAGTGGGAGGGGCTGGATGTGGGGCCAGAGGCATTATTTTCAGAGATGGAGGGCCCAGCTGGCCATTCCTCCTCCCCGCTCAGCACGTGTTTTCTATTCCTGTCCATCGCCCTGTAAGGGAGTGTCCAACAGCGCCCCCTCCAGGGCAGCCCAGTGCCTGCCAGGGGCCTCGGGGGTGATGCTGAGCAACGCCCCTGGGAGTGGTGGCCAGGGAACAGGGAGCCTCCTCTTCCACCCCAAGCGTGTAATGTGTGTAATGCGTGTGGGGCAGGCATACCAACCAATGGGGTGGGGTGTGCCTCCTGGCCGGGCTGGCCCACAGGCGTCCCACTGTCCAGGGTCCTGGGAATGGACCCTCCTCGCTCTTGCACCCCAGTCCTCCCCCCACGAGCTGCATGCACATCCACCCTTAGAAAGGGCCTTCAAGGCTGCCCCCACCCCGCCTGACGCCCTGGCACCAGCCCCCATGTGAATCGCCCTGGAGTTCTCTGCAAGGCTCTCAGGGCTCTGCTCCAGCAGCGTCTGCACGGAGGCTCAGGAGGCGGCTGAGGTCCCCAGAAACACGTTACCAACCTCGGGTCACCTGGGAGGCAGGTACCAAAGCCACCGGTGGGCGCTCTGTCTACTTCCAATGCTGGGTTCTTTCCCAAAGCACCCAGTGTCTCTCAAGGGGACCCATCCCTTGATGGTACCCAAGGCAGTGAGGGCTTCCAGATGAATGCCACATGTGTCCCTGTTGCAGCTTTGGGAGCTTTCTCAGCCTGTTCCTTGCAAATTCCCTCAGGCTCCCCTCCTTGCCAGAAGGCAGCTTCCTCCAGGCAGGCTCCTCCTCTAAGCTCTCTGAGAATTGGCCGCCAAAGCGAACCTCTTCCCTAGCTGCAAGTGCATCTCTCTCCCTGGACTAGGGGCGCCTGGAGAGGAGAGTCCCCAACTCCCCATCTGGTATGGGACTTTTGGCACCAACACCCCAGCATCCCTGGAAACTTAGGCGATGGGTCACACGCGCCTTCCCTCCCTTGCAGGAGCCAGGCTTTTTTCAGCTGCACTGGCGGAAAGAGGCAGGTCTGTGGTGGTCTGCAAGCCCCAGGTGCCCTCTCTGCCCTACCTCCAGAGCACTTGAGGTTAGCCCCTGGCCAGCTCGGCGAAAGAACAAAGACACAGTGCAGAGGGCCAGATAACAGCGCAGAGGCTTTGTGTCGGGCTCCATTTCGGGAGGGCCGGAGTCCTCCAGCCACCCAGACCACGTAGGCGGGCGGGACGGGGGCCGGCCTGGACGCCTCATTAGCATAATATATGCACGGGAGGCGTTTATCAGTCAAATATATGCGCATATATCTCCATGGCTGATGAGGCTGGCCGGGCACATTCAAAATGGCGGAGTGTGGAGCGAGAGGCAGCAGGAGCAGCGGGGACAGCCTGGACAAGAGCATCACGCTGCCCCCCGACGAGATCTTCCGTAACCTGGAGAACGCCAAGCGCTTCGCCATAGACATCGGTAGTCGCGGGCGGACGCAGGGAGCCGGGCGGTGCGCCGCGGGCGTGGGCGCGGGCAGTGGGGTCGGCGGCCCGGGGGCGGTGGCAAGGACGAAGGGCGGGGCGCGGGCCGCCGGCGCGCAGGGCCCGACGGGCTTCGTAGTCCGCGGGCCGCCGGCACGCACGTTCTTCGTGCAGGTCGGACTACAGCTCCCGGCAGGCGCCGCGCGACGGGAGCGGGGCAAGGCGGACCTTGTAGTCCCGCCTGGGGAGGGTCGGCTGCGCCGTGGGGCCTCTCGGGCCCCTGGGGTGGCTGTCCAGGCCGCGGCAGGTCGGGGGCCCGACGTCCGCGGCCGAGGTGCAGACGGGCGGCAGCCCCAGCAGTGGCCGCAGGAACCCCGGCGGCCTCCCGGAGCCCAACCAGCAGGCTCTGCTCTCATGACGGTGGCCTTTTGGCGGGAGTTTCGAGGGCCTGGGCATGGGACTTCAGAACCTCTGCTAGCCTCCGGTCAAAGCCCCCGGGTCTCCGGCGACCTGCTGGGGAGCCCCTAGGGACCGCTCTCGTCTCCCCGCCGCTCCCAGGCCCTGCCCGGTCCCCGGACGCCCTCCCCGAAGCCCGCTGTCACAGATGAGGACACGAAGGAGGAGAGGTCACCTAGCTGGTAGGCAGCCAGCACTCTGGGGCGCTGCTGCTCTGCCCGCGCCTACCAGCACAGAGAGCTTCCTGGGGACAGCCTCCCAGAGGGGGGCCGGGCGAGGCCGCCGCGGCGGCGTCTGGGTTCCGGCCTGAGCTGTGTCTGTGATTGTCCACCTCTGAGCGCGCCGTGTCTGCGGTCCCGCCCCAGCACCTGCACTGTGCCTGACCCGTGGATGCGGTTCAGTAGCGGGACTGAACCTTCTCTTCCAGAGAAGTCGGGCCATCGAGTAGAGCCAGCTGGCTTCTTGGCGCCCTTTGTATTTAATGCATTCGCCATGGCCCTGTTCTTGGAGATCGAGTCTCAGGCCTAGGGGAGGGTGGCCTCCAGGGAAGTGAGGAGCGACCAGTAGAAAGGGACCTGGCTGGGGCCAGAGCTCTCACCCACCTTGCAAACCAGGGTGGGCACCCAAGGGGCTGGGAGACTGACCCGGTGGCAGGTGTGAGATGGCTGCAGGCCACGGGGCTGGGGTTGGGGGGGGAGGGCAGTCAACGCAGGTCAGGGCAGGAGGTCCAAGGGAGGAAACCCAGCAGGGGGGGCCGGAGGTGGTGGGCCTGGGGGGCCAGCCCGGAGTGGTGTCCACCAGGAGACAGCTCTGTCGGCTCTGGCCAGCCCCTCAGCCACGCTGGGACCTGGCAGCAGGCCAGTGGGGAGTGAGCTCTGAGTCCTGGTCTGTGCGTGCTGTGCCTCCCTCCTCTAGTGGTTCTGCTCTGAGGGAACAAGTCGGCCTTCCGTGTGTCCGAGATGCAGCTGAAAGTGCACTCACCACGGGGCCTGCCTTGGACCTTCAGCGCAGCCCCCCGGGGAATGTCTCCAGCAGCCTGAGCCGCCTGCCGTCCCAGGCCAAGCCCAGGTGGGGTTCCTTGGTAGAGGACACGCAGAGGGATATTTTCAGAGTCAGTGTTTATTTTCTCTCTTGGAGATTTCCCTCCAGTCCGGGCCCCGTGCCTGGCTCTCAAAGATGTGTCCTTGTCAGTGAGGCCTTGTTTGTCAGCCCGAGAGTCCCCAGTTCGAGTGTCCGTCTGCAGTTTGGCTCGCAGGCAGGCTCTCTGTCTCCTCTGCCCCTGCTCGCACCTCTCCACCAGGAAAGCTCAGGGCCCTGTGCTCTCAGACAGCCCTCGCACCCAGTGGGCACCCAGGGCAGCGGGGCACCAGGGACGTTCACCTGTCCACACATACTGGACAGACAGTCGGAGGGTCTCTCAGGTGAAATGGCGGGGCCTGCTCTGCCGTGACACACGGTCCCAGCAGGGAAGAGCAGGTCAGAGAGGCAGCCGGGAGGACAGCAGTCTGGGGTGAGGCGCTGGCTCAGGCCTGAAGTGAAGCCAAGGGCTGGTCCTGTCTCCGGCAGCAGGTGGGCCTGGAGAGTGCAAGGCAGTGCCTGCACTGGTCGGGCAGGCCGGGCCGGGCAGGGGACGCCGAGCACAGCTGAGCTCTTGCTCCCTGAAGGCTCCCAGAGCCCTCTCTGCCCCGGGCGACTTGGTCTTCACTGGAGCCCTGGCCCTGGGAGGCAGCCCCGGCCGAGCCAGTGCTCCTGGCTGCACTGCTGGGCGCCAGCTCGGGCGGGGAGGGTGGTGTGAGTCTGGTGCCCAGGAAGAGCTGTGCCTGCGTGGACCGTGGTGTCCCTGGGCCTGTCTGCTGACCTGCATGCCTCTCGCTCACGCGACGGCGCTCCCTTGCTTCCATGGGGTCCGTAAGAAACCCTCTGTTTCCGAGTCATTTTGTGGCTCTGAGCAGGGCATTTCCCCTCTGGTCTGCCACCCACGGGCCATCACAGCTGCTGCTGTGCCTGGTAGCTTGGTGGGCACCCCCTGGCCAACCACGTGTGCTCCCCAGAGCACGGCCTTGAGAAGGAGGCTCTGGGAGGGCGTCCTTTTCCGCTGGCCTGCAGCAGCGTCCCAGGGGCCGGCCGTGTGGACAACACCTCGCCGCCCTCAGTGGCCCATGAAGGGCAGGCCTGCTGCTCTCGGGCCCCAGGCCTCGGCCGGTCTTGGTGGAAGCAGCTCCCACTGCCTGTCCACGCCGGGAAAGCCCCCGCCCCACCCCCACTTGGAATGGTCAAGCACGTGCTGTGCAGTGAAGCCAGTGGGTCCGTCAGCCTTTTTCTTCGGGTCACTTTCAGGATTAGAGTCTGAAACAGAATTTTTCTGAACTGCTAACGAGCACCGAGGTTGCCCTTCCTCCCCAGGATGCAGTGTGCAGGCGGCTCCAGGACTGGGGAGGAACACGCCTGTTCAAAGGGGCCTTGGAGCCCACTCCTTCTCCCCTGGTGCCTGGGGGCCTCTAAGTCCCAGTGGCCTCGGGGCCCCAGCCCATGCCCTAGTCTGGGACAGGGGCTGCATTCCAGGCCCGCCCATCCTGCCTCTCAGCATGTACATCTGCATCTCGCCTGCAGGTGGCTCGCTGACCAAGCTGGCCTACTACTCCACAGTCCAGCACAAGGTCGCCAGGGTGAGGTCCTTCGACCTCTCGGGCCAGGTGAGTCTCCTGGGTGTCTGGGGAGGCAGGCCCTGGGCTCAGCCCCAGGGAGGCCAGAGGTGCTGCCAGCCTGTGATCCGGGTCCGGCCCCCGCTTGACTCCCAGCTGCTGTGCCCGTGCTGCTCCCCCACGGCAGCTCAGGTCTGCGCGGCCTCTGGGGTTCTGGTGCTGGCACCCCTGCCCCTCTTCTAGCACCCTCTCCCCCCTGCCCTCAAACACCCACCAGGCAGGGGCACCCAAGCCACTGGGAAGCACCCCTTCCCCACCCGGGACCTGCTGCCAGTTCGGGGATGACAGGGATGGTCGGCAACGCTGGGTGGCGGCCTCCCAGCGTCTCCCCTCCCGTGCGCTCACACGCGCTGACCCGTCCCCCTTGGTGCAGGATGCAGAGCAGGACCGGGAGTCGCCCTACGAGATCTCTGTCCAGGAGGAGGTCACTGCGCGCCTGCACTTCGTCAAGTTCGAGAACACCTACATGGAGGCGTGTCTGGACTTCATCAAAGACCACCTCGTCAACACGGAGACAACAGTCATCCAGGCCACCGGGGGCGGGGCATACAAGTTCAAGGACCTCATCGAGGAGAAGCTGCGGCTGAAGTAGGTGGGGGCCCCAGGGCATGGGGCCGGTGGCCTCAGCCACTGCGCCTCAGTCGGGGACGCTGAGCCCATCTGGTGGGCGGCGTGTCCAGGAAACCCTGCACGGAGCGTGCACAGCTGTGCTGTTTCAGCACCCGGTGCTCCCCCGCCCCCGCCGCAGGGTTGACAAAGAGGATGTGACGACCTGCTTGATAAAGGGCTGCAACTTCGTGTTAAAGAATATCCCCCACGAGGCCTTCGCGTATCAGAAAGATTCCGACCCCGAATTCCGATTTCAGACAAATCACCCCAACATCTTCCCGTATCTCCTAGTCAACATTGGCTCCGGGGTCTCCATCGTGAAGGTGAGGCGGGGCTTCGTGGCACTGTGTGGCTCCTGCCAGTCGGACAGCCCCTGCCGTGTGTCTGAGCCAGGCGGGCTCTGGCGCTCACCACCAAGCCGCTTACAGAGCACCCCACACGCTGTCCGTGGGGAGCGGGCCCCGGTGTCCAGCCACAGCACCTGGCCAGCCTGCTCAGACATGGCCTTCGAGAGCGTGGTCAGGCGTGTCTGGGGGCACGCCTGGGCTACCGCATCCCTGGGAGCGACTGGCTGAGTGGTGGCTGGGGACCGCCACTACTGCGCCTGCCTCCTGCCCCCAGGTGGAGACCGAGGACAGGTTCGAGTGGGTCGGCGGCAGCTCCATCGGGGGCGGCACCTTCTGGGGACTCGGGGCCCTGCTCACCAAGACGAAGGTACCCAGTGGCCACAGGCATGCGCTTCCGGCCTTCTCAGCGGGGCTGGCACCTGCCGGGCAGGTGTCTGTGGGCAGCGGGGAAAGCGGCTCCTCCCCGGGCCTGCCCTGACTCTCACTCTCCGGGTCCCTGGAGGGCACCGCAGGGCCCAGCTCGGCTGGCTCAGCTCTTCCCCCCGTGGGCGTGGCGCCAGGGGCGGCCCCACTGCTCCCAGCACCTCAGCTGCCCCCGCCGCCTGTCCCTGCAGAAGTTTGACGAGCTGCTGCACCTGGCCTCCAGGGGCCGGCACGCCAACGTGGACATGCTGGTGCAGGACATCTACGGCGGGGCCCACCAGACCCTCGGGCTCAGCGGCAACCTCATCGCCAGCAGCTTTGGGAAGTCAGCCACTGCCGACCGAGGTACCGCCCCTTCGCGGCTCCCTCTCCCGTCTGCCCGCCGCTGCCCGCGGCTCCCTGCCCAGCGGCTGCCGGTGTCGTGTCCTCCCCAGAGTTCTCCCAGGAGGACATGGCCAAGAGCCTGCTGCACATGATCAGCAACGACATCGGGCAGCTCGCCTGCCTCTACGCGAAGCTCCACGGCCTGGACCGGGTGTACTTCGGCGGCTTCTTCATCCGCGGCCACCCTGTCACCATGCGCACCATCACCTACAGCATCAACTTCTTCTCCAAGGTAGCGCGTGCACCTGCCGCCCAGGGCCCTGCCCCCCGCACTCTGGCGTGGCCCTCGGCAGCAGAGCGAGCCCCCTGTGGGGCAAGGCGGGTGAGCTGCCGGGCGCCCTCTCCCGGCCTCTACCCCTCCCTCCAGTGAGGGCCTGGCGTCCTGCGCTGCGGCATACGGCCGTGTCTGAGTTCGGGCAGTGGTGAGCCTTCGAGGGGGCGCCCATCGCTGTGGGAGAGCCTGCTCCAGGGCCGTTCTGCGGGGCAGGGTCACAGGGTGACTGCGCAGGTCCCGTCAGAGAGGTCACCACCGGGCAGACTTGAGAGCCCCGCACCTGAGTGCATTTGCGTGGGGGCCCTGGAGGGCCCTGCAGTCTCCTGGGGCCGCCTGCTGGGGGGCAGTGAAGCCCAGTATCCCGAGCTGTGTGCGGGGCGAGGCCACTTCAGCTGCGGTGTTGCCGCCACAGGGGGAGGTCCAGGCACTGTTCCTGAGACACGAAGGCTACCTGGGAGCCATCGGTGCATTTCTGAAAGGAGCTGAGCAGGACAGTGAGTAGACTCGGCACCAGGGCCCAGGAGGTGGGGAGAGGGCGGCCGGGGGAGCCACAGCAGGGTCCTGAACACTCACCAATCTAGCCCGCCCTCAGCTTCCCCCTTCGGACACAGTGGCCCTGAGGGGCACATGGTGGCCTTTGCTGGGTCTCATCTGCCAGGCCCGCCCTTGGCTGTGACCCGCCCAGGGGGAGTAAGAATGGACTAGTGAGGGCAGGCATGTGACGTGCCCGTGCAGGGTCCTGTGAGCGGCAGGGACGCTGTGCCAGGGCACAGCTGTGTCCACGTTGCTGCTAGCCTAGCACGGCCTCTTTGCCCCGGCCCTGGCCTGCACTTTGGGAGAGGCCGCAGAGCGGGCAGCAGAGCCACACGCCTGTTGTTTGAGACAGATCCAAGGGGCAGTTTCTGAGAAGCTGCAAAAGGCCTAAGTGGCCATTCTGTGGGCTCCCTGCCGGTGAGGAACGAAAACACAGAATAAACTCCTGGCTCCCTGGGCGTGACTGGGACCCTCAGGCGGCTCATCCTTTCCCGGGCACCCTCGGAGCCCCACCTGGCGCCCCCCAGGCCGACAGCGGGCTTTTGTCCCCAGACCCAAACCAGTACAGCTGGGGAGAGAACTACGCAGGCAGCTCCGGACTGATGAGCGCATCCCCCGAGCTCTGCCCCACGCAGCGGGCGAGGAGCGGCACTGTGAGTACGGGCTGGGCCTGTCTGGATCCCGCACGGGGACCTGTGGCTTGAGTCTTCCGTGTCTGCCATGGTGCCGTGTCCTGGTACAGACATTGGGGCAGGGGCCCGGGGTGGGACTTGCTTTCTTTCTAGTCTCAGTCGGTCTTGTCATGTTTCTGGAATGTTCAGCAGGCACCCTGGGGACCTGCAGCCCAGCTTCTGGGTCTGCAGGGGGTGCGGAAAGGGGCCTTCCCAGGGCCGGAGATGCTTCACCGTAGAGCCCGGGTAAAGCCCGGTCCTGGGACCCACCTGGGCCTGTGCCCAGGGGCCGTGTCTGTCCAGTGGTTCGGGGGCACCAACCACAGCGTCAGCTTCCCACATGGGCTGTGCCCACCCTGCTACAGGCTGTCCCAGGCACACCGACAGCACGTCCCAAAGGGCACTTTCCTTGTTACCCGGTGAGCGAGGACTGCAAACAGGCCACACAGGCCAGGCAGCGGGTCTGGAAGCCAGACGGGAGGCCACCGCTGCCTGGCCTGCTGGGCACACACCCCTGAGTCCGCACACCACCTCCAGCGTGCCCAGCCAACGGGCTTCCAAGAGGCACAGCGCTCGAGGTGCGGCCACACGGCCCCCTGGGCTGTCCTGGGGGCAGGCAGCCCGGTCCTGCTCTGCAGTGACGGCGCAAGCTGTGCACCGTGGGTTCCCGCATGGGGCCTGGGGTAGAGTGTGGGGACCAGCCACCAAGAGGAGGCAGTCCCGGCATGAGCCCCTAAAGTCCATGGCAGGACAGGAGGCCTTGGAAGGCCCCTAACGCGGCAGCTGCTACCCCCTTTTCCACCCTGTGGAAACATCCCGGCTGCTCCCAGACTGACCACGTGGCCACCAGGGGGAGCCAGGACAGGCTCCCTGGTCCACACCGGTTCCCTGGTCAGAGCTCCCAGCAGAGAAGGGCCCGGGCTGTGCGTCGACGCGCAGTCATCACCGGCAAGGCTGGGGAGGGGCCCTGCAGCCTCACTTCCTACAGAGGAGACTTAGAGAGCTGGGGTGGGGGCATGACCACTCGTCCCAAACACGGGGGCTTGGCTGGCGGCGCTCACGGAGCGTGGCCGGGGGAGGCGGTTTCGGACTCGGGCCTGTGGTCAGCAGATATGCTGTGCAGGGGAAGGAGCTGGGGGCTGCACGTCCCCACGGCTCACTGTGGCCCTGGACTTGACACAGGGCAGGGCCGCCAGACAAGGGCGGAGTGTGGACAGCAAGCCCTGAAGAGGGGAAGTGAGGCCCAGAAAAGCAGCCATCATGTCTGGGGGTTCCTGCATGTGGAGGAGACAGGCCCAGGGCCCCCCGGCACCACGCGGGCAGAGTGTGCTGGTGTGGGCAGGCAAGGCCATGAGCCAGCGAGGGCATGACCTCGCCTGGGCGCCGACTCGAGGCCTGGGCTTTTGTGTTGGGACCTTGGACCCAACAGCTGGGTCCCACAGTCCGAGGTGGGGCGCAGTGGGGTGGGGCCCTGAGATGGGAAGGACGGGGCACCCGCTCACTGCACGAGCATCCTCTGGCCGACGTCTCAGCACCTCATAGGAAAGCCGGTTCCAAAACTGGAAGACCTCCTTTCGGTGTTGGAGAAAAACTGGTGTGGACGTGCCCACCTGCCTCTTGCCCCCCAGTTTGACCTGCTGGAGATGGACCGACTGGAGAGGCCGCTGGTCAACTTGCCGCTGCTTCTGGACCCATCCTCCTACGTGCCTGACACAGTCGACCTGACTGACGACGCCCAGGCCCGCAAGTACTGGCTCACCTGCTTCGAGGAGGCGCTGGACGGGGTGAGGGGCGTGCACTGCGCCTGGAGGCCCTCGCCGTGCCCCAATGGGCATGGTGATGGCTGGGGTTTCCAGAAGCCAGCCCGGCTGGCAGGCTGGGAGGCCAGCTCTTGTTTCCCGGGCCCCAGTGCGGCTCTCGGTGGGTGGTCAGGACAGTGTGAGCTGGGACGTGGGACCAGGGAGGTGCACTTTTTGTAAATGAGCCACCTGGCTGGGTCCTAGGTCGCTGTGCAGGTCCAGGTCCAGGTGGGCCGTGGCTCCAGCTGCGGAGCCCCATGGGAACAGCTGCCCCTCCTGAAGCCCCTGAGAGGCCCCTGCAGTCTGATTTCAGTGGGGGGCTCACGCCCTGCCCTGGACCTCGCATGGGTTCTGCAGACGGCCCAGAGCCTCCCGACTTCCCTCCCAGGACAGAAGCGGCAAATTGAATCGGGTGATGTGGGTCTGGGCCGGGGGTCAGAGTAGCCGTGACCCTGTTCCCCTGGCGCAGAGAAAGGCCCAACAGACCAACCCAGCAGGCGGACTGGCCTCTCACAGCCACTTCCGTCGACACCCCCCATCTGTGTGCGGGGCGCAGCCTGAGCTTCGCTGACCGCTCTGCCCCGCCAGGTGGTGAAGCGCGCCGTGGCCAGCCAGCCGGGCTCCGTGGACGCGGCCGAGAGGGCGGAGAAGTTCCGCCTCAAGTACTGGGACAAGCTGCAGACGCTGCGCCTCCAGCCTTTGTGAGCGCCCCTCCTGCCCCCGGGGTGACTGCGTGCAAGCAGCCCCACGTGAGGCGCCCGCAGCACCCTTGGGTGTGGGCGGAAGCCACCCTTGCCGGGGAACGTGCATTCACACGGGGGGCTGGGAGCCAGTCCTGGAGTGCCCGCTGCGCCTGGGTGCAAATCTCCACACACGTGCCCCGGGGGCGCCCCCCTCTGCTGCTCTCAGCACCGGGACGCTGCGAGGGTGTCCCTGGGGGCAGATGGGGTGGCACCACTGACACCAGACAGCGTGTCCACCTGCTCAGCCATCTTCTGCCTGGCTCTGTCCCCAGTGCTTACGGGACCCTGACCGTGCGCAGCCTCCTGGACACTCGGGAGCACTGTTTGAACGAGTTCAACTTCCCAGACCCCTACTCCAAAGTGAGTGCCACCCCTCCGCGGGGACTGGGGGGGCCAGACCCCGGCCCCTGCCTGGCAAGCCCTAACTGACAGTGCCGGTCGCAGGCCACATCCCAGAGCTGATGTGTCGGTGCCCTGAGGGCCCTGGGCGGCCCCTTGGTTGTCAGACCCAAGGGGGAGCTGTAGGTGGAAGGCCCCGTGGAGACCCTGGAGCAGAGGCACCTCCTGGGGGCTCTGCTCAGAGGCCAGTCGGGGTGGGGCTGTGGCAGGGGTGGGTCTTCTTGAGTGACAGGACTGTGCTGTGGGAATTTGGGACAGGCCACCTGTGTTTTGACAGAGGGGCCCCCCACAGCCGGTGTCCTGGACTCCAGTCCTGCTCCCAGGAGGGCCAGCTGCCCAGAGCCTGGCAGGGCTGCCCTGGCCAGGAGGCCCGGCATGCGGAGCTGCAGGCAGGGTCTGGGTCCCTGGGCACAGCGATGCCCACCCTTGGGCCTGGGGTCGGAAGGTCTGCTTGCAGGATCTCCCAGTCGGGGCAGCGCGTGCCATGGGGGTCCTGGCCCTTCCCCGCCTCCCTGGGTCCTGAGGGGCCCTTGCGCAGGTCTGACGTGCCCGGTGCCCGCACCGCAGCCCCAGGCACACCGGTGCCGTGAGCGTCGGCAACACTTTAACCCGGCTGGGCTCGGCTTGAGATTTTACTTTTAGAGACGGGGAAGGAGGGATAGAGGGGAGCTGCACTGACGTGTGACAGAAACGTTGGCAGGCTGCCTCACACGCACCCCGCACCTGGCCACAACCCAGCCACGTGCCCCGACTGAATCGAACTGGCCACCTCTGGGTCCACAGGCCGGCGCTCGGTCCACTGAGCCCCCCACCCCTGCTACGTGCCCCACCAGGGCTTGGCCCAAGCATCCTGCCCCCTAGAGCAGCTTGCAGCCCGGGACAGTGCAGGCCTCGGCCCTCACAGCACAGGCCTCGCGTCCCGGCAGGTGAAGCAGAAGGAAAACGGCGCGGCCCTGCGGTGCTTCCAGCGGGTGGTCTGCGCCCTGGACGCGCTGGGCTGGGAGGAGCGGCAGCTGGCCCTGGTGACGGGGCTGTTGGCTGGGAACGTCTTCGACTGGGGAGCCAAGGCTGTCTCCGAGTAGGTGCCCGAAGCCCCACCCCTCACTCCTGGGCCCCACCCCTCCTGGTAGCTGGGGCCAGTCCTATGAGCACCCCTCCTCACCCAGCCCGAGGGTGAGGGGCCCCGCGTCCCAATGGACTCACTGCTCCTTGGGGCTTTGGGGGCACAAGCACCCTCGGAGTGGGCGAGGCAGTCCCTATCCCCAGTGCGATGCATCCTGGGTGAGGGGTGTGGATTTGGGGCTGTGGTGTCCCGAGATGGAAGTCCAAGCTGGTGGTCACTATGTGGCGTGGGGAAGACACCACCCTCAGTGTCTGAAATGAGGAGGTGCTCCTCCCCCATCCCCGAGGCCCTGTGGCTGAGGTTCTGGGGTTCCGTGACTTTGTCTTCTCCTCCCCTGTGCAGTGTCCTTGAATCTGACCCCCAGTTTGGGTTTGCGGAGGCGAAAAGGAAACTGGAAGGTAGGCCGCCCAGGGAGGCCTCCACTGGACTTGGCTCGGGCGGGGATGGGTGGTGAGGGGCAGCTCGCTAATCCTGTGCTGGGGGGCAGGCGAGGACTGACTTCCCAGGGCGCGCGGCGGGTGGTAGCTCGGCTGACCACGTGTCCATGTCCCCAGAGCGGCCCTGGCTGGTGGACTGCTATGACCAGTGGCTCCGGAGACTGAAGGTAGGCGACCCCTGCGCCGCATGCACAGGGCCCTGGCGGGGGGGGGTGTGTGGCCAGCACCCCCAGCTACCAGTCTGAGATGACCACTCCCTGTCCCGAGCCCAACTCTCGTGGGGACCGTCAAGGTGGCTGCTGGCCTTGGCTCGCCGGCCGTCTGGGCCAGCGGCTCTGGAAGAAGCCCGGAGCAGGCCCTGCCCTGGTGCCACAGCCTCGGCCACGGGAGTTCGGAGAGGGGAGGGTGTGAAATGCTTGGACACGCCTGTTCCCGACTGAACGCCCTGGTTTTGTCTTGCAGGGGCCCCCTCACAAATGTGCCTTAATTTTCGCAGATAACAGTGGAGTAGACGTCATTTTGGGAGTCTTCCCCTTTGTCAGGGCGCTTCTGTCTAGAGGGACCGAGGTGAGTGTGGGGCCGCACACGGGACCCTTGCCCGGCTCCTCTGCTCGCGGTGGGGTTGGCGCCGCTCCTCGGGGCGCGGCAGGTAGGTGCAGCGAGGAGGTGGCCTGGCCGCACGTCACAGGGCTCGGGCCAGCCTGGCCCCGTGCTCCGGGCCATCTGCGTCCAGGCCTCCGAGCAGCAGCAGGCGTCCAGAGCCATGTGTCCCCTGCAGCTCCGGGTGGGCGGGCAAGCAGCTTGGCTCGGGGCCCGGTGGTGGCCGAGGCCCCTCAGAAGCCCGGCTTGTCTGCTGCAGGTCATCCTGGCGTGCAACTCAGGGCCTGCACTGAACGACGTGACCTACGGCGAGTCCCTCATTGTGGCGGAGCACATTGCGGCCATGGACTCCATTGTCCAGTAAGCGTGGCGGGAGGCCGGGGGGCCCTGGATGGAGAAGGGAGCGCAGTGGGAGTCTCCCGGGGCCACCTCACGGCCCCGCCCCTCCCTCCCACAGCAAGGCGCTCCGAGAAGAGAGGCTGCTGCTGGTGCAGACGGGAGCCAGCTCCCCGTGCCTGGACCTCAGGTACGACCTGGTCTCCGCCCGCCAGCTCCTGGTCCCCCGGGCTGTCCGCCCTCCCTCCTCTGGGACCCCGTCGGGGCGTCACGAGCTGCTTTGGGCTCCTGTGGGGTGGGTGGGCCCTCCCTGGAGGCTCCGAGCTTGCGGACCCCGGTCACTCGGAGCCAGCGTGTGCAGGCGGCTGTCAGTCTCCCCGTCCGCTGCCGCTACTCCCAGTGTCCGCCCAAGCGCTTTGCCAGGCCCCCTGGTGACCAGCAAGGCGGTGGCAGGAAAACCCAGGAAAGGAACAGGCCCCTTCATGTTCACTGAGGCCCCGTTTTCAGAACGAGCTGCCTGCTCTCGAGGGAGACCCAGCTTCTGCTCGGCCATGGACTGAGAGCCCACGGGCCCCGGAGGGTGGGGTCTCTCTCCCCAGGGGCAGGCAGGGTGTGGCGTGCTCCCCAGGAGTCGCCCGAGCCCGCTCACTGTCCTCTTCCTCCCGAAGCCGCCTGGACGAGGGGCTGGCCTCGCTGGTGCGCGAGCGAGGCACGGACCTGGTGGTCATCGAGGGCATGGGCCGCGCCGTGCACACCAACTACGACGCGGCCCTTCGCTGCGAGTGCCTGAAGCTGGCCGTCATCAAGAACTCCTGGCTGGCCGAGCGGCTGGGCGGCCGGCTCTTCAGCGTCATCTTCAAGTACGAGGTCCCGGCCGAGTGAGGCGCCCCAGACCGTGCTGCCGTCTCTGGCGAGGACTGTGCGTGGCTGCACCGGGCACGCCCTCTCACTCGAGGGTTTGGGCCATGCGCCCCGGTGTGGCCCAGCTCCCAGCCTCAGCTCCTTTCTTCAGCCGTGTTCGTGGCGGCAGACGCGGCCTGTCCCATGGGACGGTGGCAGTGGAATGTATTTAACTGTTAAATAACCTTTTATACATATATTAAATATACGTACACACTGTGTCTGCGGCGGAGGGCACAGGCTCCAGGCGCACACCATATGGAGTTTCAGCAGTGAGACCAGAGCTGTGTGCTTGGCTGTGTGATCGCCGGAAGCCCCGCCCCTACTCCCCAGGGAGCTGAGCACTGCGTCCTCCCACCGCTGGGGCCGGGCCGGCATCAAGGTACCAGAGGAACGGAGTGTGCTCCTGCTGGGGGCCCATCGGACCACGTGGGTTTTGTCACCATGGCCCTGCCAATGGCAGGCAGGGGCTTCCTGGGCCCAGCCCAGGGGTGTCACCGGGTTTCGGGGCCACTGTCCCCAGGCTGCTCCCCCAGCCAGATGTGCCCCTTGGGGTGCAGAGCGGAGCTGCAGATGCTGTCACTGCAGGACTCGAGTTGGAGGCCGGGCTGCGGGGCGGAGCAGACGGTGCACGCTGCTCGGTTGGGGGTCCTGTCCAGGTGGGCTGTCTGGGGCACTGCCGAGCTGCCCCAGCGCCCCCGGGACCCCCAGCCCTGGAGGATCCAGAACCGGACTGGGGAGGGCACGAGGGCAAGTTCACCCGGCAGCCCCCACGGGGCTGGAGTGTGCTCCCGTTCTGCTGCCCTTCCCTCCTCACCACGGCCCCCACATGGCCGCTGGACCCCAGTACCCCAGACCTCAGCAACCGGGGGGCCTCTGCTCAGGGTCCGGCTCCTGTTCTGCCCCCAGGGGACAGGGCCATCACTGACCGCGGCCTTCCACGCCCATGTGGGGCAGTGACTGGCCCTGCAGCACCCCAGGGCCCCCGTCACCCACCTGTCGGGCCCCTTCTGCCCCACCCCCCCTGCCCTGCCTGCAGGTGGCTGCCCTGTCAGCCCGACACCCCACCGCAGCTGCTCCAGCAGCAGAGCTGGGCCAGCCCTCCCTCGGGCAGCCACCAGGGGGCACGGGCATCGAGGAGAGCCCAGGCTGGCCTACCCAGCAGGTGGCCAGCCCCTGCCCCACCAGCCTGCACCCCAGTGAGCCTCAGCTGTCTGTGCAGCCCCCCCAGCTCCTTCTCCTCCTGGAGAAGGGACATGGGTCTGGGGCCCCAGGTGCCCTGAACAGGGGGACCATGCCGCCCCCACTTCCACCGCCAAGAGTGCTGGACAGAGGCTGGGGCCTGCAGGGCGGCACCTCAAGGGCACCAGGGCACTGAGCACAGGCCGTGACCGGCTCCCCTGCCCCTGGAGACTCCTCTCATGACACACCCTGGCCCCCGGGTGCCGAGAGCAGAGCAGTCACCGGAAAGTAACCACGTGGCAGGAGGCAAGGCCCAGCCAGTGCTTGATCAGGACAAGGGCCGACCCCCGCCCCCAAGAAGGCGATCACCACACGGGAGCCGTCACCGCCCTGCTCAGCGGTGATGCTGAGATCCCCGGGCTGAGGCCCACCGCCCTGCTCAGATCCCCGGGCTAAGGCCCTCCGTGCCTGCTTTCTGGGGGTCAGCCCCCCTACCCTTCCACACAAGACATGCAGCCCGGACAGGCCGTCCTCACTGTTCGTTCTGGGGTTGAGCCGGGACTCCCCCAACGCAGCAGTCCAGAGGGTGGAGCACTCCAGGTCCCGGGGGCTAGTGGAAGCCCCTTACCCAGGCCTGTGTGGAGTTGGAGCGAGTGCCTGGCACAGGCCCCTGGGGCCCCAGAGGGGCACTGCAAGGGGAGTGAGTGCCCAGCCTTCCCAGGGAAGGCACGGGCAGGCCCCGCCCACTGCCTGGCCGGGGGCGGTCACTGGCCACCCATCTTGGAGTTCGTGGTAGGGGAGAGGCAGAGTACGGCCCTGTCGGACCCCCTGGTGGCAGGCCAGAACCCCAGCTTCTCCGGGGAAGGGGCAGTCCCGAAAACGGTGGCATGGAGACAGGGCCAAAGCAGTGGGGGTGCTGGGGTGGTGGGGGCCTTGCCCAGGACCAAAGTGTTGCGGGGCAGGGATCGGGCTGTGTGCTGGGGGCCTGTGGCCGACCCCAGAGAGCCAGGCAAGCCGAGTCCTCCAGAGCACGGGCCCCCTTTCCCCTGGTCCTGGCAGGCTCAGCAACGCCCAGTGCAGGCCGTCTGCCCCACAGAACAAGTACAGACGCGTTTATATTGGAGTCGTGTTTGGGGCTTTTTTCAAACTTGTTATTTATTTTTAGAGAGAGGGGAAGGGAGGGAGAGAAACATCAATAGGTGGTTGCCTCTCGCTTGCCCCCTACTGGCCCACAACCCAGGTGTGTGCCCTGAGCTGAAATCAAACTGGCAACCCTTTGGTTCAACGGCCAGCACTCAATCCACTGAGCCACATCAGCCTAGGCAGGAATTTACAAAGATTCTAAAATTTCCGTGCAGAGCAGGGCTGGGGCAGAACAAGCCAAGCACAGCCGGGGGTGTTCAGGGCACCCCCCGGCCAGGCTGGGCAGGTGCACCCACACGCACCCATGCAACCAAACACCAGGGGATGTGAGGAGGGACTCGGCACCATATAGTCCTAGAAGTTTGTTTCTAAAAGTGTCAATGCCTCTCTGTGTGTAGAATTTAAAACGTTGCGAAACATGGCCCGGGGGTGGGCCCCTTGCTCCCCGGGAGAGGGGGCGGGAGGGCCGCTGAGGGGCACACAGCCCCGAGCCAACCCTGGGCCCTGCCGCAGCCCCTGGGTGCAGGGAGGGTGGCTGACCCACCTCAAGGGTTAGGTCAGAGTCTGAGCAGGAGGCCCGTGGCACCCTTGGGCACCGGTGGGTCCCCAAAGCCCTCGAGGCCCAAGGAGCAGGCACCCTCAGGGGCCCCCCGCTCCTCCTCCGGGCTCAGCAGCTGCTGCCGACGCTCTTGGGCCCGGCGGGCGCGGCTGGCAATGGCACGAACTCGGCTCTGGCTGCGAGAGGAGCGACGCTGGAAGCCGGAGCTGCTGGCCATCCGGTCCCCAGTAGGGCCCAGGCTGGTGGGTGACGTGATGTCTCCTGCCTGTTGGAACCCTGTGAGCCAGCGCAGCTGCTCCGTCAGGGCGTCCCGCTGTGGCCCCTGAGCCCCCAGCCCCCCCGCAACTGGACCCAGGCTGAGGCCCAGGCTTCTGCCTAGACTCTCATCTCGGGGTACAAAGTCATCTGCAGTCAAGTCCCCCAGGCTCTTGGACTTGGCAGATGCGGGGTAGTCCCTGAGGCCTGCCTGGGGGAGGCAGCCCCAGGGTGGTCGAGGAGCCAAGGGTCTCGGCTGGAGCTCCCTGGGGGCTGGAGGGAACTGGCCTGAAGCCCACAGGTTGGGGTTGGATTTGCTCTTGGTCACAGAGGGGAAGTCCAGGTGGGCAGCTGCGGCCAAGGAGGGCCGCAAGGGCAGGCGTCCAGCCAGGGCCCCCGAAAGGGCGTCTCGACCCAGGCCCAGGCCGGGCAGTGAGAGGTCGACCACCGTGTCACTGGACGACAGGCTGGAGGACGAGGACACACCGTCACTGTGGTGGCCTGGCTCCAGCCGCTGCCATAGCTGGTCCCCGCCGGTGGCGTCGGAGTGCACAGCAGGGGAGGGCCCAGCCAGGGGCCGTCGTCCACTCAGGGTCTCCAAGGGCACCTGCCCCTCACTGTTGACCCTTCGGACCAAGGGCCGATGGCCCAGGAGCCGGGGTTGGGCCCTGCTGTCCGTCCGGCTGCCCGGGGTCCCCTCACACACCCCATCAGGGCCCCCACCATTCCATGCCTGCTGCCTGCTCTTGGGTGCTGGCTCTGTGTCCCCATGGCCCCCAGCTCTGGGCTGCAGGGGCACAGGGGCCCCCAGAGCCGCCCTGTGGGGGCTCTCATCTTTGGCTCCGGCTCCTGTGGAGCCCCAGGGCCCTCCCGTGGGGGGGCCGGGCAGGGTGACCCGCAGAGGTGGGGGGCCAGGGCCCAGGGCCGGCTCTTCGTCGATGGTCTCCAGGGAGGAGGCCGCCCTCTGCACGGAGAAGGGGCTGGCGTCTGCTGGGGAGGGAGAGGAGGCGTCAGGACTGGTCCCGCAGCCACGCCCGCAGATCGCCCCAGCTGCCAGGCCCCTCCCGGGACCCAGAGGCCCCCCACCCTGCCCTCTGCTGCACCGTGGCTGGGCCCCCTGCATGGTGCTACAGGGGCGCACGCCGGGGGCCAGCCCGTTACCTGGCACTTGGCTGCTCTCAGTTCCTAACTACAGAGGCAGCATGAGGACAGAAAGGAGAGCGGGGTGGTCAGTGTGGGCTGGTGCTGGCCGGTGGGGAGACAGACAGCAAGGGTGCGGCAGGAAGGGGGCAGGCTGGCTCAGCTTCTCCTCCCCTGGTCTGGGCCCCCCCACACACACACCCGTGACAAAGTCACCAGCCATGGGCGGGGACTACTGGACGCAGTTCAGAACATCCCAGAGCCCCTGGCCTGGAGTCTGTGGGCATGGGGGCCAACGTCCCAGGGGGCCCCGATGCCGCCCTGGGTGCAGGGTCAGGAACCAGGACTCCTGCAGCCTGGCCCCGAGGGAGGCCAGGGTGTGGCTGGATGCCGCCCAGGGTCCTGGAAAGGCCGGGGAGGGAGGCCAGCAGGGTGTTGGTCTCCAACAGCTTCCATCAGGCCCGCAGGCCTCAGGGAGCACAGCTTAGCTTCAGTCCCCACCTGGGGCGGGACACTCAGGGGTGAGGGTGGATTCGACCCCTTGGGGATGGAGGGAGGCCTCCAAAGGCATGAGGCCCTGGGGTAAGCCTCGGTCAGATGGGGGCTGCGGATTGGGGGCCCACAGGGCAAGCCGATGGAGCAAAGGGAAATGCAGGTGCTGGGCACACAACGCAGCGGTCTGGACACAGAAGCACAGTGGGGACACCTGACAGGCCATGCCAAGGGGCTGGGGACGCCACAGGAAGGCAGGAGGCGGGCGGTGCTCCGGATCTTACCGGTGGAGAACATTGGGGATTTACTCCTAATCTCCTCCAGCTTTTGAACGAACAAGGCGTTCATCTCTCTCTGCAGGGCCCCAGCCTGTCTGCAGGCGCCCTCGGGCCCGGGAGGGGCCACCTCGGGGCTGCCCGGGCTGCTGGAGCGGGAGGCGGCGGAGCGGCCGCCACACGGACCTTCGGGGGCCCCTCTGCTGCTTCTGCCCAGGGCCGCATGGGGGGCCCCCAGAGAGTCTGCCCAGGCCCGGGGCTGCTGGCTGATGGCCACATGCTCGCCCATGGGCCCTGGGCTGGGTGGCTGCCCCCTCCGCAGGCCCTCGGCTTCCTCACCGGTGCAGGAGCCCACCACGCACTTCATGCAGGAGGCGGCCACCCCGGCAGGCCCAGGGCCCTCAGGGGCACGCAGGGGCCGCCCCTGCCCTGGGCTCCTCGGTGCCGGTGCCTTACCTCGGGGACTGCGGCCTCCTGGCTCCTCCCGGGCCAGGGCCTCCAGAGCCAGGCCGGGACTGGGGGGTGCCCCGTCAAGGGCCTCACGCTCGGAGCCGGTGTCCTGAGATCCCAGGACCAGCTCTGGAAAGGCCTTATGGCCTGGCTTCTGGCTCTTGGTCGGGGCGCTGGCCGTGCGCCTCAGAAGCCTCTGACTAACAGAGGGCCGGGCCGGGGACCGCCCAGCAGCAGGACTGTCCAGGGAGCCGGGCTTTGGGCCTCGGAGGAAAAGGCCTTTTAGGCCCAGGGCCTGTTTGACCTGCAAGAGAAGGAGACCACATAGCCGAGGGCCAGGGGCCAGGGGCCGGGGCCCGGGGCTGGCCCAGCCCAGCCCAGCTGCACTCTGGCAGGCCAGGGACCTAGCGGAGCCTGCGGCAGCCCCAGTGGCCAGGTGAGGCACAGTGGGCGTGCCAGGCCTGGACTGCGCTGGGCGGTGTGTGGGAGGAGCACCTGCAGGGCACCTCCACCGGGGACGGCGTCAGCACAGCCCAGGAGAGCCTGTCTGCACCCGGTGCCGTGAGCAGGTGCCCAGAGGGCCTGCAGGTCTTAAGGCAGACGGGACCCCCGGGGCTCTCCCAAGCAGAGACCTCCGAACCAGACCCTGTGCCACCACCCCCTGCACCTGTCTCAGGTCCCGAGGCCCCGGACTCCGGCAGGGAGTGCCAGCAGGGCAGTGCCGATGCGGAGAGAGGATGGACTGAGCACAAGCCGGAAGCAGGCCCCGCCCAGGCACGTTGGCCCCGCCCCTGGCACTGCAGGCCAAGGAAGCAAGCACAGCCAGGTGCAGGCCAGCAGTCTGCTCTCCGTGCCCCCCCGCCCGGCCCACTCCCCCGGAGGTGCCAACTCTTGCAGGAGGTCTTCCTGGGCTCCCGCCAGGCAGTCTTTCCCAGTCTCACCCTGCTCTCTGTGCATGTGACCTCAAGGGCTCACGCCGACTTGGTGTCCCCCAAAAGGCTACTGGCCCAGGGCCTTCCTGGACAGCCAGACCCAGGAGGTCCCTGCCAGGCCTCCCCTGGCAGCCTCCCTGAGTAGGGCGGCTGGAGGTCCCTGGGACCGGGTGGCACTCGCCAGAGAGGCTGACAGCTGTGTCTTGAGTGTGCAGAGGCCGAAGGGTCCCCTCATGCAGAGACCCAACGACAGCCACTGCTCCCCAGTGACCGGGGGGCCCTTCCGAGCACAGGCGTTAAAGTGGCCGGGCTCGAACCCGCTTCCGGATTCAAGACCCCAAAGGCAGAGTGATTGGGTTCAAGTTGGCTGGGAAGTCGTTTAGAAGAAGGTCCTGACCCCCGGGACCACCCCACCTGGCAGTGGGCATCGATGACACTGACAGAGTCGGGCACATGGGGGTGCAGAGAGGGGAGGGGTGTGGGTGCCCGGAGAGCTTGCCACTAGACCGGGGACGTGGGGGCAGACAGGGAGCGTGCACAGGAGGCCGAAGTCCTGGACCTGCTCCCCAAATGCTCCGTGGCTGAGGATGGCCCGAGGGCCCCAGAACCCCTAGAGCCACACCCCAGTCCACGTCACGTGAGCTGACAGTCCCCACAAGGTTGCCAGGAGTCACGGATGCTGATGGGTGGCCTGAGCATGCAGGGAGGGGGCGGCAGGCCGCGCGGCCCAGCGCCGGGTACCTGCGCACTCCCAAGGGGGCGGTGCTTCTAAAGGTGGACTGGGGACACAGAGAGCCCACTGCAAGACCAAAGAGACAGAGCAGAGGCCGTGAGGCACGGACAGCGGGGTGCGGAGCCCGTGGAGACCGCCAGACGCAGGACAGACAGACGGACAGACGGGTGGACGGACGGACGACAGACGATGGAGAGCTGGGAGGCCTGCGGAGCCCAGTCCGGCTGGAAGCTCGGCCCAAGGAGAGCAGCAGGAGAGAGACAGTGAGTGGCGGGACCTGCGAGGGACCCTGTGCGGGCCTGCCTGGGCTCCGACACGGGACCAGGGACCCCTGGGCTCTGCAGCCTGGGAAACTGCCTCCAGACCCACCCCAGGGCGCATGTGCTGGGGAGTGGGGCGGGGGCAGTGCGGCCCAGGCAGGCAGAAGCCGTCCCAGGAGAGCGGAGGGCCGGGCACACTGGGACGCAGAGGGGAGGTTTGGGAGATGGGGCCAGAGGCACTCAGGCAGGGCGCGGATGCCCACTCCTGGCGCCCCACCACCCCGGCACAAGTGGAGAAGCCGGCCCGGCGGGGCACCACCAGGCCTCAGGTCACAGCTGGGCTGGGCACTTCAGGAGCACGCACCTTACCACTGATGTCGCTGATGGCCACGTGGACGAAGATGGAGGCCTCCTCCATTCCCTCCAGGTACACGTGCCGATAGCCTGCAAGGGCCAGATCCACAGCTCACCCGCCTGCCACCTCCAGTCTGATGCCCCGAGTTCTGAATGCAGCCCATGAGCCTGGTCCTGGGGGCTCTCTTCTTCAGGACACCTGCCAGTGAGCTCTGGCCGACAAGGGCTCCTTCCTCTTCCCAAGGGCTGGGGGCATCTCCCCTGCCTGAGCTCCCTCCCAGTCCACAAAGTGCCCACCTCCTCAGTTCCCCCATTGTCCACAGCCCGCCCTGCACTGGGACACCTGCACTGTGCAGGGACACCGGTGTGCACGGGGGACACTGGCCGTTGTGAGGACACAGGCTTCGTCAGGAGTGGCTGGTCTCGGTGGGCGCGGGGGCCAGGGCTCAGCCCCCCCACCGCCGGCCCCCCACCTGGCATCATGCTGCTAAAAGCCAGCGTCCTCTGGCCGATGAAGTCTCGCCCAATGGGGTCGTGGTCCCAGACGAGGAAGCGCACCAGTGCGATCTCGGGCATGTGCACCACGAACACCAGAGTTTCCTCCCACACGGGGTTGAAACCTGCAGGCCACAGGGTGGGGGGTGAGGGGTGGGGGGTTGTCACCTCCCGTCCCAGCTGTGGCCTGCAGGCCCGTTCGGCCCACACCCTCCTCCCAGGCTGGCCAAATGCCCGAGGGGAGCAATTCCTGGAGCCCAGGGGCCTATCACCAGGTGTCCAGCCAAGGGCTGAGCCTGGATGGTTACTTGGGTCCCAGGAGGCGCCCACTTGGACCAGTGTTGCCAGGGCATTGGCATGGTGGGGCCCCGGCACGGGCAGGCACAGGGTGCCTTCAGGCCGGCTCTCACCGTTGTCGTCCACCACACGGGTCTGCTCCTTGCTGCAGTCCACGGGGAGGCCGATGACCTCCACCTCCACGTAGGGGTCAATGATCTGCGCAGAGGCCAGTGTGAGGCCAGGACTGCCGGTGCTCTGGCCCCTCCCGTCTGTGCCCAGGTGGCCCACGTACCTCCCCCCGGTCCCCCAGCATGGAGTCCCGAGGCTTGGGCAGCTGCTGCCCGCTGATGATCCGTAGCACCAGCTGCTTCTTGAGCTGCCCGGGCAGGGGGTCTTCGGAGTTGGGGTTGAAGACGCCTGGGGGCGTGGCACGAGACTGGGTCTCCCCACCAGCATGGCCATGCTGCCCCCTCGCCCCACCCCGACGTGAGGCCCAGCCCAGGAGGAAGGGGATATCCACTCCAGCACGGGCACCAGGACTCCTATGCTGGTCACCTCTGTGCGACCCTGTGACCTGGGCACAGCTCATTCCCTCTGCGTGGCCCAGTGACTGGGAGCAAGGTGGGTGAGGGGGAGCAGGTGACAGGTGGGGCTCCCCGGTGACAAGGAGCTGGAGCTTGTGAGGCTGACACCTCGGGCAGGTGAGTACACAGAGAAGCCAAGGGGTGTGGGCGGAGTGAGGGCCCAGGAGGAAGGCCAGGTTTTTTTTTTTTTTTGGTATTTTCAGTACATGGATGGTCCCAGGATGGGGGGAAGATCCTGAGTGGCCCCCCCCCACTCAGCCCTGCAGGTCTCAACCCAACCCTCTGCCGCCTGTGGCAGCTGCACCCCTACCCCACGTCCCAGGGCCTCACCCTGACACATGCACTGGGGCTTCAGCACGTAGCCACAGCTGCCGTTGGCACTGAACTTGGCCCGGTTCAGCTGCAGCATCCGCCCCTCCGACTGGTAGTTCAGGGCCACTGCGGGCAACCACGTGCAGCAGCCAGTCAGCGCCCGGCCACGCCCTCCCACCAGCACTGCCCCTCTGCCCAGGAGCCCGGCGGTCACCCCCATGAGCAGGGGCCCCGGAGCTCACAGCTGCGCACAGTCGGGCCCCCCAGACAGGCAGGGGCTGCCCACTCACAGCCCTCAGGCACCTGAGGGACTAAGGACCCACCGGGAGCTGGGCTGGTAAGGGGGTGGGATGCGGGGTGGGTCCAGAGTCGCCAGACAGAGCGGGCAGGGCGCCACGCACCCATCTGGCAGCCGGCGTTCCAGAAGGGCTGTGGGTCGCAGTTGCTGGAGTCCACTCGGAAGGGGGACGGGTAGACCCGGGACAGCTGGCGCTGGTTGAAGCGCAGGTACCGCTCCGGCTTCTGCTGCAGGATCTGCTGCGCCTTCGTCTCGCTGAAGGACGATACCTGCCAGCTGGACGCCACTGTGGGCGCCGCCGGCCGGCGTCAGGGACGCTCGGGGCTGCAGCCCGGCCCCGCCTCCCACGGCCCCCGGAGCCCGGGCCACCCCTCACCCTCTGTGTCCACGTCGTGGGCGCCCACGGACTTCGTGTACTTCACCAGGTCCGACAGGGCCCGGGACAGCTGCATGGTCTTCTTCTGCCGGGTGGCCCTGCGGCGGGGCGGCATCGGGGTCAGGACCCCAAGGTTGGGGCCCCTCCCGACTCAGGCCAGCCTCGGCACCCCGGTCCGAGAGGCGGGCTCCAGATCTGGCCAAGTTCACTGGTGCCCACAGAATGCCCACCGAGCATCCACTTGGCCCTGTGTTTCAGGTACCAGGCTGCGCAGTGGACACGTCCCGGGAAGAGCTGGCACCGCACCCACAGCTCTGGGAATAAGCCCAGGGCCTGCCCACCCTCCCCACCCACCCGGCCCTGCCCCTGAGCCTGGGTCTGCCTTTGGCTGTGGCCTGACCTCGGCCTCAGCACTCGCCCCTGCCACCGTCTACTCGAGGGGCTGGGGGCGGGGGGGCGGCCCTGACCCTCGGCTCTGGCTGCTCTGTGAGTCCAGCTCCCCGTCCGCCTCGTCCACACTGGCCACCTTCTTCAGCTTGCCGCTCTTCTTCTGTGTGCAGAGAGGGCAGAGTCAGGGCTGCAGGCCCGGCCACCAGCAGGGCCCGGGGGGGTGCAGGGGTCGTCGGGGCCCCAGCATCCATGCTGCCTGCTGGGCCTGCCGGTCCCCTGCAGTGCCCTTCTCAGACAGGGCCCGGATGACCAGCGCTTGGGACATTGGCTAGTGTGGGTCCAGGGACGGCAACTGGGACTCAGACCCCACGCCTGCAGCTGCCAGGCAGCCAGGAACTCAGAGGGGCATCCTGGGAGGTGGGCTGGGGCGCCAGGGGCTGGAAGGCCCTCTCTGGCCAGCACAGGGGCAGCTGGGCATGTGCGTGCAGGAGGGACCCGGCCCAGGAGCCCCCCAGACCTTGCGCCTGGAGAAGCCGCTCACGAGAAGCCGGCCGTTCCATCTGCTGGCCCCGGCATCCTCCCCAGACCCCAGGCCCTCCTCAGCCTGGGAGGAGGACAGACAGAGGGACCGGGTGAGCTCAGTGTCAGACCAGGCAGGTGGGGGCAGGTGGCCTGGGTGGCCTTTCTGGAAGAGGAAAACTGGGTGGGGCCAGAGGAGGGGCCCCAGGTGGGCTGGATGCTGCCCTAGGCACCGCAGGAGGTGACGTCCCCAGGAAGGGCAGCGGGGGCCCTGAGAGGCGCTGGCATCAGCCGTTCTACACTCGAGAGGACCCCAGTCCTGACGGTCACCCGCAGACAGGGATCTGGGCTCAGTGCGGGCTTTGTGTCTGGGACAGACAGCCCTGTGTGGGGGCGGGACTCACTCTTTCCCAGCTGCCTGCTGCCCACAGGCCAGGCCATTATCGAGGTACGGCCGCCTCCCCACGGCCCCGGGCCTCCCTGTTCACCTCGGGCCCCGTGCACGAGGAGCCTCCCATTCAGGGGACACACACATCCAGGCCCATCCACGCCGAAGCCCACTTACTCGCAGGGGCCCACTGCAGCAGCCCCGCCCCCGGCGCCCCAGGCCCCTCCCGATGTCCTGGTCCTTTAAACGTGGCTGGAAACCCACACAAATGCACGGATCTGCGCCCCCCAAAGAGAGGCTCACGCTGGCCAGCATCCCAGAGAAGTGACTGCAGCCAGGATCCACTGTCACCCCGGACCCCCATGTACCCCAAGCCTGTCGGGGAGACAGCACCGACCCCCAGGGCAGCGGCGGACCCACACCGGCCCTCCGGCCCTGGGACACAGCCGGTGCTGGTGGGGAGCTCGGCGGGTGGGGAGCGTCCACACTGGGACAGAGCACGGCCTGCAGGCCAGACCGGGACTCTCCTGACCAGAAGGGGCCCACCCTGGACACACTGGGAACTGGGGGCTGGAGGGCGGGGTTTGGGCAGGCCTATACCCACAGGTGTGCCTGTCACACAGGTGGGGGTCCTGTCCTCATCCACCTGCTCCTGCCCCTCCAGATGACAACCTGCTGCATCCCACACACCTGCCCTCTCCGACAGGCACTGTCCCCGGGAGCCACGGGGTGGGGTCCCCGGCCTCGGGCCCCCCAGCAGCACACAGGACAGACAAGCACAGCAAGGCATGTCCACCATCCTGCCGGCCCCAGGGCTCCTCGACACCACCCGTCCCCTTCCGATTGTTCTGTGGCTGCCCCGCGTCAGCCGGAAACAGCAGCTGCTGCTGGGGGGATGGAACCCCCTGTTGCCCTCAAGCCCGCACCTCTGGCAGTTCAGCCCGAGCTTCCCCTGTCCCCATCCAAGAAACCTCCCTGAGAGCGCCTGCCCCCAGGGCTGCTCAGGCGCACAGCCCGGGGCCAGGCTGCCCTCCTGTGTGCCCTCGGGGGAGCCCCGGGCTGCCTGGCTGAGGACCAGCGGGGACTTCAGTGGAATCTGCCTGGCGGACGCCCTGACCGCCCGCTGGAGCCTCGGGCACTCTGTGTTGTCCCTGCCAGGACACCTTTGAGACTGAAAGTAAATGACCACTGTCAGCAGGGACCTGCGGGAGCCACCTGCGCAGGGCGCTCAGCCAGCCGCGGTGGTGCCAGCCGCACTGAGCACCCTGCAGGCGGGATGCGTCCCATGGGTGGGACACACACCTGCATCTCAACCTGCCACAGCCGGGGCGCCACTGCCTCCCACCACCCACCCTGCCCTGCTCACCTGTGGAACAGCCCCTGCAGGGCCCCGAGCCCTACCTGCCCTGGCCAGCTGCCCCGCTTGTCACAGTGCCTGAAGGGCCCGCTGGCGCTCTGGCCACTTGGCTGACAGGCCTGTCCCTCCAGGCTCACTGCCCTCTTGGGAGGGACCCCGCCCCTGCCCAGCACCACCCCTCAGGCCTGTGGTGACAGCCCTGCCCCTGTTTCATCCACGGGGCCCTTTCCCATGAGGCTGCAGGGGACTCTGAGCTGCCCCCAGGACTGGCTGGGCCCTGAGATCCTAGGTGCCCCTCCCTGACACTGAGGAGACCCTTCAGTAAGCAGGTCCGCCTATGGCAGGAGCTGCTGGTGGCAGTGGGGGGGCCCCAGGCCTCCAGGGGACAGACCTCAGTAGCCAGCCACACCGGAACGGAGCAGCCACACAAACCGGGCACACTGCCACCACGCTGCCCCACAGGACATGGTGAAGGCTGTGGGGCCAAGCAGCTGTGTGTGCACAGGTTTGCGTGTGGGCATGAGCACAGGGGTGTGCAAGCACGTGGAGACATGTGTATGCGCACAGGCGCACAGACCGCAGACATCAAGCCCCCTACGCAGGCGCTCACCCTGCGGCGCTCAGCCTTGGGCCCGGGCCTCCCTGGCTGAGTCAGTGTGGACACGGAGAAGTCGTTCGGGTCCTCCTGGTCTCGGATCTTCGACTCCTTGATCAGGGAGTCCAGTTTCCTCTTGGCGATGTTTTCCACACGCTTCCGATTCGAGGAGGCCTGTGACAGCCGGGCCGAGCCTGACCTCAGTCTCCCGCTGCGGGCAGCAGCCCTGACAGAGCCCTGGGTCCCGGGCTGAACCTCGGGGGCCTGTGGCAGGCTGGGCCAGCCCCGCCCCAGAGGGAGCCCGGGCCCCCCTCAGCCTTACACAGTGGGTGTTGTCCTCACAGCCACCCCCCCACTCCAGGGCAAACAGCAGGCCGCAATTTGCCCCAGGGCTGCAGGCCGTGTGGAGCCAGGCTGAACCGGGGCCCATCCGACGCTAAGGTGGCCTCTTTCAGCTGCCTGATGCCGCCCCCGGGGACCTGGCCCTGGGCTCACGGGGCCTCAGGGAGGTCACTGCGCTCGGCAGCGGCTGGCTCAACAGCTTGAGATCCAGGACTCACAAGGCATCCCAGGGAGATGGGAGGGGACGGGGACAGACTCCCTGCCTGAGGCAGCCCCCATACTGGCCCTGGTGAACTCGGACGCCCCCAGGGCAGGCCCTGGGCCTTGGGCCTCTGTGTGGGTACCTGGGTCGGCCTCTTGGAGCTGGATTTACCATCCCCTTGGGCCCAGCGGAAGAATTCCATGGACTCAGGGCTTTCTGAAGCAATTACCAGCAAGGCCAGGCAGCTCCCGCACAATTATCCTCCTCCACCCCTGATGCCCCTGGGGGGGATGGAGCCTCCCTGCCCGGAAGCAGCTGATGTCAGGCCTCCAGCCCCACTGGCTCCGAAGCCCCAGGGCAGCCCCCAGCCCCCGCCCTGCCAGGAACCGGGCAGGGAAGCTGCAAGGAAGAGGAGCCAGCGCTCTGCGGACCTGGCTGCCCAGACTTTTGGTGCTGCCTAGAGGCGGGGCAGGAACTGGGCTTGGGGGATGGTGGAGCAGGACCACTGAGCACCCAGGATGGGAGCTGGGGGTGGCCTAGAGAGAGGCCAGGAAGTGACTGTCCTGGAGAGAGCCTAGGCAGGTGCAGGTGGGGGTGGGACCCAGGCAGGACCCCTCCCCCATGCCGGCCCCACTTGCTGAGTGAGGGCCGCCCCAGGACTGGGCAAGCTGAGCAGATAGCACCCCGAGAGGCAACTCAGAAATGGGAACCAAAACAGGCCAGCAGCAGGTGTGCAGCCAGCGGCACCCGAGGGTCACAGGCTATTTAAGATCGTGGGCTGCGTGTCCTGTGTGGAGGGGCCCCCCAGTGGCCTCAGGATGCACCTGTGCCCAGCAGCCTGGCGGCTGGTCCACTACCCTGGGCCTCCGCCGAGTCCCTCTTTCCGGGCCACCCCCGCGCCCCCGCTCACCTCCGCACTGAGGATCTTGCAGTCCTCGTCCATCTCGTCCGCGCTGTCCTCATCAGACACCTCGCCCTCCTCCGCGTCCTCGCTGATGTGGGCTGGGAGCTTCTTGCCCTGGGGGGGGGGGACAGCGGGGAGGGCCCTGAGGAAGTGCCCGAGGGGCTGGTTCAGCCACACACGGAAGGCCTTCAGCCTGCTGGAGGGCAGAGGACACACCGGGCAGCGGTGTGGGAGGGAAGAGTCTCTGGACATGCAGAGGCCCCCAGGCTGGCTGGCCACCACGGGCCCTGGAGGCCCGGGCAGACCCGCCCTGGATGGCACAGACGCCGGCCCCAGGGCAGGGCGCAGGCACCGCTCACCTTCACCAGGATCTTGCCCCTGAGCGTCTGTGGAGAGGGCAGCGTGGTGGCGTCCTCGCTGCTCACTGATGACAAGTCCAGCTTGTCTCCGAGGATGTCAGTCAGATACTGGGCCATCTTCTTTTGCTGGGCAACACTGCAGTGGTTCTCAATCGACAGGACCACGGGGTACCTGCGGCCCCCGTGTGGGAGGGGCAGGTGAGGCCAGGGCGGGGCCCGCACCACTGAACAAGAAGGGGGCCTCCACCCTGACCAATGGGACTCAGGGGCACCCTCCCGCCAAGTGAAAGGTCGCCGGTTCCATCCTTGGCCAGGGCACACGCCTGGGTAGCGGGTTCAGTCCCCAGTCAGGGCTTGTGGAAGAAGCAACTGATCAATATTTCTGTCTCTCTCCCTCTCTTTCTCTCTCCCTTCCCTTCTCTCTAAAAATAAATAAATAAAATCTTTCAAAGAAAAGTGGCTGCCAGCCACTCCAGCAGGGGGACCCTCAACAGCTTTGACAAGCAGCTGAGCAGGCGGGAGGAGCTGGAGGCCTTAGTAAAGCAGGCATGTGCTTCTGCCCCATGAGAAAACAAAGGCGACTGGGAACTCCGGGAAAACGAAAGGAAACATTTGAGCCAGTCCCAAGTCATGCCTCGGAAATGATGGGGGCGCTGGGTGGTAAGGCTCAGTGCATTGAGTGCCAGCCTGCAAGCCAAAGGGTAGAGGGTTCGATTCCCAGTCAGGGCACCTGCCTGGGTTGCAGCCCAGGTCCCCCGTAGGGAACATGAGAGAGGCAATCACACACCGATGTTTCTCTCCCTCTCTCTCTCTCCCCCTCCCTTCTCCCCTCTCTGAAAACAAATAAATAAAATCTTTAAAACATAAATAAATAAGTGATGGGAGCAAAACAGCTGCACTGCGCCCAAGAGACTGTGAGAAAAGTCACCCCATGGGCCTGGACACTGGACAGTGTCCCATGGACAGCCCTGAGTGCACCATCTGCGGGGGTGTTGTCACCTGCGTGGCAAGTATGGACCTCTCCACTGTGAGTTCTTCAGTTGTTTGATTTTTTTTTTGAGATTTTATTTATTTAGAATTTCCAGCCAAGATGGAGGCATAGGTAGACATACCCCCGTGCTTTCTCGCACAACCAAAAGAAGGACGACAACAATTTAAAAACAAAGACAACCAGAACTACCAGAAAGTCGAACTGTATGGAAGTCCGACAACCAAGGAGTTAGAGAGAAACATTCACTCATCCACACTGGTAGGAGGGGTGGAGATGGGCAGCTGAGATGGAGAGGACATGCAGCAAGGCAGTGGCTGGAGGACCAAGAGGTCCCACAGTTGCGTGCAGATAAACCAGGAGGAACAACTGGGGAGCGAGGCCAACTGCACATCCCGGGGTCCCGGGGGGGAATAAAGCCTCAAACCTCTGGTGGTAAAAACCTATGGGGGTTGCAGTGGCGGGAGTCCAGCCTCACAGGAGAGATCAGTGGGGAGACTCACAGGGTCCTAGAATGTACACAAACCCACCCACCCAGAAATCAGCAACAGAAGGGCCAATTTGCTTGTGGGTATCAGGGGAAGTGACTGAAAGCCAGCAGAGAGCTGAGCAAGTGCCATTGTTTCCTCTCTGACCCCTCCCCCACGTACAGTGTCACAACGCAGCGACATGGCTGCCCTGCTCTGGTGAACACCTAAGGCTCCACCCCTTACTGCATTACAGGTGAGCCGATACAAAAACATATGGCCCAAACGAAAGAATAGATCAAAGCTCCAAGAACTACGTGATGAAGAGAGCACCAACCTATCAGATGCAGAGTTCAAAACACTGGTGATCAGGATGCTCACAGAAATGGTCGAGTACGGTCACAAAATAGAGGAAGAGTGAAGCCTAAGCAAAGTGAAATAAAGGAAAATGTAGAGAGAACCAACAGTGATGGGAAGGAAACCAGGACTCAAATCAATGGTTTGGAGCAGAAGGAAGAAAGAAACATCCAACCAGAACAGAGTGAAGAAATAAGAATTCAAAATAACAAGGAGAGCCTTAGGAACTTCCGGGACAATTTTAAACATTACAACATCCGAATGATAGGGGTGCCAGAAGGAGAAGAGGAAGACCAAGGAATGGAAAACTTATCTGAACAAATAATAAAGAAAAAAATCCCCAATCTGTCAAAGGAAATAGACTTCCAGGAAGTCCAGGAAGCTCAGAGTTCCAAAGAAGGTGGACCCAAGGAGGAACACACCAAGGCACATCATCATTACATTACCCAAGATTAAAGATAAGAAAAGAATCTTAAAAGCAGCAAGAGAAAAGGAGACAGTTACCTACAAAGGAGTTCCCATAAGACTGTAGGCTGATTTCTCAAAAGAAACCTTACAGGCAAGAAGGATCTGGAAAGAAGTATTTGAAGCCACGAAAGGCAAGGACCTACATCCAAGATGACTCTATCCAGAAAAATTATCATTTAGAATGGAAGGGCAGATAAAGTGCTTCCCAGATAAGGTCAAGTTAAGGAGTTCATCACCACCAAGCCCTTATCATACAGAATGTTATAGGGACTTATCTAAGAAAAAGAAGACAAAAAATACAAACAGTAAAATGACAACAAACTCACAACTACCAACAACTGAACCTTAAACAAACAAACAAACAATTCACTGAACTAAGCAAACAACTAGAACAGGAACAGAATCACAGAAAGGTAGATCACATCAAGGGTTATCAGCGGGAGGGGGAAAGGGGAGGGGGAAAAGGTCCCAGGATAAGAAGCTTCAGTGGTAGGTACAAAACAGACAGTGGAGGTTAAGAATAGGATAAGAAATGTAGAAGCCAGAGAACTTACATGTACAACCCATGGACATGAACTAAGGCGGGGGGCTGACAGTGGGTGAGGAGTGCAGGGCGGAGGGGAATAAAGGGGAGAAAAATCGGAAACTGTAATAGCATAATCAACAAAATATATTTAAAAATATAAATAGCCCTGGCTGATTTGGCTCAGCAGACTGAGGGCCACCTGTGAACCGAAGGGTCGCCAGTTCGATTCCCAGGCAGGTCACATGCCTGGGTGTGGCCAACATCCTGGTGGGGGGGCGCATGAGAGGCACCCACACACTGATGCTTCGCTCTTTGTCTAAAAATAAATATCTTTAAAAAATAAAAATAAAGATAAACAAAATCTTTAAAAAATAAATTAAAATATTTTATTTTATAAAAAGTAAATAAATAAAATCTTTTAAAGAAAAATAAATAAAATTTAAAATAAATTTAAAGGTTTATTAAAATAAATCAATAAAATCTTTTTTAAAATAAGTAAGAAGATTTTATTGATTTATTTTTAGAGAGAGGGGAAGGAAGAAAGGAGAGTGAAACATCAATGTGTGGTTGCCTCTCCTGCGCCCCCTACTGGGGACCTGGCCCACAACCCAGGCGTGTGCCCTGACTGGGAATCAAACCAGCAACTGTTTGGTTCACAAGCTGGCGTTCAATACACTGAGCCACACTAGCCAGGGCTGTCGTTTGATTTTTTCTTGTGCACATTTTACTTAAATTTTTGCCAAAAAGCAACATGATTTCTTCAGAAAATGTAGGTCATTCAGACCTAGAAGACATCATGACCAGGAGCCAGAGGCGGGAGGGCCCTGGAGCGGAAACAGCCAGCAGGCCTCAGGGCGGAGGTGCTCGTGGCCCCCCTTCTCAGGCATGGAGGGAGCGCGGAAGCCTTGTGTCTGCAAAGCAGGCACCTGGCAGCCCCGGGGGACCTGTGTGTCCCAGCCTCCTGCCCCGAGACTGCCTCACCCGCCACCCCAGGGGCCAGGCGACCCTGCAGGGACGGCTGGACCCCATCCCTCCCCGCAGCCCCGGGCAGCGCCAGCTCCCCCAGGAGGGCCGCTGCACCTCTGTGTCCTCAGTCGGTCCCGCTCGTCCGCCCCTCCTCCGTGAACTGGCTGCTTCCTCCCCTGCCAGCCTCCTTTAGCTAAGACTTGAAGGTAACTCTAGCGGTTCAGGGAGGCGTCTTCTATTTCCAGAAACTAAATTGGATTTTGTCAACAATGTCTGTAGCCACAGCTGAGTGACAGCAAATTGTGTCTGGACGCAGAACAGCTTCTCTCCGGCAACAAGTGGCGAAGTCTCAGCTGCTAGGGGCAGCCGGCACAGGCCACTGCGGAGCGTGCGTGGCCACGCCCCGACAGCCACGCCCCGCGGCCACGCCCCGACAGCCACGCCCCACAGCCACGCCCGCCCTCGGGATTGCCACTCCTTCGGGGGCCCCAGCTCCGCCACAGACCCTGAGCGCAGCCCCTTAGCCGCCGCAACCACCTCAGCCCCAGAGAGGGCATGGGGCAAGGGCAGGGGGCCCCCCGAGGCCCGCCCCCCCATCGTCTCCGCCACTCACTCGTTCTTGACGAAGGCGTACTTGTTGATGGTCTCAATGACGTCCTTGAAGAGGATCTTGGAGGTCAGCGTGTAGCCGTGGTGCACAATCGGCTCCCCGTCGGGCCCATCCCAGCAGTCCACTGGGGGCGGGAGGACCGGTCAGCGCCGGGCTCCCACTGCAGGGGGCCTCCTACTCCGCACCGGCCCCCGGGGCGGGGGGCCGCCTCACCATCGTGCAGCAGAGGGCAGACACCTGGCCAGGGACCCCAGAGGACCCCAGAGGGCTGCCCCCAGAGAGGACACGCCCCCCCTAGCCCCGCTGCTCACCCTCCACGCAGCGGCAGCCGGCCTGCAGTACCCAGGCGTACATGTCCGCCCGCGACTGGGACATGAGCTGGTCGCCCACCAGGTAGGTGTTGTGGGATGAGGTGATGAAGTAGTGGCTCAGCGGCCGCGTCATGTCCTGGTGCACGCGGTGGTGCTCGGGGTTGAAGATGTCCCCGGCCGGGCTCCGTGTGTAGTTGGTGAAGCCTGCGGGGGCGCGGGGCATGGGGCAGGGCTCAGGCCTGCCACCTCGTGGCCCATCCTGGGACTCTCGGTCACCAGCTCCAGCCGCCCAGCAGGCCCCAGGCTGCCCTCGCCCCGCCACCCGGTCAGCCTGCCAGAACCGCGGGACGGAGACACCCCGCTCACCGTCGATGCCCAGCACCCCCTTGCTCTTGTTCTCCGGGCAGGGTTCGAACTGCTCGATGACAGCCTGGCAGCTCTCCAGCGTCACGCTGGTCATCTGGGCCAGAAAAGCGGCAGAGCCCCGGCCAGCCGGGCCGTCACCAGGGCATCACCCTGCCGGTCCTCTGCCGCCGAAGCCACTGCCTCCGCCCCACCTCTGATCGCCACATCAGGGACAGCCAAAGTGGGGGTGGGCTCCAGGCCCTGCCGCATGCCCCCCCACCTCGGGCTTCCAGCCTCCAGCCCCCAAGCAGGTGGCACCCAGCCCCTCCCCAGGCCCAGGACAAGGGGCCCAGATGCTTCGGTCTCTGGACACTGGGCCACCAGTCAGCAGGGCAGTGTCCAGAGAGCACATGACCCCTCGAGATGGACGGAGCTGCCTGGGGTCAAGGGAAGGGGCAGGCGTGGCCCCCTGGCACCCAGAGGCATCTGGGCATCTGATGGACTGATGGACAGAGGACAAAGACAATGGCCCAGAGCTTGGGGGACGGGGACGCAGAGAGGAAGGCTGGGCCTGGGGACCCTGGACCCACAAGGTGCCCACAGGGTGCTGTGGCCAAGTGTGGGCTCCCCCCGGCACCTCATCCCCGCCAGGGGCCCTCACCTTCTGCTCCACCTCCAGGAAGCGCTGCAGGCTGGCAGCGTCCAGGTGGTCCTTGTGGTCGCTGTAGGTCAGCATGAGCAGGTAGAGGTCCCGGCGGGTGGACATCATCTTGTAGAAGGCACAGAACTCCTCAAAGCCCAGCGTGCCCTGGTGGTCATCCGTGTCCGCCTCCTGCAGCGCAAGGCCTGTGGGTCCCCCTGCGTCCCACCCTGAGCCACGTCTACACAGGCCTCCAGGCCCACCCCCACTTCTTGATTGCCCCCACAAACCTCACTGTCCCAAGGAGCATCTGAGGACCTAGGTGCCGCCCTGCCCCATGGGGCTCAAGACTGGGGACAGACCAGAGGACAAGGGTGTCCAGTGACCAGGGGCCGGGCCGCCCCAAGGCCTTCAGGTGCTATGAGGCTGGGAGTGTCACTGGGAGCGGGTGAGAGTCAGAACCTGAGAAGTTGCTGCTCAAGACCCGGGTGGCCAAGCCCGGCTCTTTGGCCTGGGGGGCGGGAGGCGGACATAACCAGCCTGAAGGTGCCTCCAGCCAGGAGAGACCCCAGGTCAGCACCATGGACAGCAGTGCCTACCAGACCTGTAGGCCATCTGACTGGTGTCCCTCATGTGGCCACACAGTCTGGGCGGCCCTGGGGTGGGTGCCAGGTCCCTGCCCCCCCCGAACCAGGAGCATCATTGAGGCAAGTGGCCACAGCCACCCCCGTGTCCCCGTCTCCGGAGAGAGTGGGCCTCCGAGAAAGCTAGGTCCTGTCCTGTGCTCCTGGCCGCTGCTGTTCCCAGCACTGCGGCACCGTGGGTACCCAGCAGGGCCCCACTGTCTTGCTCCAGGACCCGAGAGCCCATGCTGGGGACCCAGGCCTAGGCTGGGACAGGGCCAGCTTGGTGTGAGCATGCCAGCCCAGAGCCACGAGCACGGAGGTCTGGCGGATGCCCCACAGAGGCCCTGTGTGTGCGGTGCTGGGTTTGAGGGCAGCCTGCATCCAAGGGCCCGTGGGACAGGGCCCCCCGCAGTGTGGGTCAAAGGGCCCCTGGGGCATGGGGGTTGGAAGCCCTGCGGGCGCATGGCCGGGGCTAGGCACTGGGCACTCAGTCCGGCCCACAGGGTGGTGTGGCCCCACTGGGCTCTGCCTGAGAGTCACAGCCTGCTCACGCACCCCCCCCCCACTGCGGTTCCTGGCAGCCAATAAAAATGCTCTGTGAAACCTGAAGGGGCAGAGCCAACCCCCAGCCCCAGAAACGCCACCCCGTGAGCTTGGCCTGCCACTTCCCTCCCGCAGACTGGCCCACAGCTGCTGGGAGCCAGCCCAGAGCGCTCACCTGGACGTGAGGCCCAAGAGCCACGGGGCACCTCGCCCACGCCACACTGTGATCTCAGAGTAAATGACATCACACTCAAGACCCTCTTCGCCCACCACACAGCCACACAGATCTCCCCCCTGGTCAGGCCATTTCCGGGGCGGACACACTGAGATTCCTCCACAGCCAAGGTGACACCGTCCATCAGAGCCGCCCCGCCCAGCCGGATGGAGGTCAGCCTGCCACCCTGGGCCCCGAGCGCCGGCAGAGGCTGCCATGCTGATGAGCAGGGAGGGCACAGCTGAGCCGGACCCAGCTGTCTAGGCAGCTCCAGGCCAACAGCGCCCTGTTCACTTCTCTCCAGAGTCAACCTGGAGCCCACCCTGCTGCCTAACCCAGGCTGCAGGGGCTCCCCACTCTCCAGGTCTTCCTTGGGGTGATAGGGTTGAAGTTTGGATACAGCCAGGCCTGGGGTGAGTCCTGGGGCTCCTCGGAGAGCCCTGCCCTGTGCCAGAGGGTGCGTGAGAGGCGAGGCGGGCTTCCGAGAGCTTCCCATAAGGGGTTGTTTCAAGCCAGAACTCCGTGCTGGACCCTCGGGCCCCACTCCACGGGGCCTTCCTCTCCTCCCTCCTCAGTGAGTCATTTGGACCCCCTGAGCCAGCCTGACCACTGCTGGCCCCTGACACGGCCTCACCTCCCTGGAAGGGCCTGCTGACCCCAGAGCTGCTGCTGGAGGCAGGACAGGCAGGGCACAGGCAGGGCTGACCAGCAGGCCTGAGCTGTCCACCAGCTCCTCACTGCCCTGCTGGCTCTGTCCCCTCCAGAGCGGTCAGGAGGGGCCCCAGAAGCCCCCAGACCTCAGCCAGCAATCTGAGAGCCGCCTGCTCAGCAGCCCCCATCACACACCAACCCTGAGCCAGCCAACTCCCCCCACTCTAGCTGAGCGTGACCCCCGTCCGTCATGACAGCCCAGCAGGAGGCTGGGGGCTGCACTGCACAGAGGTGTGAGGCTGCACGAGTGTGTGTGCCTGAGCACACATACGTGTGCTCATCCATGTGCATTCAGATGTGTGTGCCTGCATGTGTGGGCATGTGTTCAGATGCATGGGCATGTGTGCATGTGTGAGCATGGGTCTGTGTCGGGGTGCATGTGTGCCTGCGCGTGCATTTGGGTGGGCTCAGGCCCTTGGAACCCGCTCTCCTGGCCGCAGCAAGATCTCAAGGTCCTAACTGGCAGCAGCAAAGGCCCTAACACCAGGCTGGCGGGGGGCTGGGGGGCTGCCCTTGCAGGACCGCTACCCAGACCTGCTGCCCCATGGGGCATGTGGGCACCCGGGACCCCAGTAAGAAAAACACACTCCACTGCAGAGGCCGAGTCATGGGGAGGGGCGAAAAGTGGGGAGGCCTCCTCTGGGTGGTTTCCCTCACTGACCAACACCTGCCTGGAGTGCCCAGCCCACCAGTCCGGGAGGGCCCAGCTCAGCCGGCCAAGCTGCATCCCCCGCCACTGGCTGCAGCTGAAAGGGCGAGGCCCAGCGCCCCCTGCGGCTCGAGGAGGGCTGCCCACTCCCAGAGGCACACCTGCAGCCCCAGGAAGCCTCGCTCAGGGGCCGCCTCTGCGGGCCTGCAGCCTCCGGGGCCGGAACTCGCCCCGCCTCACCTTGAACATCTGCTTCACCCGCTGCCGGGGCAGGTTCGCGTTCAGCTTGTGCAGCAGCTGCAGGACCTCGCCGATGCTCAGGCTGCCGTCCCCGTCCTTGTCCGCCTCGTCAAACGTCTGCTTCAGCCACTTTGGGCCGAGTTAGGGGCCAGCTCGGGTCTAGCAGGGGCCGGCGCACGCACCCCTCCCCACCGCCCCTTCCCCAGCTGTGCGACCCAGCCCTCAGGGTGGACGGCTGGGCCCCTGGGTCTGCCCTTGTGCCCAAGGATATTGGTCCCTGGTGCGCTGTCGGCGGGCCAAGCTGTCCTCGTCGCTGATGCCGGCCATGAGGTAGCGCAGGCCGGTGACCCAGGTGCGCGCCTCGTCGCAGCTGGGCGAGACCAGGTCCAGCGACTGGCGGTGGCTGCCGTGGTAGATGCTGAAGCAGCAGTTGGGGTCGAAGCTGCTGTCGGGGTAGCGCTGGAAGATCTCCGACTGCCGGCCCTCACTCACCTCCTGGATGGAGTCGATGGAGACTGCGGAGCGAGGCGCCGGTCACCGCCTCCCCAGGGCGGGCATCCCCAGGGCGGGCATCCCCTTCCGGCCAGAGAGCTCCCAGCAGCAGCTGGGCCCACCAGGGGGTGCCCCTCCCACCTGAGGCTGGGTGGCCGGTGGGGAGGGGATGTATCAAGAGACCCTTGCTGAGCGAGAGACAGGAAATGCAAATGTGCGGGCAGGTGAGACGTGCCCCCTGCTGTGGCCCTGAGGCCTGCTCCCCCTGCCTCTGCCTGTGAAAGTCACCCCCCAAACAGGGGGAGAGCTGTCCCCCACTCGGTGAGCCAGGCCTCTGGCCTGTGCACCTGGCGGAGGCTGCAGAGACCCCGTCCAGCTTCGTCAGCTCACCCCGAACTCAGAGAAGGCCGCTGCTGGCCTCCTGCTGTGCGCGAGGGGTCCTTGAGTCCAGAGCAATGGCGGGGGATTTCCCCATCGTGCACCGAGGGGCGGCCTTACTCCTCCGCTCTCTGCCCCGTCCCGTTCCCCTGTCCCTGTCTCCCCAGGTGTGGCGAGCCCACCTGCTGGGGGCCGGCCCAGTTGCCTTCACCAGGTCAAGGTGTGTGTGCCGCAAGGTGGTTCTGGGCCTCCAGACGAGGGAAACCGACAGTCCAGGCACAGCTGCCCCACCTACTCTTCCCTCCCAGCGCCGCTCCCTCCCAGGCCACCATCTGCTCTCCACACCCACCACAGTCTCCCATCCAAACCTGTGGGTCTCTGCTCCTCAGAGGGGCCTCTGTGAGCCCCCACCCACCACACCCCTCCACTCCACCCCACCCTGTGCTTCCTTGTCACCCAGCAGGACATGGGGCTGTCCCACACTCGAAGACCAGCTTCTTGTTGGCTGAGCTCCCAGTGCTGGGAACAGTGCTTGGGACGGAGCAAGCGCCCCAGACTGAGTGCAGGGGCTCCTCCTGCCTGTGCAGCCCATGGGGTGGCCCCACTCCCTGGGTCCGGGGGCAGCCGCAGCCCCCTGCCGGATGCCCTCCCAGGGCCTCCCCAGTGTGGCTCTCCCCTGGGCCCCAGGGGGGCAGGCAGTGCCCCGGCACACCTGGCCTCTCCCGCTTGACAAAGGGGAGGGACAGTCCAGTCCCCCTCCTGGCCCAGGGGGCTCCTCCCTTCCTGACCCTAGACCCCCAGCCCGCTCCCCACGCAGAAGTGGACCTCCTCTTCACAGTCCCTCCCAGCTCAGGATCCCTCCTCCCACGTCCCAGGCTGCCTAGGGGACACTTGGCACCCACCCAAGCCCTACCCTCAGTGTGCCCAGCCGGCATCGCCCCCGTGTATGGGAGGTCTCATCTGCCCAGCTAGACTGAAGGTCCTTTGGCCTCTCAGCCCATCCCAGCGTCCGGCACAGGGCTGGGCACGAGGGCTGCTGGGTCCCCACCGTGTCCCAGGGGGCGTGGGGCCCCGCCCCCTCCCCGCCCCATGTGCAGAGGTTACCCCAGAACTGCAAAGCCAGTGGAGCCCTTGTGCGGGGTCTGGAGCGGCTGACACCCCCAGGCCCAGGGGCCCTGCTGCCCCTCCCCAGGCTGCTCCCAGGGGCCCCCGCACCCCGCTCACTCTTGGCCTTCTCGCTCTTCCGGGAGGGCCGCCATCGGATGCAGGATCGGTGCTCGTCCAGGAAGTAGAGGCGCACCAGGCCCTTGGCGCCGCCCCGCAGCTTCACCATCTGCGTCCCCGCCTGCATGGCGCTCATGCACCGCTCCACTGGGCACGCCGGCGCCGCGGGGCAGGGGGTGGGGAGGACAGACAGACGGACGGCATGCCGGTGAGCACTGCGGCTCCCCGCGCGCCGCCCCCCGCCTCCCCCACCTCCGCCCGTGTGCGGAGATCACTCATCCTCCTGCCACCTGCCCACGAGGCACCAAGCTCGGACCCCCAGGGATGCCGGGGACCCGGGAGCTGGCCTGGGCTGCACATCCAATCTGGGGTCCAGTTCAAGAGCCAGAGACCCCGGGAGAAAGGGCCACTCTGCCCAGCTGGCCTGCCCCCCTCCCCCATGATCCGGGGCCCCGGGTCCAGCAGAGGCCTGACAGGACCAGCCACCTGCCCACCGCGCTGGCCACCACCCAGACCAGCCCCAGCGACCACCACGACCTGTCCCAAAGGCTGCTACACTGGAGAAGACACAGGGACACAGTGGCTGAGTCCACCCTCAGGCTCAGGTGGGTAGCACCCCCACGAGGCCCAGCCTGGCTCCCGACCGCCTGCACCCTAAACCCAGCACATCCAGGAAAGTGCATGTGGAGCCCCACCCCGCCCCAGCAGGCAGCTCTGTGCCAGGCAGACGGGAGCTCCGAACTGAGCCTTTCTCCCACTGGGCCCCCGTCTCTCCCCTGCCACCCCTCCGCTGCATGCCCATCCCGCTGTTGGGCATCAGCCCCTCCCGTGTCCCAGGGGTTGGCTGCCAGCCAGGACACAGCTCCTGGGGCTGGGGACGCTGCAGTCAGGGGGGGCACTCCACCAAGTTCGGCACCAGTGCACTGGACTGAAGGCACCGCTGCCCCCAAAGCACCAAGGTCCCCCTCAGCCGAAGCTTCGGAGCTGCCCAAGTGCCCAGCCAGCACACCCACCAGGGCCGTGCCCTCCGGCCCACCTGTGGCCCCGCCAGTGGGTCAGCCTCTAGGTGCCGAGGGGTAGCAGAGAGGGATGCTGCTGGAGCCATGACCCCAGGGGCCTGGGGTGGGCAAGCCCAGCCCGTGATGCCCTCCTGACCCACTGGCCCTGGAGCTGGGCGGGGCTCTGGCCAGGGAGGAGCAGGAAGTCCCCCCCCCTTACCTAGTGGGCCAAGCTGCCACCAAGGGGACACAGCCACGCTCCCTCCAACCCAGAAGAAGGCCTCCGCCAGGCAGGCCACTGTTCCCTTGGTCCGGTTGGAGGCAGGGGGCCCGGGGATGGCCATCCCCGGACGATAGCCAAGGTGGACTCACGGAGGCCGGAGAGGGCCGGCACCCCCAGCATCCGCAGCAGGCCAGGCAGCGGCGGGCAACACAGGTTCTTCAAGGCTCCCTTCTCTCCTCCTCCCCGGTGGAGTCCCCCGAGGCCCCTGCCGGGCTGCTCCCAGGGCCCTCTGGCATCAGCTCGACTGTCACCCGCTGTCCCAGATGCCCCACGGGCCAGTCCACCCACCCAACAGGACTGCGGACAGGTCCCCAAAGGCACAGTCCCGGGGCGTGTGGGTGGGGAAGCTCTCTGCCTGCCCACCCCGCCCACCCGCTGCCCAATCCCCTGCGCTAATCTGAGCCGGGATCCAGCTCAGCTGTCCAGAGGATTTAGGCCCAGGGAGCTCCTAGCTGAGAGCCAGGAGGGGACCGAATAGGCAGCCATATCGTTCAAGGCCCAGGCCACGAGTCCCCACGCCCTGGCTGAGCAAGCGTGCAGGACAGACGGGCAGCCTCTTCGGAAACTCAAAGAACACAGGCCCCAGACCTGAGGCCACAGCCCTCATGGAGCCCCCCTCTGGGTCGCCGTCCCAGGTCCTGCTGGGGGCAGTCTCTCCCCACTGTCTCCCCCACACCGGGCACCCAAGGCCACTGTCATCTCCCCACCCTTGCCAGCGCCTCCCACCCCTCACCGAAGCTCCCAAGCACGCCCTGCCCCCCTCAGGCCTGTCAGCCAGTAGCTAATCAGAGGCACCCTGGGGCGTGGCCGCCCGCTCGGCCTGGGCAGGTCCGACAGGTAGAGCACAGACTGGGCGGCCGGCCCTGGGTGCCGCGCTCCCTGAGGCCTCCTCAGCACCCCCGGCGGTGACCCTCTGACTGGGCAGAGGAAGGGCAGCTAATCCGGCCTGATGCGGGGCTCTGCCGGCAGGGCGGCCCCAGGGGACCCCCACCCCACCTTGGACGTTCCAGAGACAGGCAGGCCCAGTCCTGCGGCCGCGGTGCACAGCCAGGGCCCCAGGGCCCCAGGACTCCAGAGACGGCGCCTGCCCGCCCTCCCCAATTCCCTACTTCTTGTCCCTGGACATGAGAGAGCCCTTCACGTCTCCTCAGGGCTGCCTCTCGGCTGCCTGACGGGCCCACACACGTCTGCACTGTGCGGCTGCCCGAGACCCCCAGGGCAGGGACCTCCCACCCCTGTCCAGCTCTGTCCCTGCTCCGGCCAGGACTGGCCCCCACAGGAGCTCCAGTGCAGGTGAGCACAGGCTGGGCCCGGTGCCAAGGCCCCTGAGCCGCACGGGGCACGCTGACATGGGGGTGGTCACGGCCACCCCTCATCCTGGAGGAGGCTGGCATACAGACAGGCGGATGGACAGGGCCAGCTTCCAAGGGCAGTGGAGGGAGGGCCCTCAAGCCCACCAGGACGGCCCAGAGAGGGGTGTCCCCCTTGGCTGGGCCCTTGCACTGTGCCTGGCCCAGACGCCTGGCCTCAGCAGCTCCCAGGAAGGGGAGGCAGGCCCGCCCCAGGCTCCCTTCTTCCCCAAGCCCTGCAGGGGACAAAGCGGCCTCAGGCCACCGAGGCAGCCGCTCCAGGGACCAGCCCTCACGGTCAGAAGCCAGGAGCCTTGGGTTAGTTTTGTCCTCACGGTGGGGACGAATCTCGTCCTGACACAGCAGGTGACAAGAGGCCAGCGCAGTCAGCACCCCCGCCTCTCCCCTGGGGAAGGCTGGGAAATCAATGTAATCTCCCAACAAAACCCACAAAGCACACCCATGGGCTTCACGCCGGAGCACACGCTCATGCAGGCAGGCCCTCCCACCGCGGCGGGCAAGCCAGTGCACAAGCCCCAAGTCACTTGCACCTCCACTGGGGAAGCTCCGGCGGCGTGGGGGTGCACGTCCCGCCGGCCCCCCTGAAGGCCCTGCTCCTCCATCTCCTGCCCCTTCCTCTTCCTCGTCTGCCTCCAAACTTCTCTGCCTCTTGAAGGACTTTCCAGTGGGCACCGCTGTGTCCACTGTACTTAGGATGGTCAGAAACCACCAGCCACGTGGGACTGAGGCTCTCTGGCCCTGCCCTCAGCCCCCACGCAGTCCTCAGCACCCTGGGACCCCCGGCAGCCCTGAGATTCCGCCTCTTGTCACTCTCGCTCAGCACACAGTAGGCGCTCAGACTGCCCTTGGTGGAAGGAGGAAGAGGCTGGAGGCTGTGCAGGGATGGGCTGTCCCCAGGCTGGGCCTCCCTGGAGGGAGGGGCGGCCCACACACAGATGGCCGGGCGGATTGGGGGACCCCTGTGTCTGGGTGCCTCTGCCCCGGCAACTATTTTTGTTTTATCAGAGAGTGCGAGTCTGCTCCTCACACCATCGCCCCTGCAGGGGGCTGTGCCTGGGGGCTGTGCCCGGGGGCTGTGCCCAGGCCCTGGGGGTGTGGGAGCCAGGGCTGGTCTGAGGGTCACTTGGTGGGGTCAGTGAAGCCTAGGCTGGGCCCAAACAAGGGGGAGGGCTGGGGATGGGAGTGGGGGCGGCTGGAGCCGGAGGGCCGCTGGCCATGACAGCCCTCTCCGTCCCACAAAGCCCCCTTGAGGCAGGCGGCTCCGCTGACGGTGGGGAGAGATGGGAGTCACGTGGGCAGGGGCCGGGCCCCACCTCGCCCACCTCGGACCTCAGTATCCGATGCCGGAGGAGTGAGCCTGTGGACAGGCCCCCTCCCCTGGCCTGAGCCCCAGGCCCCGGCCCCAGGGATGGGGAGTGTGCCAAGGGCGGGAGCCAGTGCAGAGGGCCAGCCACAGCCTGCTCTTCCCCGAAGGACTGTCCCCAGGTCTGGGCCGCACCTGCCACCGCCCTGAGGGGGCCCCTGGGTGTGCATGCTCTGGGCAGCAACAACAGCAGCCTAGTCCCCTCTGAGTACGTACTCGGACCCAGGGAGGGCCAGGGGGACCGTCCTGCCCGGTCACCCAGCCAGGAGTGAAGCCCCTGTGATGGGCACAGCCGTCCACAGCTGTCCCAGTGCCCGCAGCAGTGGGCACAAGTGGAGAGGACATTCTCGGAGACGGGAGTGTCCTAGGCGGGGGGGCCTGCCCCCAAGAAGCCCCTCCCAGGGCCATGGGCCCTCTTGCTCAGCCTGCTGGGAGCCCTGTGCTGCCGCCTTGCCCCCCGCTAGGCCAGCCCAGCCTCAGGGAGGGTCCCCCGGGAGAAGCACCCCCAACCCCGCGGCTGAGGTGGTCCCCACCTCAGCTCCCTCGCGGCATTAATCGCATGTGACAGTCCTGTGGAGAGAGCACTATTAATAGAGGCCCCCGCCTCCTGCCCTCGCAGGTGCCCCTTCGTGGACTCCCGGGCCCTGGCCAGGTGGCCGTGCAGTGGCTGGAGGGGTCTGGGGGAGGGCCCCCAAGGGCCCACCTACGTCAGAGCTCCTTGGAGGGGGTGCCTAGCCCGGGGGTGGGGGGCCGCAGCTAGAGAGGAAGCGAACCTCACAGCAGCAACCGGGGGTGGGGGCACTTTCCTGAAAAGTCACCAGATGGAGCTCAGCCTGCCTGTCGGGAGGGGAGGAAACTCCTGCAGGGCGAGGGGGGATCTGAGCTCCCAGGGAGGGGTCCTGGAGGCTTTGGTGGAGGCAGCCATGCCCCCACTACACACCGACTGGGCTCCAGGGGACGCCGGGTGGCAGCTGGCAGGCTGGAAGGCTGCCGGGCAGAGTGGGCCCAGAGCCACCGAGGAGACAGGAAACAGGACGGCTGAGCCCAAGGCTGTCCCCAGCTGCTGCTCCTCCCGCTAGGGCAGCCAGCTGCCTGGAGAGCCCCGGGGCCTCGGTGCGGAGGGGCACCAGCCTCCAACCTTGGCTCCCTGACCCAGGGCAGGAGCCCCACTCTGCTCCCCCTGCCCAGGGGCTGGGCCAGCTGCTGGTCCCTACCCCTGTCCCAAGGTGGGCTCTCCCGGTCCCTCCTCTGTGCCATGCCCCGGCCCCCCACTGGCTTCCCTCCCCGACCCCTGCAGGAGCCTCAGCCCCAGGAAGAAGGTTCAAAACAAACAGTAGCCCAGCCGGTGGGCGAGCATTCGCGCCGGGCCAGCTCCCGGTCAGCATGGAGCCAGCACCCGGACCCCTCAGAGGTGTGTCTGCAGGTCTCTCATCTGAGCTGGTTGAAGGGCCCCCCGGACAGTGTGGCCCAGTGTCCCTGAGTCGGGGGCCTGGTTGTGACTCCTGAAGACATGCCTGCTGACGGAGCCTTCCCAGGGCACCTGGCCTGGTCCCCACCTTCGGGACCTCGGGTCCCCACCCTCGGGACCTCGGGTCCCCAGGGCTGCTGGAGCAGGTGGATGGACCGCCACAGCAGCTCACACTCCCTCTGGCCCAACACCTGGCTGGCAGCGGCCCGTGCGGGGCTGCCCAGGCTGGCGACTTCCTCTCCCCTTAGCCCCCCAGAGCCAGAGGAGACCCCCTGTGCCCCCGTGGGGGTGTCCGTTCGCCCACCCCAGGCCCACAGTCTCTCCCACCCAGGAAGCCGGTCCAGACAGCAGGAGCCCAGGTTCCCCGGGCTTGAGACTAGGTCCCGAGAGGAAACCGGCTTCCAACTAAAAACTTCCGATTACTCAACCCCTGGGGAGGCCCCTCCCCCCAGCCCAAGTGCATGTGGGGCCACTGGCACCGGACGCCCCCCCCCCCCCCCCCGCGCCCCTGTGACACACAGCCTGCCCAGGAGAGGAGCGCTTCCGCCGCGGGCTTTCCGGGAGAGAGGTGCCAGGAGGAGGGGGACCTTCGTCATCAGCGCGTGAGCCGCGCAGATGGAGGGCCGGACCAGACTCCAGCCATCTGCTCCGTCCTCGGCTGCACACTGAGGCTGTTCTCTCCCTGGGAGTGGGGCACTCGCACACCCTTCTCAGCACGCAGCCAAGCCCAGAGCGTCCGCACCAGCCGCCTCTTCACACCTGCCACACTGTCCCCTACCCCGACCTTGGACCCAGGTCACAAAGGGCATCTCAGCTAGGAGTGGGAGGGGCGGCGCAAGGGCCAGGAGTACATCCGCCCCGTGAAAGCTTCCCCATGCTGTCCCTCTTCCAGAGAGGCCCAGAGAGGGTCAGCGCCTTGCTTCAGGTCACACAGCTCCTCAGAGACACCACCAGGAACACATCATCCTCGGCATGTCCAGCAATGATGCCCCCGTGCCCCAGACATGCCCTGCTGGTGTCCCCAACACTGCCCCTGTGCCCACACCCATCGGAGAGGTGGCGGAAATTAGGTCCAGGACATCCAGGACCCAAACCAGTCACCCGAGGGCCAGCTCCTACTCTCCTTGGACCCCAGCCCTTAGCCAGGAAGTTCTTCAGCTGTCTGGTCCCAGTCGGCCCTCCTGCGGCCCTCACGGCCTCTCCCCACCCCTTGTCAGGGCAAGGGCCGAGCTGGGGGCAGACCGAGACCCTGCCTCAGAGCAGCCCTGTCCCATCGGGTCCCTGCAGGACCAGCCCCTCCTCGTGCCCAAGCCCCTTGGCGCCGGGCAGTCCTGCTGACCTGTGCGGTCTGTCTGGGGCAGTGATGGACAGGGTGACAGATGTGAGCAAGAATCTCCCTCTCAGAGCAGCACGGAGGCCTGCCGTCTCCTCCCCTAGGGGAAGGGCGGCTGCCTTGTCCAAGGTGCTGACCGGAATACGCCGCCACCCCTCCACCGCCCTGGAGGAGACAGGCGGTGGGCTTGGCCCAGGAGAGCCCCCAGGGCCCCACAGGCCAGCACACCCTATATCTGACACCCCCAGCCAAGGCTGGTGTTTGTCGGGGGCAGGCTGGAGGTCTGGGGTTGGTTTTGGCCCAGGTTGAAGGCACCTCCTCCTGCCGCCCACCAGGATTGCCTCCACCCTTCACAGGGAGGTGTCAGCACAGGGGGATTGGGTCCTCCTGGAGGAGGGGTCAAGCGATCCTTGCTCAGGGTCAGTGGGTCAGGAAGGGGCGCGCAGCAGCCGCCCTGGGCTCCCTGCTGCGGTGGCCACAGTCCCCTTCTTGAGCCCCGCCTGTCCCCCTTACCTTGGTCCTGGCTAACCCTGCCAGGGTCCCCCGATTCTTCCATGGCCTGCAGGTGCCACCCCCGCTGCTACTAGCACTGCCCAAGGGGGCCCGGGCGGCAGGCTAGCCTTGCAAGTCGCTGTGCCCATGCCGGTTAACAGCCACAGCGCGGGAGCTGCCGGACCGCCCTCCCTCGGGAGCCCCGCCCGCCTTAACCCTTCGCAGCACAGCCCGCAGGCAGCCCGGGCCTGTGGTGGGTGGGGGCAGCTCTCAGAGGCCAGCCTGGGGGCGGGAGAGAGGCTGTGCCACACTCTCTGCCCCCCTGCCCTCCCGCCCTCCTGCTCTTCCCTCCTGCTGCAGGACCCCCAGAGCTGAGTGTCCCCCACCAGCAGCCCCGCTTGACCACAGGGCCCCTCTGTCACCACACACAGCCCCCACCCCAGGGCAGAGGGACCGAGGTCCCCAGGGTCCCTCCTGAGCTCCCTCCCACCTCCCCCACGCGTCCCTCAGTGAGGGGCCTGAGAGTCTCCTGGGGCCACCAGGGGGCAGGATGAGAGCCCCCACCCCAGCCTGCTGCCTGGCCAAGGGGTGGGGCGGGGGGACATGTGCTGAGCAGCCCCCACCCCCCACCGCCAGACCCGCCTCCTTGGGGAGGGGAGGCCTGTTCTGTTCTGACCCGCAGCTCTGGCCCCTGAGGGAGGGACATATCCAGATCTAGGGAAGAGATCTCCACCCTCAGGGCGGTCTGGAAAGCTGACCAGCTGCCTCAGCAGCTGCCCACACTGCCCTGCAGCACAGAGGGTGGCCTGGGGAGGGCTGTGGGGACCACCTGTAAGGCGTGGGGGCAGCCCTCGTCAGGCCAGGGTGCGTGAGCCTCCAGCCAGGGAGGGCCCAGATGTGGAGGGGGAGGGAACCCAGGTCGGCTCTCACTGCCACTACCTGAGTCCCTGGCGGGGGGGGGGGGGGGGACGCCCCAGGGCCCGCAGCCCGGCTCCCTTAAAGGGGCAACTGTCCTCCACCCACTGCCACTTGGTCAGAGCGTCCAGTGCCCGGGCTCTGGGGACCTGCCCTCATGAGCTAACGCTGTGACTCTCTCACGTCCACACCGGTCACACGGGGGCTCAGCGATCAGGGTCCCTGGGCCTGTGCCCACAGTGCGGGTGGAGGGCTCCAAAGGAGCCCTGCTGGCCTCCACCCTCGGGCTCCTGCAGCTGAGCAGGAAGGTGGAGGCGGGGTCTGCCCGGCCAAGAGGGGCCAGTCCCAGCAAACACGCAGGAGGCGGCTACAGGCCAGGGAAAAACGGGGCAAGAGGGCTCCGCGAGTCCCTCGGACGGGCCCCTCTGGGGACGGGCAAGCAGCCCCGAAGTCTCGGGAGAGGAGAAACTGAGGCAGGGGCGCAGAGTGGGAGGCCATCAAGGCGACCGCACACGGACCCGGGAGGACGGCGAGGGGGACGGCGAGGGGCCGGCAGACCACAGGGTCCCAGCGGAACTGGCTCCGGGCCCAGCCCACTCTCCTCAGAGCGGGTTGCAGGCTCCTGACCACTCCTCTGCGCTGAAGCTGAGACCCAAGTTCAAGTTCTGATGAATAATCCATGGCGTCGCCAGTCCCGCCCACCACCCGTGGCCCAGAGAGACGACTTCCGTTACCACAGCCTGCGATGAAAGGCGGTGATTAAAAGCAGCCTGCTGCACCGTTAATTTGCTTAAGAGTCTCATCTCCTAAATCTCCTTTCTGGGCGTTTAGCAGAATTCTGTCTTGGAGAGCATTTGGCCTGGCTGGCGGTGGGCGGGGTGGCTCATGCCTGCTGGGCCCCGGGAGCTCAGCTCTGCTCTTGATCATAGAGGGGAGTGGAATGAACAGACCCTGTCAGGTGACAAGGGAGCCAGCCTGGAGCCCCTGAGGCAGGGCGAGTGCACCTGGTGCCTCGGGGTCCCCACGCCACCCTCCCCGGCCCTGGTGCAGCAGCCGGGCATCCGGTCCCTCTGCGGTGGCCACGCCTCCCTCCCAGGTGCCTTCACCACGGCCCTGGCTGCACTGACCAGACCCAGGTCTGCCTCGGGGCCAGCAGAGGCTCCCACACCTGGGGACAGAGCCCTGGCCTGGACACCCAGGGCCAGGGGGAGTGTGACAGAGGAGAAGGGCACCCAGAGCTGTCACCCCTGCTCCCCTCCTGCTCCTGGGACTGAGTCCTCACCTTCCCAGTCTAAGAGTCCATCTGGGCAGGGTGAGCCTGAGGTCACATCTGGCCCCCGAACTCTGGCCTAGTCTGTCCTTGAATCCTGAGCATGGCCAGGAGTGGGAGACGGAGCCCTAAGACGTGGGACCAGCCCAGACCTTGGGCCTGGGGCCCTGGCTCCCAGCCAGGCCTGCAGGGGGGCAAAGCTCGCCCCAACCCGTGCCTCAGTTTGCTCACCTGTGTAAAGGGGACACTGTTCCCAACAACCAGGAGCCCACCCTCCTCACCCAGAGCCCCCCGCCCAGAGCTGACCCATCCAGCACCCCAGACCCCACAGCGTCTCCATCTGCTTCTGCCTCAGCTGGGGGCTCCCCTGCTCGGCAGCCTGGACAGAGGTCCTGGGAGGGCAGGGGCTGCCCTCGGCAGGTGGACCACGTGCCCCTGACCTTCGCCTCCATGGGCAGTGCCGCTCCCTGAAGCCTGCTGTCCATGTGTTGTTTCACGGGTGACTTGGGAGGCCACACCACCATGCCCCCGGGGCCCAGCAGGAAGAGCCTTCCTCTCCAGGGACTGCCCAGGTAGCCCCTGTGTGCACGCACGAGTGCCTGGGGGCTGCCCTGCATAGCCTACATCCAGAGGAACAAACACACTGTCCAAAGAAGGAGAAGACCCCCAAAGAGAGCCAGGAACAGGAGATCTGGATGGAGACCTGGAGCAGGGCCACCAGCACTGGGGGACAGTGGAAGTGCCCGTGGTGTGTCCCGAACCCTGCTCCTCCAAGGACGCCTCGGAATGCTGCCCTAGAGGCCACCGGTCCCACCTCCTGACTTTTCAGGTAGGGCAACTGAGGCAGAGGGTCTTCCTGGGGCTCATGGCCAGGCAGAGGCAGCACGACGGCCAGGACCCAGACCCGCCCCTAACACTGCACCTCCCGTTCCCGTGGGCCGCCCGGGGGCATCGCACTGGCACCTGCTGTCCCCTCCCCTCCACCTGAGCCCACGGCAGGTCCTGATCACCTCGCCACAGTGTGGAGCTCGCATTTGAAGACGGGAGGGCAGCCGCTCTGGCAACGCAGGGGCACCAGTGGCCGCCAACACCAGCCCTACCCCCACGGGGAGGCACCGGGCTCAGGAGGAGGGCCTGGGAGCTCCATGAGTTATTCAACGGCAGGGCCAATTCCGTGCCGTTTCCTTGCCTGGTGTACAGGGTCTGTGATGCGAGGCTCCTGATAAGAACTTAAGCCGCTCTGGGGGTCCTGGCCCCACACCCACACGTTCCCTCAACAGGCAAGTACGGCCTGAGCAGCCTCCTGCCTCTGGAGGGGTCTGGGAAGGGAGAGGCACAAGACACAGGAAAGGCAGGGGACGTAGCCCTGAGCCCAGATCCCTCGTGGCATCCCCCCTTCCTTCCCCGAGCAATGAGCTGTGCCTGGGATTCGGCCCTGGGGTTGAGGTCCCCGAGGAGCTGTGCCCTGGAGAGGGGTGGAGGTGGCTGTGGGGGCGGCCAGACCGCAGCTGCCCCGCGTGCCCGCCACCAGGGGGCGGCAATGAGGTCCCACCACAGACATGCAGCCAGCACAGCGGAGCTGCTGAGAGGGGCACCTGGGAAGATCCCCGAGAGGGTGGGACCTACCCAAACGCCAGAAACTGGACAGACACAAGGCACGGGCCGAGCGACCAAGGGAGCCCCTACACAGAGGCCTGGGGTGGGAGGGCGCTGCCCTGGGCCAGCCCTGCCCACCTGCTCCAGACCGCCCGCCACCTCACACAGGGCATGACCTGCCTCCTGGTCCCCGACGCCTCACAGAGCCAGCGGGCGGCTTCCGGGGAAAATGGCAGAACAGAATGAATAAACAGGCAGCAACAAGGAATGGTGGGATGCGAGGTCCGTGGCGTTGAGGGCAGGGGGAGGAGGAGTCCCACTGGCCAGGCGCTCACTGTGCCCACAGCCTCCGGGAGGGCAGCTGTGGCCCTGTCAGGGGCGACCGGCTCCAACCCCGAAAGCCAGGGTGCAGCCAGACTGCTAGGCGGGGACTGGGCCAGCGGGGCGACGACGGGGTGGGCTGGCGGGGAGTGGGAGCCATACACAGCCAGAGCGAGGGGGGTCCGGGAAGGCTCCGTCTGAACAGGCACAGCCACGCCCACATGTCCAGTCCCCCCGTTTCCCACAGCCAGGTCCCCAGCGGGACAGACCACACATGCCCCTGCCAGTGGCACCTGCAGCCACAGCCTCCCTCCTTGCCCCCCAGCACAGCCCCGGAGCCCTGCTCAGGCCCAAGGGGTCTGGCCGAGGTCACCGGGTTAGGCCCCGCCCTGATCTGCGGGGCCCCCATTTCAGGAGGCCTCGGGAGCAGTCCCTGACCTCGCCGCCGGGCCTCGTCGCCCTGCACCAGCCTGACCTAGATTCCGCGCCCGAGGGCAGCAGCCAAGCAGAGCCACCGCTAGCCTAGCATGGAGACAGGCAGGCTGGTTCCAGGGCAACTGCCCGGCCCACTTGGGCACCTCCTCCCCCACGGCCCCGGCAGGGTCTGCGAGGCTGCTCATGAGCGGGCCCGGTGCTCCCTGCTGCCTGGACCCCACAGCAGGCCCAGCTGGCCCCCGGGGCCCAGACCACCCTGCTGACCCGCATACCAGGCCACCTGGGCAGGGGCGGGAGGGAGGCCACTGGGACACTTGCATTGATTAAAAATACAGAAATCCTGGAAAGTGGAAGCAAGTGCATGAAAATGCATTCAAATCAGCCCCTGCCTTTGGCTCTGGGGAGCCCCGGGTGGGGGCAGGCACAACATTTGTGACGCCCGGGCAAGAAGACCAGGCCACTTCATGGGAGAGCAGGGCCTCTGGGGGACCGGGGGCCTCCCGCCGAGGAGCAGAGCCCTTCCACTGGCTGGGCCCCGAGCAGGGGCAGTGGCTGAGGGCGCCGAGGGGCCTGGGCAGGTCCGAGTTTGCCAGCTGGGGCCTGTCTGCCGGCTGAGGAAGGAGCGCCAGGAGACAAGCGCGGGTGCCGGGGGCTGCCCGCCAGACCCCCTCCAGACATCGGCGCCTGACCGGCTCACTGTGCCAGCGACGGCCCTGTCCCATGGTGCTGGCCCAATAACGCCTGGTCTCCCTGACAATGCCATTTCGTGTGGCATTATCCCTATGTGCGCCCGACTCGGATGCCACTCCCTTGGTGCTTGCCAGGGGAGTAGAGCCCCCTCAGAATCCTGGGAGGCAGCGTGTGAATCACCAGTAGCAGAACGGCATGGACGGCCACCAAGAGCTGAGACTCACGTGGGACCCGTCACCAGGACTCCGCAGGCGATGGCCAGGCTGCCCCCAGCAGGGCCATGGGAGTGTGGCCCTCGACTCGGCCCCCAGGGGGCATCTGTGGCACGAAGGGAGCTGTCCTGACCGGCTGGCTCCTGCAAGGTTCTGAAACTGGGCACCCAGGTGGGACCAGGTGCCCGGCAGGGGGCTTCAGGCTGACTCTACAAAGAGGGCTGGCCCTGGGGAGGGGTGCACCAGGCAGCCTGGACCCCTGGGGGACGTGTAGCCCTGCCAGGTAACCCGAGTGCAGCGGCCCCAGGAGGGGCGCCCAGTGCAGAGGCCGGCACATGCCGCCACACACACCTCGTCCCCAGACTTAATCACTTTTGCGCCAGAGGGACGTGGTTGCGTAAGCTCGGATATTAAACGCCAGCAAGACTCAGAACTCTGGAGGCTGAGGCGGGGAACTACTCTTGTCCTCGGACCATCCACGTGGAGTCGGGAGTGTGGGGACTGGCCTGGGCTGGGGCCTCTCTGGGGCAGCGCCCGGAGCCCCACCCGGCACACAGCTTGCTCTGGTTAAGTGCTCACTCACCAAGTGGCCTCAGGACCCAGGCAGGGAGGGCCAGCTGGCAGAGGGGCACTGCCCTGGCGACACCCACACCCAAGCCACCTTTCTGAGGTTCGGCTGCCGTCAGGTCTGGACAGGCCAGAGCACCACCTTGCACCTTCCAAGCACACGAGGCCTGCCCGGGGGCTCGGTCGGCCCCCGACTTGGGGAGCCTGTCCCTCTATGCCCCACACTGGGTCTGTTCCTTCTAAAGCTGGGGTGACCACAGTCTCCAGCGCTTGGGCCTGAGCATGAGCCCAGGGTGGGGGACCTGGGGCACATGTTCCCCTCCAAGACCGAGAGAGACCCCGTGATATAGCCAGGCCAGAGTACCCACCCATCGGGCGGAGGGTCTTCAGGGCCAGTCGAGTGGCAGAGGGGAGACCAGGCGGTAGCTGCTCAGGCCATGGACGCTGACCCCAGGCAGCTGCCCCTGGGCACCTCATTTCTGTAGGCCTCGCTCAGCTTTCCTGAAGCCTGCCCTCTGCCGGTCAACTTTCCTTGGCTCTCAGGGTTCCCATAGTCACCAGACCTAGGGGGTGACGGGTGACACTCCCTGACACATGGTGACTCTCACACATGTGCCCTGACACACACCGTCTCTGCAGCATGGGGCCCAGGACGGACACAGCGCGGGCACCCGGGGCAGCGCGCCCTCGGCCTGCCCGCCTCTCTCCTCGCCCTCTGCCCCCAGCGCCTCCCCCCTTCCGGGATCACATGGGCCCCATCTGCCATCAGGGCCTGCATACGCAAATGTTTATTTTTTCCTTGGTGCAAAAAAAGAAAGAAAAAGAGGGGTGAGTCACTGAGGACATTCAGGAAAAGAGGAGAGGGAGCAGGGCCCCCACCAGAGGCGGGACCCAAACTGCCTGCCCTGGGCGCCCCCCCCCGGGAGGCTGCAGGCGCCCAGGCAGCCCCGGCTCAGGGTGAGTGCCGGCCAGCCTCCTCGGACATTACCCCCTTCTGGCCAGACGCCCCGAGGAAAGCTGCCTCTTCCAGGGCGCCCTCACTGACCGTCTCCATGCTCCGCAACGGTGGGAGGCTGTCCAAGGAACTGGGGCCCTGCCACACGCCTGGGCAGAGGGGCCTCTCCCCGCCTCAGACCCCCCGGGAGCATCTGAACTGCCCATCCATCTGGGGTAACTGCAACCAGGAGAATCGGACGCCCCAGAGAGCAGGCCTCAGGGGCTGGAACCCTGGCCGAGGGTGCGGTGACCTGTATCACAGCCCGCAAGACCACCAGGGGCACAGGTCCCCCCAAACCCTGGCACCTCACAGCCCACCACCCCCACAGCCTGACAGGCCCCCAACCTCAGAGACGCAGGGCGAGCAGACGCCCCAGTGAGGCGGGGCAAGGCCAGCCCAGAACGGCCACTCGGGGCCAGATCTGTCCCCCAGGGATGGAGCCACCAGCTGGTCGCGCCAGGCTGGCTCCCCAAGAATGGCACCCAACACCCCGACCCACACTGAGTACCCCGAACCCCAGGCTGACCTCGGTAAGGGTGACAGAACGGTGACAGCAGGGCAGGGCTGAAAGCCACCTCGGTCACAGGGGGGCATTGAGGACTAGAGATGGCTGGGCCAGGAACCTGGACCAACAGAGCAAACCCAAACCAAAGGCCCAGGGAAGACACAGTCAGCCTCTGTGGCACCCCGTCGCCGGAGCGGGTCCTGGGGTCCCATCCTGCCCGGATCACCCCTGGCAGGTTCTCAGAGATCGGTTCTCAGGCCACCAGGCCCAGGCCCTTCCCTGGGCCTGGGATTCAGGGGCGGGTCTCGCCCAGCGGAGGGCGGGTCCTCAGGAGAGACGAGGGGCCGCCGGCCTGGGGGTTCTGTGGAAGGGCAGGCCCTCTCACTGCTCCCCCCAGGGTACCTGGGCAGACCAGTCACAGGGAGGCCCAGATCCCCAGTTTCAGGAGGGGAAACTGAGGCCAGGGCAGGAAGGGCCACCTGAGACAGTGGGAGTGTCAAGCCCGGCTCCCCAGGGTGGGCCAGGACCCTCCTCTCCATCCCCTTGCCCTGCCTGGGTCCCCTGGGTCCCCAACCTGGCCGAGCCACCCCAGTGACCTCATGTGTCTCCAGAGCAGCACCCAGTGGTGACGGTGACGGCTGAGTCACCACCAGGGTTTTTTAAGACACAGCTGGGTGCAAGCAGCCATTTTGGTCTTTCTGACGGGACAGGCGGGCACAGGGCAGAGAACGGGGGTGCCGGCCAGGAGCGGGTCTCCCGCTGGGTGCTGAGCTCAGGGGAACGTGACTTGGCTTGGGTATGGTGGCTCGGTGACCCCAACGGCAGCCGCTGCCCAGGGATGCTGATGGGCGTCTCCCTGTGCCCGATGGCCCCACGCAGGCGCACCTGACCCTCCCTGGGCCTCTGCTGGCTCCCACCCACCCGGCCATCCGTCCCTCTGCTCTCCTGAGAAAGCCCCAGCAGTGAGCACTGCCCAGAGCTTGTCCCTGCCCAGCTCCTGGGCTGGCCAGCTCAGCCACAGGTCTCTGTGGGGCACCCCCCAAAGTTGGGCGGGCAGGGCGGGGGCAGCCCCAGGGAGAGCAGCCCCCCACTCCCCCACTCTGGACCCAGCTTCCACGCCACGTGCCATGTCCCTGATCAGCCTGCCGACCCCGGGGCCCGTGCCCTTGCTCACAGACACAGAACACGCCAAGCCCAAAATAACCCCATGCTGCACCCACCGGAAAGCGTAACCGAGGCAGGCGCAGCTGCAGAGCCCTTTTAAAAACACACAAAACACAAACACAGTCCCGCCCACCCCAGGGAGACCTGCCTCCGCCCACAGCTGCTCACAGGTACCGAGTGAAGGTGGGGACAGGGAGAGACGACGGGGAAGGGCCAGCAGTGCCACTACCCTTGGCATCCCACCCCCAAAACCTCCGGGAGGACTTGGGATCCCCCTCCCCTAGAGCATCGCTGAGCGGCCAGGGGCCTGGTCTCTGCTCTCGCAGCACCTGTGCTGGAGCCGAGTGTGGTCCTTCCCCACGTGCCGATGTGCCCGGACGCCTGTTGGAAAGGCTGCTCCTGCAGACCAGCCCCAACCTCTGGCCAATCCGCATTTTCCCAGCTCGAAGCCCGTGACAGACAGCTCAGCTGCCCAGGACCACACGGGGCTGGGAGGGGGCATCAGAGCCCAGCACTGGGGGGGAGGGGGCTGTCCCACCCTGGGCCCCAGGGAAACGCACAATGCACCAAATCCGCTGGCCCAAGGCCGCTGCTGGGCCTGCCGTGCCGGCCCTCCCCCCGCTGCTCAGCAGAGGGGCCCAGTCTCCCCAGAGGGGCCTTTGGGAGACCCCCGCCTGCCTTCCTTGGCTGGCAGAGTCTGGGGTCAGACGTCACGGAGGGAGTGGTGAGCCTCCCAGGACAGGCCTGGCCCCCACATCCTCCAGGAGCCCCGGAAGCCAGTGCCGGCCCAGGAGTACTGGGAGGCCGAACCAGCAGGGCACCGGTCGGGGCTCCCCCTCTGGGCAGTGCTGTCAGCAGTCGGCTCAGCCATGGGCCCAGGGGGGCGGGACGTCCACTCCAGACTGAGCGGACAGATGCCTGTCCCCATCGGCCCTGACACCCCAACACTAAGGCAGGGCCCACGGGGTCAGGAGGGAGGATGCCTTTCTGAGAAGGTGGGTGCTGGCTGCCAGGCCCACGAGCCCCGCAGAGCACCGCGGAATCTCGGGGCGGGGAGGGGGAGCCCACACGCCAGCCAGCTCACCCCTTCTTTGGGCTGGAAATGAGCGTGTGTGCAGGAGTGCGCCCATTCCACCGCGTGTGTCTGCCTGTGCACCCAGGTACATGGGTGCCAGGCCCAGCAGGGGTCCGGGAGGTGATGAAGTAGTTGCTGATCCTGTGGACACAGGTGAGTGGAGCACTGAGGGTCTCTCCCTCCCCACCCGTTGGGGCTGGTGGGTGCCCGGCCCTGCCCGGCCTCCCCGGGGCCCCACCCCCACCCCCAGGTTCAGCTGCACAGCAGCGGGAGCTGAGAAAACAGGTGTGAAGAGTCTGCTCTGGTCTGTGAGGGTGGGGACCCCTGAATCCATGCACAAGGCTGCTGGGAGCAGGAAGGAGGTGAAAAGGCCGGAAGGAGAGCATCGGGTGGCAGGACGGCCACTGTGCCAAGGAGGACACACACACACACACACACACACACACACTCTGCAAGGGCCAGAGGTCAGAGGACCCCCAGCCGGACGCAGCCCCTGGGGCCCAGTGCCAGGGACCCCACGGCCCTAGCCGCACCCCACAGCCTGAGCTGGGAAGCTCTCCGCTGGGCTGGTGACCCCACAGCCCCTTTGTCCCTTTGTGCTGGGCAGTGGCAGGGACAAAAGCCCTGCTCCCGCCTGGCTGTCTGCTGCCGCTGGAGACGTCTCCCAGGAGCCTTCCTCCCCGTGCAAGGATGTGGGACTGTTACACAACAGCCTCAAGAATACTCCGAGGGCGGGTGGGGCCGGGGCCATGGGCGGCCTGCCTCGCAGGACCCCACAGGATGGGCTGCGGGGGAGACCCACGTACTCAGGTCCTGCCTCTGCCCAGGCCTGGGGCCAGCTGGCAGCCAGAGGGGCCCCTGGGCACCCACCCCACCCCTGCACCTGGTTGATGGCNTGGCTGTCTGCTGCCGCTGGAGACGTCTCCCAGGAGCCTTCCTCCCCGTGCAAGGATGTGGGACTGTTACACAACAGCCTCAAGAATACTCCGAGGGCGGGTGGGGCCGGGGCCATGGGCGGCCTGCCTCGCGGGACCCCACAGGATGGGCTGCGGGGGAGACCCACGTACTCAGGTCCTGCCTCTGCCCAGGACAGGGGCCAGCTGGCAGCCAGAGGGGCCCCTGGGCACCCACCCCACCCCTGCACCTGGTTGATGGCTCTGCTGAGTCCTGATCCACCCCCCACCCCTGGCTCCCAGGGGCTGAGAGTTGCCGGCAGGACCCCAGAAGGTGCTGGGCCATCTGTGCCCGGTGGCCCCGAAGGTCAACAAGTCCTGGCTGGGCCCTTCATGGCCCGAGAGCAGGCAGCCACAGAAACTGGGTTTCCTGTGGGCGTGATGCCCCAGCCCCCAGTGCGTGCCCCTTCCCAGCAGTCACTGGGACGGGCTGGCTGCGTGGACAAGGGTGGGGGGGGAGGGGAAGGCCGGCCGGGCAATCACTGGAGTGCGGCTGCCAGCCCGCCCTTTGCCCTGCCTGCCCCCCCTAGCAGGTGGCAGGCGGGTTGCGCTCCCTTTGGGCCGTCGGCCGAGGGGGCAGGCGTGATGGTTTCCAGCTAATGAAGTCGTCCTGTTAGGCACAGAGTAACAGAATATATACAAATTGGCCCGTAGCTCTTTATCTATTACAGACATTAAAAATTAAAACCCAGTTACAACTCACATGGTCAGACCTGACTGCTGCTGCTCACGCTGGCGATCGTGTGGGGCGGGATTATGTAACCTGAACTCCCCGCTCCGGAGCCCAGGGGCCTCCTGCCCCTCACAGCCCCCCCCGCCCCCGCTGCAGGGTCTCCTGGGGGGGTCTCTCCCACCCACAAGGCCCTCTGGCCCCTGGGACCTGCCCCAGGCACCAGCAGGGGGTCCCGCCTGGCCGCCCACGGGAGGGACCACTGCGGCCTTCAGGACATCCTCCAGCTGCCACAGCTACTCCGAGGGTGGCTGGGCGAGACCCCACCCCAGCCTCATGCTCACCACACACCTCGGACGGGCCGGGGCCCCAGACATCAAGGCCACCAGGCCCACGCCCTGGGAGTCTCGGTACAGGGCCAGCTCTCACCTCCTCGGGGCAGGGTGAAGGCCAGGCCGGGGCCACCAGCCTCTGGGCCTCTGGGGAGGGGTTATGGGCCCCTCCAGGCATGGAGGGCCAGCCGCACGCACCCCACCTCCCGCACACCCGCCTCGGCCGCCCTTCCTGGGACCCCCGGGCCTCCCCACCTGGCCGCGCAGAGGGTGTGGCTTCGGGGTCAGGGCACAGGGCGAGAGGGTCGATTCCTCCTGTCATCTCAGGCAAGGGCAAACCCCCAGAGGGAGGCACACAAGCTGGCTGTATCCCCACCACCCAGGGGAGGTGACGATGACCTCCGACCTCCTATCTGCCCCTCTGGTTGCAGCCTGTGACTGAGCCTGCGGCCCAGCAGCCCTGGCCAGGTGCCTTTGGGCGCCAGGACCACGGAGTGTCAGCCCTCAGACATTGGGGCCACCAGGGTTAAACAGATCACAGACCAGGGCCATTTTCACAGGTGAAAGGTTGAGACAGGCTCAGAGAAAGACCCACCTTGGGGGGGGGGGCGGTCACTCTGTCCACCTCAGGGGTCACGGAGCAGGTGAGCAGAGGAGGCAGTGAGAACAAGGTGGGGGGGTTCTGTCTCCACAGGGTCTCCCCTCCGCTGGCCCAACAGTGCCTGTGTGCCCTCCCGGATGCCCACTCTCAGGCCCGAGCCCCAGGAGGGAGTGCCCGCCAGCACCCACCGTGCCCAGCCTGCTGGTGCTGCAAGAGGCTGGCCCGGCGCCAAGAAGGGCACCTGCTGCCCCTGCAGATGTGCCCAGTCCAGCGGCTGCCGCACGTCTCCCCGGAGCCTCCCCACGGACCCAAGTGGCTGTGCCCTGAGGCACCATCCACGCCCAGCCCGAGGACCTGAGTGTCCCGTCTGGGCTCCACCGGGATCACTCTCAGCGCAGTCTTGGCCACGCAGGATCCATCCTCCACTCGGGAGAAGAGTTGGCAGAGGGCGGCCCCCGGCTCCCTCGGCCTCACCTGCGGCCTCACCTGCGGCCTCCAACAGCGCCCAGCACCCCTCACATGCCCACCACCCCAGGCCCATCCACCTGCCGCCCCTCCGACATCCGGCCCTCCCCCTCGGGTCTGGACCCACGAAGCAGCTCAGCCCACCTGGCGGCCCAGGGAGCCGGCGCGAGGGGAGCCGCGGGCGCCCCCTCCCCGCGCAGCCCCGACCCACCACCCAGGGCAGCGGCGCCCCCGCGCGTCCACGAGCCCGGGCGCAGCAACAGGAGCAGCGCGGCACCTACTGTGCTTCCTCGGGGCGGCTCCCGCGTCCATTGTCTCCGCGGTGGTGGCGGCGGCAGCGGGGGGCGGAGGGCGGCCCGGGAGGGTGGGGGGGGGGGTGCTGTCAGCGGCTGGCCTCAGGCTGGGGCTTCGGCTCCCGCTCCGGCTCTGGCTGCATCGCCCCGCCGGCTCCGGCGGCCCGCGGCGGGCTGTGCGCGGCGGGCTCAGGCGCGCTGACACTGCGCCCGTGCAGGCGCCGCGCGCGGAGAGCGCTGTCACTCGTGCCGCCCGCACCACACCCCCTGCCCGCCCCGCTCGAGGTGGGGGCCGGGGGCGCGGGCCCTGCGGCGGGCGCAGAGCCTGGGCACTAGGCACAGAGCGGGGCGCAAAGCCCCAGGCACCATCGCAGGGGGCATAGAGCATGCAGTGGGGCCAGAAGGCCCACCCAGCGCCCGCCACCACCAAAGTGTTTTCCCAAAAAGATGCTCCGGGCGGCTTTCCAGTTCCCCCCACTTCCCCGGCCTCCCGCCCCCGCTCCGCGTGGCCCCAAGCGGCGACCCAGGAAGAGGGCGGGGCCGAGAGCCGCTTCTCCATCCTGAGGCCGGGCACTCCCGCGCAGCACTACTCTGGGCCCGGGACACCCCTAACCACAAGTACCTGGAGCTGGTTCCGGAGAGGAGGCCGCCCGGCTGGGCCCTGGGCGCCCCTTGCTAACCTCAGGGGGCAGGCCGCCCTGGTGGGCGCAGGGACGCTTAGCGCTGCTGTCTTGCCAAGCTGACCCCATGCTGACAGTCCGTAGTGGCGTAGGCCCACTGCCACCCCTTCCCAAACCTGCCCCTGCCCGAGTGTCCTCCTGCTGCTCCAGCTCCTGGAGGACCTCAAGCAGCCCCAGAGACTGGCCCTGGATTCTACAGGCCTTTCTTCCCTGGGACCCCTCCCCCCCGCCCACCCCCAGCCCCACACAGTAGTGGAGGAGAGCTGGGCCCCTGTCTACAAAGGCCAACACGGCCAGCCGTGGTCTAGGGACTTAACAGGAGGAAGGACCAGGACAAAGGCACGCGTGCCAGCTCTTCGAGGACGCGCCGGGGCCTCAGCCCAGCGCCTCCTGCCCCTGGGCCCTTCAGCAGCTCCACTTCCTCAGGCACAAAACCCGCTGGCTTCTCAGGCCCTTCCTGACGCTGCGGCCCCAAGGGGTCCCTGACTCGCCCCCAAGCCAGACACAGGGCTCCCTGGCTGGGTCCCAGGACCCCATCCAGAGCAAAAGCTGACCCATGAGAGATGGCATCTTGGAGCCTGCTGGGCCAGCCAAGCCCACGGGCTTTCTGCTCTCCAGGGGCACCGCATGGGGCTGTGTCCGGACACCAGCTCTGTGCCCAGCCGGGTGCTCTGGGACTCTCTGTCCCACCGAAGCCGGGCTCACACAGCTCTGTTGTGGGGTATCATCAGCGTGTCTACCAGGCTGCGAGCTGGTGGCAAAGACCCACCATTATTGCGTGAGAGGCTGTCAGAGCCACGAGGCAATTAGAGCGGCCCCCTCCCACCCACCCAGGACCGCTGCCATGGCCGTGCAGGGCCTCTCGGTGCCGCCATGCAGGGAAGGCTGCTTCCTGGCTTCCTCCCCTGGGGGTTGTGTGTGCCCCTCCCCTGGGCCAGGGCAGGGCCACCCCTGCCTCTGTCCTCCCTACTCCCGCCAGAGAGCACAGGTTGACCCAGGCCCCCCAGGTGAGTGGGACAGTGGACATGCCTCGGATGGATGGGGATGGACATGCCCAGAAACGAGTGGGGAGGCAGGTGCAGGGTGGAGGAAGTGAAGGCTCCCCAGCAGGAGCCAGCAGGGGCCGGGGCCGGGGCGGAACCCCATCTCGGAGGGCCAACCAGAAGATGTGGTCACACGGCTTCAGGCGCCTGGCCAGCACACGTCTCCACACAGCGATGTCCCAGGAGCCCCTGGACATGGGGACCCAGGAAAAGGGTCCTCTGTGCCCAGGACACGTGGCCGAGAGCTCGAGACCGAGGGACAAGGGCAGCACTGAGGCAGGGGAACCGGGCGGCCTCCCGTGTGCAGCCAAAACTGACGTACCAATCGGAAACCACAAAAGAAGTCTCCTGCCTGAGCCAGACTCCAGGAACTCAGGGGGCCAGCAGGAGCGTCCTCGGCGGGCTGACGGGCGCCTGCCCGTGGCCGGTATGGTGACATGCCCACCGTGCCCGCCAGGGGGCAACTGCAGCAGCTGGTGGACCGCCTGCCCTGTGCCCCCCATCACCCACTCAGAGCCACTCCAGGCCTTGCCTTCAGCCCTGCTCCGGTGTCTGGGCCTTGTTCTAACACTCCCTCCCCTGACGCGGAACTCCAGGCCCTCCCTCCGTGAGATATCAGACCTCTGAGCTTGACACCCGGGGACCCGCCCATTGGTACCTCCCCTCGCACCTAGTTTCCAAGGCCTGGAGCGAGGTGCCTCTCCCAGGCAGCCTTCCCTGGTTCCCTCTGCCCTCACATTCGCCTCCTCTGAGACTGCCTGGCACCTAGGGTCTGAGCCACAGAATTCCACTCGAGACGTGCGAGATGTTGCAAGGGTCTTGGTCTTGTGTCTAGTCTGCTGCCCAGCAAGGTCACGGGGTCCCTGCAGGCAGGCCACCATGCCCACTTCTCCTCCAAACACGCTGGCTGCCGGTGGCCTCGGGAGCGTGGCTGCAGCTTTAGCAGAGTGGAGTCCAACAGGATGGGCCCATAGCCCAGGGGGCCCTGAGGCTGTCCCCGTGGGCAGCCCTGGTGAGACCCCGGCTCAGAAAGCTTTCTGCAGCCCCAGGCCACCAGCGAGGACACGCAGGCCCCCAGACATGCCCAGAGGCAGCGAGAGGCACAGCGGGGCAGCTAGCACGCGCCCGCTGAATCGATAGCCTAATTGGGTAAATGTGCCATCTCCACTGGCTAAATTTAGGAAGTGTATGCTTCGTTTTTCACGAGCATCTGCTCTTAAGACGTTTCGTTCTCAATCAGAACTCAAGACAGCGTGCAGGACGGGCTCGCAGCGCCCACCTCCCCCACACAGAGCCTGGGGCAGCCTGGGCCGGCCGGCCAGCCACCTCCATGAGCACAGGACAAGCGGGGTGGCCTGTGCCCTAGCCCAGGGCAGGGCTGACCCACCTGCCTGAGACACAGCACTTTGGAAGGGCCACCTCCAAAGGGTCAAATGTTTCTGCAGCCACTGCCGGCCTTTGGGGGTCTCGGATTCCTGAGAGCACTTTTTCTTTGGTTGGGGGGTGGGGGTTGGGGGGCGGAACCGAGGCATTTTCATCTAGGACCAGGTGGGGCCACTGAACTGAGTCAGGCCCTAGAGGGCCCGGACCAGCCACATCCAGTACAGCCATCCACCCACGAGCCCCGGACCTCTGCTCCTCTGGGCCGGCCTGGGCCCCTGCGTGAGGTGGGCACTTTCGAAGCCCCTCGAGTATGTGAACAGCCAGGCCTCCCCAGGGCAAACCCAGGGGTCCCTCGAGCCCTGGAACCCGCAGGGGATGTGCCCACAGGACGGGGGCTTCCCCCGGCCAAATGACCCAAGGCCAGCTGGGGAGACAATAGCCGTCTGGGTCCTACAGTCAGGGGTGGGGGTGTGCTTCAGCTGCCAGGACTAGAGGGGGCTGGCGGCACCTGCCCCGGGCTGGGGTGCAGGCAGGAAGGGGCGGAAAGGCACCACCACATCCTGTCCTGTCTGCAGGCCAGCCAGTCTACTCCCGGCCTGGGTGACCCGGAGGGGAGGAGGGCGAGGGGACAAGCTGGAGCGGGTGACCAGGACACAAGGGAGAACCCAGCAGAGAGACCCACCCCAGGGCCTTCCCTCGGACTGCCAGGTCCCTCAGCCCAGGGCTGCTCACTGAGGGTCTCTGCCCCCAGGGACACTGGGCCGTGGCCCCCGCCCTGCACCCAACCACGCCCAAGCTCAGGGCTACTGCGCCGCCCTTGCCTGTCCGCCCGCAGCTGGTTGTTCACTCCTGCACTCACTCGTTCGTTCTTACATTCCCGTCGCTGGGCACAAGCACGCCCCGCGGGGCGCCGGGGCACGGAGCAGAGTGGCTAGGAGTCCGTGGGACCCATCCCAAGAGCCCTGCCCCGGAGGAACCCTCTGCCTGCTGGCCAAGATGAGAAAACCAACTGGCCACGCGGCTGACGGAGTCCATCACTGTGGACACCAGATGGGCCCCAGGGTGGGGGCGGAGCTCTGCTCAGTGGGAGGGGCTGGAAAGGGATGCAGGGGCAGGGACCAGGTCATGGAGGGTCTCAGAGAGGACAGTGAGGTGTTCTTGGGTCAGACCCAGAAGGGATAGACGGTGTGGGGAGGGGGAGGGAGGGACAGAGGTGGCGACACCAGGGGACAGGCAGTCTGGCAACAGGCCCCCTCAGCCAGGGCCCGGGATTCAAAGGCGGTTCCAACAGGTGGGGCCGTGGGGGCCGAGAACAGGGCGGAGGCCCGGACACCGACGGGTGGGTTCTGGCTCCAGGAGCTTGGAAGCCGGGGCCAGGGTCTGAACTTGACTTTTCAAACATGGTGAGTTTGAGATTCGGGCAGAGTCGGCCAGCTGGCCTTGGGAGGTCCAAGGGGAGCTGGGGCAGCTGTGGGGCTGGGCACCCCAGGACTGACCCCTGGTGGCAGTGGACCGCAAGTCTCTGGAGCAGGCCACCACGCTCAGGGACAAGGGGCCTGGAGGTGGACAGCGTGACACCTAGTCACTGCTCGAGTCTACTCCCTCGTGGCCAGAAGGAAAGCTGACCCCCAAGACCCCATGTCCCCGTGGGCCAGGTCTGGGGGCGATACTCCCTCTTCCGCCTGCTCCGGGCACAGAGCCCTGTGCCAGCGTCCAGAGTGCGGCCATGGGCCCGCCCACGGGGCTGCCCCGCCCAACAGGAAGACAGGCGGCTCAGGGCAACAGGGTGGGTCCTCACGCTGGACCCTGGGGCCAGGTCCAGGCAGGACCCCGTGTCCCCCTCACCCACACCCCCCTGAGCTGTGCCTGCCCGGCCTTACCCCTTCCTCATCTCCAGGCTTCCTGAGAGGCTGGGCCGTCTACCCTCGGCCCAGGGAACCCAGAGCAGTGTCTCCTGAGCTCCGGGCTGGTCCAGATGCTCCCTCTGGTCCGCCAGGGTGACCGCAGGGCCCCGCCCCGGGCACTGGTCAGCCTGAGACATCTGGGCCCAGCACATGCACCCCAGGACCCCCTGGCCTCACTGAGGGGGCACCTCAAGACCAGGTTCCCCGCTGCAGAGAACAGCCCCCAGGCCCACACCCACAGGGCCCAACCCATCTTGGCCTGTGCACTGGCCCAGGTGACCTACAGAGCACCTCCCAGCCCCCCTGCCCCTGACCTGGTGGTGCCCAGCCCTGGCCTCCCCACTCCCTGCAGAGTGGGCGGGGTGGCCGGGACCTGTGCCTGCACAGCCAGTCTCATCTGTGGCCTGCACGGCTCTGAGGTTCGAAGTCCAGGGATGAGCTGCACCTGCAAGCCCCGCCCCTCCCAGCACAAACCTGCCCTGTGTCCAGGGCTTAGCAGCTGGCGGTGTGCTCGCCGACCTGCCTGGGGCTCCCAGGGACACACAGTGGCATGCGCATGGCGGCAGGGACGTGGCCCACTGGACCCCAGTGCAGGGACTACCCACAGGGCTCTGCCCTCATGGCCCCTCTGGGTGGGGTTTCTGCAGGAAGCCAGTTACCTCAGTCCCCCAAAACCGGAGATTCCAACCGGCCACCTGGCCTTCTGGCCTCCTGTTAGAACTGAGTCTAAACCACGAGTCAACACCCGTGTGTGCTCACTGGGACCTCCGACCCGGTCTGCTCACCGCCCGGTGGCATTCTGCCAGGTGAGGACAGGCCTCCCTGCGCAGACCCCTGTGGAGCCCAGAGAGAAAGGAGCCCAAAGCTGCCACGGCACAGGGAGTGGGGTGCCCCCCAGATCGCCCCTAAAGGGAGTCCCTGTGTCCTGCTGACTGGGCACCAGGCCCAGCTCCTCCCGGAAACGCAGCCATGAGCAGGGTCCCGCCGCCCGGCGGGTGTGCCCTGCAGGCAGATGGCCGGAGCTTCACAGAGCTCGGCGCCTCGGGGAAGCCACCAGCGGCCCAGTCCAAGGTGCTTCTCGAGCCCTTCCTGCGACATTACTTGTACCAGGGCACTTACAAGTTTCCTAGCCACTTGGTGACGGCAGCAGCGCCACATTCCCTGGCATGTGAGGCAGCCAAGAAAAACCAGGCCCCAGAAAGAGAGGCCAAGGGCAGAGGGGAACCAGACACGAGCCGGCCCCAGGCTGGGCTCAGGGGCAGCGCGGCACAGGCTGGGAGGGAGACCAGGGCCACTCCCCTCACGCTCCCCGGTACTTTTCAACTTGGCTTGTCTGAGCTGGCCTTGCTTTGATGGCCAGGCTGGCACCAGGTCCTGAAGAGGATTGGAACACACTTGGGCATGGGAAAGCTCAGGGGGTCTGCACGTCCTGCCCTGTGGACAAACGCTCGCCACCCCATCCACGTGGCCCAGAGCTGCAGCCACCAAGGCGCCCTGGCCCCAGCTCAGTGGGGGCGCAGACCCACATCCCTGATGCCTGAGCCTGCGCAAGCCCCAGCTCCAAGCCCAGCGGCACCTCAGGAGCCCCCAGCCTCGCGGCAGCCTGGCTGCCAGCCCATCCACCCAGAGGGGCTCCAGAGGGGACCCGCCAGCCCACAGGGGCTGGGAGACCGAGGCGAGCGGCTGCCCTGCTCCGAAACGCCAGCGATGCCAGGTGCACACGCCGCCCGCCCCACTGAGGCCTTGCCGTCTCTCGTTCCTGGCCACTTGGGTCCAGCACTGCATCCCACCCTTGACTGCCTTCACTCCACCAGTAAAGCTGAACTGCTGCTATGTGGGCTCGAGTCAGTGACTGACCATCTCTGGGCATCGTTGTGCTGCCCCATCAGCACCTCAGCTCCTGCAAGGCAGGGCGCAGAGGAAGATGGGCCCCACCAGCCCCGGGGGCTCAGCAGCAAGGATGGGGCCAAGGTGGGACGCAGAGGCCCAACCAGCCTCCCTGCCTGGAGCTCACTGGCCTGGCCACAGCCCACTGGTAGCGGGCAGGCAGATCCCCTGAGGCCTCCCGAACCGGCAGCACATTGGGAGGGGCGAGGAGGCCGCCACTCGGAGCCCCACAGAGGAGGGAGCCGCCTCTGCCACTGCCCACCCCGGCCTGACCTGTGGGAACGGCACCTCTCAGCCCATCTGCCCGGGGAATCCTCCATGATGGCTCCCCAAGAAGGTGGGGCCACCAGGGTGTATCCCACCACCTGGGCTCCCACTCTCTGCGGTTCCCGTTTGGGCGCACCCCCCCCTCCGATGCCATGGACATCCCTGAGGCCACAAGGCCCCACCCCTCCCAGAGGCAAGACCTCAGGCAGCCCACAAAGTCTGGTGGTGGGGCAGGCCAGGACCTGCAGAGGCTGTGGGCAGCCACTGCCCCCAAACCCCCTGAGGGACCGGGGCCTCCCTCCCCCAGGGCACACCCTCCACGCTGTCCTGCCCAGCCCATCTCCCAGCACATCTCCCAGCCCGGGCCATCCCATCCAGCCTCCCTGAGCCCCTCAGCATCGGAGATGGGTGCTTGCAGGCCTTCGTGGGGGCGCCCTGAAGGGGGGGGGACCCAGTCCAGGCGCTCAGGCCCTCACCTCACCCAGCGTGGGCCCCCGGTGTCTCAGGGCTGTGGACGTGGCGGACTGGCGCCACACCCCAGTGCTGGAAGTCCCCGAGCCCCCACTCCCATTCAACGAGGGCCACGCCCAGCACTGGGGCCCCTGCCACAGCCCCCGATCCCTGCAACATCTGGGGGCAGCTCATTTGCATTCTCCCCTATTCCTGAACTTGCTGCACGGGATTGAGTAGCTCTGACACCCCCTTCGTTACCACGGATACCGAGAACTGGGTTAAGCAGCGGCACTGCGGGGGTAGGGACTGGGGGCGGGGCCAGAGCCTGGCCACACCCTCCACACGCCCCGCGCGCCCCGCGCACCCCGCAGCTGGGCGCCTCCGGCCGGGGGAGGGGGCGGGGTCGGGGACCGGAGGCGCGGGAGACCAGCAGCGCCCCTGGAGACTCGAGGCTCCGCCCGCTGCCTCGTTGGGGGACGCCCCCCTGTGGGCGCGCCCGCGCGTATCTTGGGTGTAGGCGCGGAGCGGGCACCTGGTAAAGTCACCGGGCTCCGGGCGAGCCGCCTGACCTGGGTCCCAGGGCCTGAGGGGCGAGCGCCCCAGGACAGGCCTCAGGCCCACCCCTCGTGCGCCCCTCTGTGACCTTCGCCCTCGCACGCCCCGGGTCTGTCTGTGGCTGCAGCTGGGACGGGCGCCACAACTCTCCCGTCCCCAGGCAAACTTCGGCCCCAAAGAGGCAGGAGCCCCCGGACAGTCGGAACGACGACCGTCCCCGGGACGCGCTGGCCTGCTTCACAGGCTTTGGGCCCGTCTTCTTGGGCTGGACACCTCCCACTGGTCGGCGGTCAGGCCTCCTCTGGGAGCCTTCCAGGAGGACCCGGAAGACCGGACCTGGTGCTCTCAGCCCAGCACCTTCGAAGGACCTGGCTGGACACCCCCGTCAACCGCCGCGGCCCCCCCCACCTCCCCACCCCCCCCACCCCCCCTCCTGGAGCTGGAGCTGCAGTCCCACACCCAGGACTGCAGGCTGCCCGCCCCCCACCCCGTGTCAGCACCCCCCCACAGTGTTTCTTCCAACTGAGCTGAGAGCAGGGTCCCAGAGCCGGGCGGGGGCTGTGGGCCTCTGAGCAGACCTGGACTCTTCTGGGGGACGTGGGAGGGGCACACCTGGGCTGGCGACGCCGGGTGCAGGGGTGCAGGGACCGTGGACGCACGCGCACACATGCGTGTGCACACATGCCAACTCTCACTTCCGCCACCACACTCCTGGGGGGCTGCCGCCAAGCCGTCAGCGGGAGCCCGCAAAAGAGCAGGTACGCAGGCGCACACGCAGGCGCACACTCAGCGACAGGCGGGCCTGTGGTCGCACCCACGGAGCCCCTGCTGGCTGCGCCCCATGCAGACCCTCCCTCTTTGACCTTCCCCAGGACAGCTGAGTCAGGGTCCCTGAGCTGCCATGTCCCCCCCTGCACACACCCAGCAGCCACAAGCAGGCCCAGGGCCCAGCAGACCAGGAGCCTGAACCCCGGGCTCTGCTGAGCACAAATCCCAACCCAGACCCCGCCCCCAATTGCACACCCAGCCTGTTCAACAGCCCCCAGTCATCAGGCTCAACACCCCTCAGAGAAGATGTCACTCCTGAGAGGCCCCACGAGCCCACCCCTCCCCAGGGGGCTGAGTTCCCCCTTATCCCAGAGGGTGGCCCCTGAGTCAGGGCTGGGAGGCCGGGGCCAGCGGACAGACACACGCCGCACACCTCAGGGGGCCCCAGCTCAGCGCACCATGTAGACGCTCGCACAGAAAGCAGCCGATTGTTCTGGACTGGACAGGAAGGCCCGGCCCCCAGACAGCCCGGGCCCAGCCTGTGGCTCATACCCAAGAGGTATGTGATTCTTCCACCCGGCTGGGCGGGGAGCCAATTACAGGGCAGGAGCCTCCTGGGGGCGGGGCCTGCGCACCACCCTCCCCGCGGGGCTCTCACACCAGGCTGGGCTCACCCGTAGGTCTGTACACCTGTGTGATGCCAATGTTGGAAGCGAAAAGGCAGCCAGTGAATGCCAGGTGGCAGAGTCAGCATGGTGGTGACCCCTGGGGCTCGAGGGGACAGTCCCAGGGCTGGGCAGGGGGGATGCCCCACTTCCTGATCTGGGTGGCGGCTGCACAACCTCTTTCAGCTGGGTCACCTGGGCACGCAACTCTGTGCAGCTCACAGTCCTGTCCTCTGAAGTCGAGAGAGAGGATGGCACCGTCTAAACCAGCGTGACCCACCCCAGGAGGCCACAGGAGGCAGAGAACGGCACAGCGAGGACCAGGCCCAGAGACACCAAGCCCCTCCCCAGGACACATGGCCAGCAGCGGCAAGGCTGGTGAAAGACCTCTGGTCAATGGAGGGACCCGGGGGTCTGGCCAAGCTCCACGGGGCTGGAGTGCAGCTGGCAGCCCAAAGCTGTGCTCCCAAATTGCCTATCCCACTGTCCCTCCAGCCGGGGTCAGGGCGTGGGCTCCCCACCACAGCCCAGCTGTCCTGAAGGAACTCGATGGGGAGCTGAACCCTGACCCCCAGCACTGGCCCCACCCCCGGAGGCCTCACTCACCCACAGGCAGGACATTGGTGCACAAGAAAGTCCGTCTACTCTCCAGGCGGCGCCCCGGGTCCTCCGGCAGGGGGGGCATCACAGAGGGATCCTGGGCTCTCCTGGTGGCGGCAGGAGAGAGGCGGGCTGGCCCCCACCTGTATTGCCAGCTGTCAGTGGAAGGCGGGGAGGGGCTGCTCTCAGGTGCCCCTGTCCCCAGGGCCCCTGAGTCTCCTGCTGGGATGGAGTCTGAAGCTCATGACACCTACGGAGGGTTGGGGGATGGGGGGTTGGTGAGGCCCCCACTCAGCCTGTGCAGTAAACGGAGGCCACTTTGGCCTCTCAGGCCACCATCTGCCTTTGACCGCTCGGCTGGGCTCCAAGCCCCTGACGCTCACCCCGGCCCCAAGTGGGCCCCAGGCTCTGCCTGGCCTCCTCACAGTCTCCCCCGGGGCTCAGCCCTCCCCCAGACTTTGCCCAGACCCTCTTCTGAATGGACCCCCATTCTCCCTTCTCTCCACCCTCCCGAGTCCTCCTGCCTCCCCAGCCCTCCTCGGTGCTGGCCACTCCCCACTCCGAGCCTCCTCCCTGCGGCCACAGGGAGCCTGCAGAGGCCTGGGCGGGAGGCCGGGACCTGCCCAGGGCAGAGCATCCGAGACCTGGCCAGCAGGTGGATGTCCGGGCCTCCAGGCCCTCCCAACCCTTAGAGCCATGCTGTGCCCATGCAGAACATGGGGACACCCCTGTCTCATGGGTCCCCTCAGCGGCCCCACCTCAGGTCCTTCCTCAAGCCCAGGACCCTCAGCCCTCTCTCCCAGCCTCACACTGGCTTGCTGCACCCCCTGGCCCGCCCCTGGCCCACCCACTTCAAGGTCGGCAGCAGGCAAGACTTGGCGGTCGGGACTTCTCTGGGGCCCTGCGCCTCCAACGGCTGTAGGGAGTGGACACCAGGCAGGCCAAAGCAGGGAGCCCAGGATTCACGGCTCGCTCTCCCACAGACATGCCTCGCCGCCCAGGCCTGGCTGTGCCTGCCACGCACCCACCCTCCTCTCCAGGGTGCCCCTCACTGGCTGCCGCACTGCAGGCTCACCCACACGTAGGGGTCTCCCAGCCCAGGCTCCCCAAGGCCAGCGTTGGCTCCAGCCACTGTCCAGGCCACCACTGCCGGCTTCCTGGGCGGCTCTGCGGCTTCCTGGTGCAGTGGGAGCCCGGGAGCCATGTCCCAACACGCCTGCCGAGTGCGGGCCGGGCGTGGGGCTCCGGCGGGGCTGGCACAGTCAAACCTAATTAGGCAACAGCACCAGCACAGGCCTCAGCAAGGCTGCCGAGGACCGTGAGGTCAGGCATTGGCACGGGTCCGGCTGCTGTGTGCTGAGGGGGGACAGGGCCCTCGCTGCCTGTCCCTGCCCCTCGGGCACGCTGGGCACGCCGGGCCTTCTCACCGTGCCCTCCATTGCAGCCGGGCCGAGCCTCCTATGGCATGGGGGCCAGCAGGAGCAGGGCTGGGAGGGCGGGGCTGTGGATCAGAGGGGCTCTGGCTGCTCAGGCTGTGGGCCGACCCCAGCCAGACCTGCTCCTCTCACGTGGGACTTGCTAGCTGCTTCCGACGCCCGCTGTGCCCCTGGCTGGGTCCCAGAGTGTGGCTGCCCGCCGAGGGCGTGCCGGAGGGGCCCCCGGCAAGCCCCAGCCTGTGCCTGGACATCCTCCCTCCTGCCCCCACCTTTTGTGTCAGCACCCAGGAAGTGCAGCCGCCACACCCACCCTGGCTCCGCAGGACCCGGGGGCCCCAACCTCCGGAGGGGCAAATGTTGGGTGGGGCGTCCTCTCCCTCCCAGCCACCCCCCCCACTGGCCGCCCAGACCATGGGAATCCTGCTCTCTGAAGGGAGTAACGGGCCCAGGGAGGACAAGACCCCCCCCCAACCCAGCTCTCCCCTGGCTCCAACGGGCTTTTCCCAGACTCGCTGCCCGGCGTGCCCCTGGGCCCCGTCCCCGGGCTGGACACCTGGCCTGAGGTTCCGAGGGCTGACATTGCCTGTTCCCAGCCTCTGCCTTGTCCTGGGGAGCTGCAGCCAGGGTCCCCAGCCCCGCCCACTCAGAGTGAGGGCTTCCCGCGGAGTCCCCTCTGCAGGTGGCCCCACTCTGAGCCCGGTCTCCAGGCTGGGCCACCTGGAGAGGGGGAGGAAAGCCAGCCATGTGACACGCAGTCCGGTCAGGCCCCTGTGGCTGTGCCCTCTCTCCTCCCAGGAGCCACCAGCCACCGGGGACTCCTGCCTCTCCCACTCCAGGCCTAGCGGAGGAGAAGGCCAGGAATGAGGGCCAGTTGTGGGGCCGCCACCCCAGCCGGCCCCACTGGCCCATAGGCACGACATCGGGGAGGCCCTGTCCAATCTGGAGCTGGCAAGCTGCCACTTAAGGAGCAAAGTAGCAACGAAGGACAGGTTCTGTCCCCAAGGGTAAACGTCAAGCTTAGGTGAGAATGAGCATTTTGGAGAACTCCACGCCCGCCCCGTGAGCCCGACAGTCTCCAAACGCGCGAGGGGTTTTTCTCCCAGGAACAGCGGGCACACACGCGATGTGATGAGACGTGTCAACATTGAGAAAGTCGGCCCAATTCGGCAAACCAGTGTTTTCCACGGGCCGGAACTTGGCATTCCTTCCAAAGCCACAGGGAGGGTCCACCGGATGCGGAGAAGAGAGCGTGTTAGCACGACAGAACCGCAGACGGTGCTGGCGGCCCGGCTCCCCCCGGGACTGCCCGACAGGAGCCCCCATTTGTTCAGCGTGGGCTGAAGGAGAAAACCCTGAGATCTAAAGCACCGGCCTGTTCCTTGTCTTTCCCCACAAGGCACAGGAGCCCATGGAACGGGAGGGAGAGCAGCTGAGTGTCAGAGATTTGCAACAATGTAACACTATGTGGCTCTTCTCGCTGAAACTGTATTCCAGACAAAAGAAAAAAAAGTTACTTTTCATAAACCGTTATTGACTTCAACATGTAACAAGTTATTTCATTTTTAATGGCCACCAATGAGTATTTTTACTGGTTCTCATTTCTAACGTGGTAAATAAATAGCAAAGGGACACAGTCAGGTCCAGGCAACAGGCACCCTGGGTGGGGGCCTGTGGGCGGCGTGAGCCGTGTGACCCCTCCGGCTGTGGCCGGTTCCAAGCTTCGACTGCAGGGTCCTGAGTTCGGAGTTGGGAACTCGGGGGCCTCACATGCGTGCAGGACAGACGCAGCCACACCTGCGCCAGGGCACCGACGCCGGCCTGCTGCCGGCAACCGGGGGCAGGGGGTACCATAATCAGCCTTTGTTTGTTAGGCCGTGTCTGCTTGGCGTGATGTGATTGGTTGGACTGGACTTTGACAGTGGCCCTGTTTGACAGCCAGCTCACGCAGCTGCTGCTGCCCGCTCTGCCCCAGCGGCTCCAGCGTCTCCGATGCCTCTGGACACGACGCTCCTGACAAAAGCTCTGGGGTCCCAACACCCAGTCAGACAGAGCAGGGAGGGGTCTGCAGACCATCTCGCTGCTCACACCAACCAAAAGCCGTCTCCGTAAACCAGCACGCACTCTGGGAAAAAGGAGAGGTGAGGGCCGACCGCACCAGTGCGGAGACCGGGCAGTGGGGCGGGGGGCGGACTGTGAGGACCAGTCTTCGCAGCTCTCTCTGTCCAAGGCCCGGAGACCCTGGGAGGTGGGGGGGGGTCTCTGGTCAGAACGCAGCTTGGAGCCTGCCCTGCACAGCCAGGAAGCTTCCCTTGTGTAAAGTGGGGACAAAAGGGGATCCCTCCCCCACAGGAGAGGGCAGGTGCAGTGTCCCCCAGCTTGGGTCCAGAAGAGCCCAGTCTGGTGGGTGGGCAGACCCTCCACGCCCTCATGCTCTGGGACCCTGGCCCTCGAAGGCCTTCTCCTGTGCTGTGCCAGGAACAGGCCCCATGGGGTCCCCCCACAAACAAAGCCCATGACCCAAGAGCAGCCCTGAGGCCTGGTGCTGCCTGCACCCCACGCTCTCCGCCCATGAGCACCCCTCGGCCCCAGCCTCCCGTACGAGGTGGAAACGTAAATACAATGTGTGGCACAAATAACGCCCCTTTTACTACAGAATCACAAGCATGTAATTCTGCAACATGACAACGTCACACTCAAGCACACCATAGGGCATTGTAGGTGAGATGGTCACATTCACATTATTCCACCTCTCTTATTACTGTACCAACCACATTCAAGCAGGCCTTATTTCTGCTGGACGCTGTGTGTTTGGTGGGTGTTGGCTCAACCCCACACAGGGCGGGGTTTTAAAATGGACCCACCCCCAACTCCAGGGCCCAGAGGTAGGACAGCAGAGCCATCAGCCCCCGAAGCTCCAAGTCCTTGCGGAGGGGAAGGCACAGGGTGCGGCCGTGTCCCTAAGCCAGCATGCACTGTGCAGGCTAGCAGGGAGGCAGGTCCCGGGGCCCCAAAGTGCCCGTGTGCGAGGGTACAAAGGGGGCTCAGAGGAGACCTGAGGTTCACAGCTTGGGCTTCAGCTATGAGTGGAACCCTCTGGACGAGAAGGACACTTCCAGCAGAAGGGGCAGCAAGTGTAAAGGCCCTGAGGCAGGAAGGGCCAGTCTTGTCCTGGGCCCAATGCTGGCTTGGAGTCCCAGTCACATACTTCAAGGATTGACACAGGGGACTGTCCCCTTCATGGCTGGGGCCCACCTGTTCACCCTCTTCCTCCCTCAGACCCCAGAGAAGCCCCCCAGACGCCTGTGCCTGCCTTTGACCCCAGAGAAAACTGGCGCTCGGCCAACAGACTGAAGTCCCATTACTCTCTGCTGGTGGCTCAGGGCTCTCTGTCAATGGGGCACCCTCGCCCGTCCTCATCAACAGGGCCCGGGAACCCGTGGCCCCTTCCTTTTCTCCTGGATGTGTGTTGGGTCTCCATACTCAGGGGGCAGCAGGATGCCCGGGACCAATCCCGACCGAAGGTAGCTGCTGGGCGAGGGCGGTGAGCAGCTGGTCCTAACGTCCAGCAGACTGTGGGAGGGGCTGAGGAGGCCACGGGGGCCTGAGGGCAGAGGCGGATCCAGAGCTCGGCCATGGGGGTGCTGTGATCCCCCAAGAGCAGCTCCTGGAGGCCCGGAGAGGGAGCAAAGGAGGGGCCAGGGCCAGGCAGAGAGAGGCGCAGTGGGCCCTGTAGAGAAGTTCTGTGTTCCCGGAAGAGACGCCAGGTCCGGGCCCAGCCTCCTGCGCCCTCCCTCCAAGGCCAGCGTCTGGAACGGCCACCACTCCCCTGCGCTGGAGCGGTGTGCAGAGAGGTGGCCCGCACTGGTTGTCTCGATGCCCCTGCCCAGCCGGCTGCCCTGCTCAGGCTTCCTTCCCTGCCTGGCCCGGTGCCCACCAGCCCTGCACTTTCAGACAGGCCTGTGGACCAGGCACCACCCCCTGACCTCGGCCTTCTCATTTCTCGGCCCCCTTCCCTCTGAGCACCCCCCCCCCCCCGCTGGCTCTGCTCCAGGCAGAAGCACTGTTCTCCCAGGGACCTGCCTCCTGTCTGGCCAGCCCAGGACATGCTGGCCTAGCCACAGGCAGAGCCCCCAGCCACCTGCCAGTGCCCCGGAATCACCCGCCATTGCTTCCCAGACCAGCCTAAGCCCCAGGCCCCAGGTCAGCTGTGCATGGAGTCCCTTGTCCTTACGCTGCTGAACAAGCCCCTGACCAGGCACTGCTTTGGGAGCTGCCATGGGGCCTCCCTACCGCCTGGCTCAGGGAGACCTCTGTGTTTCCATCTCCCAGGCAGGAGGCCACCGCCCCACCCCGCTGCAACCACCCAGCACCTCCAGGGTCAGGGTCCTGTTCTCTGGGTTCCTTCGAGTGACCAGTGAGAGCTGTGCCCTGAGGTCCTGCCCAAGCCTTCCCCAGGCCCCCTGCCCAGGCTACTCTGCTGGAGGTGGGGGAGACGGCCATGGAGGGGTGGGGTCACCCTCCTCTGCCTGAAGTCCACACGGCACTGCCCCTTCCCACCCTCACCCTCAGGAGCCAAAGCTGACCAGAGGCACAGAAGACAGGTGGGCACAAGCCCGGCCACTCGGGGGGAGGGGATGTGTTTGGCCTGAAACTGCCCTTTGGGATATTGATTTTAAGCTGTTTATTAAGAAACAAGACTCAGAACCTTTGGCCCTCCCCCCTTTCCTGCCCAAGAGACTCAGACAGAGAAACCTGCTTCAGGAAGGGGCCTGGGTGTAACCCCCGGCTCTGAGATGCTTGGCAAGAAACTTCCTGCCACGTGCTTGGCTCTCCTTCAACTACCTGCAAACCACCCCACCCCCCCAGCTCAGAAATCTAAGACCCCGCCCCACCACCCCTTTCTCCTCTGTCCAAAAATGTCTAGTGTGTCCGATGGGGTGGCACTGCCCCCGTGTGCCTGCACTGAAGCCTGACTTTCTCCTGTTGCTCTCTCTCTGAGTTTGAATGTTGGCCGGGCCAGAACTTAGAAGACAACGGGGAAAGGGTTCCTATTTTAGCCTCACACAGGGCTGGCAGTGACAAGGGGTGCACTCCCCCTCTAGCAAGCGCCCTCATCCCCACCCCCAGCCCGTCCTGAGAATGTGGGAGCCCAAGGGGCTCTGGGTCGTGGCCACCAGGGGATACGAGAGCTGATGTATTGATGGGCAAGAGATTCCTGTCTGCACCTCCCACCCTGACTTTTGTCTGAAACCCACCATCAGTCACTCCCCTCAGCTGTGTCCCCACCTTTACAGTAAGAGTCCCAGCGAACAGTCACTCTGCTCTGTCTGGTTCTGACCCAAGTTCACACTTGGAAGTGTACCTCACTCCCGGATCCCCTAAAATCCTGCAGCTAACCTGATAGAGGGGACAAGCCGATGGTGACACCTGCTGGCTGTTCTGGGGATGCGCAGCTCCAGCGAGCACAAGGAGGAGCCCACCTCCAGAGAACGAGGTGCTGGACACACGGATTCTGGCCTTGCCCTGGACGGACGGATGGCAGGCCAGGCTGGTAGGACAACCAGCTAGCGAAGCAAGGCACCCAGGGCAGGCCTCACCTTCCCAGCCGTGACCCTGAGAAAGGCCACACAGCCGACTCCGAGTCCGACTTGGTGCCCATGGGCGTCTGTCTGCACAAACCCACAGGCCTGGTGCCTCGGAGGCCCGGAAGGATCTGTGGGTTTCAGACTATTAGGTGAGACCTGGCCAGAAACTTGTGAAGCCTCAGGGTCTCCATGTAGGGCTACACCGCCCACCAAAGCAGCAGGTAGCCTCTGAGTCTAAGAAATGGGGTCCACAGGCCAGGGCGAGGCTCCCAAGAGGCAGAGGGGCAGAAGAGACTGCAAGACCACTCAGGTCGTGCTCCTACCCTCTAAGCAGGGCCCCCACCGGCTCTGAGGCGACCCCCACGGCCAGGCCACCGCCAGGTGCTGTGTTGGGGGGCTGGGCCTCAGAGATGGGAGATCAGAGCAGAGGTGAGGCCAGGGGCTGCTGCTGGTCCTGCCCCATGCCCTCCAGGCCCAGATCAGGGGGCCTTGTGGCTCTCCATCCTCCTCACCCTGGGGCTCAGCCTTCTCACTCTCTCTCCATCGAGCCCGGGGTGCCAACAGGGCAGGGCGCTTCTCTGCTAGCAGGCTGGCTCGGGGCCCTGCCTGCCCACCCTCACACACCACCCCTTCTCGTACTTTCCTTCTCCCAGACCCCCCCCCCAACCAGCTGTGGCCTGAGGATGGGCACTGGGCTCCCCCAGCTTTGGTGTGTGGCCTTGACAAGTCCCCAGGCCTCCCTAGGTCCCTCCTTGTTGAGCAAGGAGGCTGGGAGGGGTCAGGGTGTGAGCTTGCGGCGCTAGGCGCAGGCCCGCCAGGTGGATAAGTGGAGGAGCCTGTCTTGTCCTCCTCACTGAGGTTCACAGATGTCGCGCCCCTCCCTCGACTCGGGCCCCCAGAGCACCTCGGGGGCGGGAGGGGGCCGTGAGGTCCCTCAGAATCACAACCTAAGATGGTGACAAAAGCTGACAGGACATGGGTGGGGGTGGGGGCGGAGCAACGCAGGGACGGGGAGCCTGCACCACCTGAGTCCCCTGGCTCAGATGCCCGTCCCACGTCCCGAGGGTCAGCACCCGCCTCTGACTTAAATGCCCGCTCGCTGTCCCTCGGGCTCGTCCCACGCCCCGCTCCCCGAAGCAGCGGGATCAGCTTTCAGACGCAGAACCCGCCCCAAGCCCCGGGCCCCTCCCCTCTGTCCTCCGCGCTCGCGCACTGGGCTCCAGCACTAAGCCGCTCTCTCGGATCCCGGCCTCCACTAGGCGGGGCCCCTCGGCGCGGCCCCGCCCCTCTCATCGCCCAATCCCAGCCCACGGTCGCATGTCGCCCAATCCGAGCCCGCTCGCCCGGGCGCGGCCCCCCCCCCGGCGGTGACGCACGAGGTGTGCGCCGCAGGCCCGGTGCGGCCGCCGTCAGACATCGCCCGCGTGGGCGGGGCTAGCCTGGTACCTGCGGCCATGGCTCCCGCGGCCGCCAGCGTCCCCGAGGTGGTTCGCGCGGCTCAAAAGGACGACTACTACCGCGGCGGGCTGCGCAGCGCGGCGGGCAGCGTCCTGCACAGCCTGGCGGGTGAGGCCCGGGGGGGGGGGCGGCCCTGGGGCAGGGGGCAACCCAGGCCCTTCCGCGCGTGAGCTTCCGAGGGCGCGGCTGGCAGAGTGATCGGCGCCAGAGGAAGGTCTGGGCCGGGGGTGGTCCAGAGAGCCACGCCTTCGGGCGGACGGACGACCCCCCATGCCCGCCCGGCGCAGCTGCCACGGGCAACTCGGCTAGGGCCTACGCCCGCACGGCGGCTGGCACCGAAGAAGCGAGTGCCACGGTCGCCCCCGACGGCCCGGAGCGAGGTGGAGTTGGGTGTGGGGACGGTGAGGGCGAGGGCGAGCGTGGGGAAGCCTTGCGTCTGCAGCCGAAGCTGCCCAGGTCTGGGACATGTTCGGAGTAAGCATTGTGTCTGTTAATACTGCAAACACTTTGGCCTGGTGACAGGCGTTTCTGTCGGTGCTTTACAAACATTTAACTTATGTAATCCTCAAAACATCTCTGCAAGGGAGGACTTGTCATGCCCAGTCCCACAGATTGGGACATTGGGATTCCTTTGAGAGGATTCCATTGAGAGGCCCAGGAACTTGCCTGAGGTCACAACCAGCAGTTGGGGAGCTGGGTCAGGATGCTGGACAGGGGTCACCACACTGCCTGTCCTCGTGGCCCTTCTGGGCACCAATCCCTTACCCAGGTGAGTTCGGAAGGGGGAGATGGGCCGCAGGTGGGCAGGTGCTCAGACTCAGTGGCCCAGGTGAGACACACCAGGGGCCGGAAGCCAGAAGTGCATTTAGGGCCCTCTGAGCCTCAAGGACCGATGTTCAGGCTGGGCCTCACACCATCCCCATAGCGACAGTGCTGTTCCTGCCCCCAGGTGCGAAGAAGTGGCTGGAGTGGAGGAAAGAGCTTGAGTTGCTGTCCGATGCAGCCTACTTTGGCCTCACCACACTTGCAGGTAGCACCCCCGTGGGCCCCTGGGGACCCACAGCCCACGCCAAGCCCCAGAGGACAGCAGGGGGCGGGGGGCCACAGCAGGATGAGAAGCTCCTGGAGGTGCTTCCCAGCGCGGCTGGAGCTGGCCCGGATGCGGCCTCAGGGAAGGAGAGGACCCGGGACCTGCCCCCAGAGGAAGGCCTCTGCAAGCTCTGATGTCCATGTGCCCGTCATGTCTGTGTCCTCCTTCATCCTTTTTGTGTCCCTGGGGCTGTGGTCCTGGGCCTTGCCAGGGCTCTGGTACGAGCCCTGGCACGGCCACCAGGGCCCTGGCTGAGCGTCCTTCTGCACAAGAAAGGCAGGGATTGGTAGAACGCAGCAGCTGCTCAGCCTCTCTCGTGGGTGTCCCCCCGACCCCCAGGCTACCAGACCCTGGGGGAGGAGTACGTCGGGATCCTCCAGGTGGACCCGTCCCAGAGGCAGGTGCCCTCAAGGCTGCGCCGCGGTGTGCTGGTCTCGCTGCACACCGTCCTGCCCTACCTGCTGGACAAGGCCCTGCTGCACCTGGAGCACGAGCTGCAGACCGACAGCAGCAGCGGCCGGCCCTCACAGGGCGGCCCGGCACACAGCGTGCGGGGCCGCTCCGGAGCCAGGCGCTGGGTGCACCGGCAGGTGGCTGCCCTGACGGAGCAACAGCAGAAGGCACTGCTGAGGGTCGTGCTGGTGCTCAGGCCAGGCCTGGGCTGCCTTCAGCGGCTCCACGTCGCCTGGTTCTACATGCATGGCGCCTTCTACCACCTGGCCAAGAGGCTCGCCGGAGTCACCTACGTAAGTGTGGCACCGCCCACACTTGCTCCTCCCCGGGTCGTCCCTGTATAGGCGGCCCCTCAGGGCCTTTGTGGGCCAGCATACTCAGCGGGGTATTGTTGGCTCACGTTCTGCTAAAAAGAGAAGGAGACGTTCAGTTTGCACACACCCTGAGAGTAGGGTGAGGCTGCCTTCCCCAGCCACCATGTGCAGGCCACCCTGGGTGCCGGGCCCTACACCTTCCTGACAGTGGCCCCACTGTGACTGCAGGATCCCCACTCCTGGCGGTGTCCTGCTGGTCCTCCCTGGTCCCTGCACGCCCACTCCACGGGACCACTGCTCACACCCTCTTGTCAAGGTTCCCTCACTCCCACTCACCCGCCCTCCTGGGTCACTCAGCGTCGTGCTCCCTGTGGAGAGCCTGCCCTGCCCCTTCGCCGCCCTGGCTAGTGTTGTCCTGGGCGCCCGAGGCTCCCCTGTCAGTCCCGTCTCTGCCTCTCACATGCCGGTCACCCTTGAGTACGTGTGGCTGAACTGTGTGATAAAGGGGCCTGGAAACCCAGGGCCCCACCCAGAGGGCTTTTCCCTCCTGGCACGTGTGGCTGCCCCACCCCCAGCCTCAGGGAGGGAGACAGGACCGGGACTCCACCAGAAGTCGCCCCTGCCACTCGCTGCAGGAGAGGCTGGCACACTGTCTCCCCCGTGGCATGGTGGCATCTACCAGCAGGGAGCTTCTGCCGCAGACAGCGGGTGGCAACATCTGCCGCCCGCGCTTCCCCCTACCCCGCTGGGAGCTCTCTCTCCAGCTTCTTTGCCAGTTCTTTATCTGAGAGGGGGGTCCCTGGATGTCCTCCCACCCTCAAATCCTCACCTGCTTCCAGAGTGGCCTGCACACTTCCAGCTCTGAGCACACCTTGGCTCAGGGCTTTGCTCCTGTTGGGAGTGCCGCCCTGCGCTGTCCAGCAATGTCTATCGCCCACCCACCCGGTGCTCCTGCCCCTCACTCAGCTGAGGGGCCCCGTGGTCACTCTCTGTCCCGTCTGCACTGAGCAGGCAGGTTGGGCCTGACTTGATGGGCTCAAGTGCTGGGGGAGGCCAGACCTCCAGGCTGTCCACTCCGAGCCGCTGACTGCTGACCGTCCCCTGTGGTCCTTGACAGCTCCGCACCCACCGCTCCCCTGCACAGGACCCAAGGGCTCTCGCCAGCTACAGGTTGCTGGGCCTCGTCTCCCTGCTGCACCTGGCGCTGTCCGTGGGCCTGCATCTCTACGGCCTCCGGCAGAGGCAGCGTGCCCGGCGGGAGTGGAAGCTGCACCGAGGCCTGTCCCACCGCAGGTGCGCAGGGCGGTCCCCTGGGTGTGGGCTCTTGGCTCGGATGTGCAGCTGGCTGCCAGGGCCCAGCACCCTGCTCTCAGTGAGGACCTGAGGCTCACCCTCCCCACCCCCACAGGAGCCACACGGAAGAGAGAGCGGGCACCAGAAGCAGCCTCTGCACCCTGTGCCTGGAGGAGCGCAGGCACCCCACGGCCACGCCCTGCGGCCACCTCTTCTGCTGGGAGTGCATCACCCAGTGGTGTGGCACCAAGGTCAGCAGCCGTGGGCCTGGAGCCCAGGCTCCCGGGCAGGTGTGCGGGTGGCGCTGGTGGCTGCCAGTCAGCAGCCTGCCCCTGAACGCTCTCATTGGGCAGTTGTGGGGGGGGGTGCAGACGTCTTTAAAAGCCCCCACATAAGCCAGGTACAGGGTCCACTTGGGAGAGTCCAGGTGCCACAGTTGCTGTGTGGATGCTCAGCCGAAAGCAAAGCCCAGGGCACAGGGCTGTGTATAGCCAGGCAGTCATCACAGAAGGCCTCATCTCCATGCTGACTTCAGGGAGGGGTCCAGCTCCTGGGCCCCGCCCACCCCCACTGCCAGCTCAGCCAGAATCCATTGGAGGGGGTGGGGCGGCCACCTGGGGCGAGGCAGGGTGACGGGGGCAGGGTGCCCACCTGTGTGCCCAAGCACAGGCTACTCTGGGTCCGTCCTGGCTTTGTGGGTCCTGTTGGGAGCCTGGCAGTCAGCTGGCAGACCTTCCAGGGCTGGAGGGACCTGGCCTGGCTTTAGCCGGGTGGTCCTTAGGAGTGGGACACCAGGCTTGGGAAGTGGGACAGGATAGGCCTGTTCATCCCAGAACCCCTTAAGAGGCTCAGGCAGCCAGTCACCAAACAGCTATGAGGCCCATCTCAGCAGCGGTCAGTGGTGGCTGAGAGCCCTCCCCCACCCCCAGTCCCTGCATGGACTGTGGTGGTCTCCTCTTCCCAACTGCCCAGGGTTCAGGCCTCCCCTCCGGGTCTACGACCTCCTGTTCTGTGCTGGACAAGGACCCCCGTGTCACTGGAGATGCCAGTGGGGGAGGGCCCGCGGTGCTCTTGCAGGGGGCGCAGCCTGTGCGACCTCTCCTTCCCCTGCAGACGGAGTGTCCCCTGTGCAGGGACAAGTTCCCACCCCAGAAGCTAGTCTACCTGCGGCACTTCCGGTGACCAGAGGGCAGGGCAACCCAGGAGCCGCCTGACCCCAGGAGAAAGCTTAGTTCCTCCTCAAGATGAACTCACACGGGAATTGTAACATCCCCTAGTTGTACCCTTCTGTCACATGAGACACTGCGCCAGCAGCCCCGGAGCCAGACGGCGTCTCAGGAACAGGCCAGGGCTTGCTGACCGGTCCTGTGGTGAGAGGAGGTGCCCCCTGGCGGACCACCAGGGCGTGGCCCAGGTGAGCAAGTGCTGATGAGCGGAGGTGGCACTTTCTCCGGGGGTGTGGTCAGCCCACCAGCCCCACTCCCTGCAAACTGTGCCAGGCAGCAGCTGGGCCAGGCACGCCCACTCACGGGACTAGGGGGAAAGCACTGCACACTCGAGGGCCCAGTGCTACCTCTACATGCACACGTGCAGCTCGCCTCCCACTGGGAATGTGGAGTCTGGCCCTGGGCCTTGCAGACGCCCCGGATCTCCCCCACCCAGGGCTCCTGCTAGGGCCGAGCCAGCAGCGGGGGGAGCTCTGCTGCCCTAACGGCTCGGCCACGAACTGCCTGTGAGGCCCTGTGAAGCCCCATGAGGCCCCGTGAGGCCAGCAGGTGGGAAGGTTCACCTCAGTGTCCAGCCTCCTTCCTGCCGCTTTTTTTATTTTCAGGTTTCAAAAACTAACTTGTGCCAGAGACAGGACTTTGCTGCGGGTGTCCTTAGGACACAGGCCCCACAGCAGTGTAGGTGTGGTAATGTCACAAGGGCACAATGCAACTCGTGTCTCAAAGGCTGGTGACAGGCCCTGGGGTCTCCGGGGCACCCCTGTGGGACTGTGTGGTGTAGCTGTGGCAGAGGCCAACACAGGTGCTCTGTGCAGTGCGACTCGGCCATCATCCAGCCTCAGAGATGGCCCTGTCCTTCTCAGTAGCAAAGATAGCTGCAGACAGGGCCCAGGACCACGGGCAGACTGAGCAGCAGCAAGCGGGGCCCACTGGCCCCAAAGCCCCCAACTGAGACCCCGGAGCACAAAACACAGCTTCCCACTGTCTGCCAGGAAGGTGGTGGGGAGGGCAGTGGCGACCCCCGGGCACCGATAAGGGACACCCTCTGGATACAAAGCAATGGTACCACCCCCCAGAATGGGGTCTGCAGAGGAGCCAACCAGGGAAAAGCCACAGAGCTGACACCTGACCCGAGTCAGGTGGAGCCGCTGGAGCCACCAGCCCGAGTCCCCGCGGACCCAGGAGGAAAGGGGTCCCCCTGCAGGGCGCATTTCCCATAAAGACTACGCGAGAAAGGGGGCACTGTCTTTAATTGTTTGAATTAAAAAGTCAGTAAAAGGTTTGAGTGTGTGTCTTCATCACATCGAAAAAGTCACCGTGCTGGGCAGCGGCTCCCACAGGAAGCGGAGCGGAGTCAGGCCCCTGGGGCGGGGCTGTGCCCCCTGCACACCCCTCTGGGGGGCTGACGTATGAACGCGCACTGCCGCAGACCGAGTCAGGCCTTTCCGCACAAAAGACATACGTCAACGTGACCTCCAACAGTGAAAATATAGTGTATTTGGGTCCCCAGGCCCCAGAACGCCTCAGGAGTTGAGCTGTTTCCTGTCAGAGAAGAGGCGGCCACCGCCCCTCCTCAAGGTGACGGTGGGGAGCGTGGCGAGGACCATTGTCCCAGGGAGAACCGCTGAGCTCCTTCCAGGGCAGGACTCCGGCAGCCGCAGCCTCCAGCAGGGCAACAGGGTGATGGCGTCCTCGGGCAGGTCCTTGCGGCCGCGGCCCCCGCCCCACCTTGGCCCAGCCTATGCCCTGCTGGTCCGTCCACTTGAACACCTGCATCACTGAAAAATAAATCAATGCAACTCCGCTTAAATGCCAGTGTCTTCAAGAACCTGGTATTTCGGTTACAATAATTGAGGCTCCTTTTTAGAAAGAAAATCCGACTCCCTGGTCATCAACTACTTTATGTGAAGAAAGGAGACGCTGTTACAGTGGCTCAAACCCACTCGGGCTCCGGCGGCGGCCCGGCGGCCCGGCGGCCCTCTAACTGGAGAACGTCTTGCCCACGTCCTCCTTCCCCTTGTACGTCCTCTTGCCGTGTGTGAACGGGATGTACCGGTACTTGATCATGTGCTGGGGACAGAGAGACGGACACGCGTCAGGCAATGACACCAGCACTCCGCAGCAGCTTCCAGTCCAGCGGGGACCGGGTGGACCCACAGTGGGGACACCCTGGTGAGTGTGTGGTCGGGTCTGCCCGGGCCTGCTCGAGGGTGACGTGGCAGAACCCGCTGTCGCCGTCGGGCAGGTCCCGACTCCCACTGACCCACCGGACGCCGTGCTCAGGAGGAGGGCACGGCCTGGGGCCCTTCCCACCCATCTCTGGAGCTGTCTGCCCAGGCCGGTCCCCACCCCGGGCCCGGTCCCCGCCCCAGGCCCTGGCACAGGGTCATGCTGGGGGAAGGGGCAGGGGTCATGCCCCCAACCCCAGGCCTGCAGGGAGCTTCCTGCTGCTCTGTGGCACCCCCCTGCACCCCCCACGCTGCCAGGACGGGTGCAGCGCCCTCTGGTGCCTACCTTGATCTGCCTCTTCATGGTGATACAGAAGAGCATGATGAAGTACATGACCAGGATGGGCCAGAACACAGGCACGTTGAACGCCTCAAAGAAGGTGCAGACCATGGCCACCAGAATGCCCTTGGTGGCTGCGTGCCTGTGTGAGGGGGATGTGAGGAAGGGGGGCGTGAGCGCGCGGCTCCTGAGCGCACGGCTCCGTGTGCGCTGCCCGTTCCACGACGCACCACATGGAACCACACACAGCTCGAAGCGTCCTTCCCGAGTCACACCCAGTGTGACAGCAGCAAGGGGGGTGACGCTGCCCCGCTCAGGGACGGCCATGGGCCAGGCAGCCCCCAACTCAAACTGCTGCTCGGTACTCCACAAGGCCAGCTCTCTCGGGGGGCTCCCCGGCCCCCAACCGCACCTGCCTCCCACTGCTTCTCCCCAGCGTTTCAGACTCGACCCCCGACCGGCCGAGCGCCGGCCAGTCTCTCACATGCCAACGCACAGAACACACACAGTGGCTCACTCCCTTCAGTTTTCTGGCCCAATGAATACAGGACAAACGAGAGATAGGGGTCATCTCTGTCCACCCGTCACCACCTCTAGGGAGACTGGGACCAGCCCACCCTCCACACGAGCACAGCCCTCCCCACGACAGCAGCTGTCCCCACAGTGCATCTGCAGCGACCTCCTCGGTGCTGGCATCACAGCCCCCCCCCACCCGGGGCCCCCGCCCAGCACCGGGCTGGCGAGCGCAGCACGGGTGTCCCGGGTGAGCGGGTGTTCCGGGTGAGCGGGTGTTCCGGGTGAGCGGGTGTTCCGGGTGAGCGGGTGTTCCGGGTGTTCCGGGNAGGGACGGCCGTGGGCCAGGCAGCCCCCAACTCAAACTGCTGCTCGGTACTCCACAAGGCCAGCTCTCTCGGGGGGCTCCCCGGCCCCCAACCGCACCTGCCTCCCACTGCTTCTCCCCAGCGTTTCAGACTCGACCCCCGACCGGCCGAGCGCCGGCCAGTCTCTCACATGCCAACGCACAGAACACACACAGTGGCTCACTCCCTTCAGTTTTCTGGCCCAATGAATACAGGACAAACGAGAGCCCCCATTCCCCAAGACAGGGGTCATCTCTGTCCACCCGTCACCACCTCTAGGGAGACTGGGACCAGCCCACCCTCCACACGAGCACAGCACTTCCCACGACAGCAGCTGTCCCCACAGTGCATCTGCAGCGACCTCCTCGTTGCTGGCATCACAGCCCTCCCCCCACCCGGGGCCCCCGCCCAGCACCGGGCTGGCGAGCGCAGCACGGGTGTTCCGGGTGAGCGGGTGTTCCGGGTGAGCGGGTGTTCCGGGTGAGCGGGTGTTCAGAACAAAGGCAGCTTCACAACGCGCCACTCGCTAACCAACCGGACCGGAAACGGTCCCCCTCACCCACGAGAGCAGCTGTATCTTTAGGAGTGAACTCACCAAAATTTAAACTCCGGAAGCCGTCGGATGAATGGCCGGAACTCCTCGTTCTGCCTCGTGGGTAGTGAGGGGCCGTCGTCTGAAAGGCAGAGTGCAGATCAGGGGAGCGCGCCTCACCTTCCCACCTGCGCAGCCCGCCTCCAGGCCCCTGGCGCTCCTGCGTGAAGAGGCCTCACTCCCAGAGTGGAACCCTGTCACTTACCCAGAGGTGACAGGGAGCCAGGGACCTCACTATTTCAAAAGATTCGCATCAGATTTTCTTTTACGAAGAATTGTATGTATTTTACAACTGCTTAAAAATTCACCTGCACGTGAGTTCAGCTCAGGGACACGTGGACGTGCCCCACAAACCGAGGGAGTGTCCGCCCGAGCTGAGCGCCTGCTGCCCACGGCAAGAGGAGAGCCAGGCCCGCTCCCTGACTTCAGCCCACCCCAGAGGGGCACCTCCTGCCAGGCAGAGAAGCCAAGGTGACAGACGAGTCCTCCGTTTTACTTCTCAATTCCCCCAAGCGGCAACGCGGCAGAAAAAGGCTGTGCTCCATCTAGCGTTCGCACTGCAGGTCCCGCAGAGAAGCTGTGGGCTGCTGGCTGCTGCGGGGACAGTGCTGCCCACACCCCAACCCCCGGCAGGAGGCAGCGCTCCGGGGCCGGGGCTGCGTCGGGTTTGTCCCATGGGGCCCCACTGGTGCCGGCGCCCCTCCAGGCCCACCCCAGCGGGTCCCACCTGGCCTTGGCATGAGCCATGGGGCAAGAACTCTCCCACCCACTGCCCTGGGAAGCCAGAGCCCTTCCGCGCAGCTGGCCGCTAGCGTTCTCAGTGGCTGCAGGAGTCACCCCTCAGGCCCGCGAGGAAGGAACGTGACCGCTGAGGGTGGCGACGACACCGAGACGGGCGTGTGGTTTGGGAAGCAGCTTGGGAAGGCGTCCACGTCCCCACCCCACCACTCCGCACGTGACCCTGCCGGGGGACCTTCACCGGCACCATGGTCCTGTGTGCCCCAGTCCCCTCATCTGCAGACTGGGCTGGCACGGTTGCTCAGAGGGCTAACGGGCCATTGTAAAAACACACCCATCACAATTACTGAGGTTCTGGGCGTGTCTTCAACACTAAGAGAACACCTCTGCACATCTGGAGAAGACACAGCAACCCTGCGAGGCACCCACAACCACCCCCTCCCAGACCAGCAGCAGGCGGACGCTGCCCCCTACCTGAGTCTTCCATCAAGGAAGGGTCCACTTTTGGAGAGAGGAAAGCTATGAAAAGGTTCAGGTGGTAGATCCCCAAGGCGTAGGTCACAATGTACCAGCCCTGGAAGAGAAGGGGGCAAGGTCAGCGACGTCACGAGCACACGATACGCCGGGACAGGCCTTGAGTGGCCCAGCAGAACCTCGGGACCCGTGGAGCTGATCTGAGCAGCAGACACATCACTCACAGGAGGGAAGGGACAACAAGTGACCACAAAGTACAGTGCCTGTCCGTGGTGCCAGCTCTCTCAGATGGTGTACAGCTCTTCCCAGGGGACAAGCAGGGGCCAGTTAGATGCACCAAATGCCGAAGCCACCGGCTCCCAGCGGCAGCGAGGACGGCTCCTCCCAGCGGAGCACCTGGGCCACCACCCGACGGAGCCTCGCACCCACTACCACACACCCCGAAGGTGTGTCTCCGTCTCTCCCAGGAGAAACCCAGAACTGGAAAGTCAGGGAGCCAAGAATGAGGTCAAAACGTCCCACAGTCCAACCTTCTCAGGAGCCGCAGAGGCGGGCAGGGGCCCGCACGACGGGAACACGCAGCTCGGGGCCCTGCAGCCGCACTGGCTCCCACGCCCGAGGACTGGAAACGAGGTGCGGCCGGGCCGGCCCAGCCACACAACCCGCCCCGGCTCTTAGGTCGAGGGTCCTGCCTCAATCTTTACAGAACGGACTGAGTTCCAGCATAAATAGAAAAAAATCAAAACCCCCCCAAAACCAGTCACTGTGACTTCAACAAGAGCTGCAGACGTCCTGCAGACAGAGTCCTGCTACGCCAACCACCCTTCCCCCTGGAGCCAGGGGGGCTGACAAGCAAGGAGACGACTTCCAGGCATGGCATCCGAGACACATTTCCACGCTCGGGTTAAGTGGGAACGCCCCCCCAGTTCTGAGCATAGCATCCAGTGAACAAACGTGTCCCTCTGTGGACTGCGTCCTCCTCAACCCCAGGCAGTCCCAGGGGAGGCGTCTGCATGAACGAGGGAACACCCTCCTGGCTCCAGAGAAAACTGTGACGGGCCTGAGCCTGGACATGTCACACGGCCCCTCTCAAGAGCACCCACACCGGAGGCCCGGGTGGCTGCCAGAGCCAGCGCACACTCGGGTTCAGTCTGTGAGGACATCTCCTGAGCCAGGGACAGGTTCCTCGTGAGCACATCTGGTCCCCAGCCTTCCACTCAATGGGACAACCACGCTCTCCTCCGAGGCCTCAGAGGAGCAGCTTCCACAGCCGAACGCTCAGGAGCCAAGGTCCTCATGCACCCAGGGAAGGAGGTCATCCTGCCCCCAAAGCCTCCGCCCGCCCCGGGCATCTGGGGCTGCAGCTGCTGTGGACACTTTCCTGGGAACCGGCAGGGCACAGTGGGCCCTGGACACATGGGAAACAGTCCTTCTTTGGAAGAGTCACAGGGACTGTTCCCACATTCGGTGCCCAACCGAGACCAGAAGCTGTTTTCTCACCAAACACCCCAACCCAGAGACGCAAGAGACACCAGCAGCGCCTTCACCTTCAGCAGCGTGGACACGAAGGCGGCCCACGCGGCCGCGCCTACCTGCAGCAGGTACACTCGGACCATGTAGACGAAGCTCAGGCCCAGCGTCACCACCCACCGCATGGCCGTGTACGGCGTTGACTTGTCCAGCCAGGACTGATAGATCTGCAATGACAAGAGGTCACGCGTGACATGTGGACCTTGACACGCCCCCTGCAAAGGGGACCTCCCGATGATCGCCTGCCTCAGGCTGTGCGTCACTGTGCAATGCAGCAATGACGGCCACCACAAATTTACTTGCAGTCAGGTCCGAGGCAGGCCCGACCCCTGAGCAGAAGCTCAGTCAGGCACTCGACGAGGGGAGGCCCTGCTGCAGCCGGGAGGCCCGGCCCGAGGCAGGGAACAGGCCCCTTGCAGTTGCCACCTAAGTGCAGGGCTCGGCCTGCGTGCCCTGCGGGGCCACCCCAACCCCGGCAGTGCCGTGTGCTCAGGCGGGCGCCCCAGCGCCACAGGGCACGCAGGGAGGACTCCAGCGTCTGTGCACATGTGCACCCAGTTAGTGTGTGTGTGTTGGTGCCCCACTTTGCTTCTGGAAGTGTTTAAGTTTTAACTACAGAAACTTTCCACTGGCCTTGATAGTAGAGAGAATACATGAGATCACACAGTCCCACCACCCGGGTATAACACCTACCGAGTTTTTAAAAGCTTTTTAACTTTAAAAACTGATACAGCACTGCCCTGGCTGGCATAGCTCAATGGATTGAGCACGGGCCTGCGAACCAGAGGATCGCGGTTCGATTCCCAGTCAGGGCACATGCCTGGGTTGCAGGCCAGTTCCCTGCAGGCCAACTCCCAGCAGGGGACACACAAAAGGCAACCATACATTGATGTTTCTCTCTCTCTCCTTCCCCTTTAAAGGTAAATAAATAAAATCTTAAAAAAAAAAAAAACTGATACAGCGCTAAATGCAACGCTTCCCCAAGTCAGACCTCTCCTCTAGAAAACACACAGGGGCTGTGTGTTGCTACGTGCTGCCGGCCCCAGCATGGCCCCCAGGCCATGTCCACCCACCGCACACAGACCTTGTCGAGAGGGGCCACAGGGGCGTGGACGTGGGTAGCCAGGAGAAGATATGGCGAGATCAGACTAGGGGCCACTGCCATACCTACACCGTCTAGGAGCTCAGAACGGTCTTCACGTTATTGAAACTCGAAAACAGCCCAGAAAACACATGTGTGGCAGAAATGACACGCGGCCACAAGGCCTCATTCACTTACCGTCTGGCGATTCGGCACTCCCAGCAAAGGGAGAGCCATTCCCGACGGCGTGAACGTGAGGCCCCCCAGGGACCAGGGAGACTGGTGTGCTCAGGCCCTTCAGAAAACGTGCTGGGTCAACAGTTTCTTGTTCAAATGTCTGCACAGTGTGTCTTCAGAAAACCTACCTGTCCGAGTCGTGTGAAGAACCTATACACCACAGAAGGCTTCCCATGGACGGACTCTCCAACGCTGTCACCTTCGGACATTCTGTAACTGAGAGACACAGAGCACTTTTAAGTGACTGGGCCACTGAGGGTCTGACCCCCTCTGTGCTGCCGCCAGGCAGGCCATTCGGTATTCAGCACTTTCTCCGCACCACTTCCGCCTTGGGGGGGGGGCACGAGGCCCAGGAGGGCCAGGAAGGCGGGAGCCGTGCACAGCAGCGCAGGTCGACTCTCGTCTCTGCCACCGTACCCGGATCACGCCCCTCTCGCTGGTCCCCAGGCACCACTGCTGCCTCAGGGGGCCACTGCACACAGCTGCACACCCACCTTCGCCCCCTAGGCTCCCCTCTCTGGCTGCTCTCCATGGTGTCGGTGCCAGCCAGGCCTCTCCTGGCCCCGAGGGCCACATCCCCCACCCCACCCAGAGAAACATGCCCTGGCCAGCTCTCTGGCAACCCGCTGTCTGTGCCCCAGTTCCTCATTGGGGAGCGGGGGTAACCCTACCTGCTCATGACTAATGCAACGTGCTGTTGTGATTCCCTGGGGAACCAACCTGTGACACCCCGGTGACCAAGGAAAGTGGGCAACATCGCCCCATGTCACGGGGGCGGGGGCGGGAGGTGAGCCTTAAACGGTTTAAGCCACTTGTCCAAGACCACAAGCACCTCCTCCAACAGAGCAGGCTGCTGCCCAAACCTGGGAATGAGAAGGACCCAGAGAATGGGGGCATGGGCTGTCCCTAAGCTGGTGAGGACTCTGGGACAAAGCTCACTGCTGTCCCCAACCTGGTGCCACAGACTGTTTCCAGGCTCCTGAGCAGCCGCGAGACCTCGGCTTCTCCCTCTGGAGGACAAGGCTAGCTGCCAGCAGCCCTTCCCACCCACAGACAGACAGTGTGTGGGGCGGAACCCTCGCCCCCGCCCGAGCCCACACCTCCCCGGCACACCTGCACTGGAAGCCCCGGCTGTCCCTGTTTTGACAGGGAGGTCAGCAGGCTGGGGGTGTGGCCTCCAGTGGAAACCCTTCCAGCTACAGCTCTGACACTGAGACAGCCCGGGCAGCCCAGGCAGCCCCACTGTGCCACATCACCAAGTCTGTGCGCACAGTGTGGCGGAGGCCTTGGAACACCACTCCCTGAAGCTGTCATGTGCACAGGGCAGAGTTCTAGGAAGTGACTTGGAGAAGACAGAAAAGTGCCCTTCGCTCCCATGAAGACGCGAAAACCTGAGACGCAGGGCTGGACAGGGCTGGACAGGGCAGGACCATGACTCCTGGCCTCCGGCCTCCAGGAGGTGGAGCTGCACAGCCCACTGGGGAGAACCCTGTGTCTCCAAAGAGCTAAACGAAGACTTGTGACCGAGGCCGGCCGGCCCCCCAGTTCAGGCCGAAGCTGGAGCTACATCAGCGACAGTCCGCCCCGGGTTCCCTACAGGTCTTCCTGGGCCTCGCTTTTCTACGACCGAGGTGTTCACCATTGAAGCGCTTCTGCTCCAACAACGCAGTAGCAGTGAGGTCGGAGAGTAAACGTCTGGCTGTCCCTTCAAAGCAGCCCCCTAAGGAGAAGCGGTTGTGGACAGCCTTCCAGAGGCACAGCAGCCACTTCCAGAAGATCCGACCACACAGACACACAGCCCTCCGTCTGGACTCAACACACCGCCAACAACAACATTAAGGATGTGAACTTTGGAGTCAAACAAGTTGCTTCCAGCGCCCAGTCCTGTCACTTCCTAGTGGAAGCCTGGGTGACCACTCCACATGCCCAATCGGCCCGGGAAGGGCACCGGCCCCTCCGTGCTCGCTCCAGTGCTGCGGAGATCTAGCAGCCAGCAGCCTCCCTCCCCGCACTGACGTCCTGGCCAAAGCCACTCTTCCCTCTGGGCAGAGAGACCTCCTCCCAGGCCCTCGGGCCCCGGCACCCTGTTTATAGTTTGTGTGGCCATGGCTTCGTCATTTTTCCAGGCTTTGTTTCTCTCTCCTCCTCCTGGAGTCAAGCCCCTCCAGAGGCCCTGTCTGGGGCCCGGCTGCACCGAATGCGGAGGAAGGCCTGCCCTGGCAGGCGATCGGTAAGCGATCAGTAAGACTTCATTGCTCCACTGTTACAAGGAAACGCAGCAGAGGCCGAGCGCCGCACCTGGAGTCCTGCACAGCTTATCGGTACCCAGTTTCGGGAGGTCATCTGTGCTCAAAGTGCGCGACAAAAGGTTCCAGCCGTGGCCAGTCTGGCTCCCACTACCTTTCCGCTCATATCCCTGTCCCTTCGCTCCTCCTAGATCCCCTGCGGTACCCTGTCACACTCTGAAGCCTCTACTGCTGGGCTTCCCTCCATGGAAAAGCCCTTCCAGGCGCAGCGGCTCACCCAGCAAGGCCGCATTCCAGGGGCGCCCGCCTCCTCGGAGCGCGAGCACTCCAGAGGTGTCCACCTGGCCCTAACCACACCGCATCTGACTGCGGTCTTCCCCGCCGCTGTCCACGGGAGCCAGCCCCAAGCACGGAGGACCCCTGCCTTTCACGGGGTGCCATCTCACACGTCACGGGCAGTCAGTCAGTAAGACACCAAGGAAACCGAGCAGAACGCGCGCGCTCAGGGTAACTTCCCGTAGACACAAGACCTGTAGACACCAGGAAGCCAAACGGAGGCGCTGCCGGCGAGGGCGGCAGAGCCGGGGGTGGGGGTGGGGGACCGCCGGGCCGGGCCGGGCCAGGCCGGCTGGGAGAAGTGGCGACTCCGCCACCGAGTTCAAGCTGTCTCCAACATGCCACCTTCAGCAACCCGACTGCACCTTGACGCCTTCCCACCCGATCACACCAACAAGCCCTGCACCACAGCGAGGAAAAGGACAAGACAGCGGCCCCCCGCACACCACGGGGGCTGGCAGCCGGCCCCTCCCAACACGCGCAGCGTCCGATCACCCCGCCGACCCTGGGGTCCAGGACCGGCCTGGTTCATCCCAGCACCGCCTATGCCGGCAGCGTCCGCCGCCCGTCACGGCGCCTCGGACCCCCGCCTGGCCCCGCCTACCCCGGCCCCTGTCCGCCCGCCGGTACCTCGCGGCTCTGCAGCGCCCGAGCGCGGTCTCCGAGGGCCGCGGGGAGGAGGACGCAGGCAGGGGCCGCGCCGGCACTTCGCTGGGTCTCGGAACGAGGGGCCGAGCACTTCCGCTCCGTGTTGCGCGGCGCCGCCTCCGGGCCTCCAAGATGGACTCCGGGGCGGGGCGCGGAGCCTCCAACCATTTCCGCTTCCGGCGCGGGCGCCTTTCCCCAGCGGAAAAACGTCAACGGAGGAAATGCGCGGTGTCGCGCAGGCTCAGACTCGTCCTCTGGCTCCACGCCTGACGTTGCTGTTCCAGAGCTTGTTTCCGCCCAAGGTCTGGCCTCGTGGCCACACCCCTAGCGACCAAGGAGCCAATGGAGGAGAGCTTAGTGGTTGCTAAGGGAAACCTCTAGTGGCGAAGATGGCAGCTGTCAGGCAAGAAGTCCTGCAGCGCCGGGACCCGCCGAGGCGGCCCCCACAGGACGGTAACGGCTGCAGGCCCGGGCCCCAGGGAGGGCGTCCGGCGGCCCCTTGCTTTACCGGGCCTCCGTCTAGGTAGGAGGGCGATGGGAAGGGACCTAGGGCTGGAACCCGCGTCCCCCGATCCCGGCCGGGCTCCCGCTACCAGCCTCCGCGAGCCCCGGTCGGCACCCGGAGGCCTGATCGCCCTCGGCCTTGGAAGGGGTCGCGTCTCTGAATGTGCTGGTCCCACTCCGGATGGGCGGGTAAGTCCCGAGGCCTGGAAATCGACCCCAGAGGAACCGAGCCAGACGAGTGGTTCAGAGGTTTGATAGGAGCTGTTCTTAAAGGAGAGGGCCTGGAGTGAACTCCGAGTCCACGCCACTCTCTTCAGGTAGAACCCGACCCTCGGTTATGGCAGATTCTGGAGTCTGGCAACGCCCACATTTCCCTAGAACCGCCGCCCCCCGCCCCCACCAAGTGGTGCTTCACAAACAGGGGGGTGGCTGGGAGGTAGGGTTGGAAGTTGGGAGTGGTGAACTCAGCAGCTCAGTTGGGGCTTGGTCCTGAGGGAACAGGAAGCCACAGGAAGGGCCCTGCGGAGAAGTGACAGGGGCGGTTTATTCCCCCACTGTGTCCCTGCCTTCCTCTGGCCAATTGGGTCAGCTCAAAAGTCCCCTCCTACGAATTGCTCCCCCACCACGGGTCTATCAAGGCCCTCCCCCTGGGCCTGCCTCTCTGCGCTGAGTAGGTGCTCAGGGGTCCGTGCATAAGCCAACGAAGGAGTGGGTGGACGGACAGTGAACAGGTCTCCTGAGCCCCAGCCTGAAGCTCTGGGCAGCAGCATTGGGGAGTTTCAGGAGGTGAAGTGCGCAGGTGCCTTGAGAGCCCCCCAGGGGGGCTGCCTACTGCCCCTCAGTGCCCCCAGGTCACCCCACAGGAGTGTGTGTTGGACGTCAGCCAGGTCATCTGTGTCACGTGCTCACCTGTGTATCTTCTTTCCAACACTCAGGTTATGGCATCTACACATTCCCGAATTCCTTCTTCCGTTATGAAGGGGAGTGGAAAGGAGGGAAGACCCACGGTAAGAAGCGGCTGTGGCCTCTTCCTGCAGCGGCTGCATCCCTGTCCACAGCCCATCACCTCCGGGAGCTGGGGCCGGTGGGTGGCACCAGGAGCCAGCGGGATTGGGCCCTCACGCTGTCACTATTGCCCTGGGCGTTGGGGCTCGCCGGACACCACACCCTGGTGCTGCCCCGCCTCGAGCCCCAAGGTCACAATGACCCTGCCTGCCACCTTCGCGCAGGCAGGGGCTGCACCTGGGAACCCCTCCCCGGGTGTTAGTTCATCCCTGCTCACGTGAGAGTTAATGGCAGCTGCCTTGGTGGCTAATCTCTGAGGAGAGGCAGCTCACTGCCCTCTGTGGAAAGTCTCAGCCACAGCGGAGAGGGAGTCGGGGCACGTCGCCGGAGGCCTCTGCCGACGCCCAGCCCTCGTGGTCCAGAGCTCGGCCCACAGTCTGCCGTCTGTTCGCAGTGCTGCCCATTCTCTGCTGGAGAATCGGTCTCTTGCTGCTTTCCTATATGCGTGCTTGTGCCTGCAGGCTCCAGTATTTTCTGTATTTTTGACCTTTTGACTTTTAATGTAGTGGTTTTGCCACACAGAGACTTCTCACTTTTATTCGAATCTCTGGCTCTTCCTCCAGCTGCATGTGAGGGCCACACTTGAAACTGCTCAGAGCCTGGCCCGGCCCGCGTGGGTCATCCTTGTTGAAACGCATTCTTCGGCGTCACCCTGTGTCCACAGGCTTTCTCCTTCTGCCCTCGCACTGGCAGGCGAGGTGACCGGTGTCCCTGCTGAGGCAGTATAGGACACCAGGTCCCCTCTGTACTTGTGATGGCTCTGCAGTACCCCCCCCCCTGCACCAAGACAGCAGAGAGTGCTCAGTCCTATGTCAAGAACATTTTCAGCCCTGGCTGGTGTGGCTCAGTGGATTGAGTGCCGACCTGTGAACCAAGGAGTCACCGGTTCGATTCCCAGTCAGGGCACACGCCTGGGTTGCAAGCCAGGTCCCCAGTAGGGGGCACGTGAGAAGCAACCACACATCAATGTTTCTCTCCATCTCTTTTTCCCTCCCTTCCTCTCTCTAAAAATAAGTAAATAAAAATCTTTCAAAGGACATTTTTCATGGCCAGTGCGTGTGCGGGTCAGTATGTGGAGCTCACCTGCTGGACGAGAGGCAGAGGGAACTCCCCCCGCACCCCACCCCCCGCCGGGCACAGGGGCCCGAGTGCTCCGAGGCCCAGCTCTTCTCCCTGGGCAATGGGCTGGCCACGATCAGGCCCAGTGGTCCCTCACCACTGCTGTCCGATGTCGCATCAGAGTGTCTCTCACAGGCCGTGGGAAGCTGCTGTTCAAGGACGGGAGTTACTACGAAGGCGAGTTTGTAGACGGGGAGATCTCGGGCGAAGGCCACCGGCACTGGGCCGTGACAGGTCAGCTCCGGAGACGCCTGGTGACGTGCCGTCCACAAACGGCGATGTCCTTTCTCATGAACCCCCTCCCTCTGGGTGTGGAAGGCACTTCCCTCCATGAACTAGGACCCCTGATTTCCTGGAGGCGGCTCTTAATGGCACCTGCCAGCCTGGAGCCGCGCAGTGACTCCCCGCCCACAGCTCGGCCAGGGCTGTCCGCTGACCCTCTGACTGTCACAGATGGGCGTGGCAGTCAGTCCCCCTGAGATCAGCGTGAGGTGGACCCTGCGGGAACCAGGAGGGCAGGTCCAGACCCCCTCGTCCTCTGTCCCCTCATCACCCAGAGTTGGGAATAAGACAAAGAGACTCTCTTTTCTGAAATAACCCTGTTGCCATCGGGGCTTGGGGGACGGGCAGGGACACAGGAAGCCCCTCTGACCCGGAGCATGTGTCTCCCTTCCTCCTTGACCCCCAGGGAACACCTACTCTGGTCACTTTGTCCTGGGAGAGCCGCAGGGCCACGGTATCATGAAGTACGGAGCCGGGGGCTATTACGAGGGAGCGATGTCCCACGGCATGAGAGAAGGTCTGACGTCCACCGGAACTCGGGGCACGTTGGCAGTTTGTCAGCACCCCCGCCCGACGTGCGGAAGTGGTGGGCTGGGTGGGCTCAGGGACGTGCACCTGACCGGGGCACCAGGTGCCTCATGGGGCCAGGAGCCCAGCCCCTGCCTGGCTGTGTGGGCAGGGCGTGGGCATGCGCTCCTCGCTGCCCCCAGAGCCATGTCTGGTCAGTGCCTTGTGTGCGGGGCCGTGACAGCAATGTTAGCCCCCACTGCGTGACAGCCACCCAGAACCTAGGGGCTGGAAGAAACCGCCATTTGACTTCTTGCTCACGATTCTGGGGTTCCCCTGTGGCCTTGGCGCAGGGGAACAGGTCTGCTGGCCTGGTGTGGGTCACCGTGCGGCTGCAACCACAGCAGCCCGGCTGGGCCCGTGGCCCCCGGGGTCATCTCCATTGCCTCAGGGCTCCCAGGGGCCTCAGCTGGCTCAGGTCCTCCTCACCCTGCTGGACAGCGAGACTGGAGGCTGCACCTGGGAACGGGGGCGGGGACCGTGCTTCAGGAGGGAGGTGGGCCATGGGCGCAGCACACAGGCCAGAGGCTCGTGGTTGCTGGAGCCTGAGCTGCCCCCAGAGGCAAGCAGGCTGGTCAGTCATCTGAGTGTCCACTCACACTAGACGTGGGCCGCACTTCCCACCACCTGGAACCAGAAATGCCCGAACACGGCACTGCAGGCCGTTCTCGCGAGTGTCCTGTCTGTGGACCCGGTCTTCCCGCCACCCACACATGGCTTCCCGTGAACACACCCGCACACGGGTCAGACCCAGTGCCGAGTCACGCCTGCCAGACAGCAGGGGGCTCCAGCCTGCACATGGGTCTGGGCCCCTCGGTGCTGGCCTGCCCCTCCCTCAGGGCCTGTGAGGCTCCTGCCCTGGCGTTGAGGCTGCTCGCGTCTTGCCGGACAACCGCGCCCCCCACCCAGGGCAGCCGGCCCCTGGGGCCAGGGTGCTGTGTCCTGTGGGTCCTGCCTTGTCCTGCAGACGCCGCCTTTCTGCTCTGGGGAGGGTCCTCCTGCCACTGGAGGAAAGTGACACTGGTGCCTCGGCTCCACCCCAGGACTCGGGTGCCTGGTGGACCAGGACGGGAACGTGTACCGAGGGTCCTTTCACAACAACAAGCGGCACGGCCAAGGGCACGTGGCCTTTCGGTGAGCGTGTGGCCTGACATGGGCCCCTGGTCCCAGGGCTCGCTGGTTTGGGCCCGGCTGAAGCTGGGTGTCCGGGTGGGGGAGCACGGGCCCCGCCCCCCACAGCACACTCGGGAGGTCGGGAGGGTGGAAGGGCCGGCAGGGGTCCCGGGCTGGACATCGGGCCCGTGACACCCTGGACCGGCTCCTCGGCCGACATCCTGCCTTCGGAACCCACCTTCCTTTTTCCTCCGCTGCCGTCTTCCCCAAGCCCCGCACACAGGGTTGGGGGCCAGTGGCTGTGTGCCCGTCAGGACGGGCGCCTGGTGCCCCGGCGGCTCCGGCCATCTGTTCTGGGCCTATTTCTGCCTGGGTCCCACAGCGCACACTGAGCACGGTTGGCGGAGCCAGCCCGAGTCAACACTGCCACCTGGCCACCCTGCCTGAGAGAGGCCTCTGCATGTGCCCCTCAGGAACGGTGACACGTATGACGGTGACTGGGTCCGGGGCCAGCGTCAGGGCCACGGGGTGCTGCGATGCGTGGACGGCTCCACCTACGAGGTACCTGGGTCTCCTCTCAGGGCACTGTGCCCGTGTGGCCTCCACCACCCTGCACTCAGTGGGGGGTGGGGCGACAGCAACTGTCCCCACTTCACTGGTGACAAAACCGAGGCTCAGGGGAGGCAGTGTGGGTGCCTGTCTGCTCCGCAGGGGCCAGGCCCTGTGTCCCACTCTGCACCACCCCCCTGGTCGCTGCAGCGGGGGCCACCCCTCAGGTTGAGGCTGCACGTAGGTGAGGAGGTTCAGGGGTGCCGGAGCCCTCTTGGGACCCAGGGCCCACCCTTCTTTCTTCCCCTGGATACTGGCCGGGTGCCAGATGGATGAAAAACGAGCAGGAGCCAGGGTGGGTGTTGGTGCGCTCTCACCCGTGCCCGGTCAGCGTGGGAGCCTGGGTGTGGACAGGCAGCCCTACCGGACCGTTAAAAACTGCTGGTCACTCGGGGGATCCTGCCGTCACAGGACAGGTGACGGGGCCCACGTGGAGCACGCAGCACCTGTAGGGCGCTGGCAGGTGAAGGCCCTGGCCTCACCGACAGAGAGCTGAGCTGGCTTCTGAGCCCAAGCAGCCCCACTGAGTAGCAGAGGCCCTGCCCCAGGGGAACCAGCCCTGGGCCACTGCTGGGCTGCAGCTCCGCTGGCCAGGCCAGCGTCCTCTGTGCTCCTGAGCGTCTGTGTCCACTTCGCCCCACCTCGTGGGCCTCGGCAGTTGCAGGTGCCAATCTGTGCCTGAGCCCCTGTGCAAATGCTGCTGTGGCCCATGGAAACTCTGTCTGCAGGGTGTCCGTCCAGCCTCCTGGGACCAGCCTCAGGGCCCGTCACAAACCCCAGAGCTTCCAGGGAACTGCAGGGAGACCTGGGTGGGACCCTCTTCCGCCCTCCGCCAGCCTGGAGTCAGTCACTTGCAGTGTCAGGTTTCACATTCTCAGCTCCTCACGCCTCCTGACACCCCAAAGGAAGGACCCTCTGCCGCTCTGTAGAGGCAGAAACGGAGGCGCAGAGGAGGCCTCCCGGACCAGGGAGTGGCAGAGCCGCCTTGAGCCCCGCCCCCACGCCCTCCAGACCTGGGCCCACAGGCCCCCCAGGACGCAGGCAGCATGGGTGTGCAGGCCAGGTGGGGCTGGCAGAGAGCTTCCCGTCCTTCCAGGGATGGCAATGGCTTTATCCCAGAGGCTGGTCTGTCCCTCGGCCCCGTGGGCCTCTCCATGGGTCACGGCTGCCACTTGGGCATCGAGGTCTGGACACCGTCGGGCCCCACTCAGGCCTTAGGCTGCCGCCTGCCTGTTCACCACCAGGGGGCGCCCCAGCCCCGCCGGCCGCCCGCAGCTCCCCACTGGTTCAGAGCTGGGCTTGGTCAGGGGCGGGACGGCCTGGGCTGCGGCTTTGTTGGAAGGGTGAGGAGCCCGCAGCTGCCTGGACAGTGGCCCCTCCGAGTCCCCGGTCGCCCTGGCCCAGCCTGCAGATGCCAGGATCCCAGCAAGCGCTCAAGGGAGGTAGCAGTGTCACCGACTTAGAGCACCGGGCGGATGCGCACACGCCCCTCCCATTCGGGAGCCCGGTGTTCGCTGAGCGTCCCCAGGGTTCAGACACTGCCCGCCTGCCTGCCACGCTGCTCAGTGGTGTCCCCGCCTTGTGGACCCTCCTGTACGAGGGATGCCCGCTACGGCCTGAGGCCTGGACACTCCACCCCGGGGCCTCGACCCAGCCCGAGCGGTGCCGGGCTTCCCGCGAGGCAGCCCCAGGTCTGCCTGGGCACAGCAGGCGCAGAAGCAGCCCCGGGTTAAGGCTCGAGGACTTTCCTCGGAGAACCAGCCTCAGGTGGCTGGAAAGTGCTTCCTGAAATGGGGGGCGGGGCAGTACTTAATCCCGACAGTCTCTTCCAAAGCATTTGGCCTGTGGAGGCCAAGTGCCATCAGGGAGGTGGGCACGGGGCCTAACACTCAGCCTGGAGTGCCCCGAGGCTTGGCCGGCGGGGACACAGGCCTGGCCCCCCTCATGGCTGCCACGAGAATATGCCCCACGCAGGGCCCCCCTGTTCCCTCAGTCCCACGCTGGCCAGCCACACAGGGGTCCCTGCCCGGCCCCACCCGGCACCGGTGCCATGTCTTGCTAGAAGGCTCTTCCTGCGGAAAAGTGGGTCCTTCCGCACCGTACCGTGTCCAAGTTTGGTGCACGGTCCGCGGCTCCCCAACCTCCTGGCTTCGTGACATTCCATGTGGGCCGCACACGTCGCATTCACAGGCAGAGCGAGTTCCCACCCCCAGGACCGCGTGGTCCCCAGGGACCGAGCAGCCCAGGGAGGGGGATGCACGCAGGCTGCCCCCCGCCACCCCCCCACCAGTGTCCCACACCCTGGGCGGCGTGGGGCCTGTCTGAGCCCCAAGGTTCTCTCTGCAGGGACAGTGGCACAGCGATGTCTTCAGTGGCCTGGGCAGCATGGCCCACTGCTCCGGGGTCGTCTACCGCGGGATGTGGATCCAGGGCCACCCAGTGGGTAGGTGTCCCCTGCCTCCCAGGCCACTTGAGGGCCTTGAGTGAGGTCGCCTCTGGGCCTGGGTCTTCTCAAGTCACGTGGGAGGCGTTGGACCCAGAGGCAGGGATGGGGGCGGTGGGGCTGGGGTGAATGGAATCCGAAGTCCTTCACGAGAAGCACATTTCAGTGTGGTTCTGAAGGGGGCCCTGCTGGGGGCAAGGCCCCCAGTCACAGGGTCCCCCACCCACAGGGCCTGTGCCTCTGTACCCCTGGCATTAAAGGGGGGCCCCACCCTGCTCGTCTCCAGGACAGGATGCCACTCCAGCACCCTTTTCAGGGAAAGGCCCCAGGGGCACCAACGTCAACTGCCCCAGCCCATGAGGGTGCCCACTGAGCCAGATGGACTCCTGGGTAGGGGCCAAGGTCCCAGGAGGGGAAGGGGCCAGGGCTCGGGGGAAGGAGCCCTGGCCCCCAAGGCACACCTCCGGGATACATGGACCCCCCCCAGCCCCCCAGCCTCAGGCTCTGGGTCCTCCTCATAGCAGCATTGCCCTGGGAAAGAGTCCAGGTCCCCCCTTCCTCAGACTCGGCGTCCCATCAGAACCCCTGGGCAGGACACAGCCTCGCTTCCCCGATCGGAGTCCCTGCCGGCCGGCCCACCCCGCAGCCCCCACGCACACCTGGTGGACGCTCTGCAGCCCCTTTAATCCAGTCCAGTCCGCCCCGAAACCGCTGCTTCGGGGGACAGCAGCTGGCCCCTGGGTGGCCGCCCCATCTCAGTCTCACTGACGCCTGGGCCACTCCTCAGAGGGAGGGACGTCATCTGCATGCTCAGACCTGCCGGCAGGGCCCCTCTCGGTTCCACGGGGCGTCCCGCCCATTAGGGGAGAGAGAGGCCCTGCAGGGAGGTGGGACCCAACCCCGGGCGGGCAGCACCCAGCACCCAGCACCCAGCAGCACCGCCTCTACTTTCTCCCAGCACGAGCCACGAGGATCGTGATTCTGGGCCCGGAGGTGAGGCACGTGGGGGCCAGCTCCCCGTTCCCGGTGTGCGTTCAGCTGCAGCAGGAGGATGGGGCCGTGGCCGAGAGTGAGTGTCCCCACGGGGGTGGCGACCTTTTCAGAACAACGGCCAGGTGCTGGGTTCTCGGACAAGAAGCCACGTGTATGGCAGCGCATGTGTGGGTGTGTGCGGACACGCGTGCTCTGTGTGCCTGGGTGGGAGCAGGAGCACATGTGTGTGCCCGTAGTTGTCACCTACCTCGTGGAGCGAGCGGACAGTGGCTGCTGCCCCGTGTGTGTCAGCACAGGCCCAGCTCCGCCCCACACGGGGAGAGGCCCCTGTGCTCTGGGGTAATCCAGCAGGGACACGTTCCCGGCCCTCGGGGCTGCTCTCTCACGGGACCCAGCCAGCCCTGTGGTGCTGGGGGCGGGGGGGGCGGACACACTGACATCCCGCAGCCCTTCTCAGCGGAGGGTGAGTGAGCCCCCAGAGAGGCCTCCACCCAAGACACCGCTGGGGCCGGCTCGCCTACCAGGGAACGCCCAAGGGCCCTGCACACGGACCCACCTCTGTGCAGCGTACCATCAAATTCACCCACGTTGGGCCCTGGCTGGTGTGGCTCAGTGGATTGAGTGCAGGCCCGTGAATCAAACAGTCGCTGGTTCCATTCCCAGTCAGGGCACACGCCTGGGTTGCAAGCCAGGTCCCCAGTGGGGGTAGGTAAGAGGCAACCACACACTGATGTTTCTCTCTCTCTCTCTCTCCTTCCCTTCCCCTCTCTCTAAAACTAAATAAATAAAATATTGTTTTAAAAAAGAAAGAAACCACATTTAAAAAAAATTCGCCCCCGTTGGCCATTGCACGATTTTCCGTGGATTTGGCAGCCGGGGAGCCCTCCCCGCCCCGCAGCGCTGATTGCAGGGCCCTTTCCTCACTGAGGGGGACCCTCCCCAGGCACCGCCATCCCTGCCTGCAGCCCCATGCAGCCAGGGCCCCACTGGACACCACCCCACCCTGGTGGATTTGCTCCCCTGGGAGCATCCTGTCGGCTGTGCCTCCTGCCCTGCAGCGTCTGCTGGCACTGAGTCCCAGGGCGCCGCACGGCCTCGCCGATGCAGCTGCTTTCCTCTCCTGCCCCACGGTTGCTTGTCACCCGCCGATGGATGCTGGCGTGTGGCGCTGCTGGGGGCACCTGTGCTCACGCTTCTGCAGGAATGCAGGTCTTCACTCGCTCGCCAGGAGCGCTGGAGCCCACGGGGGTTTGCCTCTGAACTTTTAAGCTGCCCAAGGTCTCCCGAGGGGCTGAATGGGTTTCCCATCCCACCGACTCTGCCCCCACCACCCGGTGCTCCCTCCCCCCAGGCGCCACCCGAGGGCGTCAGGCGGCACCAAACCCGGTCTGTGTGTGACACGGGGCTGCTCGGTCATCTCTTTCCTCTCGAGTGCTGGTCCACATCACGCAAGTCACCTGGTCCGTCACTCGAGCTGGTCCACGGGCTCCTCCCGTGCGCATCGGTCACCGTGCCTCTCCTCATCCCTCCCTGACCAGTCCCCGTGAGAGCAGATGGAGTTCACTGAAAACAGCCAGTCCCTAACCCCTGGAGCTCTGCTGTCTAGTGCATCCATCCCTGGTTCGGTCGCCTCCTCACATCTCTGTGCTCTGGGTGTAATTTAACGTCCCTCCTCTAGTCCTTGGGGGGAAACTGAGGTCGGTTCGGACCCTGTCCAGTGCGGGGCTCAGCGCCATGCATCCCCCTCCGGGCACCGCTGTAGCTGCCACCCAAGACTGTCCCGAGAGGTGCCTTCGCTTGCACTCGGCTCCAGTGATTTCCTACCGGGCCCGGGAGTGGGTTAGACGGGTGTCGTTGCCTTTTCCGACGCGTGGCGGGTTCCCCAGAGGTCCCTCTGTTCATAATTTCTCACTCACTTCCCTGTGCTGAGGGCCAGACGTCGTGTGTCTTGGGTCCCTTCATGTTTCCCGGGACTTGCTGACGGCCCAGAAAACGGCCTCTCCTGGTGCACGTTTGCCAGCACGTGGCGGGGGCGTGGATTCCGCTCCTCTGGGCGCGTCCATTGTGCTTCCATTTCCGTCAACTTCCACGGCCTCCTTTTGATGCTCTGTTGCTAGGGACATCGACGTGGGGCATCTTTAGGCCACTGAATTCCCTGACTCCTCCTTGGGGCGCCCTGGCCATAGTCACCCCTGGTGACGGCCTCTGCCCACCCTCCGCCCTCCATGACGTGGTGCTCCGTGCCCCAGCTGTTGCGACCGCTGTCGGTCAGGATCCCCACCTTTCCGCTGCGACTCACCGTGGCTTCGCGGGGAGTCGCGTGGGCGGCCTGCAGGCGGGTGTGCCCTCCCCAGCTGACGCCGGCGTCTCCACCTTTCAGCCGAGGTGCTCGCACCTCCGCGCCCCCTGTGATGGGGGACACGACAGGTTCAAACGTCCGGTCTCGCTCTCTATTTGTTTTCCACTTTCCTCAGCACTGCCTTCCCCCGGCACTCAACTGCTACCTCTGGCCTGAGTGCTTCTCATTGTGCCTCCTTTACCGTTGGCTTAGTCTTCGCTGCTGTCCCTTTTGTTAGTTTAGGGGCTGAGAACGAACAACCCGTGCGTCTCACCCACCCACGGCCAGGCCTCTCCGCCTGGGGCAGGACGGCAGGGCACGCGAGTCACCCCAGCCGTCTCCCTGCAGCTGGCGTCCCCACGACCCACCACTTCCTGACGCATTGCCACTGCTTTTGTTTAGACGGCCACTTGCCTCTTGGAGTGTTCAACTTCCCTGACCCGTGTGGCTGGGTGGGTTGGGCGTCATCCGGCCAAGCCAAAGGTCACAAGCTCGATTTCTGGTCGGCGCACAGGCCTGGGTTGTGGGCGGGCCCCTGGGGGCGGGGCGGGGGGTGAGTACAGGAGGCACCCAATCGATGTTTCTCTCCAACAAACTTCTCCTTCCCCCTCTTTTCCTCTCTCTCTAATAAACGAATAAACACACAAAAACGTAGAAAGAGCGTGTAACGCAGAGGGGGGAGCCTCACCCACGTGGCCACACCCTGGCTCTGCTCCGTCCTCGCAGGGGCCCCCAGGCCCCCTCAGGGACAGTTGCCCTTCTGCCCAAAGGACTTAGCCTCTGACATTTCTTGTCACATAGGTTTTCTAGTGACGGGTTCTTCCAGCTTTTGAAGGTCTGTGAATGTCTTGCATTTACTTTCATTTTTTACTTTATTTTTCCTTGTGCCCTGGCCTGAGGGCGGGCTCCCCCCAGGTGCCCGTGCGGCGCCCACATCTGATGAGCCAGCGGCCGGCGACGGGGCCACACACCCCGTTCCCTGCCTTTCGGGGCCACCCGTCCTGCCTGGTGCCCAGGCCCCGGGACCTGGTGGCTCTCCGTGTGTCCTGTGCATCTTGGCTGCCGGAAGCAGGAGGGCGAACCAGACCGGCAGCTCCCTCTTGACCTAAAACTGTCAGAGCCGATCAGACCGCGGCTGTTTTTTCGTGCCACACGTGGCTCCACGTCTTCCCAAGTCCGGGTCCTTCCCGGGTTTGCCCAGCTGCGCCTTCCCCAGGTCTCAGCACCGGGGGCCTGGGTGGCAGGCCTCACTGGCACTGGTCAGCGGCTGCCGCCACCCCTCCTTCTCCATCGGACCCTGAGCCCCAGAACCCTTGGGACCAGCCCTGTGCTGGGCATCGTGGAGGGGCAAGCGGGTGGGGCAGCTCGTCCCTGGGTCAGGGCGGGAGACGGGTAATGGGGGGCCGTGTGCCCCAGGTGGCCAGGCCCACGAGGGAGGCAAGCCTCCATGTGTCTGCCTGTGCCACTGTACAGCCAGCAGACGCCCTCCCACAGGGACTGGCCAGCGCCAGAAGCACGGTGGGCGCCCTGGACCCAGAACCGGTGGGGGAATGAGCAGCGTGGACGGCTCTGCTGAAGGGGGGGAGGTGCAGCGAAGGTTGCACGTGGTTGCAGCTGGGGCTGTGTTGTGAAGCCCCCGCCAGCTCCCAGAGCCCTGGGGGAGGAGCCCCAGCCCCTGGGGCTGTTCCCCTGCCCCCCAGCACACTGTGCTTCTGTCTTCTTCTGGAAGGTGAGAATGGCCGGGTGCTGAGGGTCTCCGCGGGCGTCAGACACGTGCAGCTCCCGGCCCACTCGGAGGTCTGCTTCTTCCACGTGGACCAGGACAGGCGGGAGGCGCCCATCCAGACCCCGTTGTGAGTCGGGGTGCCTGGGAAACCCCTATGGGGGGCAGGGGTCAAGGAGGAGGGGGCTGAGTGGGAGCCCCTGGGGGACCCACGAGGCTCCCCCCAGCACTGGGGGCCCAGCAGGCACCAGCTACAAGAGGGAGGGAAACACAGGCACCCAGTGGGTGCTGGCTCCCCACAGGAGCTGGGCCACAATTTGGGCCAGGTGACCCGGCCCCCATGTGGAGCTGAGCCCGCCACCGTCCCTCCGCAGTGGGTTCCAGTGCATCGCCTACCCACTGTCCAGCCCCTCGCCTGGCAGCCTGGAGCCCAGAGGCGCCCCGGAAAGCGCCAGAGACCTGGAGGCGGTGCTGACATCAGACACCTTGCATGGCCAGGGGGACACCCCTGGTGACCTGCCTGGTGAGTGGAGGTGGCCACGTGGTCAGCAGTGGGTAGTGTGTTGGTGACAGCAGCTGCCCAGACCTGGGCACAGTGGACCTGGGGACAGGCTGTCCCAGGGGATCATGCCTGACCCACAGGCCTCGAGGGACAGCAGACAGGACACCACCCTTGGGACAGTCCCCACGCGGCAGGGACACCTGGAATGCGGCTCCTGCCCCAACCCTGCCCCCGATGCCCACTTGGGGGGTGGCTGCCCCACCGCCCGCAGGCAGCTCAGGGCCCCATGTTTCTGTCCAGCTGAGACCCGCTCGGCTGGAGCTGCGGGTGGCTCAGCTCCTGTTGAAATCACGACCGTGTGGAGGCTGCCTCAGGCGCCCTGGGTCCCCCGCCCGACGTGCATCTGGGACCAAGTGGGGATGACAGGCCGGGCTATTTCTCCACCCTCTTCTACCCGAACGTCCCTGTGCCTCAGTTTCCCTCTTCTGCAAAGTGAGGCCACAGCCACGTCTGCCTCCAGGACGGCTGACCAGGCCCCACCATGCTGCCCCCGAGTCCCCAGCACAGGCGCAGGGAGGGGCCCTTTCTGCTCTTTAGTCCCTTACAGCCGGCATTTCCCTCTCGGGACAGCTCACCCCTGACCCTCAGCAGGACCGACCTTCCTGCGGCCACCAGAGGCGCCGCATGAGACACTCAGCCCTTCGCCCTGCCCGCACTCAAGCCCTTCACACAGGGGCCTGTCTGCTCTGGGTCACGGCCATGCTGGCCATCTGCTGTCCCCCTGGTGGATTCTTGGGAGGAAATGACCTAGCGGTGAATTTCAGTTCTGCCATTGGGAGGACAATGGCCAGGAGAGAACCAGAAATGGCAGTGGCCACAACAAGGGGGCCACTCTGCCCACCTTTACTCCTCACCTTGCGATTCCGAGCTGGGGGCCGGCCCCCGATCACCAGGCTCCGGAGGACTGCACAAGCACCAGCCATCACGCCCCTGTTCCAGCTAGCAGGAGGGGAAGCTTGGGGCCCACAGAAGCCTCTGGGCGCCGCACCTCGCCAGGCACAGGGAGGCAGGAAGCTCAGCCTGCCAGCCAACACCCGGGTCTGTGACTGAGCGGCAGGGGAGAGCGTTTACCCCGTGTCAGGCGGCCGTCTTTGCCAAATGCTCCGGAAACTCAAATGAGAGACCCGCCGTCAGCCGCCACCCCTGGGCCCCACTGGGTGCACAGCCCTCAGGGTCACATGGCAGGGCCCTGGCTGCCTGCTGCCACTCAGGGCCGAGCCCAGGCAGCCGAGGCCAGTGTGCCCTCAGCACCTGCCCGACCTGCACCTGCCCAGGAAGCAGGTGCCCACCCTGCACTGCGACCCCTCCCTCTTGTCCCACCAAGGACGTCAGGCAGTGAGGGACAAAGACCCCCCGGTGGTGACGACCTGCAGACAGTGCATGTCCGTCCAACCAGCAGGGAGTGCGGGGGGGCAGCGCCGGGCCTGCTGACGGCATCTCCAGCTCAGGAGGGTCTCGGGGAGCAGGGGGCCCCCGGAGGGGCGGGCTGCCGGGCGAGTGCAGTGAGTGAGGAGCTGACACCCCACACCCTGTCGCAGCCCAGCAGCAGGGCCCTGCGGCCACCACCGTCCTGGATGGGTGACCCCCAGGTCCTGAGCACGGGCCTCCGGTGGGTGGAGGCGGAGCTGCGGGTCTGTCCTCCATGCAACCGCCCTCAGTGTCCTGGTTGGACTCCAGCGGTCAGCAGGGGGCGCGCGGCAGCCTGCCCGCCGCTGTGAGCACCACCTGGAAGAGACACCTCCGTTGAGCAGAACGTTCCAGCTGACATCCGGGCCCACACCTGGGAGCCTCAAGGGGTGTCCTCAGCGCTGGGGGAGAGCACGGAGGGGCGGATGCTCGGCACGGACTCACGAGGAGAGCGGGCACGTCTCTCGTTGCACGTTTAAAGTGATGGTCCATGTTCCACGGAGTTCTAGAACTCAGGCACATGCCCGCAGCTGGGGGTGCGTGGAGCTCATCCCCAGGAGGTGGGCACAGCCGCAGGGACCTGCCCCTGACATCACGTCCCTTCCCTGGGCAGCCCGGGTCTCTCCGATGGAAGGAAGCATCTCCCCCCATCCCCTATGGGCTTCACAACTTGAAGCCGAGGAGCCTGGCGCTTAGCACACAGGGGAGAGGAGCCCTGGAGTCCACTGCCCACTGGGCAAGGCCACTGGGTCTTAGCCCCACCCTCACCGTGCAGGACCCACCCAGCACCCACCCTGCAGCTGGCCACCTCCACGCCCAGTGGGACCAAGCTCTTGGCCCAAGACAGGCAATTAAGAAGATAAACCCTCTACAAACATGGCTTCCAATTATACGAGGAAGCACAGGGAGGAGAGAAACTTCCCAGAGGCGTGCCGTCAGTAACAGCGACCACAGCCCTGTGTGCCACAGCCCTGTGTGCCACTGCCCTGTGCGCCACTGCCCCGTGTGCCACTGCCCCGTTGATGTGAAACGTTCCGGTGGCTTGCTTGTTTCCGACGCTCATTGAGGAGAAAAGGCGATTTCCTACACGTGGACGATGGCCAGACAATCTGAACGCAGTTTAGTTCCGGCACCTAGAATTCGGTGACAAAGCGCGTTGATTTTACATTCAGAAAGATTTTTGTATGTAGCCTGTCAACCTTTTGTAGCCCCGCCCACAGCTCTGAACGGGGGAACCCATTTTTGTCACCACTGTCACCGTCTGCCTCCGACCCCAGTCCCTCAGGCCCACTGAGTCGACGCGGGGGCCCACGGGGGCCGAGGGGCCGGGTCGGGCTGGCGGAGCCCCAGCGGCGCACACAATGCCCCCGCAGATTGTATCTGGAAACCCGACAAGCTGCAGCCGGCAGAGAGAACCTCCGACTGCTTTTTCTCTTTTTTTCCTTTTTTGTTTCTAACGTCCAAAGCCCTCCCAGGAAGTGTTTCCAGTGGAGCTGCGTGGCTCCCTTTTCCGTGTGCTGAGCTTGCGGCTCTGGGCATTCATCGGACGGGGTCTCAGAAGAAGTGCCCGTCATTGTGAGACAGTTGTAAAAACCAAGGTGCCTTTGGCCGCTAAACCCATCGCACCACTAAAACTGACGGGCCGTGTCGCGGAGAAGTGGAGGCGACCTCGCTGCCTCTCGTGGGGCTGCCGTCTGCAGCCTGTGGAGCAGAGACGCATGGGGGTCTGTGTATTTCAAGGAAAACCTGTGCCTGAGCTGCTAATCCTGGACCCCCCCCCCCCACGGGACTGTCCCAGAGAAGGACGAGAGGACGCTGCACAGGCGAGTGGCTGAGACAGCAGGGACAGCCTCAGATGCTGGGGGCGAGGGGCCGCCCGCCTGGAGCCAGGCGCCAGAGTAGGGGCGCAGGGCCCAGGGCCCAGGGGTCACAGCACCTGGCTGCGTCCCTGTCACCCCTCCCACTGTCCTCATGAGGGCCGGTCACCTGCGCCTCCTGCTCCTCCGCCACCCGGGACGCCCTGCAGCTTTGTGGCTGAGCCACCTCCACCAGACACGCAGGGAAAACGCAGGGCCAGCTGCCAGCCAGTTGCCTGCGTCCAGTCTGCAGCCAGGGGCCAGGGCACAGTGGGTCAGTGGGCACCTCAGGGAGCCTGTGGGGTGTTCGCCCACCTCGCCCCCACCGTGCCGGACGGGTACCCCAGCTCCAGAACCTGCCCCTCCACCGTGCGAACAGCCCGTGCAAACGGGGTCAGGCGGCAGAAGCAGACTGGGAAAGAACCCCCACCAGCCCCGGGTCTTGGCAGCTGGCCGGTGAAACATGCCCCCTTTCAAGTTCCATTTTGGATTCTGGCACCTCGGGGCACCCAAAAGCAAAAACAGGTGTGCCCCAAGGTGGGGGGCACAGCGCTGTGTTCAAGAGGGGCCTGGCAGCCAGCTTGGGGCCAGCAAGACAGACAGCTGCTCGTGGAGAAACTTTGGCAACAGGGACAGTGTGGCCACTGGAGGCCGCGGCTCCAGGCGCACACACTGCGTCCTCGCTCCTCCAACCACACAGGGGCCCGTGGGGACATCCACTTTGTGTCAAACTCTCTCCGTGCTTCAGAACGGGCGGGGGAGGTCCTCCAAACTGTGGCCCAGCACCTGTGGGGGTGGCTGCGTGGCCGGGCACAGTCGGGGTGACCAGAGCCAGTGGACGTGGAACCTCACCCCCACCCCGGGGCCGCTGACCCACAACTGCCCACCACAGACACCCACACGCCCGCCTCTCCGGGCCCAGCTGAGCCACCTGCCCCCTCGCTGGCCTGCCTCTCACGCAAGATGCCGTGGGGTGTCAGGTGCTCCTGGGGGGCAGCGGCTCTTCATGCTCAGCCCTTCGTGGGAAGGGCCTGCGGGTGTCGCTGCGGCAGCCTCGGCCACGGTGACCAGACTGCCAGCCTTTCCCACCTCTTCCCTGCCTGGTCCCTCTCCTGGGGCCTCACGGTGCCCAGGTGGCAGCCTGCAGCTGAAGCAAGGGCCAGCAGGGCGGGGCTGGAGGGGTCCCTGCTCCACCTCCGTCCCTGCGGGGCTCGGCCGCCTTCCCCCCACTCCCCTCATTGGCCACCAGGACAGCCTCCCCCGCCACCAGCTGTCAAGGGCCCAGAGGTGCACACCCCAGGCTGCAGCATTTCTGTGCCACTGTCATCTGTGTGCCCAGGGCACACGCCTCCTGGGCCCTGCTGCTGGGAGACCCTCCCCACGGGGCCCACCTGGCTGGCCCTGAGGGACGGAGGGGCAGAAGCTCGTCCCAACGCCCAGAGCTCTCCTGCCTGGTCCCCCAGTAAACGCAGAGGCCGCCCCTGTTAGGACTCCGAAGCTGTCTCCCTGCCCATCCCCTAGGGTCTCCACAGACTGCGGGGCCCAGAGGGCAGACTGGGCCCTCAGCCTGGGAAGATCGTGGTGGGAGGGGGCTCCTCGGGGGCGCAGGCGTGTCTGCACATGCATGCACACCCATGTAGGGCACTCAGGCAGAGGAAGACAGGCCCCAGCACGCGCTGCCAGGTGAGGAGGGACCAGGTGCAGAGGGTGGGGCACTGAGGGGAGCGTGCCCCTGGGGGCCCTCGGGCCACCTCCCCCTGCCTTGGGTCCTGGGGGCCTAGCCCTGCGTGTCCCTGTGGTGGCAGGCTGCGCTGCCCCCTGTGCAGTGAGGCCCTTGGCGGGGCACGTGTGCCCTCAGAACCAACGGGGTGTGTCTCAGCTTTTTGACTCACTTGGCTGGAGCGAGCGTTTAGGCTGGAGGCCCTGGCCCTGCGGCCGCTGGGCGGTAACAGCCGGCCCCCGGAGCCCTGTTTATTCCGGTGGTTTCCCGTCCTACACAGGTGACTGGGGAGCCTAATTGCGTCGGCTGTTAAGAGATAATTAACAGACGTTTCCCTCCCGGCGAGGTCAGGCCGCCCGATCCCCCTGGCAGCCCAGCCTCCGTCCGCAGCGTCCCCTCCGTGGGGCAGCGCGGTGACCTCTCTCTCATGGATGAGCTACAACCGCCTTTACGACCCTTCGTTGTCTCCGAACGCTGGAGCTGGGCCTCTGCTCACGGGCCCAGCCTGGGGGTGTCCTGGCTGGGAGGCCCCCAGAGACGAGCAGGAGCCACTTCGGCCCCACAGGCCGGGTGGGACTCCCCATTCTTGTGGCCAGCGGCCCAGGGTCTGCGGGGCCTGCAGCTCGGCCCCAAGGGCCGGCGGGGGCTCAGCCAGGCCTGACTTCCTCTGGGTGAAACCTGCCAGCAGACCTCAGCCTTCCCTTCAGTGGTGTGGCCCCCGGGGTCTCTGTGTGCAGGAGCAAGGGGGGTGAGCACCCCGGGTCGGGGGGTGAGCATAGGCACCCAGGGGTGTGATTCGAGTGTGTGCCCAGGGTGCAGGAGAAACGGGGCGACGTGGGCCCCATGCTGGAGCGTGAGAGATGGAGGCGGGGGCCAGCTGGTGGCCTGGAACCCACAGCGGGGCTGTGGATAGGCCAGGACTAGAGGCAGGGCGCAGGGTGTCGCCAGGTTCCTGGCCGAGTAACAGGACGGGGGTGCTCTCTCGCCGAGAGGGGGAGACAGCGGCAGCAGAGGTGGGAATCGGGTTGGGGCACAGTGGCTTCGTGACAGAGTTGGGAGGGAGGCAGCAGGAAAGGTCACCGCAGCCAATGAGCCGGGGAGCAAGTGGGGCTCTGAGGGCTGATGCCAGAGTGGGGACACCAGGCCGGGATGTGGGACATGTGACCGTCAGCAAATGGAGAGAAGCCTCGTGCCGACCGCCCCACCCCCACCCCTGGGCAGGCACCTGTGGAACGGGTGGTAAAGGACTAGAGTCCCAAGAGCTGTCACTTCCCCTAGGGGGCTGCAGGCTACACACGGCCCCTGGGCTCCTGATCCACCCCCGATATTCCCTGCCACCGTCTGCACCCGAGCCAGGTCACCCTGCAGGGGGACTGGCTGGACAGACAGGAGGCGGCAGGGAGGGCGTCAGAGAGGGCCGGTCAGCATGCTGGGCCTGAGGTGGCAGGGGCCCGGCCCGCTGGTCATGCCTGGGGTCACAGAGGGGGTGGGCCTGGCTTCCCAAGAGGCCACCAGGTGAGGGAGGCTGCGGGAGTCCCACGAAGGGCAGCGCGTCGTCAGGAGGAAGTGCTGGGGCCACGTGGCTGGGGGGCAGGGGGAGAGCACTTGGAAGGCGGAACGGGACCCAAGGTGAAGCAGGGGCAGGGTACCCAGCCCCCGGCCCCGTGGCCGTCCTGCCCAAGCCCTGCTGCCCACGTGGACGCCTCTCTCGGGTCTGTGCTTTGTGACGCTGGAAGGGCCTTTTGTCCATTTTTCTGAGAAAACCTCTCTACCCTCTGCAGGGGAGCGCAGTGCCTGCTGCCCAGACGACTGCCGGCGGGTGGAGCTCGGCCGTGCCGAGTTCCTGGACATCCGCCTTGGGCCCCCTCCACCCGGGTACCACCCCATCCCGTTCCTGGACAGCCTGTGTGAGGTAGGGGCATGGGCCGCCCCCAGCACTGAGTGCACACACTGCTCAACCCTGCAGCCAGCATGTCGGGGTACACGGAGGGGAGCAACCAGGGACCCCCTGAGCGCCTCCCTGCTGCTCTGTGCAGGTGAGCAGCAGGCCCGGGGGCGACCTGGGCCCCAGAACAGGGGCGCCCACTGTGCAGGACCCACCCGGAGGCAGCAGGTAGGAGAGGCTGTCCCACTCATGGACGTTTGGGGGGTGGTCTGTCGCCCCTGCCCCTGGGCCACAGCTGTGCACCTTCTCCGCACGCCTGCCTTGGTTTCCCCCAGCCTTCGACACCACAGATACTGTGGGCCACCATAGGTCCAGGGGTGTGTGGCAATGGTTTCCATGGCCTAGAAAGTGGGGACTCGGGGCTTGCCTCCTGGGTGGGGGCCCAAGGCCAGGTCTGGCACCAAGGAGACTCGCCCGGCAGCAGGAGCAGCGTAAGGTGGCCCCAGCGGTGTCCCTGCAGCTGCCAGCCCCTCGGGGACTTGCTCAGACAGGTTGAGACAGGTTGAGACAGGCAGAGCAGAGCAGCCACTTGCCCAAGGGACACTCTTCTCGGGTGGGTGGGCCAGGGGGCACTGCGAGATGCGCCGGTCCGCAGTGCTGGGGGCTCAGCTGGCTGTCGCAGGCCAGGGGCCGAGCCCACCCGTCCTGTAGAGGAGACTGAGGCTTGTCCAGAATCAGTTCGGATTCCCACCGGACAGGCTGGAGGGGCGACATTGGCCTGTGGGGAGGCGTGGCCCCGCCACTCTGTGCTTGTGTCTGCTTCCGGTGACGCCCTTTCCAGCCCAGGGAGGCGCGCTCCCTGGAAAGCCTCCCCCGGCCTCGGCTCTCAGGGGCAGCGTGTCCTCTGCCGACACACATGGGCCAAGGACACTCAGGTGGGACTGGACCTGGCCTTCCCCCCGCCCCCCCCACCGGATCCCAACACCCGGGAGCGGTGGGGATTGACACTGCAGTGGCCAGCACTGCCGCCGGCCACCTGTGCCTCCCTGCAGGCACGGTGGGGGGTCCTGGGACACGGAGGCAGAAGTCCTGGAAATGCAGCCCCCAGGCCCCAAGAGAAACCGCCGCCCTTGACAGACACACGGCCTCCCCAGGGGACGCAGAAGAGCCTCGGGGCTGGGGGAATGGGAGGGCTCCGACCCTGCGTGGGGCTCGCCAGAAGCCAAGGCTGGCTCTCCAGGGACCCTCGCACTTTCTGAGACCAGCGTACCTTTCTCGATGCCGCCAGCAGAGGCGGGGGGTGGGGGGCGTCGAAATAGCCACAGAAAGGGACAGAGGCCTCAGGCACAGACCCAGCCAACACACTCCAGGAAGACAAGAAATTCGGAGGAAGGGAGCAGCGGCTGCAGGTCCACCTGCAATGAGAGGACGCGTTGGTGCCGCCAGGGACAGGCCACGAGCCAGGAACACTCGTGGCCCGCGCAGTGTCTCCGAGCTGAAGAGTCTCGGACCCGTGCAGAGCCGTCCGTCTGCGCCTGCGCCTCGGTGTGGCCTAAAGGCGGGGCGGGCTTGCGCAGTATCTGCGGAGGCGCCAGCGTGCAGCTCGGACCCCGGCCCCCCGACGCCGCTGAGGGCCCCAGTGCCCCCATGTCTGAGACAGAGTTGTGATCAGCAGCCACAGTTGTGATCAGAATGTCCCAGAGGCAGGACATTTGCCAGGACTCGGCCACAGGACTGGGGACGGGGACGGGGAGGCCCCTGATGCCCAGCTGTCCCGGCAGGAGGGCAGGAGCCTGTGAACCACAGACAGACCCACACGGGGTAGAGGGACTCGTGGGCTCCTGCCGACGCACGACCTTGGCGCTTCCTGGCCCTCTGTTCTTGTCGCCCCTACCCCTCAGCACCTGCCGCCCCCGGCCTCATGGGCATGCCCCCCACGCAGGCTCTCAGGCAGCCAGCCGCTCTGGGAAGGGGGCGCCAGGGACGGAGCTCGAGCCCCGCCGCATGGAGTGAGGGGTTCGCACCCACCCTCAGTGTCCTGGTGACCTGACAAGGAGGGCCTGCTTGGTCACGGAGGGGTGTGGCCGTTCAGCCCCGGCCCCCCAGGCCCACACCCATGGGTAGGGCTCTGGCCTCCCCCTGCTGCTGCGTGAGTGGCTTCTGCATCTGGCTGCCAAGCTGCTGCCTCACCGCGGCCAGGTGAGCCACCCCAGGTCACCTGCGCCCCAGTGCCAGGCCAGCCCACGCTGCGGGTCTGCCTCCCCGGGAAAGGGGGCTCCCGTGGCGGCCTCCCGCGTTCCGGCGGAGACATTCCCGGCACGTGACGCAGCTCCACAATGGGACACAGAACCAGTCAGTTCCTGAGAGAGGTGACGCAGTGTCAGCTGCAAAACACAGACTCAGTTCCCGAGTGTGGCCAGCAGTCAGCCAGCCGCCCGGAGGATTCCCACAGAAGGGAGCATGGCTCCCCATCCACCTTCCCTAAAAACCCGAAGTCGTGCTTTGGGACGGAGCCAGCGCCTGCAGCCCCGCTGAGCCCCCAACCAGTTGGCGGGTGGGAAGTGCACGGCACGACCTTGCCCATGATGGCTCACTGACGGCTGGGCAAAGATGCCGGAGCCCTCCCCCAGCCGGCTCAGAGAAAAATGGGTTTAATTAAGACTTCCATGATTAGTCATTTAATCAGTCATTAGGCCAACACAGATGGCGCCAATTAATTTTTTTACTTAAATACGTAGTTGGTCCTCACAGCCCCTCCGCCTGGGCCATGGGTGACCCCTGAACATCGAGTCAGCCATAGGCCTTTGTCCCCTTGAAAGGTGGCCCCTCCCGGTGGCCGAGCTCCTCAGCTACCCCAGCCCCAAGACCACCCACCGCACCCTCATCCGCTGAGTGCAGACCAGCCCTGCGGGGACTCAGAGAGGCTCTGAACGGGAGCCGCAGCCCAGGGGCTGCCACCTTGTCCGGGACCCCGTGGCCTCCGACTGCAGTCCAGTCACCTCCGAGGACAGGTCCTGGATGTTCTGCCACTCTTGAGTCCCCCACCAGGCCCAGCCCAGGTTTGCCCCAAGAAATCTCACGTGAGGTCCAGGGTGAAGTCCAAGGCCCCCACCTCCAGCTCGCTGGCGCCCGGCCTGGGTCCTGTGCAGCGCCCCCGGCGTTGGACACCTGCTGGCCCCTCAGCTGGGAGGCTGTCCCCATCATGGGAGTGTCCTGAGCACTGCCTGGCCGTGGGCGGTCCTGCACCCAGGCGGTGGCCCAGTGGGTTGTGGGTCTGTCTCAGTAGGTGAGACTCCTAGGTGGCCACAGCCCTTCCTCGGGTCCACAAACGGGGCCCCGTGCCTGGGTCAGGTCTCAGGTGCCCACACCCCGTTCCGTGCCTGTGCGCCCATTTCACAGACTGGGAAGACAATGACCAGGGCCAGGCCTCATGGAGGCCCGCGTTGTGGCCAAGGGCCTGCTCTGACCCCGGGGCCGCCAAGCCCACAGCCCCAAGGATCTCTCAGTGGGCCTTGAGGGGTACAGGCTCCGGTCACTAGGGAACAGTCACTCCAGAACAGGAACCCCTCCCTCTCTCCACCATTTGTGTGCTTGGCCGAGGGGCCCAGTACCCGCTCCCGGTGCCTCACTGGGCTCGGCAGCCACAGCAAGAGCACGGGCGCGCACAGGGTGCTGGGCTCCTCTCCGCCTTCGGCCATTTCCCCAGCTCTGCCCACTGGCTCCCCTGACCCAGGCCTCCTGCTATGGAGCTTGGCTGCAGTGGCCATCACCTTGGCAACGGCTCTGCGTGGGCCAGGTATGCTCGCGGAGACTCCAGAGGATGAGGCCCAGGGCACATTTGGGGGCTTCTCAGGGCAGCCCTGCCACGCACCGGCCCTGGGAGAGGTGGCGTCGGGAGGGCCTATCCAGGGTGCGCAGTCCCCATGGGATGCTTTCGGGCCCCAGGAAAGGGGAGGGTGCGGCCGTGGGGACACCAGGACTGCTGTACTGACAAGCAGCCAACTGGGCTGCGGAGTCACTTGGGAAGCTTATCACCTAGTGGGAACCAGCAGGGTCACCCTTGCAGGGGGCTGCCACGCCCTCTCCCATTGGAAAGTGTTTGCCTCTCCCGGCCTCAGCTTGGCCATGTGCCCCGTTGCGGCAGGCAGGTAGCTCAGCCTAGTGGGCCTTGTGGGGACTCGGGATGGGCTCACCACGGGAGCAGAGGGATCCGTGCCCGGCACAGCCAGGGACATAGTGAGGGCGAGATGCCACTTCCTGCCTGGAGGGCAGCCCCGTGCCACAGGCTCAGAGGTGGGCAGGGCAGGGGCGAGAGGCTGCCCCTCTGGAATAGATCGCAGATGGGAGCCAGTGCCGTCTGGGCGCCTTGTCTCAGTTTGCGCTGTCGGATGGCGTGCAAGGGGCTGGGTTTGCCCTCTCTCAAAGAACCGGTAGGAACCTGGATGCAGGTGACAGGGGATGGGAGCCCCAAGAGGCAGCGACAGTCACCATGAGCCCTGCAGCCACCCAGCCTGCTACCTCCAGGCTGTGGCGAGGGAGGGCACCCGGGTGGGTTCAGGGTGCCCTGGGCAGAGACGGAGTTGGGAATCCCAGAACCAAGGTGGGTTAAGGTCGCAGGGGAGAGCCCCAGGGTCTGTGGAGAGCATGGACCAGCGCTCGGGTGTGCGTGTGCTTGCGTGTGCTTGCGTGTGCACACTTAAGGGAAGAACCGCCAGGCAGACCGAAGGCAGCCGTGTGCAGGGCTCACACGGGCTGCAGAAAGGGCTTCTTCCAGCAGTCAGGCTGGAAGCTTCCAGACTCAGTGGCCTGCCGGTAGCGCTCCCAGACGTGGCGGCCTCCGTCCGGGGCAATGCCTGCACCTCTGGAACCCACGGAGCAAAGCTGAACAGCAAGACCCAAGGGATCACACCGTTTCCAAGTAACAGCACCGAGACATGAGAAGACGGTCGTGCCCCCACGGGTGAAATCCACAGCGTCTGGCACCTGATCGCCAGTCGCCGGGCACAAAACACGTCGGGCAGTCGGACCGGCCACGAGAAACACCGATCCATCAAACCCGACATGGGGACAACGCAGCTGGAAGAACGAACTCATAGTGGTCCCACGGCGAGTGGAGCGGGAAGGAGTGGAAGGAGTCGGGGGGGGCACGGGGGTGGTCGCCCCGGGCAGCACTCGAGGGAGGGCCAGCGGCAGAGCAGACACGCCGGAAGGGCATGGGGGCTGGGGAACAGAACCGCGGGGACAGCACTGACGGTTGGGGGACAGCGTCCCGGTCTGTGGGACGACTTCCGGCCGCCAGACCCACCGGAAACGGGAGGCTCCCAAGTGGAGGGGGGAGGAGACGAAGTGTTCAAAGCATTTTCGGTTTCGATGAAAACCCTAACCCACAGACCCCAGGCACGTGAACTGGAGGAGCGCAGGCCCAGGTGGGCAAGGGGAGATCGCAGAGGCGGAAACGCAGGGCGGAGGGGCCGGCCCCAGCCCGCATCTCTGGGTCTCAGCCAGAGGCCCCGCTGCCTCCGACTCCCGGAGGCCGGGCCGCTGTACCCAGCCAGTGCCCGATCGGCGCTTCTGGGGTCATGCTGCCGCCCAGGGCTCCGACAGGCCCTGGGCGCAGTCTCTGGGGGACACGTCTGAGATCTCTAGGGGTGCCAGGTCCAACCCGTGGGTTTGCGGGCACGCCAGCCAGCCGGTGCCTCTGGCGGCTCCCACGCAGGGTCCCCAGCCTCCCGCCAGCTCGGCCAGGCCTGCTCACAGCCCTGGGGTTCTGCAGAAGGGCCCCGGCTCCTTATGCCCCTTTACTTCTCTTGAAGCCGGCAGCCCAGCCGATACAGTTTATTCTTAGCACCAGGTTATTTCTCTGCCTCCCTCCTCCCCGTACTTCAGAGACCTTGACGTGGCTCTGGGGGCCAGCCAAGGCCCGTCCCCCCGACTCAAAATGAAGTCATTTTAAAACCTTTTGTCTTTAAATTTTTATCACCCAAGCCAGGCATGTGGTATTTACTTGTCGAAGGGCCAGAACCTGTCGGGTCTCCGAGCCCCAGCCAGGGAGCGCCACACTCCCACCCTCTGGTCACAGGGAACACTCTGCCGGGTGGGGGCGGCTGGGGGTCTTCCTGCCCCCCCAGTCCCTTTGGTTGGATCATTCAGGGCACAGCCCGGCCGGTCGACCCTGGGGCCTCTGAGCCGCCCGGAGCTGGAGGACTCGGCATCCAGGCCACACAGCGCCTCTCCCCTAAGGACGCAAGTAGAAGGCTGACAGTTTGACTCCGGAGCTTGGCAGGGGCACTGGATCGGGTGCCCTGCCCGGGGCACAGCCAGGTCCTCCAGGACATGTGACCCTGCCCTTCCCTGGGGTAGGCGGGTGGGTCTATCACCCACTGTGGAGTGGGACCCGAGTGGCTGGTGGGCCCCCTGAGGGCCAGAAATGCTAAGAAATGCTGAGATAGATCATCCCCTCCTCCCCCACCCATCCAAAAGCCCGGACAGTGCTGGCCAGAAGGGCAGGTCCCCGTCCCTCGGACACAGGGCCTGGCCCCGGGGACCCCACCTGCCTGGTCTTGGTCCTCACCTGCTGCTGCCTCCTCTCTCTCGCTCTGCGAGGTGAAAACACCCTTTGGCTGTTAGGAGGCGATGCGGTGCCCTGTGGCCCCAGCCCCTCACTGAGCCCCAGGCTCCAGCTGCCTGTCACTTCTTACTAGGTTGACAGTGTCCCTCCTGGCGGGCTCCGGGCCTCAGCTGTTCTCCGAGCGGCCTTGCTGCTGGCCAGGCCAGGCTCCTGGACGCGCCCCTGCCAAGGCAGTGGTGGGTGGCGGTCAGCTGTGGTCAGTCTCCATTTGGTCTGGGCAGGGAGACGCCGGGGCTGGAGACAGAGCTGGGTCACCGCTTGTGACCTTCTCCGCTAGGTGCAGGCCGAGTGGCGGTGGGGGTGGCACATACTGCCTCCCAATGCTGAGGAGGGGCCTCCAAGGTCAGGACAGTCACGCCCATGCCCTCTGGCATGGCTCCTTGTTGGGGGGTGGCTCGGGGGGGGGGACCAAACACTTGGCTCCCTGGGAGGCACATTAGGGTCCATCCTTCTCTCCTCCCTGCAGGCCCGACGGGGCAACTGGGGCAGTGCCAGGGACGGCGGCCTTCCCAGGTAGGCGGGCAGTGGGAAGACACCACCAGGTGCACCTTCTCCAGGGGTCAGATCGGAATAGATCATCTCCATCACCTCTGGAGGGGTGCTGGCCCCCTCCCTCTGAGCGTGGCTGCAGGCGGGCCCGGATCAGGCAGGTGCCTGGCCGCCGGCCCCCACACAAGCTCTCCAGACGGCCTGGAGGCCAGCCCTCAGGGCCCTGGGCAGGGAGGGCCGTGGACTGTCCCAGGGCCCTCCCCGAGGCCTGGCCCCTGCTAAAGGCTGTGGGCACCAGGCAGGGCGTGCAGTGGAGGGTGCTGGCCAGCCCTGGGAGCCTCTCCGTCGCCTCAGCCCAGTGACCATCACTGCCTCCTGTCTCCACGGCATGCCCCCTTGCCGCTGGCAGCACAGCCCAAAAGGCCCCTGTGCGGGGCAGCGCCCGCCTGCCCTCTGGGCCAAGACGGCCTGTCCTCAAGCACAGCATGCCTGCTGACCGGCCCCCAGGGCAGAGACAATGGTCACCCCCCTCGGGACCCCCACGTGTGACTGAAGCGGAAGTAGTGTGGGTGGGTGGAGGGGTGGGCAGGGGGTCGCCTGGACTTCACGGGCCCCTGAAGAGAAGCAACTTCCAGGCTTTTAGGGGCAAAGCCCATGGGTAGCCTGACCCCTGAGGGGTGGGCTGGGCTCTGCGGGGACACTGGGGAAAAGGCCCGGGACAGGACCACGTGGCGGCCGGGGTCGGGCCTCGGGTGTTTCTGAGGCCACCAATGTGGCCCTCCACAGGCTCCTTCCCATCCGCCCGAGGGAGGCCTCAGGACGGGGTCATTCGAGGGCTGGGGCTGGTTCCGGGGCCACTGCCGTGGAGCCCCCGCAGCGGAGCCCCCGCAGCCCCCGCAGCGCCCTTGGCCGCGGGCGGGGCAGCCGAGTTCCCGGGAACACCTGGAGACCGGCTGCTTGGAGACGCGGGTGTTGCCCTGTGTGCCTGCTCCTCCGCGGCCAGGGAGGCCCCGGTGCCCCCGGCTGCGGAATGCGGCCCCTCCCAGGCGCCCGGCCCAGCCCCCAGCGGCAGTTTTCCGAAGGAGCTGACTCAAGCCAAGCCCCCCCCCCCCCGGCCCCCCCGCACCCCGCGGCAGGCCCCCTCCAGCGCTGCCCCAGGAACGCAGCGTGGCAGCTCCTTGGCCTGAGGGAGGGTCGCTGCCCGGCCTGTCTTCCAGACAGGGCGCTGGAACGTCCCCGGGGTGCAGCCGGCTCCCGCGCCCCGGTGCAGCTGCGGCCGCATTCCTGGTGTGAGCCCAGGCCAGCTCGCGAGCTTTTTCCACGCTCCGGTGCCAGCCCCAGCGGCTCGGGGGAGGGGGAGGGTGGTTTCCATGGCAACCTCACTTTCTGTTATTTCTTATTTTCTTTTTTACGGTTTCTCCCACTTCGAAGCTCTCCAGACAGTTTACAGACAGCAAAGAGGAAAAGTGCTTTTCCTCCCCAGCGGGGTCCCCAGCAGAGCAGCCCGCACAGCCCCCCACAGCCCCCCACAGCCCCCCACAGCCCCCCCCCCGCAGTACTGGGGCAGGCAGGGGCTTCATAATAGACAAGCAGGGCTTCCGCGTCTTAATTATTCAAAAAAAAAACATTTTAGAGGAAACGAATTTTTTTCTCCTAAAAGATGGGAAAGTCTTTTCAAAAGGGTCCCGGCACCCAGGCACACGGCCCCTCAATGAGAAGGGGGCTCTGCGCCTGCCCGCCCCCCCCAGCCTTGTCCGGCCCACCTCACCAGGCTGCCCCCCACCCCACTCCACCCCGACTCTGCCCCCCAGAGCCCGGGGCTGTAGCTAGGCCTGTGCCCTGAGGGCTCGCTGTGCCCCAAGCAGCTGGGGCAGAGACGGTAGCCAGGTTGGGGGGGCAGGGAGGGGCAGACCCGAGGGTTTCTCGTGGAGGGTGGGTGGCAGCCTCGCAGTCGGAGACCCCGGGGGCCAGTGTGAGAGAGTTCCCTCTCCTGCAGGAGAGTATGTCATCATGGTCCAAGATGTCACCGCTCCACCGTTCCTGGGCCACACGCTGCCCACTGCCTTCCAGCACCTTCGGGTCTCTGCGAAGGGGCCTGGTCAGCAGTCCCCCGTCCCTGGAGAAGGCCCCAAAGCCCAGAACTAGGAGGGCCACCAGCCACGAGGATGGCATTCCTGCAGGAGACCCCTCCTTTTTGGGAGGACAGAGGCTGCCTCTGCTTCCCTGGGCACTGCCCCTTCCGCCTCCCTCTGTAGTGGGTCAAATTGGGGGCTAACGAGCCCCACACCCACCCCAGGGCCACTGGCTTTAATAAAGTACTCAACGTTGACTGCTGAGTGGCATGGCCCCTCCCCACACCCTGGACACGTGCGGCTCCTTGGGGCATCCCAGGGCCGCCGTGGGGGTCACCAGTCACCCCCACGGACTGGCACGTGTGCTCCCCCAACTCCCCCCAGTCCCACGGTGAAGCCCTGCGTCTGTGCCCTTGGCCTCCTCCCCACGCCCCCTGCCCAGTGGGGATGCAGGGCCCTGTGAGTGGCTGGGGAGTCAGAACCCGCTCCCAGACGAGAGAGCAAGAGATGGAGGCGCTGAGCAGGCGACTGGTTTTCTGGGAACCGGCTGTCGTCTGCAGGAGCCACTTCTCCAGGTTTTGGGCCTCAGCTGCCGAAAATGCACTCGGGATGAGCAGGCGGGACTGCCCAGAGGGCCTGTGCCCTTGGCCTCCTCCCCACTCTCCCTGCCCTGAAAGCCCTGCCCCCCATCCTCTCAGCTGACCGCCTGCTCTGGCCTTCACAGAGCAACGGGAGTGGGGAGGGACGGCCCCGCACCGGCCCCCCAGGTCATTGGCACAGTCACCTCTGGCCTGAGTGCACGGTCCGTGCCTGTCTCCCCAACAACCCCCCACGTGGCTGCAGCGGCCACGGCTGCCGTGGTGCTCCCTCGCCTTCCCCAGCTGCCCCGCACTGGGGCCGGGCTTGGTCCCCACTTGCTCACCTACCTCCTGGTCCTTTCTGCAGCCTGGGCCCCTCCCCAGCTCCAGACCCGGACCGCAGGCTGTGAGACGCCCGGTCCAGCAACACGGGGTGGACTCCATGCAGCGTCAAAGGCACGTCAGACCACACACATCCCAAACGAAGTCCCCGTGGGTCCCGCAGACCAGCTCCAGCCCCGACAGTGGCACCGTCTGCCTTCTCTCCTGCTCTGTGGCCAGCAAGTCCGGCCCTGTCTTCCAAGCCCAGGCCCAGCCCGCCCCAGCCCAGCAGGTGCTGCCAGGCTGCACCCATGCCCGGCATCGCAAGGCCCCCAGAGCTGCAGCCCCGTCTCCTGGCACTGGTTCTCTCCGTCCAGCCACGCTGCTTCGGTCTGCACGCCTGCCCTGCGCCTGCCCACCATCTCCCAGGGGTCTCCTCACCCACCCCCGAGACACCTCCCACTCACCCCGGGGTCCTTCTTCCCTCCTTCACCGCACTGCGGGCCAGCAGGAGACGCGTGGGCCCCACACTTCCCTCACGTGTTGTTCACCGCCTGCCGAAGGGAGGTGTTTGGGCAGCTTTGCTCACCAGCGAGGCCTCAGCACCCAGCGCAGCGTGCTGCCTGCCGGAGAGCCAGCCGCGGCACACCGGTGCCGGGGCCACGTGGGCCTGCAGCGCCTGACCGTGCCAGGCAGTCCAAGAGGCACTGGAGATGACAAGGCGGATGAGGCGAGGCAGGAAGGACTGACAGACGGGGAGACGGAGGGGCGGTGGAGGCACAGGTGAGCAGATGGAAGGGGGCAGAGGGCCTGAGTGGGTGGGTGGATAGAAGCACGGGTTAAAGGACGGGCAGAGGGTCGCGTGACTGGGTGGATGGGTGATGGCTGTGCTTATAGGTGGGGTAGAGGTTCATCTGTCTTCAGAGGACAGGTCCCCACGGAACAGCTGTTCTGGCTTGGAGGGCGGGAGGCAAGGCAGGGCCCAACATCCAGCCGACGCCAGAGCACCCTTCCCCACGTGCCCTGACAGCCAGCCCATCACTCGGACTTCCTGCTTTTATGTGGGCAGGTTTCTCACCCAATTTTCCCTCAAAGCCAACTGACCGCTGGTGGACGGGGCCACTGGGATGGGGCCCACCCTCACAGGACCCGAGGAGCTGGGCTGCGGGCCTGGGTGACTCCATCCCACTCCGGCCCGGAGCCTCTGCAGGGCTTCCACAGGTGTCTGGGGCAGTGCTGTGATTCTGGGCCTGAGGCATGGGGTGGCCGCTGGGGCCCCTGCATCTGCCGGCCTCTATGTGGCTCCGTGCGGAGTGGCCAGGGGCTGCGTCCCAGCCTCAGTGGGAGCCGCCAACTCCGGGGCCCAAGGGCACCGGAGTGTCCGTCCCGCCCGAAGCGGGTGGGGGCCGAGGGGCCTGCGGCGGGACAGGCCGCCTGCAAAGGTGTGGTGGAGGAGCAGCAGGGGAAGCCACCAGAGGCCCCGGCAGACGGGCCACAGGCCCCTCGAACGCTCGTGTGCTGCAGCTGCCCTGAGACCCAGCCCAGCAGCAGCAGCCTCCCGTCTCCTGGAGACGCGGCCATGTTTCTGCCCAAAGAAGCAGCGGACGTGGTGTTTCCACTGAGGAAAGACGGAGCGCTGGGCACAGAAGCAGCTGCGCGTCTCTCAGTGTCGGGAGGGGTCCTGGGCGTCCAATTCTGAGTCACGAAACCCAGGGCCACAGGAAGCGCCGTGGTGGGCCCACACGGCCACGGCTCGGGGCAGGGGCCGCCACCCTGGGCGCTGGGGGCCGCGCAGTCTCTGCAGACGTGACGGGAAACCCCCGTCTCTGATGCCAGTCCAGGGCCTCCTGGCACCCGAAACCCAAGGAGCTGACCAGGCAGTTCCCTGCAGCCGTGTGGGCAGGGCTGCTCAGACCCCAGGGGGCTGTGTTTGGGCAGGACTGGGTCCCCTGCCCCAGCTGCTGCCCGGCCTCTGCCAGGCCCCTGAGGGACGAAGAGAGATGGCGGGCTCCCCAGGCCAGTGCACCGCAGTGGATGGACAGCCGGCCTTTTGCAGGCCACAGCCCCAGGACTTGCCTGGACTTCTACTGCAGGAGCGCTGGACCCAGAGGGCCCCTACACTGGACCCCACTCTGCACACTGTGTCCCACAGGCAAATCCATTCACAGACTTTTTGGATACATTTTCTGAGAGTTCATCTGAACCAAACGAACAACACATACCAGGAAGCAACATCTCAAATGCTCCCCTAAGAAATTTGAATTCTTAGAAAAAAGGATCAGCGGAGGCCTGAGCGGCCACCGTCGCTGGCCTGGCCAAGTCTACCGGGAAGCGTCCAGACAGGAGGAGCCAGAGTAGCCGGTGGCTCGGGGCCAGGCCCTGGCCCGGTCGGCACACAGCGCTCCCCAGCGTGGCCCCAGGCTCTCCACAGGACCAAGTGGTCCCCCCAGCCTGGCTTCCGGGTCCACTGCCACCAAGAGGCAGCAGGGCTCAGCCCCTGGCCAGCGGCTGCCCCTGAGGCCCCAGAAGGCTCAGAGCACAAGTCCAGCCCTCTGGTCCCGCCAGCCTCTGGGGTACAATGGTGAGGCACAGTGACCAGTCGCAGAGGGCCCTTCACGGGTGAGGGGTGGCCCAGAGCCTGGGCCAGGGGCCAGGCAGAAGGGCAGAGGCCTGTTGTGGCTCCTGCCCACCCACCCCCATCTGGTAGGTGGGGCTACATGGCCGGGAAGGGGATGACCTTGTCTTGATCACTGAGCCTGGGGGCGGCAGGCAGCTCGGGGCCACCCCTCCTCCCAGGCCAGGCAGGGGCTCCAGCAGGCCTGCCCGGTGATGCTACGTCCACCTGTGGCCTGCAGATGGAAGGCAGGCTTCCTGGAGTCTCTGGGAACCAGAAGGGCGGGCGGGTCCTGAGGCCCCAAAGCCACCCTCCCCGCCTGCTGAGGAGGGGCCAGTGGGCAGTGGCTGGTAGAGGGGGCAGCATCAGGCTGCCCCGCCCCCACCCCCGCAAAGCTTCCACAACGGGAAGCTACCGACCGAGCCCCGAGGAGGCTCGGGAGGGGCTCCAGGCCCCGGCCCTGGCTCCCTGTGCGCCTCCCCCTGCTCCCTGACCTCTGAAGGGGGCCACTGGTCCTGGCGGCCCAGGGGACAGTCCACTCAGCAGGTTCCCACCGCGCCCCTGCCACACGTGGAGCCCCTGGCAGGCGCTGCCCAGATGAGAGACACCCCAACCCCTCACGCGGAGTCTGCGTGCCGGAGAGACAGACACACAAGACGACAGCGAGGCCGGCCCACCTGCCCTCCACCCAGCCCCCCTCCCAGCAGGGCCAGGGCCTTGGTGAGCACGGCCTCCCAGACTGCCCAGCGGCCACCCTGTGGTCAGCACCACACAGAGCCCTGTCTGTCTGGGCCACCTCCCACCAGCCTGCCTGGCACAGGCAGCCCCTCCCGGCAGGCGGGTCACCCAGGACAGGCCACCCGGAGGCCCCCTTCCCCGCAGCCTGGGTGGGCCGCCTGGTCTCAGTGCCAGGCGGCTGGGAAGGCCAGCTGTGTGGCGCAGCCCCCAGGCAGGGCTTCCTGGAGGCTGTCCTGGTGACCAGCCCGTCAGACCGGTTCCTGTGGCCGACTGCTCACTGCTGGGCTGCCCTCAGTCCTGGGGGTGTCGGGGCGGGTGGCCAGGCCTGTTCCGTCCAGGAAGACCGCTGCAGGGCTGACGGCTCTCAGCACCGGGCACGGGCACAGCCGCCAGGGCTGCCCCTTCTTGTCCCTGCCCCGTCTCCGATGGAAGAGACCCAGCCTGGGCAGGCGCAGGGGACCTTGGGAGCGGAGGGGGGTGGCGAGCTGGTGGGGAGGGGCTGCTCTGGGCCCCTATCCCATTGGCCCTGAGGAGCCCAGGGGCCCGAAGCCCCGGGCCCAGTACTGCTGCAGTCCCTCGGCCAGCTTGGGAGCAGCCACGGAGCCAAGGGGCCAGGCAGTGAGCCACGCTGCAGCTCCTGGCTCAAGGCCCCGGGTCTGAGGGAGTGGGCAGGCCTCCCCACTGCCATGCCAATGGAGATGAGAAGCAGGACTGTCATCGTCCAGCCGGACAGCACCTGCCAGGTGTGCGGGACTCAGCCACCAGGCCAGCCCCTCTCACCCATGTGGCCCCGAGACAGCGACACTCCCCAAACTCCGGACCTCCCTCCTCCCTGGAACTCCTCCCAGGGGCTCAGAGAGCTGTCTCCCCACCTTATAAGCAGAGCCAGACACCAGGACAGGGGCCCCTACAAACACTCCAGAGCCTGGTGAGCGGGGTGGAGCCCAGCTGGTGGGCCCCGCTCCTGGGTGGCCTGGGAAGGGGCACGAGAGTTGTGCCACACACCCTCAGCCCTCCTTGGCCAGCACATGCACAGGTGCCGGCCAAAGGCCACGGCGGCACCGGGACGGAGCGCCAGGCCCAGGGCCCTGGCCCTGAGGGTGTGTCTCATCCCGGCTGCAAAGGTTCCGTGAGCGCCTCTCAAAGACCCCAGCAGGGAGGAGGGCAGGAGGCTGCGGGCAGGAGGCTGCGGGCAGATGCCCTGGCTGGGGCCCCAGGAAAGCACCTGCTGGAGAGCCAGAGAGCAGAAGGGAGGCAGCCAGGCAGCCGGGGCTGGGATTGGGGCGTGGTTGGGGTGTGGGGAAGGCCTGGGCCCCACAGGAGGAGCCAGAGGCAAGGCAGGGCCAAACTTGGAGGTGGGCTGTGGTGGGGCCACTGGGTTCTCAAGGGTGGGGGTGGGCACTAGCAGTGAATGGGGGAGAAGGGGGTACCACCCGGAGGACGGCCTGGAGGAGGACATCTGCACAGGAAGAGCAGCGGCACCAGGCATTCTGTGGCCTTGGGGTCTCCAGTGGCTGCGTCCTACAAGGGCCCCACCCCACTTTCCAGACAGGGACCCGCTGGCATCCCCAGGAGCTAGACGGGGGGGATGGAGGGCCATGGGGCTCAGAGAGAGCAGCTGGGGATCACGGTGGCCGCAAAGGGCCGTCCCCCATTCCCGCTCCCGGCCTGGAGTTCCCAAGGAGGCCTGGAGGCCTCGGAGCCACTGGGCTTGGATCTGAGCCCAGGGCGACCTGGACAAGAGGGCCCCTAGGAAGGGGCTGGGCCCAGCGCCACCCGTGGAACCTGGCAGGGATCTGGGCGTGGGGGCGCTATTTGACACCAGCAGGAACGGGCTTCCCAGGGCTCAGGGAGCAGCGGGGACCAGGGTCTTAGAGGTTGGAGCTTTTCTCGGGCAATGGCATAAAACGGGGGCAGGACCCCAGATAAAGGGCACCCAAACAGGCCAAGTGGGAACGTTCTGGGAAGAGAGGATCCGATCGAGGCCTCCTTCTGAGCCTTGGGGACGCGCGCTCCTTCCCGCGATCGCCGAGAGTTGCAGTTCTCGCCTCTGCTGCCGCAGAGCATTGCACCGGGCCCCCCATCCCAGGCATCGGGGCGCTCGGACTAGGAACATCTGGACACGTCAGTGCCCGCCGCCCACAGGGGCAAGCTCTCGGAGAGCTCTGGGACCCCCGGAGCCCAGCCACCGGCAGGGCTGGGGCGGGGCCTCCAGCTCCACGCGCTCCCCAGGCCCTGCCCTGACTGCAGGGTCCCCCGCCCCACAGCCCGCACCCCGGTGAGAAGGGGTCACCGCGCTCAGGTGCCCCCTTCCCTCCGGAGTGCCCAGCGCTGGGTCCCCGCGGCGCCGTCCCGGAGCCCGGGCTGGTCCCTCCCTGTCCCCTGGCCCCGCCCCGCGCGGGGGAGGTGGCTGTTAGTCCGGCCCGCGCAGGCGTGGAACCCGAGGCCCGGTGGGGCGCGGCAGGCCCTCTCGGAGGGGCGGCCCCAGGCCCTTAAGGCTACCCGGCCGGAAGCCGCGGGCCCGGCCGTCGAGGTCTGGGCGACTGGGTGTTCGGACGGAGCCCCACGGCCGAGGCCTGGCGCGGGCGGGGAACTGAAACTGGGCGGCGGGGGTGTGAGGCTGAGTCGTGCTTTCCGAGGGGCGCAGCGAGGGCGGCAGCTACACGACTCTCCAGCCCCCCTCGAGGGACTCTCCCCACTCGCCGGGCTGGTCCGCGGTCCCGGAGGCGGACGTGGGAAGAGGGGCTGCCCTGCCCCCCACGGAGGGCAGGGCCGCGTCCGGTGACTCACCGCCCGGCGACGCCCATTCTCCCCTAGACTCAGGCGCCAGCCCCGAGCCCATGGGCACGCGTGTGGGCTCCGCTGTCCTGGGTAGCACAGGGGCTCAGGGTCCCCAAAGAAGCGCTGCCGGGAGGTCCCTCGGGCCTGCGGGGCCCGCAAGGGGCCAAACGCCCTCTCCTGCCCTGGCCCGGCTTGTAGCCAAGCCGGAAGGAGCAGGAATTTGGAAAGTTTTCGAACCAGCACTGTGACTCCCTGGAGGCTGGCTGCCCCCGCCCTTCGCCCGGAGATCGGGGGGGCGGGGGGGGGGGGCGAGGCAGGCAGGGCCTCACGGAGCCTCTGCTCTGGGCATCCTTGCCCACTGCCAGCCCCAAGCACGGGTATGCAGGATGGGGCGGGGGCAGGTTCCCTGCTGAGGAGACGCCCGGGGGGAGAGCACCAGGGAGTCTTGTGAAGACTGGGTCCAGGTCGGCCGGGCACAGCAGAGGAGCCCCAACCAGCTGGGTCCGGGTGGCCAACACTCAGGCCTGTCCCTGCGAGCTACTCACTGCCCTCCTGCCTGGGAAGCAGCTGGCCACACCCACCACAGCCCTTCTCTTCCAGGGCCTCTGGAAGCGGCCCCTCCCAGCCCACCTAGGCCCAGACTCCGGGGCAGGGAGCCTCCTCCCCAAACCCGCAGGGCCCTTTCTGGGACTTCCTACCTAGAAACAGGAGGTCAGGGGTACGCCCCATGCCCACCTGGTCAAGGCCCCTCGGAGGGCAGGGCAGGGATCCGTGGGAGCTCGCCCTGTGCAGTCCCCTGCAGCCCCCTGCAGCCCCCAGTGCCAAAGCAGAGTGGGGAAGGACATTTGTCTGCCTTGGTGGGGCTTCGCCTGGCCGTGCCTGGGCTGCCCGCCCCCTCCTGCCAGCCCCCGCCCCCGACCTTCTGAGCCCCCTCCTGGCTCTCGTGGTTCGGCCCCTCCCTCCTGTCCATCAGAGCCCCTGTCCCTGCACCCGCTCACTGGGCAGGGTGAGGGTGTGGACCCTGCTCAGCTCCTGCCCCGAATGTGCTGCCCTCTCATGCTCATGGGCCGGCAGCTGTGCCTGTTGACACAGACCAGAGTGTGAACTTGGGCACAGGAGCAGCGCCTGACCACCTCCCAGGCCCTTGTGCCAGGCCCGGCCCACCCTGTCACCCCGCTGTGCCCGCCTGGCCAGAGCCTGACAGGTTTGGCTTTGGAGGGTATGAAGTACAGCCTTCCGTATGGGGTCTTGGATGGTGCCGCCACCCACTCCCACCCCTGCTGTGGGCCTGCGGGCCCTGCTGAGATGGGGGGTGGAGCCCGGAGGACCTGTGGGGTGGGCTGGCCAGGGAGCTGGGGCTCCTTTGTCCCCGTCCCCAAGGAGCCTGGCCAGGGCCAACTGGCAGGAGGGGCCAGAGAGTTCTGCGTGCAAGGGAGGGGGACCTGTGGCAGGGAGGAGGGGACAGGAGGATGTCATGGAGAGGGTGGGGGAGCAGGGGAGGGCAGAGGCAGGGGACGGTACACCTATGCTCGCAGGCTTCTGTGCAAGCCGACCTGGGTTTCTCATGCGCGTCAGCATGTTGGTGCCAGGGCCAGTCCACAGCCTCCCAGGGGACATGGGACCAGGATGAAGCCCCACCACTCTGGACCTGTCCCCAGGGCCGAGACTCCAGGCCAAGGGAATTACGCTGGGCTCCAGGGTCGCCGTGCAGGCCTGGGTCTGGAGCTGGACTCCAGCAACCCCACACACGTGTCCTCTGATCAGGGGATCGTGGGGATGGGGACCCGAGCCCCAAGCTGTCCCCTGCACAAGGTACCCCGTCCCTGGAGGTTTCTGGAACAGACCTCTGTGGCAGCAGGAGAGATCTGAGAGAGAGCCGGGGCCAAGCTTCCTGCCCGTGAGTGCTGCCAGGCCGGTGTGCCACGGGAAGGCCCCACCCTGTGCACCGGACGCCATCCCAGCACAGGACGCTCCAAGGACAAGCTGGGCCAGCCCCACCTGCCTGTCCGCCCCCCGCAGTGGGGCCACCTGCTCCAGGGCAGGGAGTCTCAGCCCCCAAGGCCCCCAGCCCCTGGCACACGCCTGGGTGCAGATGGCTGTGTGTGGCGCCTGCAGGGTTCACGTCATCCGGGGGGGGGGGCAGGGGCTGGCGGGCATCCATGCCCCCAAAGTTCTGTTCCCACCCTTCTGGGGCCTGGCATGGGCAGGGCGGGCAGGAGGGTGTGGAACTGCCCCCCCAAGAGTGCAGTGGGCACCTGTGGGGGGGGGACAGGGTCCCACCCAAGCCCCTGGTTTCACATCCTACAGGGCCAGCAGGGCAAGAACCCACCCCACCCTCGAGTGAGGGAACAGACTGTCCTCAGGGACAGGCTAGAGCGGTGGGCCAGCCCCCATTTCCCCTACAGGGTCCTGTCCTCTCTGCAGGCAACGGTCACCCAGGTCACCCAAGTCCGGGCAGGGCTGGAGACCTGTCAGGCAGAGCCTGGCACTCTTACTGAGCCCCAGGTCTGGCCCAGGCCTGCCCGCAGGCCCTCTGGCCTGTCTCCTCCTGGCCAGCAAGAACAGGTGGCCCTGTGACAGGCAGGGAGAAGTGAGGGGGAGGGTGCATTGGGGGCGACAGGGGGCCAAGGGTGGGGCGGAGGCTGAGGGCCACATCGAGGGTGGCTCCGGCCGGGCTCGAGCTGTGCAGCTGCTGCGAGTGGGTAGGCGGCTTCCTCTTTCCAGGAGGGTGTGCCTGGCACCCACCACCCCAGATAAGGACCCGAGTTCTCTGCTTGCGAGTCAGCCCCTGACCACAGGGTGGAGGGTGGGGTCCCTGGGGCCAGAGTGTGGCCCAGGGTGGGGGTTGGGGCTGTTGGACTGGAAGGGCAGCCGAGGCCGGGAGAGGGAGGAGACAGGCAGACCTGGCTGAGCGGAGGGTGGGGATGGTGAGGCTGGCGAGGCTGCTGGTGACAGGCAGAAGTGAAAGCTGGGGGTGGGGGGTGGGGACTGACTAGGGACCCCAACAGCCTTCTAGGAGCACCGCCCTGCCAGGCACCAGTGAGGGAGGAGAGGGAGCCCAGGCTGCCCCCAGGTGGCAGCGGGAGGTCCGTCTCTGTCCCAGAGGCACACCGGGGGTGGTTCCCTGACGCTGACTGCTCCCCGAGCCCCTCAGAATGGTGTGGGGGCGGGTCCGACATCAGGGGACTCCCATCCTGTCTGTTCCAGGTGGGGGGTGCCCAGAGCCTTTTTAACGCTTTATTTCCCAAATGAAGCCTGGGGTGGCCAGGCACCTGCCCACGGCCCCCCGCAGGGCCAGCCACCCCAGGCCGGGGCAAGCCCCCCATCCCGGACTCCAGAGTTGCCCATGCAGATCTGCCTGCCCACCCTGGCCTCCCTGCCCCATGGCCTGACCCTTCAATTCTCTGAAAGGGGCCTGGGATTGGTTTGGAACCCCACACGGTGAGGGGCTGGGAGCCAGGAGGGTGGCAGGGGGCACCGGGTGCCCTACAGAGAGGCCAGAGCCCAGGTGTCCCACAAAGCCCTCATTCTGGCCAAACAGCTCAGGGATAGAGGGCCAGGGTCAGGTGGACACCTGGGCTGAGGGACAGCCGTGCCCCGCTGTGGAGGGTTTGCCGTCCATGCCTTGGTGCTGCAGGGCCATTTACCCACCCAGCCCGCCTCAGACCCCGGCAGCTACCGGGAGCCCAGGTCCAGGGCCTTGGCGCGGGCGGTACAGCAGGCCTGGAGGCCTGGTGACTGGGGTGCTGGCGGTCTCCCCAACCCCGGAGAGCCCCACTGTGACACAAATCTTTCAGGCCAGCTGGGGAAAGCTGCCTGCACCTGGGGACCACTGGGGGGGTGGGGTGGTCTGTGCACTTCTGGGCCCAGGTCGGGGGGGTCTCCCAAGGCTACAGGAGACAGGGACCCAGGAGTGGGCCTGGGCCAGGCCGACCGCCAGCCTCCCCAGGGGACCAGTGAGTGGCTGCACGGGGCAGGGGGGGCAGCAGGGTCTGGGGAAGCCTCCCAGAGGCAGGCAGGCACCTCAGCTTCTCCCTCAGGGTCTCCCTCAGGTGACATGGCGCCCCAGGTCTGACACCGCCTCCCCACAGAGACATGGGCTGGCTCTGCGGGCGCCCGGGCCTCACAGGCCCCACGAGGCTGGGCCAGGCAAGGTAACCCAGGGTGGCCGGGCCTCCAATGACACCCACAGCACGAGGAGAGGCCACAGCACTGGAGGTGGGCGGGGGCACGGGCCAGCCCCAGCCCCAGCCCCGGCCCGGGGCCCAGAGGGTGGGGTGGACTCACGGCACGTTGTCACGGTGGGGGAAGGGGCAGGGAGGGACGGCGGGTACACAGCGAGATGGATAAACATGCCAAGCTTTTTCTTTTTAAATCAGGCATTTATAAACAAGAGCGCATACATTAATTACATAAAAATAGTTCTCGGATAGTAGAGTAAGTCATCATATTGTCATTAGCAGCAGCAGAGGGGGGGGCGGCGATGCGGGCACTCCTGGCGGACACAAAGGTGGAGCTGTGTTTTTCTCCTTAATCGAAAAAAGGTCGTTTGTGACTCCCGCCTGGAATCCAGAACCAGCTTCCCAGGGAGCCTGCGGGGGCGAGCTCGGCGGCTGGGCGGCCGGGCCGCTCGGCCCCAGGCAGGGCCGCCTGCCCCTTCCGGCAGAGGAGTGTGTCCGGTGAGGACCGCCCAGAAAACAAGACGACAACTGGGGAGGGAGGGTTTCTGGGCCCTGGGTACAGGCGCGCTACCGGGTGTGACAGGACTATTTACAGGGAGGCCCGTCACCGGCCTGCGCTGACCGGACGTGGAGCACCAGGCGCGAGCGGGCTGCTCCGCGGTGTTATTGCTGCTGTGTCACCCCGTGAGGTCCCCTCCGGTGGGAGCACGAGCGACTGGACCCGCATGGGCGCCGAGGGCCCACAGGCCCCTCCTCTTCTCGGAGAAAGCTGCTGAGTGGCGCACAGAGCGCGGGAGACCCACCCGGCCAGAGGCCACTGTGTTTGTAGGGTGGGGGTGGCGGGCACCCCCGCCGCCGGCCTCACCCAGGGACTGGCAGCTGCCTGGGAAGGTCGACCTGCTGGTGAAGGGAGCCCACTGTGCCCGACTCCCGCCCCGCAGGCCTGGGAGGGCCGGGCCTGCCCGGCCTCGTCCCCCTCACTCTGGGAGACAGGCTGCCTGCTCAGCTCCTCCCGGTGTTCTGGACAAAGCCGGGCAGGGGTGCGAGGACCAGAGAACAGGCAGCGCCCTCGAGCCCAAGTCAGAAAAGTCCATCCCCCTGCAGCCTGAAAACTCAGGAGCAACGGGGGTGCCCGGCGGCCACGGTCTCCCTGCCGCTCCCAGACAGGCCGCGCAGAAGCACACCGACACAGGTAAAGCTTTGCTCCAACGAAACCATTTAGTTTCCCTCGAAAAATGGCTGAAAAAAACACAACTCTGGAGAAATGAGGCCGACGTGGCATTTGGGCAGGTGCCCAACAACCGACCCTTCACACGACGCGGTAATAATGCCCATCGAGGGGTGTGCGTGTGCAGAGGCTTCGACTCCATGCACACAGAGCTGGTAACTGCAAAAGAAAAACAAAGCCAGAGAAAACACCACCCAAACCCACGCTGCGTCTACGTGGTGTCCCTTCTGCACTGCACTTCAGAAGGGGTCCAGCAGCACCCGGGCCCCCAGTAAACCAAGGACGAAACCCCGCAGCGGCGTCAGCACCCACGTCTCCGGCCCAGCCTGCGCATGGCCGCCGCGGCACAAGGACGGAGTCGGGCCGGAACTCCGGTGTGGTCTTCCTCGTGTGAACAAACACCGCCGCTCTCGGGGGCAGTGCCTCTGGTCTACCGGGAAATCACTTTCGAGCTTGGGCGTAAGAAACCATATACAATTTGCATAAACAGCTGAGCGTAAACGAGATTATTTGGAATAAATGCAAGGAACTTATTTTCGACAGTGGCAGACTCGATCGCTACTGAGGACGGGTGTCGGGGGCGAAGAGACGAGTCGGTTCGCTGTACAGGATGCTGGAAGGCACAGAGCTCCCCCGAGTCCAGCTTCCGCCTCCCTCGACGCCCTGTGGGACAAGCACCAGGGGTCCCGAGCTCGAGCTCTCGGGAGGCGACCTGCTCTGGAGTCGGTCTCCACACTTGAAAGTAAAAGCCTCAGTTCACGGGAATAAAGAGGGAAGGTGTTTGACAAAGTGCAGTTCTAGTATACGTTTAAATGAACAAACAAACGAAGAGAAAAGGTGAAATAATGCTGTTTCGTCCCGACACTGCAGCCTCAGTCCCAGGAAGGAAGGGTGATGTCCGCCCCGCCGAGGGGGGGGCGCCCGGTCAGGCGGCAGGGACGGCCTCCGGTCCCCTCCCGCAGGTGCCGCCCCAGCGGTGTCTGGGGGCACCTGCCGGTGGGGACAGGGCGGCGGGCGTAAGGCGGCAGTGGCAGCTCAGGGCGCCCTCTCCTCGCTCTCACGGGCGGCAGCATGGGAGAACTGGGTCTTTGTCGCTGAAAAAATAGAGACTCTGGAGAAAAGCCCTTCCTGTCCTCTGTGGCCGTGGACGCGCTGTGATGGCTTCGCAGGGCGGGGCAGTAGCCGCCCCGGCTCCCTCACTGGTCCGTGAACGGCGTGGCGTGTTGGCGGGGCTTTCAAAAGTTAGTCATTAAAAAACGTGTTGATTTTTTCTCAGTATCAAGTCTTCTTACTGGTTTTAAATAGCTTATAACAAAAGTGTAAATGTTAGAACGTTCCAGCGAGCAGAGGCCAGCCACAGCCACCGAGCTGGCCCTGTTTCCAGCTACAGGTGGGGAGCCAGCTTGCTCACTCGAACTTGGCCAGTAGAAAATTTCGCAGTGGATTCCAAAAGCATGTGGTTGTGAACACTCGCTTGGTTGTAGGCACGGTAAGACGTTGTGCTATATGGCCGGGAAGAAGGGGGACGCCCCCACGCAGAGCCGCAGCGCGCCCGCCGCCCTGCCCCGCAGCATCCGGGCCGCCGGACAGCACGCAGTGGGTCCGCTAGGGCTCCAGCTCCGTCGCGCTCTCGCCGCTGCCGCCCGCGGCCTCGGGGCGGGGCCGCGGCCACAGCTGCTCCTGCAGCTCCTTCACCACCTTCTCCAGGTGCTCCCGGGCCTCGCGCTCCCGCAGCAGGTCCGCACGCAGCTGCTCGCGGTCGGCCTCCGCGTGCTGCAGCTTCACCTGCAGGTCCTCGATCTGAAAGGGGCCGCAGGCATCAGCAGCCCCGCCTCCCCCCGCCCAGCTCCCGCCACCAGCCAGTCTCCTGGAGCCCGACAGGGGCCTCCCACTGCCCGGGCCCGGCCCCTGGGGCATCAGGCCAGAGGAGGGGCTGCTGAGCCCACTGCCCAGTGTCCCAGGACACTGGCTGGCCGGACAGCTGAGCAGACGTCTGGAGACCCCAGCACCGCCCGCCCGCCCTGCATACCTGGGCCGAGTACTTGGCGCGCAGGCGGCCGGCCTCACAGCCCTTGTCACACAGCCGGCCCTGCCGCGCCTGCTCCAGCTCCCGCCTCAGGCGCAGTCGGGCCTCGTTGGCCTCTTTCATCTTCTTCTCGTTCTCCGCGCGCAGGCGTTCGATCTCCTTCCGCAGGTTGCGCTTCGCCTCCGTGGCTTCCCGCAGCTTCTCCTTCTTGGCCACTCGCAGGAACTCCAGCTCCTGTGGCGGCAGGCTCGGGGTCACTGCCCTGCCTGCCGCACCCCTCGCAGGCAGGGGGGTCCTGCGGCAAGCCGGCCAACCCCCCCGCCCCCACCCCCCCACACTGCTCCAGAGGCTGCTGGGCGCCCACGACACTGCGAAGCGTCCCACACTGGGACTCCTCTGCAGCGCACTCTGGGCCAGAGGCCTGCTGGGAGGCTGCCGTACTCAGGATGCCGGGGACCCCACCGCCACCTCCCCTTGAGCCTGGCTCCTGGGGATGTCCTTCCAGCAGGAGTCTGTTCAGCCCCAACAGCAGGCAGCATCGTGCAATGGAGACGAGCCCCTGGGTGCTTCTCCAGCTGGCTGTCAGTGACTCACCCCCTGCAAACGTGCTTATAAATAAGCACGTGGGAAGTCACACCTCCAGCCAGAACCAGGATGGGCGGGGAGGGGGGGGTCCCGAGTCTGCTGCCTGAAACTCAGGGAGGCGCCCGACGCCCGGGCTCTCAGGACCACAGGGCTGTGTTGTGCTAGCAGCCCACGCGTGAGGCTGTCCCCGAGCCGCCAGACACCAGCAGAGGTGTGAACTCAGCAAAGCTGGTGTGAAGGCCCCGCCTGTGCCCAGGCGCTGGGAACGCTCAGCTGTTCCCACTTGTCAGAAAAGGCACGAGCGAGCGAAGATGCGCAGAGGTAGTGTTGGGGGCACCGGCTAAGCTCAGGGTCCCACAGATGGTCCCTGTCGGCTCTGCTCGGTGTGAGCAGAGGGTGCTGGCAGGTGCAGACCCACTCAAGCCTCAAGCCCCCTCTTCAAAAGAGAGCAGCGACTTCTGTGGAACCATCTGAAATCCAGCGTGTGCACCGAACAGTGTGTGCAAGTGTGCGTGCACATGCCTGGTGCCTCTCCTCCCCAAGCCAGGCTCCTGGGGACCGCGTCACCTGCACACCTGCTGCCGGAGGCCTGAGGCGCCACCTCCTAGAGCCCAGACCTTTAGGGACCAACCCTCAAAGCCACTTCCCGCAGACGACAGGCCAAACCAGCCTGTGCGTGTCACTGGAGTGCGGAGCTGCCTCGGGCTCCCTGATGACCACACGTCCACCGTGACAAAGGCACAGACAGTTCCGGCCCGGGGCTCAGGGCTCACCTGGTGGAGGCTGCGCTTGGCCTGTAGGGCAGCGCTCAGCTTCTCCTCCTGTTTCACGCGCATCTTCACCACCTCATGCAGGAACTTCTCTTTGGCCTCCTTGGTGTCCAGGCCACCCTCCAGGGCTTGACGCAGGTGCTCCAGCTCCGCCTCCAGCCCCCCACTTGGGGCATCAGCGGGGGCTGCAGTGTCTGGGGCTGTGGACGGGGCGGACGGGGCGTGCACCCCCGGGGAGCTCAGATCCTTGGCAGAGCTGGACGAGGTGAAGGATGGAGAGGAGAGCGAAGACAGGGAGGAGGTGACTGTGGGAACAGAAGCAGGTGCAGGTTACAGCTGAGCGCAGGCCACGCCCCCTCCCCGGGAAGGGCCAGCCAGCGGCTCCCACGTACACTCCTCTCTGCTCTCCACCTCCACCTCGGCCTCGGAGTCCCTGTCCTCCTCCGGGGCGACTGCAGGCGCCGGCGTCTCTGTGGCCCCGGGGGGGTCTGCTGCGAGTTTCCGCTTCCGAGGCTGGACGCAGGTGGCAGGGGGCTCGGGGCCCCGGGAAACGACAGTGGCACATGGCGGGCTGTTCACGACCTTCTGCTGGGCGGGTGGGGCCAGGGCCACGTTTGGGGCCACGCCGGTCTCAAAACTCTTATAGGAGTAAAAGCTGTGGGGGCAGACAAGCATCGGGGCTACAGGTGCGACCCACACCCACCCCAGGGGGCCAGCATGCCACTGCTCAGTGTGGGAGGTGGAGAGGAGATGTGAGCCGCTGCCCGGGGAAGTGGACACGGGCGTTGGCCACCATGTCCAAAATGGGCCCCAGCCAAACCCTAGCATCCCAGAGAGTTCAAGATCAGCTCACACCCATCAAAAGCCAACACTTCCCATGCCAGGCAGTTAAGGGGGTCTGGGCATGGAGCCTCAAAGCCGCCCTCATGCCAGGCACCCAGACGCCCAGAGCAACTCGGACACGAGGTGAGTCCCTGCCACACAGCCACAGCAGCTCGTGAGAGGCAGTCAGGTCACACCTGGTGCCTGTCTACGTGGCACTCAGAGGAGAGCCCCGGGAGCGGCGGCACCGCCCCCAAGACGTGCATCGACACTCAGGACCACGTCAGCCCCGGGGGGTTGGAGAATGCCGGCTGTGGAGCTCAGGAGGGGGCTGTCCGCCACCGACGCTGGGCTGCGGTGACGGCTGGCTGCTGAGCACAGTGGGCCCTTACCTGTCTCGAATCAGGGCTGGGAGGTGTGGGGAGAGCTCTTTGTCACTCGAAGAAACGGCAGGGGACCAGGGTCGGAAGGCGGAGAGGCGCTGGCGCGGGTGAACACAGCCCAGGCCCTATAGGGAGAGGTGCAGGAGTCAGAGGCGAGCAAGGAAAGGGCGCTGGGGGCCCCGCCCACCCTCCCTGACCCCTGCAGAACCTTGCTGGAGGAGCTGGGCAGGGTCCGAAGCCAGCCTGACTGTTTGTCCTTCTCTGAAGACGTGGGGTGCTGGGAGGGAGGGTCGTCTGTTTTTCTTATGGAAACCGGGGGCTCAGAGACCTGCGAGTGACACAGATATTCACACTGACACCTCGGTGACGCCCAGCCACCATCAGACCCCATGGAGCAGGAGGCTCCGGGGCCACGTGGCGCCCGACCTGCAGGTGGGGCTGGCTGGGCACGGGGGCGGCGGGTCTGGGGCTCATGGCCGTGACCCCACTGCGTGATGGCTGGGCTCCCAGGCGAGCCCTCAGCATGGACGGCCCTCACCCCAGCCCTTCGAATGCGTGGAAACTTGGTGCCAATGAGCCGGTCAGAGCCAAGGACCCTCTCAAGGTTCTGTTCAGGGTCTGTTCCAACTCTGTTCAGGGCGGCCCCCGCTTCCCGGCACCTATCTGGGAAGCCCCCAAGGGGCAGGCCCCCGGCCAAGTCTGGGACCCTCTGTCAGGCACCCCATGGCTTTCCAGGGGGTCACGCAGCACCCCCAGAGTTCTGGATTCCACCCGAGAGAACCGATTTCACAAACTCCCCCGGCTTGAGGCAGCCACACCACAGGGGTGGCAGCGAGCAGGCCTCAGCAATGAGCCCTCTGAGGCCACCCTCGAGGGGTCTGCACAGCCCTGAGACAGAACGCACCCCCCACCAGGGCTCCCGGGGATCTCCCCCAGGAGGAGACGCTGGTCTTTGGAACTCGGAGTAGCGTGGTCCTGCAGCCCCTCTGGGGGCAGGCAAGGGTGTGGGGTGGGCGCTGTGGTCTCACTCCCAAATTTCGCTCCAGGAGGCAGGGAGCGTCAGTCTTGGGCACACGGGATCAGGAGGCCTCCGCTCAGCCCTCAGGTCATGTCCCGAGGGGACCGGTGGGCGGCGACTCAGGCAGGAAGGACAGACCCGAGTGGTGCCACTTTTCAGAGGAAAGAGGCCACGGGGGTGTCAGCGGGCGGCTGGCCTCTGAACTCTGCCTGCTCTGTCTGCCACCTCCCACCTGCACACAGCGGGACAGGCCGGTTCCGGGGCGAGGGTGGGGCTTCCTGTCTGAGCGCGGCGGGAGGAAACACGCCGGGTTCTCACCAAAAGCAAAGCCACAGGCGCCGATTCTGAGCAGCCTCAGGGAGACTTGCGAGGGTGCCAGACACCTCAGCTGGAAGGCGGGCCACACCCACCTGAACGACCCCCAGCGCGCACCAGCCAGGCCCTCCCCGCACCTCCCAGGTGAGGGCAGCCGCCACTCAGGCCCAGGGGCAGACTCAAGCATGCAGGGCTGAAGTCCCATGTCTCTGAGTAACGTTCCGCCCCCACCCCCAACCCCGGCCCAGGTGCTGCCCAAGGCCCCAGTGGAAGCTTAGTGGCCTGGCTGTAGCCACCACCGGGCGGGAGCCTGTGCAGCCAGGGTGCCAGGTCCCCCACTGACGACGTCACCGCAGAAGTGGTACTTGGCCCGAGCTCCCTGACAAGGGGCAGTTGTGGACACAGGCCTAGGGGGTGGGCGAGGGTCAAATTCTACCCTCCCTGGGAAGAATCCGTCATAGAGGAAGTGACGCCCACTGTCCACCTGACAACCCCTGGTGAGACCACACAGGGACACGCACCTGGGGGAGACAAGGCCTGGGTGGCAGCCAGGCTGCCACGCTCACACCCACCCTGGCCGGAGAGCACGAGTGCCGGCGAGGGTGGGAGGAGACCCAGGACAGGCGGGCCTGGTCCCAGCACTTCAAAGTCACAGGTGGAACGGAGAGCAGACCCCCCCAGACCTGCTCAGTGTGGGCCAGACTCCAGGAGACCAAATAAGACAGAAAGCCAACGCCCCTGGTGCAGCCTCCAGGAGCACACCAGCCCTCACCAAAGGCAGCAGCAATCACCAAACCCAGGGCCGCACCAAGAGTTACACCCAACTCCACAGGGGCGCAGCGGGCGGTCCCCTAGATACATAAGGGACCCCACAGCAGGCAGCCCTGTCTGCATGCCCCCTGGCCCACTAGCCTTGGCATCCAGGCCAAGCAGCGGGGCACCTGCAGCCCCCAGGTTGTCCCCAGGTGGGGATGGTCATTACCTGGCTCTCGTACACCCTGCACATCTAATCAGTTCCTAATTCCGGACAGAAGTCAGATATGCGCCCGGTGTCCTGCAGCAGCCAGCAAGGGAGGCTCTGAGCGGTGGGCCCTGTCGAGGCCTGGGTCAGCGACCAGGGAGGGCTGAGGCGGCCCCAGAGAAGTTCCTGAGACATGCACAACTGCGGGCGTGTGACCTCCGCAGCCCTAGGGCCCGCACCCACCTCCACGAGAGCAGGCAGATCCTGCCAGCTCCCAGGCAGCTACCTGCTTTGTCCAAGAGTCCGGCCAACGGACCAGACAGGAGGTGTTGGTGCAGAATGAAGACAGGCCCGGGCCCCCGCTCTGCCGCCCCATTGAGAGAGGGGCCACCGACTTCACAGACACAAGCACGCACCTGCCCCCAGTGGGGAGCATCCCCAGGCAGCTCACGCAGAGCTGGGCATCACCTGCGTGCATGCGTTCCTCACCCTCGTCCAGCACCCGTCATCACCCCCACGCACCCTCTCCTCCTAGGTCTCAGGGCACAGGAAGGAGCGCGCTGTGGACAGTAGCCAGTCTCAGGTATGACTGTGAGCAGCTGTCACCTGCAAGGCACGTATGTCACGTTGTGACACACATACCGTGGGGACAGAGGTCCCATCAAAGGCACAGGCAGGTGGTGCTGGGAGCTGTCTGGGGAGAGTGTTCCAGGCCCAGGCGTGCGGGGTGCAGGGGCAGGTTTCTGGGATGTGCTGAGGCTGCCGAGGGGTGGCAGCACCCGTGTGTCCCGTGCAGGAGACAGCCAACAGGCAGGGCAGCCCCACAAGGCCCCGTCCTGACAGCACCACCACTGTGACCACCTTGCTTCCCACATGGCTGGAAAGTGAATCCTCACGTGAGACACCCTGAGCCTCATCTCTGGCTCTCGCCCCCACGCTGGTTCTGTGAGGCTGCCCCTACGGGAACCAGCCGCCACCGCAGCATTCTCTGAAAAAGCCTGGGACCTGGCATCTGCGGCCACTGCTAAGATTTCTGCTGAAGGAGCCGTGACGCCTCCCCACCTACCCTGAACCAAACTGCTGAGATGACACAAGGAACAGAAGACGGAACGGGGAGGTGGGCAGGGAGTCACCCAGGCCCCAACTCCTGCCAAGGACACCAGCAAGAAAAGGAAAAGACAACCCACCCCACGAGTGGGAGCAAGCACGGGCCGGTGAGGCCGTCAGGTAAGGCTTGTGTGCCGGCGCAGAGAGAAGAGCAGCCTGGCCCGCACGCCACACACACGCCACACACACGCCACACACACACTGCACACACGCAGCTGGGGCAGGCAGAGGGCTGGCATGGGCGCCTCTGCACAGGCACACGTGGCCTGCAGGCCTGGGAAACAAGCTGACGGCACAGACCCGAGGGGGAGGGAGACCGCCCCCCAGAGAGACGGCCACGACCAGGGACACAGGAGCGGCGGGCACTGGCGACAGGGTGGCCCGGGAGCCCTCCTCGGTCAGCACCCAAAGAAGGGGGGTGGGGGCGGATACCCCTGAGGGCTTGACGCCAACGGGTGCCTCTCGTCGCTGCCTGATGCCCACGGGGCTCCCACCACCCCCAGAGTGGGACCACGGTGCGCTCGCCAGGTGGACAGCACAGGTGTGGTGGTGGTGTGGAGGATGAGACCCCCCAATGCTGCTGCGAGAAGGAGCCAGGCCGTGGGGGGCAGGGGCACAGCGTGCAGGGTCCCCCAGGTGAAGCAGAACCCCCCATCTGGCAACCCCGCTCCAGGGCACGGACTGGGGACCGGAAAACATACACCACACAGCCGCACCACTCCCTACCAACGGCACACCCCACATGTGTGCTGAGGCCGCATGGGAAGCGAGCACAGACACTGGCCACAATGCGAGGACCTGGAGACGCTGCTCAGTGAGGTCAACGCAGGACGCCGGGGTGAGGGTCTGCTGCCGTGACGCGCCCAGCACGGGCGGGCCCTGGGGGCCAGCAGGCCCCTGCAGGCAGCTGAGAATGTCCCGAGGTGAAGGGCAGGGCGAGGGCTTCGAGTGGAGCCCCTGAGCAGTGCGCAACCACAGAAAGGCTGAGTTTCATGGTGTGTAACCTATCTCAATGAAGCTATTACAAAAAACCTGCTGAAAAAAGGGAAAACGAATCACTGCGCAGCCAGACCACCGAGGGCAGAGGTCCCACGGCTCCCTGCCGGCCCAGCAGAGGCCAGGACAGCTGCCACAGGAGAAGGAACACCGCCGGCAATGCCGCCCAGGCACCACAGGCCCTCCGGCACCAGCACCGAAGCACCGCGCTGCTGCCCGAGGCCAGGGCTCACACACACCCCCACCATGAAAGAGCGCCCTGGTCAGAGGGCAGAGAGCAGCCCGGACTCTGTGGGGGATGAGCCTGAGCCCCCTGAGCCAGGAGGCTGGCCAGCAGGCAGTGCCTGGACTCTGGAATGCAGCTGGTCTGGGGGAGACATGGGGACGCGGGCCCCCGGAGGCTGCCCCCTGCCAGGTGGGGACAGGCACCCTGTGTTGGCTCTGGGCAGGGTGCTAGGGCCACGTCCACTCCAGGCAATATGGCCAGGCCAGGGCCACGGGGAGGGTGGGCTGCACAGGCAGGGCTCAGGGGAAAGGCCCCACCCAGCCAGCTTATACCTGGCACCAATTCGCAGGGGGGCAAGTGGCTCTAGACAACCACTGCACATGGTAAGAGGCCAGGGGAACAGTTCTGGGTCCCTTCACTAGACCCAGGACCCTTCTCTTGGGTCATCACACTGGCATTCATACCCTGTACCCATCTCAGGCCCCCTCAAGCTGATCTGGCCACAAGGGCGACCTCAGGAGTCAGGGCCTTCTCGACTGTCACCTGTGGTCCCACAGCGTCTTCCAAAGCACCCAGGGGAGAGCAGGCTCCCCCTGGCCCCAGGGTCCCACGGCAGCAGCAGCCAGCCCACACCCCCAGGCCCTGGCCTCAGAGCAGCGGGTGACGGGACGTTACTGCAGACCAGCAGAGTCACGTCCGAGTCTGACGGAGCATTTCCGACAGCACGGGCACTGGGTGGAAAAACACACCAACAAACCGGAACGCAGCGCATCTGCTCCCCAGCTCAGGCAAAACTCGAGGCAGCTCTCCCAGTGGGCAGACTCCAGGTGAACTGGGGCCTCAGGCACTGCTTCCAGGTGGAAAGTCAGTCTGGACCTCAAAGGAAGGTCCCACCAAGCACGTGGGTCACCCAGACCCTGGAAAAACAAAGCACACTGCGGGCTTTTCACACCAACCCGAGGCCTCCCAGCACCGTACCCCAAGCCAGGCGCTACGTTCCTCAGAGCAGGGAGGGGCGCATGTGCAAGACCGTGACCCTGACCCACAGGGAGAGCCAGGCCAAGCTGGCGGCAGGGCTTTCAGAGGCCGGGCTCTCAGGCGCAGAGGGGGCCGTCATCTTCCTGGCACTCGCTGGTCCGCAGGAGAGGTGCCAGCAACACAGAGGAAGCTAGAACGCTTTGTGGAAACACCGAGCTGGACAGCATCTGGCATCGGCAATTCTCTCGTCCCTGCGCCTCGGTCCCATGGGCCCAGCCTCCAAGCCTTGAGTCTATGACCCTGAATAGTGGGGGAGGGGTGCCTGTTGTGCCTGCCTCCTAGGCCCCTGCATGGGGAGACCGGACCGCTCACCACACACTCCCTCCACAGGGGACAACGACAAGGCATCACCCGGACTCAGCTCAGGAAGGGACGCCCTGGTCCCAAGGGCTGAGGAGAAGGAGAAAACCAGCTCTGTGTCAGCCTGGGGGAGGCCTGCTGGTGCCGGGAGGGAGAGACCACCCAGTTCTCACTCGCCTGGGAAAACCCGTCACTACAGCCCACAGGGACCACGGAGGTGGCCCCGGAGGCTCGTGGGCAGAGCCCAGGAGCACAGCACAGACGGCCACACGGGCCGCAGCCCGGACCCCCTCCCAAAGGGTGGCAGGGGTTCACCGACCCGGCGGCGGTGCCGAGAGACCAAGCGAGCCCCTAAGGAGGAGCCTGACGGAGCGTGCAGGGCTGGAACAGCCTGGCACTTCGGGTGGGAGAAAAGGCGCAGGATCTTCCGTGCCCAGAGTGGCTCTCACGGAGACGCAGACTGAGTGGACAAGGGGGGCTCTGGGACAGCAAGACAGTGACCTGTGGAGGCGAAGAGCCTCGTCTGCGTGGGGCCTGGAGGCCTGCGTGTGGGGGGCCCAGCTCACCGCCTGCCGAGCCACGAGTGTGCGCGCAGCGCTGGGCTGCAGAGCCCCAGCTTCAGCAGCAAGTGTGTGGGGGCCGTGCAAACAGGACCCCTATGAAGAAGCACCTCGGGGTCCGGAGAAGAAAGGAAGTGTCCAGCCCTGGCTGGTGTAGCTCAGTGGATTGAGCGCTGGCCTGTGAAGCGAAGGGTCGCCGGTTCGATTCCCCGTCAGGGCACATGCCTGGGTTGCAGGCCAGGTCCCCAGTGGGGGATACATGAGAGGCAACCACACATTGATGTTTCTCTCCCACTTTCTCTTTCCCTTCCCCTCTCTCTAAAAATAAACAAATAAAAGTGAAATAATAAATAAATAAATAAATAAGAGAAAAGAAGTGTCCAGGACAGCAACTGCCCGGAATGTGTGGTCTGTCACAGCCGCACTGCCCTCCCCAGCCTCCTTCCCAGTCCCCAGGCTGGGCTGCCACACCCAGACCAGAGGCTGCGTGAGCGTGGCCCCCCCCCACAGGGACACATCGCTCATTGCCGAACCGCCTGCTCGCTGCAGGAGGTCACGCTGGACCTAAACAAGTCCCACGACCTGCTGTCCTCTCAAGGTGACATGGCCACCCTGTGCCCACGTCCCTGGAGGTGAGCACCCCACCCCTCCCTGAACACCTCACTGGTCTAGAAGCCACACAGCGGTTTCAACCTGGCCATCAGCACTGCCTGCCTGACAGTTCACGGCTCTTGCTATGCCCGCCTGAAGTCGGCCCATTTTCTGATGACTGCGGGTGCACAGGAAGCAGATTAAATTTACAGACCCCCCCCAACTCCAAAATGAAGCGGAAAGAGCGATTTTTCAAGGGTTGCTTGGATTTAAATAAGAATTAGGTGCCGCACTTTCCTGCCCCCCCCCCCCCAGGAAGCCTCAGGCTCCGACCCTCGGGGCCCCTCGCAGGAGGGCCTCACTCCCGGCAGCCAAGCAGCCCCCAGTCTGTCTGAACAGGAAGGAACCCTCCAACGAGGAGGCCCTGTGGCTGGGGGCCACCGTGCTTCCCCCACCGCCTGACACCGGGGGCAGGGGCCCTGGGTAAGACAGCCACAGAGCCGAGGCCGGAAATGGGTTTCCGTGAGGACGGTGGGCATCGGTCTTGACCGCAGAGACCTTTGTGCCCTCATGCCGCCTCCCCCGGGCCCTCCCCCAGCCCCTCCCCCAGCCCACAACGCTCTGCTTTCGGAACCAGGAGACCAGGTGGGCGAAGGGGAGGGGCTGCCCCTCCTTTCCTCTCAGCCACCGAGAGTAACTAGGGAAAGGACTTGACTTATAAGCGAACCCAGAACACCCACAATAAGGCCGCTCTGAAAAGGCAGTGTTTGTCCTGGGGCCTGGTGAGCGGGGCGGGGCGGGGGGGTCTCTCCCCCAGGGCCAGGCATGGGGGGAGCTGCACGGGGGGCGGGGCTGGCCGGAGACCAGCACTGCCGTGGCCAGACGGTGGTAAGGGAAGCTGCGCTAGGGGGGAACCAGGGACGCGGCCGGGGATGGTGGTTGAGCCCCGGGAGGCTGAGAAAGAAGGGGCTTCTCAGACCGGCAGGGACCCACGCCCGACACAGTGGCCCCCCACCTGCCAACGTCCCCCAGGGAGGACACACCCTCCAGGCCTTCCACACAGAGCCCACCAGGCCCGGCGGTGCTGACGCTGCTTCAGATGAGGGCCCAGGGCCCGGCACCAAGGGGTGTCCAGCCTCCACGGATGCCACCACTCACAGGGGCCCCTGGCCGCACAGGGAGGCGGCCCGCCCAGACACTGGGAGCAGCGGAAACTCCCCTTACCCCATCTGCCACCAAGGGTGGGCGGGCTCCTGCACACCTGCCTTCTCCACAGTGCCACACACTTGGCCTGGGGGTCTGGGGACACCAACAGCCACTGTCCTCAAACCTGTAGGCACCTTGCACTGACTGCCCCCACCTGGCCCTGCACCAGAACCAAGGCCCGTTCCTGGCTCACAGCAACCCCTGCCGGCGTGGGCACACCAAGGTCTCTGTGTGTGTCCACGCACGTGCACACACGTGTGGCATGTGCACACATGGAACAACATGGAACAACACAGTGTGTGTCACCTGTAGGAAGCGAGAGGCCTTGGGAACAGCGCTGGCGAGGCTGCTCTGGACCCAGTGTCAGGTGTGGGGCGCACAAGGCACAGCGGCAGCCGGTGAGAACCGTGGGGGCTGCTGGCGCTGCCCGGGCCCCGGCGGCCCCACAGGCCCCGAGAGCTTTCACAGGGCTATGGGGAGAGGAGCAGCTCTTGTGGCCGAAGTCCAGCCAGGCTGGCAGGGTGGGCTTGCAGGCGGCGATGGGACAGGTCCTCGGTGGAAGGGTCTTCCTGCTTCCCCACCGTCTGGCCACAGGGGGGACAGGACACGGGGGCAGGTGCAGCTGAGGCACAAGTGCACCCAGCACAGACTCAACTAGCCACCACCACAGCCCTCGGGCCCTGGCAGCGCCTGCCTCCTTGTGCCTCCAGATGCTGAGCCAAACGCCAAGCGAGGGTCCCAGAGCTGGCGACCTCCCAGGCCTCTGCCGGGAGCAGGCGTGGAGCCGCCGCAGCGCACATGCTCGGTTCGCACCCGCGGACGCCTGACCCCACACAGGGGTCGTCTCCCTGGCCACACACCGCCCCCAGGCGCCGTATTCCCCGCCGCCCCTCCTGCCAGCGGGCCTGGCCCTGCCAAGGCCCCACGCGCAGCAAGGCTCCCGCACCCAACCCCCTTCCCAACACAAAGGCTCTGCGCTGCCATGAATCATGTTCGAGAGCACGACTGCAAGACACTGGGGTGGGGGCAGCCCGGGACGGACTGGGGACGGGCCTCGCAGCCGGGTCCCAGAGTGACAGGGCTCCCGCCCCACGGCGAGGCCATGGGGCCCCCACGAAGCCCGAGTGTGAAGGTGGACAGGAGACGGGGGCAGGGGCCCGGGGCCACAGGCCTCCCACACAGCCGGGCTGGGCCCGCTGCGGCCACAGGTGCCGGCTACAAGGCCAAGGAGCCCACAGCACCTTCCAGTGTCACCGGGAGGCCACCCAGCCAGCAGCCTCACATTGGGCACGTGAACGTGGAAACCACTTTCTCAGCTGTTTAAAAACCGAAGTCTCCACGGGAAGCTTTAAGCCCACTCGTGAGCACCTTCCCAGCATGCCCGTTGGGGCTGCACGGGGCGGGGGGCAGACCCACACCCGAGCTGCAGGCAGAGCCGGCGCCACACGCAGGCCAGGCCCCCACAAACACGTCTGTGCACGACCTCTAGACCAGAGCTCCGCCACGCCACCCGCCACCCAACTCAGGAACATTCTCGGACGTCTAAACCTGAGGGAAGAAAACTCTACATCAGCGAAAGCAGAAACGTTTTTAGTGTGCCCAATTTAAGTTACAAAATTAAATGTTTCTTCTTTTTATCACCAGGAGGTCTAGTTTGGGGGCACGCTGGCACAGAAGAGCAGGAGTCTTGTCCCTGACTCTCCTCCAGAGGAGGATGGCCCCCACAGAGTCCTGGGTGGGCAGAGCCGGGGGGGCAGGAGGAATGGGGAACAATGGGGAGCTCTCAGCCATGCCAACTCCGGGGCACAGGAGCCCTGCTCAGCCCTGTGGCCCGGGGCACCTCCCTGAGGTCATGCTCTCTGCCAGAGAGGTGCCACATTGTGGCCTGGGTTCCCCCTGGAGAGGTCCTGCAGAGGCAAAGCCCCTGCAACTGGTGGCCAAAAGGCGGTAACCGTGATGAGCGTGGCGCCGTGGCCTCAGCCCCTCACATCCAGAGGCTGCCAGCCCCACGCCTGCCCTCAGCCCTGAGGAAAAGCAGGGTGCCTGTGCCCAGCAGGGAGGCTGGGCAGGGTGGGCACAGCAGGCAGGATCACAGCGCAGGCTTGGGCAGAATGGACTCGAGGTCCAGACATGGTCATTCCCATGGCCAGCCGGCCCCAGACCCTCTGCGCACTGCACCCGCACCCCCCTGCAGAACGGGAGCCCCAGGGCCACCCTGTGGTTGCCTAGTGGCGCCTGGAGCTGGTCTCCCGGGGCGGGCTCCCCCGGGAGCGCATGTGCTCCGCTCTGGGGAAGGCCTGGCCATCCTGGCTGCTCCAGCCAGGACAGGACACTTTCACCCGCTCCCCAGCCAGGAAGTGGAAACCAGCAGCCAGCCCCGCCCACACGCGGGGCTGTTTGGCTTCCTGGCGCCTCCGCCTCCCTAGCGTGGCAGACGCCCTGGTTGTTTTCTCTCCATAGAAACCGACACAACACTGAGGGAGCGCGAGCCGGCGGACGGGCAGTGGTGGCACGGCCAGCTGCAGGCAGCTCGGAGCTCGAGGTGGACCGGTACCAGCCCGGTCGGCCCCAGGTGCCCAGGCTGTGAGACGGCTCCCGGGTCCCCGAGAATGTAACTGTGCTCTGAACACGAGACCCAGAGCGCTGGAGCCCGAAGGCACCGGCCGGTCGCCAGCTCCACCTGGCACACGGGGAGGCAGGGCTGCCACGGTGGCTCCGGGACGTTCCCCAGCAAACCTGAGAACACACTCCCCGAGGGGCCTGCCCCTTTGAGCACTGACAAATGACAGATGGGACTGACGGACACCTGTCCTGTGGAGAGTGTCACTGGCTGTGGGGTGGAGCAGGGACGAAGGGGCCTTGGGGAGAGCCAGGGCTAAGAGAGCAGCAGGGGCCTGAGCGGGACGAGGCGCCGAGCTCGGCTGCTCCGCATGACACCTGGTGCTTCAGCTGGAAGGCAGGGGTACACAGCTCTGTCACCTGGGAGCAGCTGCCCACAGCACGGCACGGCGGTCCTTGAATCACTGACCCCAAACACCCGCCATCCAACACGGACCCTGTCATTTAAAAAAACGACCCATCTCTGAACTGCAGAGATCTTCACAGCTCAGGGCCCAGCCAGCCAGCCCTGAGACCCATGGCCCCTGGCAGCCCAGCTCCCGTGGGCAGGCTCCAGGGTCCCCCTAAGGACCTGGCTCCCTGTCCCTCGCAGGAAGGTGGGGTCTTCCTCGGCAGAGGAGCGGCACACCTGGGGAGTAAGGACAGGCCCCGCTGAGCCTCCTCGGGAGCAGGTGGGGAGAGAGGCCAGCAGCCCGGCCCCAGGCCTCGGGATGAAGGGAGACGGTGGGCTCCGGCAGCCCTGCCCACTGCTGGCAGCAACGTGCCCAACTCCTGGCAGGGGGTCTGGGCCTGCTCTGCTCACTGAGAACAAGGTCCCAGCAGGGACAGGCCCAGGCTCCCCCCACCCACCGCATCCCTGACCCTCACGTTGAGAGTGGGTTCCGATGACCTCATCGAGAGGGGCCTCCTGTTTTAATTTGGAAAGACCTGAGCCGCAGCCCCGGTGGCTCCTCGGGGGCATTTAAACAGGGCTCGCACTCACAAGACGCACGCATGGCGCTGCTGGGTCCCAGCAGGGTCTCACAAGGCACTTCAGGTGAGGCCACTGAAAAGCCACCAGCAGGGCGAGGTGCGGTCCCCGAAGGCCAGGCCACCGCAGCACAGACGGGGCGCTGTGGGTGGCCCCTTGGCGCAGGGGCCTCAGCGAGCCCTCGTGGGGTGTCTCCTACATGGCTAAGGGGGCCACTCCTTAATCTGCCTCTGAAAAGCCCCCGCAGTTCCGCTCCCGAGAGGCCTGGCCTGCGAGCAGGAGGCTGCTGCCACTGGCCGAGACCTGCCTTCAAAGAACACTTACGAGGGGCCAAAATTGGGGAGAAAAGCCCCTCTGTCTGCAGGGCCTGGCCAGGCGGGTTTGCCTTGGCAGGGGCACAGCTTTCCGCAGGCCGGCCCCTCCCCCCAGCTCCTCCACTTGCAGCTGGAGCTGTCCTCAGAGGGAAGGAGGCATTTCCTGTGTCCCCTCCCCCTAATTTCCCGGCATTCTTGGCAAGCCCAGAGAAGAGGCAGCGAGAACAGGGAGGGGGCCGGCCCCAACCCCTCTTTCCAAACCCCTCCCCCTCAGTCGGGTGCACAGGGCTTGGACTTGGGGGAAGGGTGTGCAGAGTGTCCAGGGAAGGTCCGTGGGGGACAGGCACCCTCCCCGTGGCTCCCCTCCCTCGAAGGTGTCTTCTAGGCCCACAGGGCCCCACAGAGATGCAGCGGGAAGGGCGCGGCGTAGGCGGCAGGCAGGCGGGGGTGGGGTGTGCCAACGATGGCGGGTCTCAGGACCGCTTGCCTGGGGGAAGCTCCTCCAGGACCCAGAGGCGTCAGGTAGGCAGGAGTGTGGTGGCTGCCCAGTCCCTGGCCACTAAGTCCCCATGCAGGTGTGACACAGACACAGGGGCGACAGCCCCAGGCCATTGCTTAGGACGGACGTGTCAGTGGACCGTGAGGTGGGGGCTGACCTCTCCCACGCCTCCCAGGGGTGGGGAGTCCCAAACCAGCCGCCTCCAAGCCCAGGGAGCCCGTCCCCAACACCGGCTCTGAACAGTCTGTCCGGACCTCGGCCTTGGGAGGGACCCAGCAGTGTGGCAAATCCCCCAGGAACCAGGCCACAAGCTCCTGGGCTGCGCTGCTCATGGGGGCAAAGTCCCGGGGAGCCCTGAGGAGGACCAGAGGGGGCATCCATGGGGGACTGTCTGAGCCCAGGCCTCGGACCCAGGGCTTCACAGCAGTGGGGGTGGGCACTGCGCCAGTGGCCACCGGCTCCTGGAACGTGGCAGTCCCGAGCAGCTCTCTCAGGGTCTGGATTGTCTCTGCCACCAAACAGTTAGGGGGACCCCCAACTAGGGAGTCCCACTCACAGGGGCCTGAACACATCAGGGTCCCGACCCCTAGGATACCCTGGGGCTCTGTGGGGCCGTCGGAGGTGCAGGCAGAGAAGACGACGGGGCCTTCCCACCAGGCCCTGGGCCTGCACAGACCCCAGAACGGGAGGGCACGTGCAGGTGGACCGGCCTGACAGGCGAGGAGTGTCTGTCCTGGGAGCAGCAACACAGGCCGTCACCCACAGGGAGCTGCCCTCACTCAGGTTTAGGGATCTCAGACTGCACAGACGGCCCTGACGAAGGCCCAACCACAGGGGTCTGTCGTGAGGCCAACCTGCCAGCAAGGGTGGCAGCAGCCAGCCCTCTGGCACTCAGGTGCAGCCACGTGACTCCACCCTGCCCTGTGAGCTGTGACTGGCAGGTGGGTGTGAAGACCTGGCTTGAGTAGCCACTTCTGAGCCAGGAGGCAAGAAGCCACATGGTGACAGCACCATGTCCGCCCGCTGGGCGGGTGGCTCGTGCGTGTGTACACGTTATCACATATCATCGTCATGTACTGCCACAGTATGCCCTCGCAGGTACCCACTTCGAGGGAAGAAGGCAGTCAAGGACAGAGAGGCACAGCACACGAGTCCTACGGGACGAAGCGGAGGGCACGTTTCCAGACGACCCATGTCGAAAGTCTGACAGAGTCTTTCTTTTAAACAAAACACTTGTCCCCAGTCAGACAGAGATCTCCCCTCTGAGCCCCCAAGGAGAGAGGTGGCGGCACTGGGTTCTGGAGTGGGGGTTCCCTGCCGCGGCCCCGGGGGTCCCCACAGCAGACGGCAAAGGGCCTGAACACTCACAGGCCCCTTACAGACACAGGAGACGCAGGGGCCCGAGACTGCCCCAGACTGCAGAACGAGACAGAAACCCTCCAAGGCTGGGACCCTGGACCACGTGGGCTGTAGCTACATGAACAAGGTTCTCGCCTTTGCCTTAAAATCGGCAGCACTGACAACGCTTAAAGAAGGCCCCCAGGGACTCAAGAATCACGGGTGCCTGCCCTTCAGGGGTGCCTGCAGTTCCCTGCTCTGCCTCCCAGCATGCCCTGGCTCTGGGCAGAGCTCTGGGAGGGGCAGATCGGGGGCATCTCCTGCAGGGCTGCTGCTCTGCCAGCCTCCGGAGGTGGGCCAGGAAGAGCAGGCGCAGGCAAAGGCCGGCAGGCCCAGCCTGTCCAGTGCCGCAGCCTCCGCCTGGGGCTCGCAGGCCTAGGCAGCCTCCTGTCCCCGCTCGGTCCTCCTTTGCAGACAAACCCAGGAAAAGGTCTCTGACCACAGCGGAGGAGGGGTCTGGTGTCCCCAGAGGCTCATCCTGCCTGGGGCACAGGGGTGACGAGTGGGCTGACACTTCCCTCTGCAAAGCTCTGGCTGTGACAGGCACATGAGCCTGGGCCTGGGCTGCGGCAGGGTGGCTAAGGCGGCTTCAGGGGTCTGAGCTCCACCAGGGCAGGCGCAGCCTGGACAAGGCCCCCCCCCCAGAGCGGCCCCACCCCCACCACGCTCAGTGCAAAAGGGACACTGGGACTCACCCCAGAGCCCGGAGGAGGTGGGTGCAAGGCTGCCCCTGGGGCCCAGCCCTAGTGCCTTCCCAGGCACACAGGGCTGCAGCCGCAGAAACCCCTGCCCAAGCCCAGGGGAGGGGCAGGGTGTCCCTGGGAGCCAGGGGATGGTGAGGGAGGGGTGAGTTCGGGGAGAGGAGCCAGGAGAGGAGGAGCCAGGAGAGGAGGACGCTGGGCTGCTGTGGCCCCACCCCTGCCAAGCCCCCTCGGGAACTTCCTTCCGGCAAACATTTAAAGACACAGCAGAATGTTTCCTAGAAACTACACCCCCCCACCCCCTCTGGCCCCCGGACTGGGGCAGTGCTGAGATGAGGGCCAGGCCCTGCCCTGATCAGGTCACAGAAACCAGCCCCCCCACATGAAACCAGAAACTGGGACACCCTGCCAAATGGAGACCGAAAGGCCGCCAGGTCCTTGCAGCAGCCCAGCGCCAGCCTGCATCTCAGCACAGCCCTTGCTGCTGTATGCTGCTGTACCCTCACGGACCAGGGGAGGGCCCTCCGCTCGCCACAGCAGAGGGGCGGGAGGAGCCCTCAGGGCCCCCATGTGGCCAATCCTGCCTGGGGGTGGGGGAGGGGCCAGGCCCAGGAGGGACACTGAAAGACTGGGGTGCCAGGACCACAGAGGGGCCCCAGGAAGAGCAGGACACATCATGGGGTCCGCTTGGCATGCTGGGGACAGAGCGGCCGCACGCCAGAACACGCACAGCCACGGTGTGGACAGGGCACACAGACGTCCCAGGAGCAGACGAAAGGACATGCATCTGCAGTGTCACCGAATTGCGGGCGCCTCACCGGCCTCCCTGAGGAGACACTCTCGGGACCACGGGAGGAGCGGATGGCGGTGTGCGGGCGGCTCCCCAGCCCGTGAGCACAGACCTGCCCCCCAGCAGACAGCAGACGGCAGGGGCGAGCAGAAGCAGGACTGCGAGAAGGCGGGGGGCTGGGGAGCAGGGTCTACCCCAAGCCCCTGGAGCACTCCTGTGCGCCGACAAACCGGAGGACTGCCTGCCACATCAGCTGTGCCACGGCCAGGGAGCGACACCAGGACGGCCCAAAGTCGGGGCCGGCCGGGCCCTTCCCCAGGGCCACGCAACCCTGTTCCTGCAATCCCGTGCACCCCGACTCCGCAGCATCAAGTACTCGGGCACCCCCACCTTCAGAGCCCAGCCCACCCTACACACGTGCGGCCACCAGAGTGGGGTCTGCACAGGGCTCCCCTCACCAACTCCCCTGCCCAGGTTCCCAGCTGTGCTCAAGTGGGGAGCCAGAAACACACCACAGACCCCACACTCGAACCCCACCCTCTGGGCGACCTGCAGAGCCTGCAGTTCCCCGACAAGCTCTCCCAGCGCCAGAGCCATTCGGGTTGCATGTGTCAGAACCCACCGCAGGGAGGCCGGCAGAGAGGGGCGGTCGGCAGGCCTCCCGGCACAGAGCAGGGCGCCCGCCTGCCCGCTGCCCAGCGGCTCCACACAAGGAGGGTCTGCGGGGCAGCCCCGCCTCCACCCCCAGACAGGTGTCGGGACACCGCGCCATCAACCCTCCAGCCCGGCTGCCCCAGCATCTCCTGGGGGCCGGCCCCTGGATGTATGCAAGATGAAGAGACAGACAGCCGCAGGCGTCAGCGGGAAAACCAAGTCCAGAGTGGACTCTGGGCCACAGGCAGCACTGGCAGCTCCAGGCCCGAGACCTGGCGCCCCTGCCACCTGCCGCACCCCGGCTGAGGCCCGGCGCTGGTCAGGAAGGCACCCACCAGTGCCCCGAGACCTGCTGCAGGGCCCAGAGAGGCCGGCACGTGCGGTGCGGGGACAAGGGGTGAGACCACCGTGGCGGGCCAAGGGCTGCCCAGCCCCGGGAGGCGCTGTCTCCAGGGAACGTGCAGCTGCCGACGCCCCGGCCGGTGCCGATGTGGCCGTGCTTCACTGCAAGGCCCGGACCCCCGGTGTCGCAGAAACGCGGCTCTCCCCGTTGTTTTCAAGGTGGGCACCGAAGGCGTCTGGTGGCAGACACCAGCCCTGCCTGCCAGCCCACGGACTGGGTGCCCCGGGGGGGCAGCACCAGCGCCCCGCAGCTCCTCTCTGCCCAGACCTGGACGCGCACGTGTTTCCTCGCAGCTGTGACACCTCGGCCGAGCCCCTGGGACATCCCGCCTCAGTGACGCTCAACTCAGGCCTCGCAGAGTTTCCACCCCTTGAAAGGCCCTTGTCAAAGCTCCAGCCCTGCCGGTCTCTACGGAGGGCACGGGGTCGTGAGAACTCAGAGGGCGGCAATAAAAATCAGGGCAGTGACCTTTTGACCCCAGCATCTTTGCTGGGCCCGGGCCTGGAGCGCAGCGAGGGGGCTGGGAGGCGGGGCGTCCCCCCACAGCCAGGCGAAGCCCCTTCCCCAGGCCCCTCGGCCCTGCACCTGCCTGTGGGGCCAGCGCCCCAGGAAAAGAGAAGCAAGGGCACAGGACAAGGCCTCGGTGCCCCGGCCTCCGCCTAGGGATGCTGCCCACCATCTCGGGGTCCTGTCCTCCCTGAGAAAGGGGCTTCCTGCAAAGCAGGCCAGGCAGCCCCCATCCTAGCACCAGCCTTTGAAGCCATCGGCACAAATGTCAACACATCCTGGCCCTGCAGCCAGGGGCAGGCCCCCAGGGTCCCCACAGGCAGGGCGATGAGGGCCGGGCCCTGCCCAGGGAGCCCGGGGGGCATTGAGGGCTGGGCTCTGGTGCAACCAGACTGCTGCAGGCAGCAGAGCTCAGCGCTGGGCCCTCAGTCACAGCTCTGAGTCCCAGACCAGCGTGCAGCCCCGTCTTGCCCTGCAAGGCGGCTGCCCCACCCCCAGCTCCCCAACAGCCACAGCAGAGTTGCGGTTGTGCGGGAAGGTGCCACTGCCAGAGCCTTTGGGGTGCAGTGGAGGACAGGGAGGGGCAACAACAGCGTGATAGCCACTGACCACAGCGAGGGGGAGGTCCCAGCAAGGCTCACACTCCTGTCAGCCGCTGTGTCCAGCGCCGCAAACAGTGAACCCACACAGCCCAGGCAGGGGGTGGGAGCATGGGGCAGATGCATGTGTCTGTCCCAGGCCCAGCCCCAGGCTGGGGCCACTCTGAGCGATCAGGGCTTCCCCACCATGGGCTGGCCCGGGCTGGCCACCCCGGAATCCAGAGACCCAGGGGAAAGAAAGCAGCCTTGCCCCACCCCCCTTTCGGAGATGGGGCAACCTGAACTTTTCACCCTCGACACAGACACCAGAGGGAAAGATCCCAGAGGTGTCTGCTCAGAGCGGCCAGGAGGGCGGCCCCAGCACTGTCCGCACTCTGCTCCCCACCCCCTCCGCAGTGGGGATTGCCTGGTTTACAATCGCCAGATGGCGGCCGGGGCCTGCAGGCCTCATCACCCACTGTGACCGCCTGACCCCTCGTAAATGGGGACAGAGCCCTAGACCTGTGGCCACACCCCTGAGTCCAGGAGGGGCCGGTGTAGGCCAGCAGGCAGCGTCCAGAGCCTCCCAGACTCGCTCACGTGAGAAGCAAATAGAGCCGAAACCTGCAGGACAGGCACGGGGGCCAAGAGGTGCCCATGGGCCCCAGCAGGCACATCCAGCCTCCAACCCGCAGGCTCCCTGCAGGGAGAGCACATCTGTGCCCACGCTCCACCACGGGAGGGGACTGTGCGGGCACCAAGGGCACCGGTTCACACTGTACCCAGACGTGGCTGCTCAGCCCAGCACGCACCCCACAGGCCAGTGGGGGAGGAGGGTGGGCCACCAGGATGCTCCTAGACCCACGCCCTGACCAGGGAAGCACACTGCACTCTCCTGGCCTGCCCAACACCATGGCCCTGCTCTCATGTGGGCATCCTGTCCTGGGGACAAGCAGTCCAGTGTCATAGTGCAGGGTCAGCACCATAGCACAGACAAGGCTCAGCCCGCTGCCCCTGGAGCCTCCCAGCCACTCCTCAGGGCTCATGGGGCCTCCGCTGTCTGGAGAAGTAGTCACAGGCCACAGCGCCCAGGGCCTGGAACAAGCACTGTGTAGACTCACAGAGGTCAAGACCCACCCTGGGCCCTGAGTGAGCAGGCCCAGTGGGCCCCCAGGCACACCCTCCTCAGGAGCCTTTCCTGGTGCTCTGGCCACTGCCCAGCACCTCTCAGATAAGAGCATGGTGCTGACCTGTGTGGCCCTGAGACCCCCAGGCCAAGGAGTCTCGTGACCACGAGGTCTCGTGGCCTGGCTGCAGCCCGGGAAAGGCTGCAGACAAAGGTGGTGCTGGACGTTCTGACGGCCCATGGGGCGGACGCAGCCACGCCTGCTGCTCTGCCCGCCCCAAACAGGGTCCCCGGGGAGCCACCCCCTCACCCAGAAGGGATGATGCTGTCCTGGGATTCCAGCAAACTGGGACAGGCAGCCGGTCTCCACTCAGGCCAGTCCTCCCCGAAACGCAGGGGCCCCAGCTGGCCCCGCTGCCTGCGCTGGCAGCACCACCAGCTCCGCACCGGCGTGATGCAGCTGTGGGTCTGAACAGTCGAAATCACCGCATTCTCGCTCCTCCTCAGCTCGCACTGAACCTGAAAAGGCCCTGATGGGCGCGCTCACAGAGCAGATTGAATGAAGCCAAGGTTAGCACAGGAAGAGCGTGCCCACTCGCGCGGACACGCCAGCCAGCACGCCCCAGCGGCGCCTCCAGCTCTGCCTTGGAGCCGGGCACACTCACCTTCCTTCCTGAAGCCACGATCGCCCCAAGGACCTGTCACTCAAAGCCTGGAGTTATTTCTGCACAGTGTGTGTGGTGTTCAGGCCCCAAACACAGAGCCCCTGCGAGCACAGGGCCTCCCCTCTGCAGCTGCTGGTGCCGAGCAGTGCTGGCCGCCGTGCGGCACTGGTGAAGGGGGTGCTGGTCAGAGGAGCTAGGAGTCTGCACTGCGTGGGGGCGACGGCCACACTGTCACAGGGCCACCTGCAGCCAGGGTGCAGTCCCAGGGTCGCACCCCTGCCAGGGACAGCCGGACCCAGAGAAGGTGCAGGGGACCAGCACCCTCAGGGCCCGGACAACAGGCAACCAAGGATGCTGACCTCTGAGACAGAGGCCACCAGAGGGGCCACAGCAGAGGGGAGGGGGGCCAGCGCCCAGGGAGACGGCGTAGCTTGGGGTTGCAGGCCAAGCAGCAGAGGGGAGCACCGGCCTGCGGAATGCAGGTTGGCCGCTGCGTGAGAGGAACCTGCTCACGGCCGGAAAGACCCACGAGAGGAGCTGATGGAAAGGCCTGGGCTCACACGCACCTGGGCACAGCCCCCGTCCCCACCGGGCAGGCTGGAAGACCTCCGCACTCGGCTGGGGGCTACTGGCTCCTCAGGAAGGCTTTGCCACAGTAAGAGCGGGCAATGAGCCCCAGGAGGAGCACTGCTCCAGACCCACCCGGAAATCACAAGAGCAAAACCCAAGAGGACCAACTGTCCCCAGGCAACTCTGCGGCACCCCAGGACAAAGCCCGAGAGTGTTTATGGGAACACAGAGACATCAGCACCCAAACAGGTAAATCCCAAAACAGTGGCAGCCGCAGAAGTGAGGACTAGGAACCACAACGGGGAGACACACTGGCCCCTGAAACCCAGCACAACTGTAACAACGTGACTTGGCAGAGACCGTGGGGACAGCGGAAGGGCTGCCCCCTGCACGCTCCACGGGCCAGACAGAGGCACAGAAGACCCCACAGAGCCCACCCGGCTTGCAGAGACGAGAGCCGGAGCAGAGTGGGCGGCAGATGGGCGGGCGCCAGCAGTGACAGAAAGCAGCCATGACAGAGGAAGAGGAGCCCAGAGGACCAGAAAGGCCGCCCAGCCGGCCGCTCAGAACAGCCTGGTGTTTGGGTGGAGAAGGGGCAGAAGGAGGTGGGTGGAGCCCAGACAACTGGGCAAAACAACAGTCCGCAGGCACACGCCATCTGAAGAACACGACGGTGACGTCCGGCGTCATCAAGACTCTGAGAGCCGGGGACACGGCAAAAACCTTGACGACGTCCCGTGTGGAGCAGCTGGAGGAAAACACAGCCAACCCGACCCCTCTACCCACTGCAGACGCACATCTTCCCGGGGAGCAGGGGCAGAGCCGCTCCAACACACGCAGCTTCCCCCACCAGGGCTGCACCAACAGGGGGCCACGGGGACCCTCGGGCGGACGCAGACACCACCGCCAGGAGCCGCCTGCCTGTGGGGAAGGACCGACGGGGCCAGCGTGGGTGAGCGGGACGCGACTGCAGCCTGTCCTTCGCATTTAAGTGCCTTTGGAAAGCAACTGTCTCATGAGAAACTGCGACAGCGCGTGAAAGGAACAGCAGGACCACGCGCGGCCGTGAGGGGAGGGTGGGGACTCGCAGTGACGCTCCTGTACCCAAGGCGAAGGACCAGCCCACGGCTGGAGGGGGCCGGCAGGCAGTACGCAGGTGTCCCCCAGACACCCAAGGAGACCACTAAGACGAAGAGAGCGGATGTGGCAGGGGGTCGGCAGGCAGACACGAGGAGGCCACGGACACTGTCTGGTCGACCCGAAGATGGCAGAAAACCACTGAAAAGGAAACAAACTTTAAACTGGGACAGCGAGAGGAAAGGCTGGAACCTCAGCTCCACAATCACGGCAATGCAAATGGCCACAACACCCAACTCCAGGGCAGAGATGGTCACCCTGGGTGAGAGAACGCGTGGCCGTGGGAAACCCACTTTCCACCTAACAATGCCACCGGTGAGCGTGGGGGGACCCACAGAGATGCCCCACGCCCACAGGGCCAAAGGCAGCCACGGCAGGGCCAGACGCAGGCACCTCAGAGCAGGCGGCGCAACCCAAGGACAGGGCGATGCTAGCTAATAAAAAGGTCCAGGAATGACCATGAAGAACCTCCCTCGAACCCGGAACCACGGCCGCCCGCTGACGGAGTCTCGGACGACCGGCAGTAGAGGCAGATGTGGCCGTCGGAGCCCTACCCTTGCCGAGACAGGGAGCATCGGCGCCCACCTGCCAGTGGCGCCCCGGAAACCAGCAAGGGCGAGCCCAGGCTCCTGGCGCTCGAACACACCGCCCAGCAGCCCAGCTGAAGCACAGGGGGGCTCTCCCCACGACCGAGCGCGCTCTGCACAGACCTGGCAGCACAGCCGGCCCCTGAGCAACGCAGGGTGCGGGGCACAGCCCCTGCAGTGCAGAAAATCCATGTGTAACTCTGTACTCCCCCCAAACTGAGCTACTAACAGCCTCTTGTGGCCTGAAAGCCTGGCCAATGTCAAAGCCGACTTACGCACACTGTGCATGTCACCTGTGTCACTCACTGCGCTCTTACAGCCACATCAGCCAAAGAAAAGACGGCATCACTAAGAAAACTGTACGGAGCCCTGGCTGGTGTGGCTCAGTGGACTGAGCACAGGCCTGCAAACCAAACGGTCGCTGGTTCGATTCTCAGCCAGGGCACATGCCTGGGTTGTGAGCCAGGTCCCCAGTAGGAGGTGCACATGAGAGGCAACCACACATTGATGTTTCTCTTTCTCCCTCCCTTTCCCTCTGTCTAAAAGTAAATAAAATCTTTTAAAAAATAGAAAATACACGAAAGAGAAAACACGTTCGCAGCATCGACTGAAACAGCTGTGTGAATGTGGGCCACATGTGCAAACCTGAGCCCCACCAGTGGGGGTGGGGACGCGACTTCGCTGAGGGAGAACCGAACGTTTGCGGAAGAGAACAGTCTCAAGTAACCGATTTGGCCACCAACTGAAGACACCAGAAAAAGGACACGTTCGACCTACACGAAGCCAAGTGGAAGAAAACATGAAGATCGGAACACAAACCTGAAAGATGGAAAACAGAAGAGCCACAGGAAAAAAGGTCAAGAACCAAAGTGGCGCTTCGGGGGCCTGTAAAGCTGAGAAGCCCCCGCTCAGACTGGACCGAGTGGGGAACAAGGTCAGGAGCGCCACGGGCCCCGTAGGGGTGTCGGCCTCAGCAGCGCGCCGGCCTGAACAGCCCTGCACTGCCCGACGGCCCCAGACGAGCTCCAACACCACGTGCCACCAGGTGTGAGCACAAGACACACGCTTGTAGGAAATGTGAGAGGAGAGAGTGGTTCCCAAGTAGTCCACAAATCGAACATCACGACAACACCAAGACCAAAGACGTCTCAAGAACAAAAAGCAAAATGGAAAAAAAAAACACAGACCAAGATCCCTCACAAGTTCTGATGCAAAAACAACAAACAAGATTTTAGCAAATCCAATTCAAAACCATCCCAACAGGCTAACCCACTGCACGCCACGGCCAGGCTGGCAGTGGAGAATCCCAGGAACAAGAGGCGCGCCGAGTCGGCCGCCAGGACTCGCCACGTCACCCAAAGCAGGCATCTCAGGGAGTGCGGGGGCGGTGCCCGGCACAGCCCGCCCCGCGGCTTCCTCAGCCCTGCAGCCACGCACCGCCTACCCGGCAGCCTCCCCAGCCCCACGTGGTGCAGAGCCCACGGCCTGCACTCGGGTGACACAGATGCCGGGCCCGCTGGCACAGGGAGTGGCAAAATTGTCCTCCATCACAGGTGGCAGCGTCACCTGTGCTAAAAACCTGACCCCATGAACAAAACGGCCACCAGAACTAATGTGCGAGTCCCAAGACTGCAGGACGCAGGTCAATGCACAAACCTGACAGCAACTTCTGATCGGGACCGGACACTGCAGCGCTGGACCGCCCGGCAGAGCGGCAAACGCAGAGAGAGAGAGACTGATTTTGAAACTGTGCTGACCAGTGCAGCTCAGCGGGCTGGGCATCATTCCGCAAACCAAAACTGCCCGGTCCCCGGCTGGGGGCAGGCCAAGGGTGACCGGTCGATGTTCCTCGCTCACGCCGACATTCCGCTCCCGCTCCTTTTCCTTCCTTCACCTCTGGAAAACAAATGGAACCTTTTCTAAAACATGGTAGGTTGGCAGGTCTGTCGAACAGCGTCCGAGACCCGGGCACTGGAGACGCTGTGACGCTGCTACAGCCAAACCGCGCTGCGGGGGTCACGGTGTTTCTGCTGGTGGAGGGTCCTGCCTTCGACCTGGGAAAGGCAACATCCGTGAAGCGCAGTCAAGCCGAGAGTACCTGTGCCTTCACCACGGGCTGGAGACTCAGTGTCGTCGAGATCAGCTCTTCCCTATCAACCTATAAATCCAGTTCACTCCCCATCAAAACTTTGGCAAGGTTTTCCCCCTAGAAATTGACAAGCTGACTCTAAAATTCATGTGGAGATGCAAAACCCCTGGAGAGCGAACACCCTCCGCCGTCAATCACAAGTCAGCACAGCGCTGACATACAAAGGCAGGCCGACTGACCGACCGACCAGCCGACCGGCCGACCGCGCAGAGTCGGAAGCAAGCCCGAGAGCCTCTAGACAGCTGGTTTCCGACCAAAGGGCAACGACAAGCCAGTGCACGAGGAACTGCCCGGCACCAAGCGCCGGGAACCATGAGCCAGCACAGGGCACGCAGGCCAGGCGCACCGAGTGACTCCAGCTGGACCGCAGACCTGAGGGCAAACCTGACCTCAACAGCATTTCCAGGAGATAACCCTGTGACCTCGGGTCAGGCCAGGGTTTCTCGGCTGGAACACCAGAGCCCAGCACAAAAGGGCACACTGGTGAACTGGAGCTGGTCAAAATGTTACAATCCTACGTCAGCATCTGCTATTAGGGGAAAAGAAAAAAAAGCCACAGACACGGAGAAAGTTTCTGCAAAACACAAATATGAAAAGGAACTTGCATCCAAAAGAGACGCAGAGAACACTTAGCCCCCAACAGCAAGACAACAGCAAAACTCCGCACAGACGCCGTCCCGCAGAAAGCGGCCCACCCTGGAGGCCAGGGAGGGCGACGAAGCAGCACGCGAGCGGACGGCCCACTTGAGCCACCGCCGGGAAACTCCGAGGAGCCCACGAGGGCACCGCTGCACACCCACGGGGAGGCCGGAGCTGCGGTGGGCACGTGCGGGCCTGGGCCTCGTGTGCTGCTGGGGGGCAGGCACCGGGGCCTCTCTGAGGAGCCGGATGCACACGCACACACGCGGCCCAGCCACTCACGGCCAGGTTCCTACTGGAGGGAAAAAGCTTGCGTGCCCCTCAGAGCCTCGTCCATAGGTGTGCACAGAGGCTGCTTGTGGCCGTGGGCGGCTTCAGTCACGCAGGGGTGAACTGGAATCACTCAGACATAATCTGCGGCTACTTGTACAATGGAGCACCACCCAGCAGTAAGAAAAAAGGAGGGGACTGACACACACAGTCACAGAGACCACGTCAGAACAGCTGTGCCATGTGGGAGAGACCGGGCCACAACCAGAGTCGTCCACACGGAGGTCCAGGGGGGCTGACCAGTGGCCTGCAGAGGGACTGCCAGGGACGCCTGTGGGTGCTGGGCAGGTTTCCCATCTCATCTCTAAAGAGGGTTTCGCATGTGTAGACCTTTATCAAAGTCACCAACCAGCACACGAGATGTGCAGCCTCTTACACCCACTGTGCGTCTACGAGCTGCTTCCACAGGTGACCACACAGCAGTGATCTGAGCGGACCCTTTACGTGCCAGGGTCCGTCTGTGCTACAGCTTCGGACAATGTCCGCAGCTCGGTGACATGTCAGGTCGCAGCATGAAGCCACCATCTCTCCTCTGGGTGGTCCCAACCACGTTCTCTCCCTTCCCACAAGGGCACACAGAACACGGCAGCACACGCTGAAGCCCCGCCTTCTCACAGCAGGGGTCGCATGCTCTCTCCCTGCAAAGGCCAGAGCACAGGCGTTTCTGGCTTCGTGGGCCCAGCGTGAAAGCCGCTGCCGACGATGCGCCCCGGTGGAGGGCCGGGAGCCCATCAGCCTCACTGACGCGGGCCGGTGAGGCTGCTGCAGCCCGCGCTGGAGGCCAGGGAAGGTCCTGGTGCCGCTGCCAGGGTGGCAGAACCACCGGGAGATTGTTGGAAATGCAAGTTCTCAGGCCCCACCTCAGGCCTAGGAACCCACAACGCTGGAGGTGGCACCCAGAAGTTCGTCGCTTTAACATTTCTAAAGCTCAGGTTTAGCAACCACGCGTCTAGAAAACCTGGCACAGTTGGCAGACCAACCCAGTGCCAGGAACGAGGAGCATTCCATGGCAGGATGTGGCCCGCACTCCTGAAGGTGACCCTGGCCTCTGGCAGTCTCGGGTCGAGTCTACCTGCTGAGGGTCCTCATGGGAAAACGGGCATGAGGAGGAGGAAGGAAGCAAGGCCCCTCCCAGCACACGGGCCAGCACAGGGCTGCGGGGCTCCGTGCCTCCCGACCAGCGGCTGTTGCCCCTCCCGAGGCCAACTCGACACGCCACGGCCCCCGCTTCCTCCCGTCCTTCCTCCACGCCGCAGACCACGGCGCTCACTCATTCTTTGGGGATGATTAAGCCTTCGAATAAGGGGCCTGAGTCACTCCTCCAAACAGCAACCAAGACCACATTCTGGCGCATGCACCACATGTGAAGACCTTCGAGGACGGCGACTCCCATGTGCACATGCACACACATGTGAAGTACGACGTTCCAAGAAAACAAACCCTGTTTGTCGGAGGAGCACTTCCGTTCAGGTCGCAAGTGACTGGCACGACCGTCGTTTCTTTCCCAAAGCAGCTCCTTGGGCCCTTCTTTCCCAAACATTAAAATGCCAAAAGCCTCTGTAAACCCACAATGACACACCAAGAAGGTTTTACAACAAAACGTACCACGAGGCAAAGAGCAAAAGCACTTCAACCCCCTTCCGCTCCCCAAAGTGCCCAAACCCCTGCCCCGCATCAAATAAGGAACCAAGGGGCCTCGAGCACGCGAGCGGGGACGCCAGGGGACAGAGGGGAGGTTCCGAGGGAGCCAGCCCGCGTGCGGAGAAGAGTTGGATCTCTGGTGGCCTGGCCAGTGCCACAGCCTCTGGGGACCGGACGACCAAGAGCCACCAAAGTGGGGAAAGCTGCCCCCCAAAGCCGAAGTCCAAACAAACCCAAGAACCTCAGGGGAACCACAGGAAGGAGACGCCCAAGAGACGCCGACAGCCCTGGCGCTTTCGTAGCACAGTGGGCGCAGGAGCGGAAGGCCCACAGGCGGAAAGGCAGGGTTAGGTGCCGAAGCTTAGGAAGCGGCACCGAGCAAGTGGCCCTCAGAGAGGAGGCCCAGGGCGGGCAGCGGCCCAGGAGTCCAGAGGACAGTGCAGCCAGAGGCCCTCCAAAGGGAAGAACCAGAGCGCCCCAGCAGGCCTCCGCCGAGGGCAGGAGCCTGTGGGGACCAGGGGACTTGGGCGCCCAGCACAGGGCCTGACGGCCATGCACCTGACCCCGTGCACTGACCTGGGTAAGGAGAGTGCTGTGTGGGGCCCAGAATACCAGATCAGGACCATCTCCAGGATGCAAAGCCGAGAGGAAGTGCGGTCGGAACTGCAGGGCAGCTCCCGGCGAAGCAGGCGGGCCGTGGGGTTGGAGTGCACAGGCCAGCCCAGGGTGACCCCTCTCCCAGGCACAACTGGCGGCACGGGTGAGTCTGTCACCACCTGGACGCAGCCTGGGAGCAGGCCTGGGCAGGTGGCAGGCACAGCCCCAGGCAACTGCAGCACAGGCCACCCAGAATCGCGGGGCCAACGCACACAAACGAGCAGCCCAGTGGGAGCACCGGGCAGAACGCCTGGTCCACATGTCAGCTCTCTGCCCACAGCCCTTGTCCACAGGCACCCTGCGCGACAACAGAAGGTGCGGAGCGCACCCGCATCTCGCCTCCAACAAGCATCCGACCCTGCAAATCCAAACAGGCGAAGCGGCGGCATCGGCTCGCCCGAGCAGGAGGGGTGCTGCGCCCCACCTCCCAGAGTGCAATGGCCGGGTTTCGCTGGCTGGTGCGGGCCCAGGGTCGCCTGCCCCACCACAGGGAGCAGGTGTCTAGAGGATGAAGAGCTGCCACTGCCGGGAGGCCCAGGACGTCCTGATCCCACCCTCCAACCCCGAGTCACAGCCCCAGTCACTCGGCCTGGACCGTGGGGACACCAGGAGCAAAGAGCAGACTCCGAGCACCCAGCCCGGCCCATGAGCCCGACCCCCGGGGGCAGCAGGGGCGGCCTGAGCGCACAAGGGCAGCCCGACAGCGGGCTGTCTCCTCCGTGTCGAGACTGAGCGCTGAGAAAGGCAGAGGGTGAAGCCGTCCACACACTCGGGGTCTGGGTCCCTCGTGTCACTGCAGCACTGCTCAGAGGACGGGAGATGCCGAGGTGGCCACAGAAGGCAAGGGTCCCCCAAGCACCTGGTCACACAGAAGGAGACGCGCAAGGCGGGGATGGTGTGTGGGTGAGAGAGGAGGACGGGGGCCAGGCCCTGCTCGTCAGCACCAACAGGGAACAGAGCTGCCACCAGACCCACAGCCGCCGTGGCCGCAGCTCAGGGCTGCCCTGGGGGACCCGTGCACACTCCAAGCATCCAGCTGGGCTACAGCCTCTCTCTATGGTGAACCTTCTAGAAGCTTTGGGATTTACAAGCAACTCCCGCGTGCATCAAAATGGCTCAGAGAGCGCCGTCTCCCGGGACGCACCCAGAGGCCTCCAATGCGAGAGCCAGAGTACTCGAAGCAGAGACACCCCGCACACGCTCGGCGCAGCTACAGGCCTGTGGGGGCAGCCGGATGCTCGGGAGGCTGCACAGGGGCACGCCTCCCCCACCACAGCTGCCTGGAGACACCGCTGGTCTCTGCTCTTGGCACCTCTGGAAGGGGCCCCTCTCCAGCTGACAAGCAGGGGAGAGGGTGAGCGCCAAGGGCTGTGTCCACCCCAACATGGTGGCACCCGTGGGCCCCAGGGGTGGCTCCTTGGGGGAGCAAAACTCTCCAGAGCCGAGGTCGGGGCAGGCCACGGTTTGTGAGCGAGAGGCACTGGGAGGGGCGGGCCTTCTCCCCCCCCCCAGCAGGTGCTCTGCACACGATGTCCACGCTGACCCGCAGCACACGGGCCAGCTGTGCGGGGGGGCAAGTCCCAGGAGTGGGCCCCGGAGGGGACAGATGTGGGGAGCCAGGAGGCCCTCAGCACCCACTGGGGGTCCAGGGAGCCACACCGAGTGCACAAGCGATGCCCGAAGGTGGCGTCAAACAGCAGACGCCACCCTGACTGCTGGGGCCCAGTGGGTGTGATGTGGTCCCACAAAACAGAAGGTGACCAGCTCGAGCTCTGGTCGGGGCACCTGCCTGGGCTGTGGGTTTGGTCCCTGACTGGGGACGCACACGAGGCAACCCAGCCAATGCTTCTCTCCCTTTCTCCCCTCTCTAAAGTAAACAGGTAAAACCTTTCATACAAAGGTACAGACGAACACGCGCGTGCTGGGGACAAAGCCCTGTGTGCAGGAGGACTGGAGGCCGAGGCCCGAGGCCCGGGCGGCCACGCTGTGCACCTCTCACTGCCGCCCAGCCGCCGGCCACTGGGGCGCCTGTCTCCTGCCAAGCATGTTGGCGTAACCCTACGGCAGGCCGCAGACAAAAGCCACCCACAGGCGCGAAGCATCATGACCCTCACAGACTCCGACTGCCAGGTAGGCAAGGCCTGCTCCCTGCGGGGCCGCGTGCGCCCAGTCCTTGGAGCGCGGCGGCACCCCGGCTGCCGCGGGGCACCTGTCAGGAGCCTGCCCAGCCCCCCAGAGCCCCCAGACCGTGGCGCTGCAGCAAGGGCACACCCTCACCCTGCAGCAGCGGCCCCTGCCCTGCAAACACTCTCCTCCCTCCTGGGCTGGGCAGAGCCCGCAGTCCCGTGCGGTGTGTGGCCAGAGTGCAAGGCCTATGGACACGCCTCGTGGGAGGCCTCAGAGCAGGAGCTGGAGGGACCCACCAACAGGAGGCGGCAGCTCAGTGTCTGGGAAGGGCCTCCGACAAGGAAACGCAGAGCCGACGTTCACGTGCAGAAGGGCGTGTCCACACCCAGGGCCGGCAAACCATCCATCTGAGCCACACTGGTGACCTGGGTCCCTCCCGGTGACTGCTCCCGGAAGGACGGGTCTCACTCACTGCCGTCAGATATGGGGGGGGGGGTTCTCCAGGAAAAGGAATCAGAGGGACTGAGTCTCAGAGGGGTGTGGCTCACACACTGGCCAGAACAGGGCCAATGTGGGTCCCTAAATGATGACGAGAATGGACTGCAACCTGTGAAGGGCGGGACTGGGAGGCGGCCCCGAGAACACAGGACAGCCGGGGGGGGGCGGGGGGCATCTGACAGGCAGGCATCTGACAGACAGGACCGCAAGGGATGCTGCACCCACGTAAGTTCAGGAGAACAGGGTGCTGGCAAAGTCTAAAGTCTCCCTGTGGGTTACTTATTAGCCAGGGAGAGAAATGGCAGACCCACCAGTGAGGGAGACCAAAGTCACTGACCCTGAGGGGAGGCAACGCCCGGGCTGCCTGCCCTGGACTGCTGGACCCCCCACCCAATGCCGCCCCTGCCTCCCCACCCACCTAGAGGCACAATCCAACGTACCAGTGTGGAGAAGGGCCAAAGGCAGTGGGGGCCCGGAGGAAAAGGGTTGCGGGAAAGAGGCAGGCCCTCTGAGAGGCGTGTCCTGCTGGGGCCTGGGCAAAGACAAACTGCGGTGAAAGGAGCAGGCAGGGTGCTGTGGGGGGTGGGCTGCGGAGGCCCCAGGGACCCCACCCAGTGACCACTCAGAGGACACTTCTGTCAGGGCAGAGCTGCCGCCAGAGTGGGCCCTCCACCAGCTGGGGGACAGTCCACCCCACACTGTGGACACCAGGAACACGCAAGAACACGTGCTGAGAATGCACTCCAGGTACCTGGAGCCGGCCCACCGTGCCTGGGCGTCCAATGGGCTGTGCGGGGAAACCTGCTCCCTCCGCACCTGAGCCCAGTGCGGCGCGCCCTGCAGAGCAGGCAGCCGGAAGCCCCCAGAGTGGACGGCGCGTGACCCCGTCTCTAAACCCCCGATTCCCTGCACTGCTAACCAGCCCTGAGTGTCAGAACAGGGCTCTGCAACTCTCCAGTACAAGGCCTCGGGAATGTGGGGCGCCTGCAGACCTGAGCCCTCCGCCGCCAGCGGGCTGTGGAGCCCCGCCCTGGCTAGTGACACTGGAAAGGCTGGGCCCATGGGCCCATGGCACCGGCCCTCCACTCCCCAGACTCCCAGGCACACCCAGACCAGCAGGACAGGAGCCCAAGCCTCTGAGCCTCTGAACCAGGTTCCCCACACACAGCTACTTTCGGAAAAACCTCGCTTTTCCAGGTAAGTAAGAGCTGTCCCGGGCTCGGTTCACCCCATGCAGGCCGGGCTGCAGGCGAGGGCCTGCCTCCGCTATCCCTCGAGACCACGTCCCACCAGCCTTGCTGGGAAACAGGACAAAGGCTTCCCATTCTGCCTCGGCGTCATCTGAAGGTCAACACTCGACAGAGTGGTAACAACCTAACCCTCTCACACGGCCCCCAACTGCGGCGCAGCTCCCTGCACACTCCCGCCCGTGCACACCGCCCGCCTGCGCACACCTACCTCCACAAGGTCCAGGAGCCTGTGGTGTCGTCAGCCCAGTGGTGGCTGCTGGCTTCCCCACGAGGGAGGAGGGGCCCGTGTGGACCCCCCAGACAGGGCCGCACCCAGAGGCACCGGCACATGCCCCACTGCGGACCTGCTCAGAGGAGTTGGTGGGACCTTGGAGGACCCCCATCAGTCCACCAAAGCGCCAGCTGCTGGCGCACCCCCTGCATTCCACTCACAGCACCTGTCCATCTGACTGGCCTGGCAGACTTGGCAGGGGGCCCACCGTGCCCACCCATGTGCCCACCCATGCCCCAGCAGGCTCCCATTGAAGGATCCAGCTTCGTCAGGGGAGGGTCAGGGCGGCTGGAAGCTGCGGCCCTGCACCACCAATGTGGGTGCACACGGGTCACCCACTCCCACAGATGGGGACACACTCCCCCAACCACTGGGCAGTGCCGCCTCTCTCGAACTTCTCCTTGGCCAGAAACGCCAAAATTACACCATCTACTACTTGCACAGAGAAGACAGAGAAGGAAGGAGGAGGTCAAAATCAGCTGCCAACAGTGATCTCTGCTCCACTCGCAGCTGTGGGCCCCTCCTGCCCCTTTCCGTGCACTCGGAGCAGAGGGGTCACCCACCCAGCAGGTGGGGCCCCAGCAGTTTTGCAGAACAAAAATCGAGGCTCCTCCTTTCAGGAGTCACTGGGGGGGGTGTAGTTGCCACTCTCCTACCCCAGCCCCTCATTAATATTCAACAGCCGAGACAAAGCCAGACGAGAGCTCAAGAGCTCGGAGCTCAAGGGGGCTCACCCAGCCCAGGGTCCGCCCTCCCAGGTCCAGGCCTGCACAGATGCAGGAGGCCAAGACGGGGTGTTTGGGAACCAAGTAACGGAAATGGCGGCTGTGGCTGAGTCATCAGCTCACCCAGGGCCACCATGGCGGGTGGAGGGGCTCCCCTGCGGACCATGGGCACTCATGCCGGCTCGCCTCCCGCAAGCCGCAGAGCTCAACAGCAAGCAGCCCTCCTGGGGGACCAGCATCAGCCAGGCCACCTGTCACCACGGCTCCTGCGACCAGCCGAGCCAAGCCAGAGCGAACCATGGCCGATAGCAGCCGGGACCTGGAAGCCCCCGTGAAGAGGCCACGAGCAGTGGTGCCCAGAGAGGGAGCGGCGAGGAAAGGGCCCAGCACGTGCTCCCTGCGGGCCGGCCCCCCTGGAGCCCAGCAGGGCTGAGGCTGAGGCTGCCCCCGCCTGCTGCCCCCTGGAGAAGAGCCCATGTCCAGCTGCCCCAGGGTGGGAGCGGCATCCCCTCACTCTGGGCCCAACACTTTCGGGGCCAAGACTAAAAGGAAAGGGGCACAGCCTTCGTGTGATGAGAGGCACCTTTTTGGGGGAGTCTACCCTCCTGTCACTCTTTTTAGAGAACTTCCTCTAGACCCCAGGGGTGAAGACCCATGGAGAGAGTGCACTGGGACTTGGGGGAGCCCCTCGAACCTGAGCCTCCTGCTGCCCGTCTCCCCTGTGGGACTCCAAGCCGGCAGTTAACCCTTGCCCCACCCACCCCAGCAGGTCACTGTCACCTCTAGCCCGACAGGGGCAGGTGCAGTGCCTCCTCCTAGGAAGAGGGGTCTCCAGCCCCCAACATCCTGCAGAAAGAGTTCTGGCAGGAGGCAGACGACGGGACATGGACAACATGCGGCAGACACGATACCAGCCAGCTGCTGGCATGTGAAAGGGCCAACACCCCAACACACAGCACCCTCACGGCCCAGCTTGGAGACGGCGAAGGATGGGCCCCGACACGTCTCTCCAGGAGATGCATGTGTGGCCAGCGTGCGCAGGATGACACGCACACGCAGTAGCGTCACAGATCGCCAGGGAAGCGCAGCGCAGGCCACAGGGAGGAGCTGCCTCACGCCCACTGGGGCAGCTCCTGTGGGGGGACCACTGTGGCCCGAAGCTCAGCTGCTCAGGAGGACGACCTGCTGTGCCAAGGTTACGAGTTTGATCCCCAGTCATGGCACAAGTCCGAGTCAACCAGTGAGTGAACCAACAATTTGGACTTTCTCTCTCTCCCTTCCTCTGTCCAACACCAATACAACTTGTTTTCAATGCAGCGCACAGTTCTGTTGTTGCTCAGTGACAGTTGTCCCCACTGTTCCATGACTCTTCCCCTGCCCCACCCACCACTGCGCTTGCCCCTGAGCCCTTCATACATGTTCCTTGACTTGCCCCTTCTCCTTTTCCATTTAGCTCCCTCTTCCCTCCCCTCTGGTCATGGTCAGTTTGTCCTTTTGTTCCACGTCTCTGGCTCTATTTCGCTTGTTTGTTTTGTTGATTAGGTCCCACTTACAAACGAGATGATACATTCGGGTTTCACTACCTGGCTTCCTTCACAGAGCATGGTGTTCTCCAGGTCCCCCCGTGCTGTAGCGAAGGGCAGGGGTTCACTCTTTCTGCTGCGCAGGGGCCACTGTGTAAAGGCACCACAGTTTTTGGACCCGCCTGTCTACCGACAGGCACTTGGCCCCTGTAAACACCACTGCAAACACTGGGGTACATGGATTCTTTTGAACCGGTGACTCAGGGATAAGAAAACTGTTTTTTTGAAAAACAGGTATCAGCCAGACATGGAGAAATCAGAAGCCCAAGCTGGGCTGGTGGGGCGGTCACTGGTGCAGACACAAAGTGTGAGGACCAGGGGTGTGCGCTCAGTACAACACACAGGAGGTGCCCTTCCCAGACTGCACACTCGTCACTACGTCACTGTCATCCAGGGTCACCACCACACTCTGCCACGTTCTCAAAAGTGTCCAGGGCGTCCAGCACAAAGCCAGTCACCCGCGTGACCTAAGGTACAGAAGAAACACACACTTCTGCACACCACATGTGTGAGTCTGTAGGACAAGGGAGTCACAGGCTGACCCGCCCACCCTCCCATGAGAAAGCCCTATGCCCCCAAAGTCACAGGTGTGGGGGGAGACACCCGCCATGCCAAGCCACCATGGGTCACAGGCTCCACCTCCCTGCAGGGGGGCGGCCAGCCGGTGCCACCACTTTTGAAACAGTTGGGCACAACCCGCCCTCTCCCTCTGGTGCTCCAGACACAGGCCTGCACGTGCGCCCGCCTGGAAGGGGGCCAGGCTGCAGCGTGAGCCTGGGAAGAACAGGGTAGACAGACACCGTGGGCAGGTCCCCAACGCACCTGCTGGGGGACATGGCTGGACCTGTCCCCCAGGGGCGCCCGCCCCCTAGAAAGGGTGCTTCTAGGAAGGGGCCCCAAGGGATGCAGCTGGAGAGCAGACATGGTGGCGGGCTGGCGGTCCCCGTGAGGTCACACATCGCCACGGCAGTGGAAGTCTGGGAAGTGCCACTTGTAATGACAAAAAAAGCAAGTGCCCGAGGTTTTAGATAAATTTCAGACCCTCGGCACCACCGGAGGCTCGACAATGCTGCGTGCTGGATCTGTGTGCAGGGAGGCACACACCAAAAGCCCCAGGCCCTGCACGGCAGCTATGGGATGGGAGGGCCGTTTCTGCAGAGGCGGGGTCCCCACACGAGTCTGGGGTGCTAAGGCACCCCGCTGGCTGCGCTGGGCACGCTGGCTGCACTGTGGCTGTGGCTTCCCATAATTCCCTACGCTCAGCAGACGCCAAAACTCTTAGACATGCAGTAGGGTGATGGCTGGGACCTGCTTTGGAAATCGCAGCCCTCTTGCCCAACATGAGGGAAGTGTCAGCTGAGAGGAAGCGAGTGGGTGCCACGATGTGAGGATGGGCACGGGTGTGGATGAGGCTCCACGGGGGATGAGCTCCGCAGGCCCCTCCCAACACAACACTGTCCACAGGCTGTCATGGTGGCTCCGACCCACGGCCGGTGCAGGGGACTCAGGCCACCGAGCTACTGCGCAGGGACGGGGCCGGTCAGCAGTGCCCTTGGAGGCCCAGCACCTGCCACCCCTGCCGAGCGGCACCTCGTGGGGCCCCCGCCCTGCTGGTCGGCCACTGTCCTCAGCCTCCAGGACTCACAGAAGGACGGTGGGAGGCCCTGTCACACAGACCCTGCACCTCAAGGGTGGACGTTCAGGAGGGAATCGGCTGCCAGCACGGCAGCACCCCGCTCGGGGAGGCGGCTCACCCTAGGGCGCCGAGGCCCCACACCCTGACGGCGGCGGCCACCGCTCCCTCTCCCTACCACCCCAGTCCGACGGCAGTGCATGCCCCCCACCCCCACACCCAGGGCCGAGCCAGCCCCGCTGCCCACTGGACGCACGCAGCCCACAGTGAGTCTCGTTTTCACAGTTTAAAGACCTTTATAGATCGAGACAAAATCGACTGGGGTCAGGCGAGCCGGGCAACACTTACTGCATACAAGGATGTTAAAAAAAAAAATCACAGTTTTGATAGTTCTGCAAAAAAAAACCTTAGCAAATTTACAACAAAACTGTCAAGTAATTAAAGCAAGGCACTTCACACATGAACTTAAACTGCTAATTAAAATCCCCTCGCTTAATTGACTACATTTGCATATCACTCAACTTGGGAGTGCAATGTTTCTAATGGTTTGGGCAAATTGGTTGTAACCTCAGGGAAACCAGCGGCAGCAGGAAGGGCCGGGCAAGTCTGGGGCGGCAGCAGCCTGACCTCAAGCAGGGGGTCCCCCGCCCCAGCTGGCATGGCCACTCACCCCAGCCCAGGAGCCCCACTGTGGCCCAGGGCGAAGACAGTCGCTCCCCGATGCCCAGCATGCCCGCCTCAAGCTCCCGGGCCGGCTCTGGAACGGCAGGTGAGACAGGCGCACGGCCCCCTGGGAGCGCGGCCCTTCCCGGCAGCGCAGCCCGACCGCCCCGCCTGTCCCGGCCCCTCTGCTCAGCATCTGTGAACGCACACTGCCCCCCCCGCCCCGCAGCTGGACCTGTGGGCCCACACTCAGCACCCCGCCCTGCGTGGGACACTGCGCCGACCACAGCCCTGTCTTGCTCTGGCAGCGAGGCAGACGGCGAGTGGCCACGGTGTCAGAAGGCAAATGGGAGCGCGGCCTCAAGGACGACAGAGGGCACGACAGCCCGGCGCAGCCACGAGGCCACAGGTAGCCTCAAACAGGACCACCGGCCCCGCCACAAGCGGGACCACACACACCATCACAGACTCGCCCCCAACAAACGCCGGCTCTGCACAGGGACGGGGAGATCTGGAAAGCAGGAACCCCAGGACCCACGAGGAGGGGGGACGCAGCCTGGCACCCACCCCACCTCCGCTGCTTCCATGTGGGTGCCTTGCCCACCCGCCGGGCCTGAGCCACAAAGCAGCGCCACAGGCTGGGACCTCACACAAAAGGCCAAGGGGACAGTGAAGGGACTGGGCTGCGCGGGAGGCACTGGCCCTCCATCAGAGATCCCCACGGGCCACCCAGAGGCTGCAGCCCTGCTGGGGACCGGCACCAGCTGCCCGTCACAGCCAGGGTGGCTGTGCTCCCACACAGGGATGGGAGGGGCTTCAGGACCAAGTCATCTCCCAAGAGCCCCTCAGCCGTGGCTCTGGGTGCACAGGGCTGCGTGGCCCGGACGGGCCTGGGGGACCCCTCGCCTGGCTGGGAAGAGTGGTGCGCAGGACCCCGGCCAGGGCCCTCCAGCAAGTCACACACAGCTGGTCCCGGGTGACTGGGCCGACAGCCCCTGGGACGGAGGGAGGCCCATGCAGGCCTACAGGACAGTCCGACACCGGGGGAGCCCCCGTGTGCCCTTGCCCCCGACCCCACCGTGCTCCTGGCTCTGTCAACCTGCTCCCCCATGCCACCCACGTGTGGAGTTTGAGCCCAGGGGTTGGGGTGCACAGCTCTGCTGCCACCGATGACAGTCACTCCCTCGCATGTGGGCCGAGAAGGGCCACACCAGAGCCCTGCAGGCACCCCAGGCCCTCCAACAGCTGGGCTCCGACAGCCCTCCGGACAGAAGGGAGCCAGACCAGGGTGCCAGCCACACCCCCTTCCCCACCTGCAGCCCCAGAGCTGACCTCCGGCCACTGCTGCCACCAGCACCCGTGCCTCTGCCCCAAGCAGAAAGCCCGTCCCCCCAGAAAGCGCCTCTGTCTAGGGTACAGCAACTCAATACTCCAGTGGCGGCCATGCTGGGCGGCTGCCACTCAGGAGGCAGGACCTGGTGTCCCCCCGGGGCCTCAACCAATCCCGAGGAGGCTCTCGGCCCTGCTGCTCCCAGGCAGCAGGACAGAGCAGCCACGGAGCCTGACAGCAGAGCACGCCGTGCCTCTGGGAGTCACGGATGGGTGCTCGCCCGGCCCGGAACCAGGGGCCCCACTGTGAGCAGGCCCCCACCCCCACAGCCCTGGCGACAAACACACGGCCACAAACACAGTGCCACAGGGGAACCCAGACCGCTGCGGGCTGCGCGCCCAGAGTCTCGCCAGGACTTCCTGAATTCTCCCCGACGGCGGCAGAAGCGAGAGGCCGCGGCAGCTGTCTTTGCATCTTCATGTGACGCATGAGTGAGATCAGAGGAGCCACCCGAGGGCAGGGCCTAAGCACCCTCCCAGGCGCAGGCCAAGACGCCCCCCCACAGGCCCCACACACAGCAGACCAGTGCCCCCGTGGGCCCCGGGCACCCGTGGGCTCCCCCACCCCGCGGGTGTCCGGCCCATTCTGACCCTTCTTCCACATGCCCCCGGGGCCCCCACTATCTCCTCTGACCTTCACACCAGGGCCAGAGTCCTTCGCTCTAGTCAATGAGCAGACGCAAGTGCGGGTGACTCCCAAGCCACAGGACCCCTGGGACCCCAGCGAGGCCCCACCCTGCCGGGCGCTCCCGCACGCCGCATGGGAAGACAGCAAGCCTGGTGCGGGCCCTGGCCGCAGGCGTGCCCGGCTGCTCCGAGTGTGGGGCCCTCAGGAACCCGTCCTGTGTCCGGAGAGAGGCAACATCAGAGCCGCCCCTTCCTCTACCGACCACCCTGGGGCCCCACTAGGTGCTTCCTGAGTGGACTGGGCCACCTGAACCCCCTCACCTGGCCCACCCGGGCCCCTCCACGCCCACCGGCCCTGGCGGCTCCAACTCAAGGCTGGCCACTGAAACCGCATCAGGCCGGGGGCCGGCCCCCACTCCCCGCACACTCCCGAGCGACAACTTCCTGTTCCTTCCACGACTCCGGCCCGCCCTCCACATCTGAGAGAAACACAAGGCGCACCCGGCACCACCATGCCACCGCCAGCGGCCTCGGGGAGCAGAGCCTGCCCTTCCCCGCCGCTCACAGACCCGACGGAAATAACTCGGCCTCTGTGTTTTGACTCAAACAAAGGAACTTGTAAAAAACATTTCGGTTGAAACTTGCGTAACTCCCTCAGTGGAGAAACCCTCCCGGCTTTCACAATCCTTAGGAAGAGACACATTATTGCTGCTGTGTGACAGTCTCCACGCCACAGAGAGCCACCACGGCCGCCAGCCACGGGTACCTCCCGCCAGACAGCCAGGGTGCAGGCCCGGAAGTGCCTGGCGGCCAGGGGTGTGGACGGGGCGGGGGCCACACTCTGCAGACGGCCTCACCTCCCGCCCTGCCGACACCCCGCGCAGACAGCCACTCACTGCCGGAGGTTGGGAAACCGGGCACCATGAGGCAATGACCTTACCCTGGAAGCCCTGCGATGACCAAGGGACCCTGAGAGCAGCAAAGGCAGGAGCAGAGGCCACTCAATGACCCTGTGGCTCCCAAGTAAGACCCCCACACTTGCCCTGGCTGGTGTGGCTCAGTGGATTGAGCGCGGGCCTGTGAACCAGAGGATCGTGGTTCGATTCCCAGTCAGGGCACATGCTTGGGTTGCAGGCCAGTTCCCAGCAGGGGACGCGTAAGAGGTAACCATACACTGATACTTCTCTCCTTCCTTTCCCCTCTAAAGATAAATAAATAAAACCTTTAAAATAAAAAAAGACCCCCACGCCAAGGAACCCTGGAAGAACAGCAGTGCAAAAAAGATTCTAGAACAGACAAGAGGACCATTAGTGGGAAACCTCCCAGACACGGTTCGGCTCACTGCAGACAGACAAGGCCCGCAGCCCTGCCCCCACCCCACTCACACAGCCATCCACAGGGCAGGGGGCCTCAACCTCAAAGCAGGACCCCAGGTGCTACCCACCTTCTCCAGCCGAGCGTCTGGAACCAGAAAATCACCAGGGGTCTCCACAGACACACAGAACAAACCAAGTGGACAAAGGAACAGCTGACCATCTGAATCTCTGCCCGGTCCTGAAAACCAGGGGTGAGCACCGCCACCCACTGGGATGCTCCTGACGCCACTCCGTCCCGAGGGAACCCCAGCTCCAAGGGCTGCCTGCACCTCCCTCAGAGGAGTGTCCACGACCCCCACCCCCACCTCCGCACCTGGAAGCCACCGTCCCTCCCCATGGGCACCAGGACACTCCACAACGCTGACACCTGCCCAGGGCCCTGCGTCGGGAAAACGCCACAGTCTAAGCAGGGAAGCCATTGGGGGACGCGGGGAGGACATGTCTGTACTGAGAACTCTACTCCCAGCTGCGGGTGCCCACCCCCGGCCCTCAGGGCCCCGGCCCCCCCTCTGCCTCAGCCAGGTGACAGGGGCGAGTCCATAGAAAAGAGCCCTGCAGAACTTGAGCATCAGGAGGACAGAGGCTCGGCTCCTCCGGTCCGAGACCCAAGACACGGAGCCACAAGCAGCGCCTCTGGGGAGCCCACTCTTGGGGGCACAGCACTGCCTGCGGACCCCCCGAGGGGAGGGCCCTGGTCACCCAGCAGCCTCGCCCAGGCGGGCGGCACCCAGCCGGGAAGACTGTTGCCTCCTTTGAGATTGACAGCTCCCTGGGCTACTAGGAGGTCAGCCCAGCCGAGTCCAAATGCCATCAGACAAGCCCAAGGGGGACGGACAGAGTGGACTGCACAGAACAGACGGAAGGAGTGGGAGCCGAGACCCTCCTCTCCTTGCCACGTGTTCCCACCACTCGTCTGTACCCTTCTCCTGACACCAACACCTAAACGCCAGCGAGAAATAAGACAGCAATGGCCACGTGAGGAAACTGAGGCACAGCATGGCTGATGCTCCAGGTCACGCAGCCCGTAAGAAGCAGGGTGAGGACCGGGAACCGCCCCAGTGGCCCTGCGCCTGGCCCACAGCCGGCTGCCAGCTGCTAGGGGAGCGACTCTGGACAGCCCAGAACACTCGGTTGGGGACCCCGTAAGATCAGTGATGTCACCGAGGAAGGCCACCAGCCTGCAGGAGCCACGCTGCCTTCACAGGATTCCAGGGCGCAGAGCTGGCACCTGCCCCACGTTCAGTCCCACACTGGGGCAGCCACAGGAACCACCAGCCCACCGCGGCTGGGCCGCAAGGAGGCAGCGCGAGCAGAAGCTGGGGGGAGGCAGGACATCATGCAGTCACCAGCCCCTCCCACCAGCGGTGGCCCAGGAACACTCACCGCGTGACCCTTCAGCAGGAAACCTGCCGGCAGCACCTGGGACACGGTTCTGCTCACTCCCACCCTCCGCCCCGGGTCGCAGCCCCTGCGCCCCCTGCGCCCCCCCTCCGCCCTCTCCCTCAGCGCGTCAGTCACTAGAACAGGCCACGGAGGAAGGGAGGAAACCGAACGCACGCTTCAAGTGCACTGTCCAGGACACGCGGGGGGGGGGGGGGTGCGTGCCGAGACAAGCAGGGTGCCGGGTCTAGGCGGCTGCGACCCCCCTCCCCACTCGGTGCCTCTGGCATGTAGACACACCAACACACGACTGTGTTAGGAAGACTGAAAAGGGACCACGCACCCCAAACTCGCAACTGTGCCAGCCCAGCCGAGGCAGCAGGACAGGGGTGAGGCTGGCACCAAGAGCCCCTAAGGCAGTGAGGCCTGAGGAGCCTGGGGAGGGGCTGGCAGCCAGCAGGTCAGTGTGCGGGCCTGGAAGGAGGACTAGGCCCAACTGTGAGGGCAGGCCTGGGGACCCCCAACCCCGTGAGAAACTTCTTTTAAATCAGCACGTGAGGTTTCCGAGCAGCTCTAGGAGACCGCTGAAGGAAGAGGGTGGTGAGGGCCCTCTGCTAAAACGACCAGAGAGTGTGCTCCGGCCCCTTCTCGGAGACTGTGGCTCAGGGGACTGGCCTGCTCGCTCCCTGGGCAACGCTGGGGCCTGCGACTCAAGCTGGGCCTTCCCTGAACTTAAGGACACCTGGCCCAGAACTGAAGGGCCTGCTGCCAGGACGCCCGGGCCTGAGTCTGCAGCTGTGACAGAAAGCCAAACCCAGGAAGACAAGAGACCACAAACACACATGACCCAGATCGGGACACACGCATGGACACACCCTGCCTGAGAAGACCCTCTGCTGTCTGTGGGGAAGGTCAGTGGCCGCCACAGCCTTGTCCAGCAGCTCCATTCTGCTGCAACCCACCGACCCCGCACGTGGCCTCCCTTGGGCCACACCAGCTGCACAGGGCTCAGCCACCCCAAACAGAAGGCCCCCGATTCACAGGGAGGGCCCATCGTGCCACCCAGGGCTACCTCCCTGTCTGAGACGGAGGGCCCGCTGCGAGCCTCTCCACCAGCACCCCCACCACACACCGTCCACTCAGACCCGCCCGCCCAGCGGCCACCTGGGTACCGGCCGAGGCCAGAAAAGCCCCCGACACAGGCACAGGCGCACACACACCCCCGCGGAGGCCCCTCCGAGCACAGGCGGCAGGGCCTCGTTTTCCCCAGCCCCTCCTCCACCCCGAGACTGACACTCTGCTGGAGGGGCGCCCGGAGAAAATCGGGCGGGAGCCTCTATTCACAGATTCAGAAAAAGGAGTTCGATGCAATGGCTGAATTCATGAGGCCTCCCCAGAACAGCCAGGCCGGGGCACGTCCTGCGTGTGCGGTGCAGGAAGCCCCGGCACTGAGAGGGAAGTTGCAAACACCTGGGAGGGGCAGACGCCAGAGAAGTCAGTGAGGACCTCAGAGGCTGCTTTCTGTGTCTGGTGGCCTGGGAGTTGCCTGGGTCCCAGACACCCCAGCGGGCAGACGACAGAGCCTGGGCCGAGCCCTCCCCGCCCTCGGCGCCCTCCAGCTTTTCCGGGAGAAGGAGAAGGAAATGGGCGAGTCCAAAACAAGTCCCAAGCTGGGCTACCCCAACTCGGAACCCCGAGTGCCTGCTGATTCGGCACGGTGTCCGGTGCCCTCACCCCACAGGGGGGACTCTAGATTTACTCCCTCGAAGGGCCAGGGAGATGTACAGAGCTGGAGTCCCCGAGTCTCGGCCCCCTGCCACCAGCACCTGGACACCTAGCTTCCTTCGTCAGTGCGTCTCCCAAGACTTTAAGGCACAAAAGGCCCACCTGGCCAAATCCTCTCTCCCGGGGATGGCGGGCAGGCACCTGTCTGCGAGCCTGGGGGCTCCAGGGTGATGGCTGTGCCCTTCGCCTCCACCTGGTTCGGACACTCTCATGGGTACCCTGAGGAAGGCCGCGGTCTCAGCACCCCGGCCTGGGCCCAGCCCAGATCTAGCTGCCCCGGCTCTGGCGGGAGCATCGGAGGAGCGAGGCCTGCCCTTCCCACCTATCTGAGCAGTTGCCGAGCCTCAGGAGGGCTCCTCCACCCGCCAGGTGGGGCCCCGGCTCCCCGGCCCCCATGCCCAGGGCAAGGTGGCTGGTCCCAGAGGTTGGGCAGGAGGAGGCCTTCCCTCCACAACTACATGGCCGTCGACAGGGACTCTAAACCGCCCGGCTTTCTTTAAAACAAAGCAAAACCCTAAAACGTGGGAGCAGACAGAAACACAGAGACAGAGGCCCTGGCCAAAGAGGGTCCCCACCCCCTCCCCAGCCCTGCCCCTCCCCCCTGCTCAGAGGCCAGGGGACACTCACCCGGGGCACCCGCCGCTTGTATTTGCTGCCGTAGTCGAACTTCTCCTTCACGTCGTCCAGGCAGCGACCGAGGCGCGCCTGCTCCTCCTTGCCCGTGTAGTCCTGGCTCAGCAGGATGTAGGCCCGCCAGTTGGCCGAGTCGAAGCCCCAGTGGCAGGTCCGGTTCTCAAGGGCCTTGTGCGAGTGCACCACGAACTTGTGTGGAGGGTACATGAGGCGGCAATCGAGGCACTGGATGCAGGCGGCGCTGGGGCTGCTGTAGAGCTCCGGCACCAGCAGCCCCTTGCACTTGCCGAAGCACTCGTGGTACACGCGCACGCTGCGCTCGCTGAGCTCCAGGCCCAGCGCCAGGCTGGCGGCCAGCTCCTTCTTGCAGGGCGGCGGGTAGGCGCCCCCGTACAGCAGCGCGTTGCACAGACGCTCCGCGTCCGTCTTGGTGATGAGCCCGCACGAGGGCGCCGAGAAGGGCAGGATGCCCATGACTTTGAGGATCTCCAGCTGGTCGGCCGTGCAACGCGAGCAGTAGATGTGAAGCTCGTCGCACACCGAGTTGATCTGCTGCAGCGAGAAGTCGCGCAGCACCGAGTTGAGGATCTGCGGAAGGCACAGGCGCTTCTCGCCGCCCACCACGAAACACGAGATGGTCTCGCCCTCCAGGACGGTCTCGCAGCGCTCGGTGGAACGATCAGACGGCATGAAGAAAGGCCCAGGCAGCACGGGCGGCGGCGGCTGGATGGCGGGCAGGTGCAGTACGGGCGGCGGCTCAGCGGCCGCGGGCACCGGCGCGGGCACCGTGGCCGCGCCCGCCTCCTTGACGCTCTCCTTCTTGTAGGCCTCCTGCGCCCAGCGCGCCGAGAAGGCTGCCGGGCCGCCCAACGAGCTCATGGAGCTCAGATGGAACTGCTCCAACGTCTTCTGCAGCCCCGGGTGCGGCTGGAAGCCGCCGCGACCGCTGGCCGCCGCCTCCATGGTGCGCTCCGACTCCCCGGGCCGCTCCCGCTCTCGCGCGCCCGGACCCCCGCGGCCCCCGCCGCCGCCCCGCGCGCCCAGGCGGCGGCCCCGGCCCCAGGTGTGCTGCCGCCC